>NC_088177.1:33580275-34273953 GCF_028769735.1 Zonotrichia leucophrys gambelii | reverse complement strand
GGCCGGCCCGGGGACTGGCGTGTGCTCCGTGCGCCCCGCGTGTGCCCAATGCAGCGGCTCACGGGCTGTCCTGCCTGCGGAGCTCATCCCGAGTCACTGCTGCATCAGCGACACCCAGGGTGCTATCCAGGGACACCCAGGAATGCTATCCAGGGACACCCAGGGTGCTATCCAGCACACAGGAGAGAATGCTTCTTCATTGGCATCCACATGTGATGGATAAACCAGCCTTTTAAGATGATGCTATGCATGTCTTCCAGGTATTTCATCGCTCCTGAGCCTTACTAATCAAGTCCTTTCAGAAGGACCCCTCCATTTCCCCATCAGAACATTCAGACATAATTAATAACTAAATAATTAATAATAATAATAATAATAATAATAATAATAATAATAATAATAATAATAATAATAATAATAACTAAAGAAGAAGAAGAAGGAGGAGGAGGAGAAGGAGAAGGAGAAGGAGAAGGAGAAGGAGAAGGAGAAGGAGAAGGAGAAGGAGAAGGAGAAGGAGAAGGAGAAGGAGAAGGAGAAGGAGAAGGAGAATCTAGTATGACTATAATATAATGATAATATAAATATAATATAATATAGTATAAATAATACAAATTACTATAGTCACTAAGCCAGGTCTCTCCGTTTTAAGGGAAAAAAAAAAAAAAGCAGTGCTTCCCAACATAAAGACCTCACAGTCACCACCAAATCTCAGGGCACAACTGCAGCAGATTTTCCCTCATCCTCCAAGATTTTAGGGCTCGTTACCAAACTAACAGATAGACAGGATTTGTTTGTTGGGAGCTTTTCCCCATAAGGCAATCTATCTGCAGCTCAAACAGATTAGAGCACAGCAGGGGCACAACACAACTGGAAACAGCTTGAGTCTGGCACAGTTTGCCCCAGAAAGCAGGGCTCCCTCCCAGTGTCCTGGAGTTACACAAAGCTGTGTGTCAGAGGTATGCAGAGGATGATGCTGAGCACTCTCTCCTCAATGAGGAAAGGAAGGCAGCCCCTTCTGGGGGCCCACTCCCTATCCTAAGGCCCATCTGCAGGATACAGTCAACACTGTCAAACAGTTCTTTGGAAATTGCTATCACTCCACTGTGTTCTACACTGAAGTGAAGCCAAATTCTTCCTGCAGGTGGGAGCAGCATCAAACTGTAACTCTACAATAAGAAAAGTGTCAGGGAGTCCTCTCATCAGTCCATGTTTATCAGGATGAGGACACAGAGGTTTGAATGATGGCTGAGGAAAGAAATTATCATAACCCATAAATTAGTCTGACCTCAGACATTTTAAGACTTTTTTCAGGCTTTTTCAGTCAACTCTGAGCCCTTCCCTCTTCCAGGCCACACTACAAGTCCCATTTTCCTTCCTAGAAATTGTAGTGATTTAAACAAACATCACTTTTCCACAAAATGTGTCACATTTTATTCTGAGGCTGTCAGAAAAACCCTTACTTGAAAAAGTCTTCATTTTTGCCCAAAACAATTCACTGAACTCAACCCAGACTCACAAACAATTTTATTCTGCAAAACTGTATTTTCCAGTGAATTCATATTCCTCAAAGGCATTTCCCCCTATGCTAATGACCTCCACCACTTCCTTCTTTGATGTGGTAAATAATAAAAGACAACTGAACAAGAACAAAACACTCCTCTACTGCTACACAAGTGATTCAACACCCAATTTTTCATGTCAGAAACAGGCTTCTCAGACTTTCAGAGACATGAAGTTACTCCAGAGAGAAGAAATTACTTGCCTACAGTCACACTAAGCCAATGGCAAGGCAAAAGTGGTCCCTTGCATTGCAACTCTGCTTAACCACAAAACACCCTAGAGAGGAAGTGATTTATTTCTACAGTTTCCTGTTTTTTAACAGAAGCACCACCACAGGGGTTCCTGCCAGGAATAGTCATTAGCAGAAACACTCTCTGGTGCCTAAAAGCACCAGATACAACAACAGCATTGTGCAAGATGTCATCCCCTCACCTAGTGAGAGCCAGGCATTGGAGCAGAGGGCTTGCAGTCTGGGAAGATGGCAGAGGGGTGGGATGGGGAGTGCTAGTCCCTTCCAAAGGCACAGCAGCAATGATTTCATGATATTCATTATGCATTCCCATATCCAAAGCTTATCTAGGGCAGACTTTCATCACCAGTGTATATTAGACAAGAAATGCAATTCACTTGTGTAAATTTCCCATTTCTCACTGGTTATTAGGTCGCCTGACTCATTGAAGCCCATCTCCTTCCACACAGAGTAGCAGTTATCAGGGCAAGGATGTACTGATGAGATTTCTTTTTGATCCATCAGATAACAACCATGAAAACCTCTTGAGGCTGACCCTGAGTAAACTGAGGGAACAGGGATGCAGTGCCCCATGCCTCCTGCTAACTCCTACAGCTCTGTGAAATCTCAGCATGAGATTAGCCTCCTTGAGAGGCACTGAACGCGGGAGCCTCTTAAGTGCAAATAAGAAGATCCCTACCGAATACCTCCACAGACTGTGGGCATGACAGCATAGACAGGCGCAGATCCCACCAGTCCCAAGCCCTGACTGCCTGGCACAAGGCCAATCCTGCCTGGAAAGGGGAGCAGCACCGCCTGCTGTGGCTGCCGCTCGGGCAGGGCCCGGGTACTCACCGAGCCCTCAGGACGTGACTGCTGGGGTGGTGTGCCAGGACAGCACATCTGCCTTTGCCCAAGAAAAGCGCCCTTCCCGTGACTTCCCGACACCAGTGAGATTGGTACATCTTCTTTCCTGCGTTCTCACAGTTGGCATTCTGCTGATTAGAACAAGTCCCAGGAGTCCCGAGGCCTGCATGGCACATACTGCCCGTGCGAAGCCCTCCCATGCCAGAGCCGGCAGTCGGCCCTCAGCGCGTTCCTCCATTGATGGCAAAGTACCCGGGACCACGCTGGTCTCTCTGCCCCTAGCTGAGCGGGTTGAGAAACACCAGTCTGGAAGGGACAATAAAGCCCACAGTACCAAGCGAGGAGGGATACAAAACACGGAACAACACTGAGGGGTTTTCTGAGTGCACGTCTCTCTTCCCAGCCGCCGGCAGGCTGGAGTGGCTCCCAGGCTGAGGGAACCTATCTGGTTGTTCCTCGACCACCGACTGCCCTTGGCTGTGCCCCCTCAGCCGCGGTGCGGGTGTTTCCCAGTTTCCCATCCCGGCTGTGCCCCCTTAGCCGCGGTGCGGGTGTTTCCCAGTCCGGCTGTGCCCCCTCAGCCGTGCCCAGGAGATGGCGCCGGGCTCTCGGCCATGGCCGCCCTGCTGCGGGCACCTGCGGGCCACGGCGCTACGGCACACGGGGAAATGCGCCCTGTCCCCGGCCTGTCCCCGGCCTCCGGGGAACGGGAACGTCCAGAGCAGCGCTCCCCTGCCACGGGAACACGGGGCTCGGGAACGGGAGTGAATAGGGTCACCCCGGCAGGCAAAGATGAGGTTTTGTCAGGGCAGCCTGCAGCGGGCAGGTTGAATAGAGGCGTGAGGAGAGCCGGACATTTGCTGCTGCTGAAGTTTGGAGCAGCAGCCGGGAGCAGCCCAGGGCCCCTGCGGGTGCCGGGACCTGCGGCCAGGAGGGTGTTCATATTTGCTCTGGGCTGGGCTATCTGCACTTTCCCTGCCGGTCTCATCAGTCGTCACTACCTTCAAATCTTTAAATGGCCACTGAGCCATTGCAGAACAGCTTCAATGCCAGCCTGGTGCTCTCAGGCTGGGTCAGGAGTTCTGTGAGGGTGACTGTGGGTTGAGGTGCTTGCAGCAGATCTTGGGAATTGCAGGAGACATTTTCCTCTCACAACGAAAATGCAGAGTAAAATCATTGAACCATTGAGGCTGGGAAGGACTTCTAAGGTCACCAAGTCCAGCTGTTAGCCCAACCGCACTGAATCAGTCCCAAAATGACATATCCACACGCCTTTTGAACACTTCCAGGGATGGTGATTTCACCACTTTACTGGGCAGCCTGTTGCTATGCCTGACAACCTTTCAATGGAGAAATTTTCCCCGGTATCCAACCTAAATTTCCCGTGGCACAACACAAGGCCATTTCCTCTCATCATGTCACTTCTTACTTGAGAGAAGAAACCAACCTCCACCTGGTTACAACCTCCCTTCAGATTGTTTGCAGAGAGCAAGAAGGTCCCCTGGGAGCCTCTTTCTCTCCACGCTAAAGTTAGGGGGTTTTACGTGTCTGTTTCTTTGAATATGTTTTTCTTTCAAGGCTTCTGTTGGAAAGGCAGTCTTTGGGACTCATGGCAATCTCTGGTGGAACTGAGGAAGGAAATAGTTCCCTTCAGGATTTACTCTCATCTCACCCATATGTAGACATACATGTGTAAATCAACAACAAGGTCTCATTTCTCAGCAGTGGCAAACAACATCACAAGATGAACGGAAACATCAAGAGTACTTTTAAAAAGGGAGTTGGAGATCCCAAACGTGTAATTCTTCAAATACAACTAAAGTTTGGGCAACTCCTGAGTCTGGCACCTGGCCCTGAGTGCCAAGGCTTGTTATCCCCACTAGAGGAGCAAATGAGGGGAAGGTCCTTGAGTAGGAACTGGGGAGAAGTAGGGTAGGAAAGCTTACGGTCATGGCTCAGTGTTACCTGGCAGGGAATTGAGCCCAGCACATATGGACACATGCAGCTGCCATCTGAGTGTTTGTACAGCTGTTTCCAGAGTTCCTCCAGGGAAAACATGCTCCAAAACCCTCCACTCTTATTTGTCCTTCTTTTTTCTGTCACTGCTAGCAGTCCTCTTCTAGGTGCCCAATTCTCAGTGTCTTGGATAGAGAGTCTGGTGGGCACCCAGGAAATCATGAAGACATCCATTAGTTAAAGGTCTTGCTCTGGACTGCTCCATGGACTGACTGTGGGAAGCCCACTGAGCTGAGTTCTAATCAATACCAATTCCAGCTCTCATGGGGCTGCTTCCCATCCCAAGCCCCAGAGCTTCTGTCACTCTCAGTCTGAGGCTGTGGAAAAATGGTCTGCCTTCTTCAGCAAGTTGTGGCTGCACAAAAAGAAAAGCATGCAGCGTATAAAAATAACATTTCTCATAATTTGAAAAAATTGTGGGAAGAGGCCTCAAACCAAATAGCTTCAGATTTCCTTGCAAACCACAAGTCCAGAGAGTCAAACTATTCCCGAACACATCACCATCTTTGTCTTGCACACAAATGCCACAAACTACTCCCCCAGTACCATGTGCTGAAACACCAGTTTTAGGAAAAGTTATATATGCATGTCACCAGTATTTCACTATAGCTCTTTGGGAAAAGACAAGCTCCTGGAAATTCCTGTATCTAGAGGAACTGAAGCTTAAGCAAAGATTTGCCCAGAGAAGGTACAAATCAAAGTTGAGGGTCAATCAGCAGAAATAGGTCGACCTATTCAGCATGCCAAGTTCAGGCTTTTGGAAACCTACAAGCACATGAAATACAAAAACTTTACCAATTAGGATGTCCTCTAATTGCAACTAGAAAAGAAAAAGAATATCTGAGGAGTAGCTCTAGCTCAACCCATGTCCAGCCACCAAAACTCCCAGGAAACAGGGTGCTCCCAGAGCCTTTACTCTCTTCCCACTGACAGTCCAGCTGTGCTAATGCATAGGGATGAACAGTCCTACTGGTAATCAGTGGAAGAGTGAAGTGCAGAAACACCAAAACACACCAGTCATTCAAAATAAGCTGAGAACAGGGACTGTGGACGTCATTGTGCATTTATTAAATCCTCCTGGAAATTAATTTTCCATGCCCTGAAGAAAGCCACTTGGATATTTGTAAATTCAAATTGTCATTTTAATCAGATGGAAGTCAGTTAGAATTTTACAAATAATTTAAATAATGATCAGAATTTAAAATCTATGTTCCTACTCAAGGGCATTTAAAGCCATTGTAAATGAAAAATGAAACTTATCAACCATTTCTCCCTTGTGCTGAACAAATGGCCTTCACTGAACAACTTCTGCGTAAGAGTTGCCTTTATCTTGCTGAAGCTGAGACCAGAACCTACAGCACCAAATGCTCTTTCTTCAGAGTGTATCTCAGCACACACACACACACACACAAAGGAGAGTTAACAGCAGGCCTTGCTGACACAGGAGTTTATCTTAGCACAGCTAATGCATTACCAGCTAATTCCTGGAAGTTGAAAGCAGCCAGGTCTCAGACCCTGCTCACACGTGTTGCCTGTGATAAGAAGCCACACTTTTGTATTTCTGCATCTGTTTGTTAGCGTCACTGAACAGGTAAGCTGCTTTACTGCTAAAGGTGCCCTGTCTCGTTTCCTCCCTGCCCCATGTCAGCCTGCTGCTCCAAGGAGTTATTTTGGCACTGCTGGTTGCTGGTAAACAGCCATCACACTCTAGGGAGGCTGCACCACGGTTGGGGATACATAAATCTTACACTGTCCATAGAGGGCCTCACAATTAAATACTTAATTGTATCATACCCTGAAAGCCCAGATAAAGTCATTTGAGAAAGCAGTGCTCTAATTTCCAGTTGTTTTGTTGTTCAAGAGCTAGAAATGTTAAAAGCAAGAACAAGGTTCAAGTTAGACAAATGTCTCTCTGCAAATTGCCAGAGATACACAATTAGTACTAAATTGTCATTAACCCTGCATACAGCTTTACAAAGCAGAGTATAAAGTAATCTGAAATTGTGTCCTTGCCAGTTTCATCAGGACTTGCCTTTTCAATACGAAGACACCAATTGTTTGAAACAGCTCCTAATGAGTCATTTTGGGCCCCACATAAATTGTTTCTGCCTCAAGGGATTTGACTGTCAGATGCAATAGCAACAATGATATATTCCTGGTTTGCTTTTTATCACTGATTTTGTGATGTCTCTATCTAAATCCAGAGAGATCCAGGCCTGGGTGGATTTTGGCAGGGTAGCCCATGATCAGAGTTAAGATGTTTCTGCACCTTTCAACACCACATTGAGCTTTAACACAGCCAGATCATTTCCTTCAGGAGAAATTGGGAACAATACTTGCCTATTGCTGGAGTGGGTTAGTCAGCATAGCCTCACCTAATCCTACTCACCCACACTTTGTTTGTGACTCAAACATTTACACTTTATGATTTTTCTTTCCTCATGGGCAGTAGTGCTGGAGGCTGGGAGACCATGCAGCTGGGTGGGTTATGCCCTGACAGGACTGTGAGCTTGGATGTGTGACTAAGTCAGACCCAGAGGGAAAAGGGCTGCCAGGTGTGGTTCCCAAGGCTTGTCTCCCTTCGAAGATGGTCTTTATGCTTCGAAACTGGCACGTTTTTAGGAAGGCTGGGCCTCATTCCTTTGTCAGAAGAGACATACTAATGACGTAAAATACTCTTGCATCAACTCAAACAATACAGAATAGCTACATGAAGAGCAGAGTGAGAGACTTGTGGCATAAATACTCTCTTGCAAGACAAGGGAGGAGGGAAGCTCATGCTAGCATGGTAGAAAAAGAAACTTGTGAGGCCAAGTGGCCTGATTTCACCGGAACTGGGCTTGTGGCAGTCGGGGAGCACTCCAGTAGCACAACAAGTTGATTGGGTGTTAAATTGTCTGGCTCTGTCACCTGAGCAGAGTCCAGCAGTGAGGATCCCTGCTGCTGAGCCATTGCAGTACCTGGAACAGTCACCTCACCTTATTGTGCGATGACCGAACTGTTTCCCTCCCTGATGAGCACCCTGCCAGTATCCCTGTGAACTGGAAAGCTGTGAGAAGTGCCAAGGCAAGCAAGCTTGAAATTACAGTTTTCATTTAGCTTGGAAAACAAATTTACCATCTGTACAGCCCATCCTTCTTGTCAAAGAAGCACAAGGTGAAGAAAACACAGCTGTGAGGCAGCCTCTCTCAGCTGAGCATCTCTATCAGGCAGGAGGTCTCTGTGGGGTGTGAGCTGCTGATAAGACCCAAGAGACTCACAGCTACCACACAGCAGGGAGCACAGTTTGTAGCCTCAGCAATTCCAGCAACAAATGCACCTGCTTGGGTGTTGCTCTCAAAGTCCCAGAAAGCATCAGATCAATCCAACATTGCCTTCACACACATCCCATGGACAATGGCTGTTTGTCAGCCTCCCATCACAGAGCTGCTCCCACTGAGCAGCAGCTGAAGTTACCTGGCAGCAATCATTCTCCTGTGCAGCACAGACAATCTCACATGTATTCTTGTTGGGTTTAGGAAGATCTGTGCAGCATGAGCATGTACTGTTTCCACAGTAGAGGTGATTTGGATCAAAGGCTCTGATGTAACATGGTATTTTTTGCTCACTCAGCTCAGCTCCACAGAATTATAAATATAGGCGACACATTATTAAAATTTTAACAAGTTTCTCTCTTGGGGCCCTCAGTTATTCACCTGTGAGTAGCTGTTGTTTCATCACCAGGAGGGAGTCAAATGGAAAGTACAAAGGCAGGGATGGATTCTAACATTCTAACCTTTTAGTAGTCAGTTTGTTTTACAAATGAATGGGGATAAAAAGTCCCCAATAAGTTCAGTACACTCCTTCCAGGTGGTAGTTTCTAAAATGTAGTCATTGTGGAAAGAACTTCTTAAATAGTTTAACTGTCTTGCACCCTCAGTTAAACAGAGCCACAGCCACTGATCATCACTGTCCCTGACAAATGCCATGTTGGTGAAGGCTACTAGGAAAAGTCTGGCTTGTAAGGGGAGAAAGAGCTCAAATAAGGGAGTAACACAAGTGTAGCTGATAATCTGCATGGGTTATCCCTACCTGCATTCAGGTCACATTTGGCAAACATTTTTGATGACCAGCATTTCTAACAAGAAGCAGTTATAAAATGTTAGCTAAATGTCAACTTTCACACATGGGGAAAAAAATACAATGAAGATGAAGAAACCAGAAAAAAAAACCCAAAAGCCCAGGTCATCATGCAGCATGGGAGCAGAAGTTATTCTACACTGTGGTGGGAGAGGATCATAATAAGGCACACAAACATTTCCAGCAGAATCTCTGAAGGACAGATAATTCCAAAATAGTTTGTTGTGCCCTCATTGCAGCAAACTGGCACAAACGTGTTTTTATTTGAAGGGGGAATCTCAATCACACACAGGCCTTTAAAACAGCTTTAGCTTTTAGGAACACTTCACAGTGGTAGATTTTTTATTACTACAATAAACACTGGTAAAAGCCTAAATCTTTCCATAAATTGCTAATGTGCAGAGAGTCAGGTGTAAAAAAGGTAATTGGATAAGGGATGAGTTGGTGTTTTCATGCTGCAACCTGCTCCCATGTCTCTCTGGGAGCTGTGTATGAGGATGTCCACGAGTATTTATTCCAAAGGCTGTAGCAATGAAAAGACACAAGGAAAAAGGGGATTCTGTAGAGTTTACTGGAAATTCAGCACATCTTAGCAAAGGTACATTCAGTTAGGAGAGCTCAAGTTTAATTCTGCTGGTTGCTAAAAGGAAGCCATTGTGCAACTGTTTTGCAAGAGCACTGAAACTGGTAGAACAAGATACACAGCATGTGGAAGTGAAACTAAAGATATTAAAGAAGAGTTTAGGTTGCTGTTGGGTCTTCTTTAATTAACTTTTTAAGACACTCCACTCTTCTTTAAACTTAAACAGCATGAAGGCCTCATCTCTTCGACGGAGCAAGTAATCCTCTGTCATGCGTAAGCACTGACGAGAACAAGCCAAGCTGCTCAGCACTCGGGAGATGAGAGATGGAGAACAGGTTCTGTAACAAGGGCCCCTGTTCAAAGCCAGTCAGGAGAGGTCTCAGCAGCTAACTCACCAGGTATGTGTTGTACATCAACAAAGCCTTCTCTGTTGAATGAAAGGCTCCTTCATCTTTGCCTCTAACCTCCATTCCTTCCTGACCACAGCAGAGGGATTTGCTTTAGAGAGAAGGAAAATCTGAGAACATACTCATTTCTTCTATGGATTCAGAAAACCACAGAAACAACTAGAGCCCAAGCCTTTGCTGTTCCCAGCAGATGTGGCACTGGTTTTACACAAACCTTGTATGAGAAGTTGGGATTTCTGTTTTGGAACTGGGTAGTTCTCCATGCCAACACAAGCCTTGACCTCTGAGTCTGCCCTTCAGAAGCTTTTCTCTATCATGAGAATCTGCAAGTGGGAAAACAAACCCCACAGTAACAGATGCTTTAGGGACTTCCATTACTTCAGCCCACTCCTATGCATATATCTGGTAAGCAAGGAGCTGCTGCCTTGTGATGCTACTGCTAACCAGTTAACAACCCGGAAAAGCAGATACTCTAGTTTCATTGAACTGGGCAGAGTAATAGCTGAGACATAGAAGTCTTTCTATTCCCCCCCACCCCCAGATGTGGATGACTACTTATATCGTATTTGAGGTCTAAATTGTGAAAGACTTTATCATTTCTCACTTTTTTTCTCCTCATTTCAGCGCATCTTCACCTTCTTATTGCAATTCCCCTACATCGATCAAAGCAGCAGGAATATATATTTTAACAATATTCAAAACTCTTTTTCTTCATTCTTCTTTTTACGTGTCCTCAAAAAGCTGCTCTGAAACCCATATGTATCAAGACTGTCCTTAGCACCTTATGTGGTTGGCTGAATGACCTCAAAAAGTGGTGGGAGAAGGAATTCACATATACTGCAAGCATTCAGCCTAGCAACCATCATGACCCAAGTTATCTTCTCTTTCTTTCTCTGACCTTCTTCATTTCTGTCCTGTTTATGCATCCTCATCTCTTCTGTTTAAGGAGGATTCAACCATCTATTTAGCTGTGCTCAGAAACCTTCCTGTAGAAATTCTAAAGAAAGTGAAAAGTGTTGGCCAACAATTACACGATTTTGGTGGATCAACATCTTGAGTACCAAATCAAACTATTATCTGAGAAGATCTGTTCCCCAGAAATCAGTCAAGAAAGACCCAACAAATAATTCTTAAAAATACTCTGGTTCTGTCTTTAAGGTAATGCCCTGTCTGTTAGCACAGGAGTGACTTAGTAAAGTTCTTTAATCTGAAAAATCATTATACCCTGCCTTCAGAAAACCCCAAGTACATGGCAATCCCAGTGTTTATCATGGAATACAGTGGTGCCAGAGCTACCCTGAAGAGATGGCCCCGGCCTGTCCACATGCCCCAGGGCAGGATTCATGAAAAACAAGAGGACAGAGTTCTTAAGATATTAGAAGCTGCCAGGCAAGGTAGGTACAATTGGTAAACACACATAATCCCTATTTCAGGAATTAATGGAGGGTGAATGCTGCAACCTTGAAGCAGTTACCAGACAAACTGTGCTCGTACCGGGTGCCATGCAGAGAGAAGGGGCAGGTGGACTGTGGCTGCAGTGGTCTGTACCATTGAAGACTAAAAAATTCTCAAGTTTTCAGCTGCATAGGGAAGGTATTTTTGATTTATCAATATAAGTGATAAGTAGCTGTTCTTCAAATCCAAAACATACACACTAGCTTCATTATAAAGTCACAGAAAAATATATACTGTCTCAAAATATTATTCAAATATACCTGCTGCTTAGAGATACATACACTAGTGCTTTAAATCTCTGGATGTAAAGACAAAATAACTAAAAGAAATAAGACGGAGCCAGATATAGTTCAAGTCATTTTGAAAGAGGTACTCAGAGGTTGTAGGAACAGTGGTCATGGAACTTACAGCTGTTACTGATTTTATTACTTTCTAGTTAAATTGATATCACATGAATAAAACAGGCTTTAAGGGAGAAGAATAGAATTTTCAAATCAGGGTCAAAAAAGGGCCCCCTTCTCACTCATGCCATTTGGGAACAACCTGCAGGAGATTTGGAGGCTCAACACTGCTCGGGGCACACAACCCCAGCCTTAGGGGAGGAAATGCCCCCTGGAAGTCACAAATGAGACCCTTGCCAAGTGCTCTGCATGAGCAGAGGCTGCACAAGCTCCTTGGCTCACCTGCTGATGTTTGACAGATACATGGATAAGGGGGGTGAGTCAATCACATATATTTGGGCTGGAAATGGCATGTAGAGCTTTATTCTTTAATGCATTTACATGTTATCATTTTCCCCTTATTTCTCCAAGAACTGTTACAGAATCTTATCTCCTGTCCCATTACTTAAAGGGAAGCTTTCCTGCATTATCACAACTGTGCATTTGACAAAATGCCTGACTGGCCACTAACCACTCTGTACTACATACTGTACAAAAGCTTCAATAACATTCTTCCCTTCCTAGAAAGCTTTCAACCCAAAGATCAAATCCTAAAGATAGCACAGGCTTAGTTACAGTCCTGAGACCCAGGAACCTGGAAATCTGCTTTGCTCCCTGAGCTATATTTAAGCACATGTATACATGTGAGCACAGTTACATACAGACTGCACTCAACAGTTTTATCACTGAAGGAATGATTATAATCCATTAATACATGTGCTCTGCATGACTTACATTGTGGCCTGGTCAGTGCTTCCACACATCTGCTCACTCTGTACACCCTGAATGCCCTGTTATTCAGGAAAAACAGCAGCATTCTGGCTGGAATTAGAATTTAGCATCATCCTAAGGGAAGACTTTGATGCAAGTGAACCACTGGGGACAGAGGGAAGGCAAAGAGAAGACAGCTCAGGACACTGAATTATCATAGACTCCTTTAATTAGCACACAGGGCTGCTCCTTAGTGCTAAGGTGCAACATCTCAGCTCCTCACACTGCCCAACTTTATCAGCAGCGTGTGCCAAGAGCCAGGTACTCTGCTAGAGTTCCCACACCGACAGCTAGGATCAATGAGAGACCTCAATCCTCTTTCCCTCAAGAGTTTCCACTGTCTTACAGGGGTTATTACACAGCATCCTTGCTCAAGGTTGTGCATTAGCCCTTTAATAACACCTGCTCACCCATGGCTATGAACTTGAGTTTTTTCCTTTGAGTATGAACACAAGAACATTGTGCTTCTTACAATTCCAGCTTTAGGAAGCCAGAAGATTAAAGAGCTGTGACCTGGTGCAGAGCACAAGGTCTGGAAGCATCAGAAAGCAGCATTGCCCATATTTCATTTCATTTCCCATATTTCACTGGGCTGGTAGAGCAGAGTTCAGAGAATAAGCTCCTCTAGTACCATCTATTGTATACATTGACTGAGTGTGCAGTTTTTCCATGTCTGCGCATTCAGGCTGACATATGGGATTCAGTCCTCACAGTTTAGACACAGAGCTGTGATCCAACCACTCCAATCCAGCAAAGGAGACTTCTGTGCAAGACTGAACAGACTTATCTTGTCAGAACTCACCCTACAGACATTTGTTACTGTTACAAAACTCTTAAGTGGTGAATTACAGGATGAAATTTGGAGTCTGATCCTCAGTTCTTCAGGTCTTGAAGTACAATTTCAAATGTGGAAAAAGACCTTTTCTTGTCTAATATGGTATTACTTCCCACTGGCATTTGGATGTAATCTGTAATAAACGTTCAGTTGCATCACCATAAACTTTTGGCAAGCTCTTACTAAGGGTCACCTCAGTGTAACAAAAGCAACAAACATTTCAGTCTTGTAGACAGGATGGAGAGTCCTTATTAGCTACTATTTCACTGCTTTATTTCTTTGCTTGACCCCTTCACTGGCATGACTACTTTAGGTGGAAAATTGAATTCTTAACCAGCAAAAAAAGAATCTGATGCATGAAAATGATAAACATTTGCTTTATTAAATTACTTTTATACTTCTACAAAGAAATTTTCTGATTTCCGTTACAGAATTAAATGAAGGAAATTCATTGCTGTCTCTGCAGTTACCTAAATTTAGATACAAAAAGGTTGTAAAAAGACTGCCCTATTCAAGTTACATAAAACAGGCAGAAAACAGACAAGTTCCCTCAGGAATCTTGAGGCTCAGAAATATAAAGTCCCATTATATAATGAAATTAAGAATTCAGCAATGTGTTGAACAATTGTAAACTGTAACTGCACTAGTGGACCACATTATTCAGCAGTTTCCTTAAAGGTATGAACTGTGAACTGAACAAAAAGTGTAGCTGACACAGCAGACCTCATTTAGTTGTTCTCCCTTTCTCCCCCTCCAAGTCAAAGTTGTGAGATCAGCATTTAAATGATAGGAAGGAAACTTGCCTCCATAAATATCAGAAATTTCTCCATTTCATAGCTATTTATATAAAGTAACTAGCTGTTACAAATCAGTTTCAAGTAAAACAGGTGGCTGAGGCAAAAATAATCAAAATCAGATCATACACAATTTTACTGTAAATACAGTAATTTGAAAGATAAACACATAACCATAGCACTGACAGGATATCAATGCTGCTGTATTATAGACATGATGTGTCAGTAGAAAATTAGGATGTCTATTATCAAAATTGAGGACATTCATTCCAGTCTCTGGTAATCTAATCTTAGTGCAAAACAGATGCTAAGACATATTTAGCAAAAAAGGTGATACGTTTAAGGCCAAAAAGTTGTTCAGTCATCACTATCGCTTCCAGATTCACTCAGCTGCAAGTCATTTCCTAGAAGAAAAAGAGTCAACATATTAGTCATTTTCAAGGAAATAATTTTCTTCTTTCATGATACTCCCTTTCCCAATTATGGCTTACAAAAGCTAATAGCAAACAGGTAAGGGGGGCTGGACTAGATGATCTTTCAAGTCTCTTTTAACCCAAACTATTTTATGATAAAAGAATAAGTGGATGTAGAACCAAACTCACAGTGACAGAACCTTAGAGAGATCATTTTTCTACAATTTTAAAATCCTGGCAAGGAAGCCATTAGCATATTTGCACAAGGGCATTTATTTAACATCACCAGATCACAAGAGACAACACCTAGCTATCTCTGCCACCCACATTTTCGTGCTTCACAAGTGGAAAAACTGCTGGCGAATGCAGTTTTATGAAAAACAAGTTGTTGGGTTTTTTTGGAAACACATTTGAATGCTACTCAGCTGTGCCTGAAAACAAAGTGGTGTCTCAATCAAGAAGAGCAGCTCTTTGACATACCACTTAAAGATGTATCAGTGACCTACTATTTCAAACTGGTTTTGGAACAAGTGAGCAAACAAAACATCAAAAGAAATTTTACAAAGCACTTTAATTTGGTGGCTGTCTCTATATATTTCAAAATGAGGAAGTAAAAAGCTACACTGTGCTTGCTGTGGATGTCCATAAGCTCAGGGGGTGTGAGGAAGGGAATCTTCCCAGCATGACAGATAGCTAACAAAAAATACAGCAGCATGCTCTGCACAATCTACATCATATCTAGCAACTTCCCACACGTTTTTAGGAGTCTGTTCCAACTGGTCTGGTTTTACCCACACCTCCCTTGCCAAACAACCATTACAAAGGAGAAAAAAATCATCTCAGGCTATGCAGAAATGGCCTAAAAACAAAAGAAAAATCACTGAAACTGAGAAAACTGAGTGAACACAATATTCTCACATGAAAACCCCACAAGACTCAGATTGGATCTTTTCTGTCAGGCCTATCATTTCTGCCAGAACACTGGAGCCTTTAACATGGCTGCATTTAGCCTTCCTTTGTTTTCCACTGTGTCATCAATAAAGCTTAGAAAGTGGTACATGCTTCTCTGCAACAACAAAAACACTTTATATAAGAAAAGAACAGTGAAGATGGTTGTTTCCAAAAATCTTTAAAGACAATTTTTTTCTTTCCAATCCTCTATATAAAGAAAAAATTTACAGCCATATTATTTTAAGATAAATTTAAAAAGCACTTTAGAAAAGACAAAATCAAGTTATTTGTCAATAATTACTCAGAACAATATAATACCCTAAAAGATCTTTCAAGACAGAGAATGGTATTGGTAAATTTAACTCCTGTATTTATCACTCAAAGGAGAATTATAGTGAATTCTTAGAAATCCCAGCCCTGTTATGCACTAGCTACTTTATGGGAGGACAGGGAGTGTGAACAAGAAGATAACCTTCCAAATGGTGTTTCTGCAGCCTTCAAAAGTTATTTCAACACAGTTAATAGAAATTACACAAACCCTGTAACACCAGCCAAAAATACCAATGCTTGTGAAAACCAGCAGATGGGAAAGGCAAGAACTCCAAGTTCCAGAGTCAGAATTAATATGTTAGGATACTTCAGGCTAAGCTTTCTGCCTCATTTTTGCAATCCTATCTCAAAAAAACACCTTCAGAGAGAGGGCAAAACAGCACAATCTAGAGCTGGTGGCTTTCAGATGGATTTGGTGCCAAGACAGAAAGCTCATTTAATGAGGACCCTGAAGAAACATCTAGACTATTGTACTTATGAGGCAGCAATGAAGTGAGGGAAAACTGCTGAATTCTTTTCATGGTGCCAGCTGCTTATTAGCAATATTAATTGGGGAAATAGGAAATGTAATTTGCAGTGCAATCTATGTTTTTAAATTGGTGAATATAATATATTCAACTGAATTCTTGCTAGTTATAGGGGACAGGGAAACTCATAGGAGTGATCACTGTCTCATGAATCTTAGTGTCACACCAAAACCAAACTAATACAAGGGAAAATTACTATTTGTCAAAGTAAAACAGCTATGTTTGTACCAAGCATCAAAAGAAGTGAAGTTGTGCTGAATACTAAGTACCTAACACAAGGTCACAGAACAGCCCATCTATGCTGGGTTTTCTTTGGAAAGTTACTTTGTTTAACATAACCCTTGTTTAAACAAAAAGTAGACATAAAGCAACATATGAGCAAATATTCATGAAGAACAGATTCATTAGTGTGACCATTTCCAGACTTTGTTATAAGGCAAGTTGTGAGCCTATATAATCAGCTATTCAAGGTAGAAAGGGGAAGAAGCAGTATTTTGGGAGTGAGGGGCAGTCTTGAGCCCCAGATTCCTGAAGAGGTAGATATGTGTCTGACAGAAGTATTTAGTTGCCATGCTCCACACACCACCTCCTCCATTTTCCAAGTTCTACAAAATCTCAGCTGTTTAATTTCTCCATGTAAGATAAAACTCTGCTGTCTAAGCTTCCCCCAACCTTCTCCCTGAACAAAGAAAGTCAAAGAAAAACTTCACTAATTACCTGGTATGGCCCTGATTCTACAGAGGTGCACAAAACTAGTCACAGACATAAGCACACACCTCAAAGCAAGATTAGACAAGCAAGCAGCTTGTGCTGACATTTGTTGATTCAGTATTTTATTTTTGCAAAACCTTGAGATGGAAGAAAATGACTGTACAAAATCTGACTGAGAACTCTTGCCATCCAAAGTAGAACAATGTGCTATCCGTTTAGTTTCTCCAGGTTTCACTCTCCTGCCAAATTCCCTCAGCAACAGAGCTGGAGAAGAGCAATTTTGGAAGTAGCTGGTTTGATTTTTAACTAGTGGAGGTGTCTTGTGAATGTTAACTGCACTGGAAGTTGGGGACGGAATTGTTTTAAGCAGTAATATATCTGTAACTGTAATAGAAGTAAATGGCAATAATCTCAAGAGCTCAGAGGCCTAAGGTTCTACCTGTCAACATGATTCTCAAGCAACATCAAGCACCAACTTCCCCTGAAGCACTCATGATGTTGTCATGGTTTAAGCAGCATTTTCTCCCTATGCTGGAACTGGTGGACTTGGCCACCTGTACTTGTATTTCTCACTGGAAGCTTTCCCACCTGAGATTCTGTCACTGGGGATAAAGCTTAATCAAATTTTCATAACAGTTTTATTAAAGTGTGGAGAACGGGAAATCGCATTTGTCAGTAAGGGTTGAAATAAGTGGCACTCTAATGTTACACAAATTGTAAACATGAAGACTTTGTTCTCTGCAGTGACAGTAAAATGAAAGCAGCATTTTGTTCTTTGCACACAAAGTCACAGGACTTCTCACTCTGATCTTATCTGTTCATGCAGTACATAATGAAATATCAATGCAGGTTATTTAAGTATTTAAATACTAGTTAAAAAAGAGAAAAAAGAAAAAGAACTTCCATTCATGTTATCCACTAAGAGCTGAAATAAAAGTAGATCTGCCAGAGTCTAAAATTTCAGTATAATAAGTTTACAAATAAATGAGAAACCATAATGATCTTAGGCTGCAAACCAGGGTTGATGGAAATCTCTTCAAACCAAGGTCTGGCAACTAAGCAGCTAATTAAAAATGTAACCATTCTGGAAGAGTTATCATAGCTGAATACTCACTTCTGTGTCTGAGTACTCCTGTTATTTAGGCAGTGAACCTAAGTTTTTCTACCTAATGGGCTTTTATTATTTATATGAGAGTTTTCCAAACTGTCCTTTTTTTGCATACATTGAGCATGCAATTCCAGGCTGTGCAGCAACCCCTATTGAACATCACAGCTACTCTTCAAAATACATTTTTAGTTGCCTGAATGTGTGGAATAAGATAATATCTCCTGAAAGCAAATCACCTCCTTCCTTAAATGCAAAGGACAGTTTTGCCATGTTGGCCAGTGGAACACTGCCATGAATAATTGCAACTGACACAGCTAAGAATACACCATCTTTTCTGTATACTCAGAGTATTGCAACCATAGTATCCTTCCCATAGTTCTATCCAAGAAATGAAAAGCATATGTTCAGGGAGTGCCCTGTTAGTTCAAGAATTTTCAATACAAAATTACTGTTCTCCAGTCCCAATGTATAGAACTGGGAGGAAGTCAGAACAGTTTAGGAAATATTTTCAACTGCTTCAGCTTTAATTTAATATCTCTGAGAACCACGAACCTTCTAGCCCAGTGTCTAATTCAGCCTGCTGCTGAACAATCAAACCCTAGCATCACTTCCCACAGTTTTAATTATAACAGAGACATACTTAAAAACAATATGGTTTCCTTTCAGAACCTCGATGTCTGGAATTGTGCACTAAGAAAAGAACAGCCTTTGTACTTACGTAGTGTATTCATCATATGACCACTGCTCTCTTGGGATCTGTTCTGACTGGCATCTTTGTCAGGAACAGCCTGTTGTGGCATGGCAGACACCGTGGGCTGAGGCTGCAAATACGGCATCGACAGCGGAAGGGAGGGCTTCATTTCCTCATCTTCAGAATCACTAGAACTATTTTCACTACTTGATGAAGAGGATGAAGAACTTTTAGAGTCAGATGAACTGTCAGAGCTACTCAGCTGGTCCATGATACTGGCTTCTGCTTTTAGCTCTGTAAACAATAGGATTTGTTTCTCAGTTTACATTCATCATAATTGAAATATAAGGAGGAGGGGGAAAAAGGAAAAAAAAAATAATCAACAGACATCAAGCACACACTACAGCAACTTAAAAAACCCCAGACCAAACCCACCAAAGATCTCCAGAACAAAGAAAAGGGCACAAGTGGTATCCAGCCTGTCATGTGGTTTTCTATCCTCATAGCTTGAGCACTTTCTCCCTTTCAAGCCAAGTTTTAGAACAAGGGTGACTGTGAACACAAATGCTTAAACCTACATTCCATGGGGTAATGCAGCCCACATAGCCTTTAATTTCTGCAACTAGCAGAAAATGTTCTGTGTTTTCCTTAGCACCCCAAATATGGCTTTCACTGACTAAAAACTGCAGTTACAATCCACAGATCAGTCACTGCAAGATGTCTGCAGTTGCACCCAAAATGCCTGCCAGCAATTCAGCATTGCAATCAATACGTTTGTTTGGGCCATGTGACATTTTGCTCAAAATCAAGTTAAGCAGGAAGAATAGCCAAAAGAGCCACTCAAAGTTTATATTAGGAAGATTTCTCCAAATCCTTGTTTCATTATGGATTTGGAGGTGTAAATAATGCTGCACAGTATGTATTTGTGACATAAGTCCAACATACAGAGGAAGTTAATCTTTGCTGAGGAGTGCACATAATAATTGTACAAAACACAAGTGCTGAGAGAGGTGTGAAACAGACCTCTGAATCTGTGGTGGGGGGAAGACTTGAGGAGTCATACAGGGTGCAGAACTTCATCACTATATAAGATTGTAACTACCTAGACATTTGTTAAGATGGTCTTACAAGCTCTTAGAATACTTCAGGAAGAGCTTTGATATAGCAGACACAATAAAGCAAGTAGGAGAGTAGCTCATCTCTCTTCAGATTTACCCAATACAGAACAGGTTGAAGGTGAAAGTCACCAAGATGCAAGACAGTGCAAAGCTTAAGAGAAGAAGGGAGGAGGAATAAAGTGATTAATCTTCAACACAAACTTCCATGAAACAGACTCTAAGTTATCAAAGGCCACTCTAAAGGAAAGGCCATCTTTATCAAAGGCCAGTCTAAAAGAAAATGGTGTTCAGGAAAAATGGCACCTAAGACTGCAGCTATAGCTGCAGGAACAAATTAACCCAGTGCTAGGAAAGAAAAGAAAGAAAATGAAAGACTGAACTATTCAAGCATAAGGAAAAAAAAGAAGGGGAGCAGAAAGAAAATAAAAATTGGAAGCATAAAAGCATCCTTCTTTTACAAGGACATGCATGAGAGAACATGATCCTCCACACATCTGGAGCTGCAAGACACCTAACTGAAAGACACCACTCGAATTCTAAGCATTCAATTCCACTTCCTCCTAAGCAATGTCTAATATAAGAAAAATTTCAAGTGACTGGCCAATACCAAAAGCTAAGAAATAAGATCTCCACCTTGAATTTTGATGTAATTTAATCAGACAGAATTTAAATTAGGTGATTTTATCCAGTGAAGGAAGAGCAGTACATATACTAGAGGATAATGGCAGAATGAGCTGCCCCTCCACCCCAGAAAACAAAGTTAGTAACAAGTTCCAGGTAGTGTGCTTAAGCAGGAACAGTCAGTTACACAACCATGGGATGAAGGATGATTAGCAGGCAACACTTCTGAGGAGTCTGAGAGTTGCAGTGGATCCCTACACTGTCCTGCCACTCCATGCTGTGCAGAAATGACTCGATACTGTTTGGTCTTGTGATACTACAGACATGATACTATTTGTTCTTTGTGTATAAAGATGAATAGTGCCTGTAAGGCAGCCTTCTTGCTCACGTCAGCACTGCTACAACTTCTGTAGATGTGTGTGGGGACTGTACTTAAGGAAGTTTTTGGACTCACTGCAAGACAGCTGAAGAAAATTGACAACAAATCAGGGATTTAGAAAGGAAACCTCCAAGGAAAGATTGAACCAACTGGTGTAATTTTGCATAAAGAATGGGAAAGACACAGCAGTTTGAGTCTGTGAAGGACTGCTCAGAAGCAGCACAGTAATCTGCTCTGTACTTGCAGGATAAATATGAAAGTAGTAATAGGCTTGCTGTCAGACTATCTTTACAGCAGAACCCAAACAGTAAGGAGAGCAAAGCCCTGGAATGGCTTGCCAGCAAGTACAAGGATCTGTCATTGGAAGGTTCTAAGAACAAGTTAAAAGTTACATCAGAAATCTGACTTTAGGACAGAAGGATGGACTAGATGACTTGATAATATCTCTACCATCCTTTTAATTTTTTCAGCATTTTAAATAGTACTCAAAAGTGGACTGGCACTACACAAGAGTTTGGTACATTGGCAGTCACTTTGGAGACTTTCAGTACTTGATACCACCACTTCCCCCAAAAGAACAGACCACCTAGAAAAGGAATAATTTTATTGCCTTCCTCTTTGGAACCTGAGATGAATAATAGTACTGTTCTGCAATATAGATTGCTGGTCAGAGCTTAAAACCAAAATGGAAACAAAAACCATCTTCATAATGATACATCTAAAAAAATGTTTAAAGGAATTCAGAACAACTTAGGAAGCAGATGTCAGTTCCAGTCAATGAAACTGCCACCTGTCAGCATTTCTGTAGCAAGTAATTACCACCTGCCATCTTCCTTGTCCTCCCAAAGGAAATAAGGCCTCCTATTAAGTGAAATATGAGTGTCACACCAAACCAGAGTCTCTCAAGGAAACAGCACATAGCACTGCTCAAGGGTTGATTTATGCAAGTTTTTAGCTGTCTTTTTCACTGGAGCCTCATCTTCCACAAGGCTCTATCTGGTAATTTAAAGTGTAGGTTGAGTTGTGAAGTACTGTAACATATCTGCTGAGTGCACAGAAAGAAAAAGGAGCAATGTCAAAATGGAAGTGACTTAGTTCTAGTGTGACAATACAACCAAGCATACACTTGATTAAAGTACCTGTGGAAGACAGAGCCAGGGAGACAGCAGCTGTTATTAAACCATTATTAAGCCTAATGGTTCAGCTGTTCTTTTACTGTAGCAAGCTACAAATATTGCTTTTTTACACACTTGAGCCAGAGTGGTCATTTCCATATCAGAGTGAAGTTGCTCACTTAATCAACTTCTAGTGTGAAACTCAAATAACACAAAACAAAACAAAAACAACCTACACACCCAAAAACCTCTTAAAAACGAATTGTTAACAGCATAATTTCTGAAACTTGTGTGCCAGTGGAGCTTACCCCGTTCAATATCATCCATAGGAGAAGATGGAAATGTTTTTTCCTTTGATGGAGAGCTTTTAATGTTGTTTGGAACCTTTGTTGCATTTCGCATTTGCTGCTGTTGCTGCTCAATGCGAGACTGGACTTTACTACTTCCTTCAGCTCTGTAAGAGGGAAAGATTTTAAATTACTAGAAGGCAAGAGGCAAGGAAAAAGGCAAGAACACAGGGGATGTGGTACCATGGATTTATTTCTCATGCCTTTCTAAATAGCATCATTTGATTCTTAGATAAGTTATCATACTGGTGAGTTAGTATACTAATACACATAATACATTAGTATTATACTATTAATATTGTATATGTGTTTAAAATTATTTTTATACAGTGCTATTAACTTTATAATATTTTTGCAGTTTATTTATTTTTATACCTTGCTACCCAGGATCACTTAATAATAATTCTGCCAGAAGTTACTTATACAGACTCAGCAGCAAAAAAAAAATAAATATTTAAAACCTTGGCATGAGAAAAACAAGCCATTACAATTACTGAGACCTGTCACAAAATTTTCTTTTTTTTTATTTCCTCATTTACAAGCCAGAAGACAGTAGGCAAGCTCCTAGCTAAATAGATCTTTTTTTCCCCTCCCTCTAAACACATCAGAAAATAGTAATTATTTCTTTCAATAATATAACATGTTTTGGTTAATAAAAAATATGTTGTAATTTCTTCTGCAGCATGACTCAAAAGATGTGAAGTCAGTTTGCTGAGAAAGCAGGTTTTTCACTCCTTTGAGCAAGACCAAGTACTTTCTAAAATTATGCTTTCCTAAAAATAGTGATATGTAGTTATATATCTCAATTTAGACTCATTAACATTGATTTTCAAAATGAGTAAAGCACAGTTGTTTCTCCTGTAAATCACCCACCTGGTTTTTTTCACAGTGATGTTGCTACTAAGTTTCTCTAGGCGACATTCTCCAGTGTCATGGTTGATAATTAAGATACATTCTTTTAGGTAAGGCTTCTTTGAGCCCTTGAACACAGTCACTGGTGGAGTTGAGCCCTATTAAATCAGAAGTCCAGTAAGTGTTACTCCTGTAGTCATTTTTCTTAGCAACAGCAATCCTTCTGTTGTGACAAGTTCACTACAAGTGATCATTTCTAGCCATTAAAAATGTTACTGGTTAATTCAAATTAGATTCACAGTTGCCATGTCCAAAAGCAGCTGCTGTTTGACTGGAAATGCATTCTACTCACTTAGCTCAGTTTGAAACATTAAATGCTTATTTCCCAATATTTCCTTATTTCTCTCCAGGACTCATCTCACCAAAAGAGGTTTCAGTTCCCATATCAGCAGAGCAGTAAAGCATGGCAGGCAGTAAATTTTCCCTTTCCAGTCTTTCCTGCTTTAGAGCTGCACTAGAGCAATAAATACCAAGGGGAAGCTTGCACTGCCAACATACACATGAAGCTTTTCTGTGTACGCAACACTTCTGGGTCATCCTACAGCATATTTCCAGTGCAGCAAATACACTTAAAGTTACAGTGCAGCTGTTTAACCTTTGAGTCTTTTGTAATCTTACAGTCTTAGAGCAATTATTTTTCTACTCTAAAAATCACTCAGGCAGCTCTGAAACAGCACTAAAACTTTATACCCTTCCATAGTCAGGGTATATACTTAGGACAACAAAATAAATCATTCTTTTAAGCCTGCCACTCTTCAGCCACATCAACTCACCTCAATATTTGGCAGTGTTATTGTCACCTGTTCACCTTTGCCAACTTCAAGGTCTCCTTCACAGGACATATCAATAGATGCAGGCTTAAAGTCATCTAAATATAAAAACAAACTAGTTTATTTACAGGCTTTTCAGGAATCTTATAAATGCAGGCACCACTTAATTGCAGTTGCAGGCTATTAAGTAAAAGCCCTTTTTGCTAGTGTATCATCTAGCATTCCCCTGAGCAGATCATTGCATAAGTCAATAGAATTCAAAGTCAAGCTGCTTTTCTCAGGATCCATTGTAAGTGTTTAAATCTTTCAGTTAAAATTAGAAAAACACCTTTAGGTTTTAATGGATAAGAGAGCCAAACAAGTTATGTTGTATTTCAAAAGGTACATTCTTGTGTAATTATTTTCAGAAGAACCAATAAATAGTTCCTGAAAATGCTGATCCCAAACATGGGAGATGTAGACAAGTGGCAGAAAATGCAAAGAATAATATCGACCCCCAATATGCATTTCTCTTTCTGTTTCTAACTTTACTGTAACAAGCACATCAGAATCTGACAAAAACTTGGTGTTTCAGTATAGTTATTTCTGTTGAAAGTGAAATTCCTTCCCAATTTAACACTGATTTACATTTTGGGGGTTTTCAGCATCTAAAGGACTCGTTAAAATAAGTTTTGAGCAAAAGAGGGTATTGATTTCTGGTCTTTTTTAAAACTCTGAGACATTGCAAATGAGCATATGTTCAAGCATCAGCACGGCAGCTCTGTCACAAAGTATTATTTCCACCACGAATAAATTGGGAAAGGCTACAGCCAAAACTCTGCCCGTGCCGATTGAGGGAGACAGGATAGCATCAAGAGGTTCTTCAAGGCCTGTGATAACACATGTGGGGCTGAGCCCGCGGCTCAGGTACGGCAGGGCCGGTCTGGCCCCCGGGATGCCGGAGGGGACCCAGGGGCCGGCACACGCTCCTCCCTCGCTGCCAGCCCCATCTCACACGCTGCTGGTCACTGACGGCGGCATTGCTGCAGCTGCGGAGCTTCCAGTCCCCCGGCTCGGCCTGCAGCCACGGGCCAGGCGCACAGACCGCGGCTGGAAGCACGGCTGCAGCCACAACACCAACCGGGCAGGAAAGCCAGGCTGCGGGAGCTGCTGGGCAGGGCCCAGCGTGCAGGAGGAGCTCAGACACAGGTGACAGCCCCTGCTAACCTGGCTTGGGCAAACCCCTCAATGTCATCCTACAGTAACAAGCATACAACAGTTCCAAAGTTTCTCACCAAATCAGAGAATATTTGCTTCTATATATGGCCACCGGGCTGTTAATAATTGAGAAAATGAAGATATTGATACTGCCAGTCTTAACTTCTAACCAACAGCTGTTGTCCCTTTTACTCAACTATTTTAAAAAGTCAGGTGTTGGAGGATATTTCTTCTGCATGTGCATTTGATAGAACTGATGAACGTGCCAGTTTCTATGTCTCATTTGTTGGAAAGGAAGAGAGATTTCAAAACAGATTTCAGAATAAATCATCACATTAGAAGAGTCAGCATGAAACTCTAAGGGTAGGAGGTACCAGACGGGGTTGTTAGTCCTCTTTAAAATTAGCGTAAATATCAAATTGCAGCATTTGTTTAAATCCATTTATAGCTTTTTTTCTCCCTCTCCTCCGCTTCTACACTTGGAGACAATCTAAGTGCCATTCCCTTTGCTCACAGAGAGCACATTACCCATCCTGCACACCGGACAATCTCCAGAGAACATACGTTCTCTGAATCTTGGGGATACCATCCTATAAATAACCAGACAACAAAACCAGAAGCTGCAGTGCTAAATTACCAAGGACTATAATCCTGGGAGCATTTGTTTCCTAGCTACCCTCAGAATCTTTGCGCACACACCTCTCTAGATAGTAATTATGTACTCAGGGAGGGCGTACTGGCTCCGTGATTAACACCGCCTGCCTTTAACCTTTGGTTGCTGAATTACACGGAACTTCTAAAAACTGAGCGCAAGCAAAGACAGAGCCACAGGTTCAGCTTAACTCGGTTTCCAGCAGAACCGCAGGGAGACGCTATGGAAAAGGCATAAAAAGCGAAGTTAGTGCCCAGCGGACAGTGAGGGGCAGCTCTAGGATACAATGGCCGTACGTGCTCCCAGCACCGACTGAAACCTGCACGGCTCCCGAAATCCCGGACCAGCACCCCACGGCACTCAGCGCCAGAATCCCGGGACAGAGGCAGCCGCAGCCACCCCCGCCCTCCAGGGGACTGCGGGCACCGGGAGCCGCCGAACCCCTCCCCGACCCCCGCAGCCCCCGAGAGCTGCCCCAACCCCAGCACTCACAGCGGACAGTGTGGAAGGCGCAGCGCGGCTGCTTCTCGAAGCTCTCCCCCAGCTTTAGCACCCGCGCCTTGGGGTCGTAGAGCGACGGGACCGCTCCGTTCATCGCGGCAGCGCCTCACACCATGGCGGGCCCTAGGGCCGCCGCCGCCGCCCGCACCGAGCATCCCTCACGCCGCCCGGGCCGGCGGGACCCGCCCACGCGGGCTCCGATAGGCTGTGAGGGGCAGAGCCCCGCCTTCCCCAAGCCGGATTGGTCAGCGGGCGCGTCCCCATGTAGATTTCCGCCAATGGGATGGCGGAGGCGCCAGCCCGCACGCGGATATGCAAATGCACCCTCCTCCCGCAGGGGAGAGCGCTGGTTGGCGGAGAGAGGCCGCGACCACACAGCTGCGAGGGGAGGGGGGCGTGGGGGAGCCGTCGCGTTGGAGACGGCGGGCTCGGCGTTCCAATCCCCCCTCCCTCCCCTCCCCGCAGTGGGGGAGCCCCCGCGCGGCGGTGAGCGGGGCTGGGAGTGCGTGCGGGTCCGCTCAGAGCGCCCCGAGGGGCCCCGCGGGCTGGGGGCTGCGCGGCACCGGCGCCGCCGCTCCCGGGGACAGCGGCGCCGCTGGGAGAGGGCACCGCTCCCTCTGCCCTTTCCCCGGCCCTAGGTGAGGTGAGGCCGCTCCTGCTGCCCGCGCCGTGGGGCCGCGCTCAGGCTGCCCGGCCGGAGGTGCGCCCTGCCGGCAGAGCCGGTCCGGCGGCCTGCGGCCTCGGGAGGGGGCGCGAGTGGGGCTTCCTCCATGTTTGTTTCCTTTCTCAGGGGGAGTCCTGCAGCCCGAGGCTTCCAGCTGTGCTGCAGGAGCTGGGATGAAGTAGTGGCGTGAGGACCCCACGCCTTAACATAAAAAGGAAAGAGGCTGGAATCGATGGTGGTGTGCGCTCCTGGCTGTTCCCCATGGCGGGCACGGACCCCCAGGTCCTGGCCTTGGCTGCTCAGATCACTGAGAGCAGAGAACAGGACATCCCCCTGCTGCTGCTGAAGTTAAAGGGTAATTAGTGCCGTTCCTAAAATAAAATTATGAGCTGGCGAACTATAGCCAGTCATTCTTCCGTCTACCTCCTTAAATACAGAAAGTTGTTCTGAAACTCTGTAAGGAAGCAGCTTTTCCTGAGAGTGGCGTCTGACTTAGCAAAAGTAAGGAGGAGGAGCTGAGGAGCAAATGGACAGAATTTTTTTCTGCTTTTCAGCTGTCACGCTGATAATGTGGGCTCTTTTCCTGCTGATACAGGCAAGGATCTTACACTTGGTCAAATCATTTCTCCCAGTGCTCTTTGGGCAGAGAGCCAGGGTGGTTGTCCATATTCAGTTTTTAAATCTTTACACAGAAACAAGATCATGAACTCCTGTGTGACTTCCCTGTATTTCCTTCTGCTACACAGCCACTGCTCATAGGAATGGTTGAAACAAGTCAGGTCCTGTTCTAAATTGAGATGTAATTATAAGGAAGCTATATGTTTCCCAGTGGTTGTGGTTTTTTCTAGCCTAGGAAATTCATACAAATGGTTCATATCCCAGGTAATGTATGTTTTGCTACTAAATATGTAGAGAGAAAATGGAAACCTAAGTTTAGCCATCCCTTCCCAATTGTCGTAATTGTAATTTTACAAATGAGTTGTAGCTGTAGCAGCAGAAATTGCTGACAAAATATTTAATGGTGTTGTTAGCACTTTTACAATTAACTTTAATCCTGGATCCTGGCTCTGTGTACATGTACTCTTCTTAGAGTATATATTTTAGAAAAATGGAAAAACCCCTGCACATCAGAATCTTATGTTTTTCTTTGTCTCTCTCCCACTTTATTCCCACAGGAATTTTAAGCAGTCCTTCCTTAGGATGTGAAGAATCAAATAAAATTAAGCAAGATATATATGACTATGGTCTTACTCAGTACTGCCTGCTGGTCCTTAAGCAAGACCACTCTCAGCTGCATGGAGCCTGGGCTACTGCTGCCCAGCTAGCAGAGATACTGAGGTAAAAAAAAAAAAAAAGGCTAAGAAGAGGGCTTCCAGTTTTCTTTCTGTCCTTTCATCTTGTTCTTTCTCTTTTCAAGCTGTAATACATTGGCTCCCATCCAGAACAAGGCTTGTTGTTCAGGAAAGGCCAGGGTTAAAGTGCAGGGAAGCAGTCAAGAGCAGAGGGGTCAGGCATGGCCTAATTGGTCCTGTTTTATTCATTTGCATTGTGCTTCATTGAGCTGGGGGAACTATATGGTGGGAACAGGGTTTGTGTTGGCTTTACCTTTTTTTGTGGACAGTACTCACTAGTGCAGCAGTTTTTACCCAGTGATTATATCATTTTGAATTGTAGCTATTTAAAAAATGTTATTTTGTTTGCTTAGATTTCATCTTGCAAATATCTTCAACCTGATTGACTCAATGCTTGGCCTGACTGTATTTAAATATTTATTTAGTATACCAATTTGAAGTATCTACTTACATTTTTAAATATAATAGATGACACAGTTCATACAGACTAGATAACCTGATGTAGTAATATTGTGAGAATGGTATTGTAAATAAGAAAACTTCAAACTCAAACCCCCAGTGATCCAATCTCAATTTTAAATGTCAGGAAAAATAATACATTTTAAATTTTCCTCAAGTTTAGTTTTGGCTTAATTAAGGAGTAAAATTCTAAGGCATGAAGTAATTATGTGACCATCTCTTATTTATGCCATATCTGCAGTATGAATTTTTAAGGCAAGGAATTTCAGTAAGGGATGCAAGAGTTATCACCAGAGTAGTGTGATGCTTAAATCATCCCCTAAAAGCTGTTTCAGTTGCAGAGAATACTGAAATTTATTTTAGCTCTAAAAATGTCCTTTTGTAGCTAGAAGATTCTCAGCCTCATGCCTAGAATTTGTTTTCCAAGGGCTTTGGTAGACAGCTTTATGTGTGTGCATTCCCAAAATGTTAATATAGCCTAGATAAGATATCAGAAAGCAAAATTCATAAAAAGTCAGGAAGACTCTTTTGTTGCACTGGTATCAGTGCTGAGTGCAGAATTGAAACAACTTATCAGTTGTAAAACATGCAGTTTCTTGTAAAAAGTCTTCCAGAAACAACTGACGTGTTGTGGTGAGTAAAATAAGACAGCTGAGATCTGAGGAACTGATTTCTAGCCCACATGCCTTCCTCAGTTTGAGAAAAGTTGTAGACAGGCTCACTGAAGGTTTTGTGGTATATTTTTTATACATATTTTTACTGACAAATGTGCACCCTCTTCATCATTGGTCTTCCTTTATCAGGTTTTTTTTCTACCTTTCTATTTTGCCTTTTTTTTTCCCCTTCTTATGACCATAAGAGCCCTTCCCTAGAATATAGAACAAGCCTGAACAGATTCAATGAAGCTAAAGGAGAAAGTGTGTTGGATATGTTTGTTTTTAACTGAGAAATGCCATAATAAGTAGCAATATGGTCTCCAACCTGCCAGTGGCTGCTCTTCCTTGGAGGCAGTCACAGCAGTGAGCTGTTGTTCAGGGGGAATTGTCCCATGCCACTGAAGCATTTCTCTGATGACGTGACATTCATTCAAAGCTGTTCAAACAGGCCTTTGACTATTCAGGTTGACTTTTTTCCCTTTTTTCTGTTTTGTTTTGTTTTATGCCATTTCAGTCATTGTTGTGTAGGGCTAGAGGTGAAAGAAGATCCTGAGGAATTTTACAGGAAGTTTCTTCCTTCAGTTATAGACAGCCTGCTGGTTTTGGGAAAACGCTTGCAAGCACGATTTATCCGAGCAATCAAGGTATTTACATTTCATGGTTAAAAAAGCAGAGAATGCCTGCAAACTTTCTGCATATTGGATAAGTAGGATATTATTCTAGGGGCATAGTGTTAGGAACATTTATTTTCTAGAAATTGCAGTAGTTTTTCTTATGCCTCCGAGCTCTGAAGCTGAAATCTGTAATTGTGCAGCATTTTCTCCATGACTTGTGCAAAACCACTATACAAAGCCCTACAAAACACAGCAGTCATGGTAGTGTCTTAACTTTGCATATCATTAGTTCAGCCTTCATAATGACTTAGTTCTCACTCATTTTATTCAGCTTTAGAAAAAATGGTTTAGGGAGTCCTAAGATTTTAAATCAGATTTGTTGAAGTTTGTTTTGTCGTTCAGTTTCTGCTGCATAATTGGCAAAAAAAATTCCAAGAATGCTCACTGTTTCTGAACTTGCAAATGGAGAATGCCAAAGGCAGACTTCATGAATTTATAGATTTAAACACTTTCTCACATTTTCCTCCTTTTTTGCAATGAAGAAGGGTTTTACTCAGTGAGGTTCCCTTATGCCTCTGGAGTCTTCTGAGTTCTAGAATCAGAAGGAAAAATACCCCCAACAAGCAAAAACCCACGGGTAATTTAAATTACCATTTTCATGGATTCTGACAGTTTCTTTTAATATCCCCACTTCTCCACACTATCTCATTTCTTGGCTCACTGGCTTCTTGCACTTAGCCAAAGTTTTCCTGCAAAGTATTGTGATAGACACCACAGACAATCAATTCCCAGAAAGCATCAGTGCAATGACATAGTTTCTGTTAGTGCAGTACTTGAGAAGTGCATTTTGTGCTTGACAAGGAAGCTTCCTAAATGACATCCCAGCAGACTCTTATCCACAATATGTAATTTCCCCCATACTTTCTTATTATGTCTAAGCCTACATGCTACTTGAGTCATGCTTGTGGGCAAAGATTTCTTTTGAATGCAAATGCAGTCTACATTGTAATTAGTACTTTGGCTTTTAAACTTCATGGTCTCAGAGGTGACTGGGCACCCAGACTTGATGCTTGCTCAGTGGAATTTTGGAAATCCCACTCTACCAGTAGAGATTTAAAATTTATTCAACTCTTTTTGCTTTTTGCACAAGTTTTTGAAGTCAAGGGAAGTAGTGAAATAGCTTTCAGAAACTGACATGTTGCCAAAACACAGAACAGATAATATTACAGCTTAACATACTATTGTTATTTTGTATTTCTCCTTGTCAGTCTGGACCAAATACAAAGTTAAACCTTGACTGAGGGCTGGGGCTCCAGCTGGGATCTAGGACTAGGCTTCCCAGGGTTTCCTTTGTGGATGCTGAATTGATGTGGGATGTCTGACCATGTGCTTTGTAGCAACATTTGTCAGCAGTGAAGTACTGTCAAAAACCCTTTTGCTGTTCCACACACCAAGATTCCAGATTTCCAGTAGTCTGTGATTCACACTTGGAATACAGACTGGAATGTGCATCTGTATGTGCATTCACATGCTAAAACCTGAATTCCTGCTGGTCAGAGGGGAGCACTGGAGCACCTCTGCAGTGAAAAAAGGCTGAGAGATGGGGTTGTTCAGCTTGGAGAGGAGAAGTCTCTGAGAAGAACTTATGTCACCTCCCAGTACCTAAAGGGGCTACAAGACAGATGGAGGGACTTTTTACAAGGGCAGGTGGTGACAGGATAAGGGGTGACACTGAAAGAAGGAGCTTGACACCGAAAGGGGAAGGTTTAAATTAGGTATTGGGAAGAAATTCTGTGCTGTCAGGATGGTAAAGTGCTGGGACAGGCTGCCTAGAGAAGCTGTGGGTGCTCCATCTGTGGAAGCATTCGAGGCCAGGCTCAGTGAAGCTCTGAGAAATCTGGTCCACTGTTAAGTGTCCCAGCCCATGGCAGTGGGGCTGGAACAGGATGGACTTTAGGTCCTTTCCTACCATTCTGTGATTGATTCTATGTTTTTTTCCAGTCCAGTGCTATCACAGGTAAGCACATGATGTAGTCTGTTTGGCAAACAGATCAAATTTCAGCTTTATAGTGGTTTGGTGTTTGCTCCCACACCTCCAGCTAGGAGGTGCTTCTGAAGCTTCACCATACCAGTTATCAGGAACCTTTTTCATTTTGACTGTGTCCTTGGCCACTTCATACCTTTTTTATTTCCCCCCTCTTCTTTAAAGTAATAGATTTCCCACTTACAGCATTAAATCTGTGATGCATATTTGCTAAGCTATCATTTGTCTTATCTCTCCACTGCTATCAAATATTTTTAAGGCGTAAACAAGATTTCTCTCTCGTTGTTGTGATTGTTTTTCCCGAATGGATGCTTTTGTTCTTTTAGTATCTTCAGATCTTCTTCACTGATCTCTGACCTCAAATGTTCCACAAGTTAGGGTGTTTTGGTTTTTTTTTCAACTAGTTCCTACAGTTTCACCAACTTCATTTGGAAATTTGGTGGAAGTTTGGTCGCCAAATTCCTGAGGCATACAAACCTTCCCATGACATCAAGATGAGGTCCTTAATGAAGATAAATACACATGTTTTTACCTACTTCTCTCTTGTTTAGGATAAAGAAAAACAAGACTTTTTACACTGGTTCCAAACAGTAACTGATGCCATCTGCTGGCTGTTCGGTGGGCATATCCAACTAGCAGCATGTGGTAAGGGAAATGTCAACCCACAGAACACCTGAACATTTATTTATGGCAACTACAAGTTTCAAAATTCATTCTTAAGTTAATCTCCACCTAGTCTTCTAAGCCTGAGTAGGTGTTAAATCAGTCTTTTCAAGTAGTCAGCTCAACAGCAATATCTGAAATGGTAAATATCCACTAAAGGGAAATACTCAAGAGTTCCCCTTCTAGTCTTTCAGAGATAAACATTTAAAAGTGTCATCCTGTAATTTCTCTTTGTAAGTCTATACCTTTTAAAAATCAGGTTGTTGGGGTTTTTCTTTCCCAATAAGAGACAATTGATCTTTTCCTGTATGTGATTAAAATATGCAGAAATTTGACCAGAGTACATTGCTAACCCTGATAAGTAGATAGATTTGGAGACTGATTTCTGAAGTTTTTTACATGACAAGAAATTTTACAAATATCTAACAAACTTCACTATATATTTCTGACCAAAAGAAGCTTTCATTTAAACTGATGTTAATCGCACTGATTCTGAAAAGCAGAATTTGGTTTTGTTTCTAGTATTGGAAAAAAACGAAAAGGATCCTAAGATATATAACTAAAAACACAAATGGTCAGAAAAATTACTGAATACATAGCCAGTGATACACTGGGATAAAAAAGATGGTGCTTTAATGGCATCAGTGTACTTGCATTAAATAATCTGGGGTAACAAACTTTGAGGTTTGAGGTCCTTAGCTTTTTTGGATTTTGTTACCCCAGTGTTAATTCCACCGTTGTTGTAAGAAAAGGGTACTATTGTTGCATAAAGGGGTTTAAAGCTTTCATTCCCTTGCAACCTCAGTGTCTGAGGAACGTCCAAAGGCAGAAAAAACCAGGATTCACCATGTTTTTTGGAGGTTAAAGTAGTTTAGTTATCTCAGTAAGTTTCAGTGTAAGAATTATAAATGAGGGAGTTTGTTCCAGAAACAGTGTCTGGGTTTACTTGCTATGACTTATGATGAAGTTTATTTGGTTTATGGTATTTTCAAGTCTGTTCTGATTTCATGATTTCTTGTTTTCTTGTTTTTGGTTTTCTTTGCAGTACTACAAAATGATCGCTTCCTGCAGTTGTTAATAACAGATGATGTTGAAACAGCAATTGTAATGATGTCTGTGTTACACAATATTTTGAGGGTCAATAGGTTGGTTGTTTTCATATCATTATTTTTCTTAATAATAAATATAAAAGGTAGCTCATTACTGCTTGGTAAAATAAAATCTTTTCATTTGCAAGCATTGTTGTGTTTTACTGTTTGGGGTTTTTTTCCCCTAGTCTTTGTAGTAGAAATTAAAAACATTAAAAAGCTGGGATTTTATTCTTCTTAAATTGAGGGAGTGGTAATTAGTTGATTGAAACAGTAGTACTGTCTGGATCATATTCCTGTTCCAGCTAGCTGGGCATCTTGGCTTGCTGGATATAGCCTGACATAGCTAAATAAGTCACTGTTAAAAAGCTCATGTTTTTCAATTAACACTTCTGTCCTATTCCCCCTTTTTTTTTTTTATTCTTTTTAAAGTTCTGTCTTGCTTCAAGTTGAAGAAGAGACCCTTCACTCTGTCTTGGATGAACTTGTTTATAAGCTGTCCTCTACCACCAATCCTGCTGTAGGAAGTGCTGCCACAAAACTGCTGTTATTAGTGGCAAAATCTTGCAAGCAGCTTGTGCAGTTACTCACAGCTCGCTACAAAGGTTTGTAAACATGCATGGGACTGGTCACTGAGCCTCCTCTTGCATTCCCTGTGAAAATAAAAAGACAGAAATTTCCCATTGTGGTTCAATAACTCTCCAGTACAGGTGGAAACTGCAATGCCACGTTGCTTTGTGGGTTTTTCCCTTTCTATTCATTTTCATTGCAGTTTAAGGTACTGCACCTCTTTCTGTTCCCTAGATTTATTTTCTTCTGTGTACTGAGGACTCTGCATGTGGCAACTTGTCTTTTAAAGTTGTTGATTGTGATTTCCAATTTGATGGGCTTTTGCTTCTTTCTGTTTCCCTGTGCAGGTTGGTTATTGAGGGATGCACTGGCAGGGTGCCTGCACTGCCACAGTCAGAGGGCCCTGTGTCACATCTGCCACAGGCTAAGGCTCACTAATCCACAGCATGAAAGTTTTACTTAGTGACCTGCTGACCCTGGCTGTTGCAGGTCTGCTCATCTGATGGGGGCTGTTTAGCTATCCAGGAGCTGGCTGTCTTTTGATGTCCAAGTAATTGGAATGAGCTCTTTCCAGGAATTCATGAGATTAATTTATCATTTTGTCTCGATGCCTTCATATGATAAGGCTGAGTATGTGTATAATTTGTTCTATGTTATTCATTCCTTAATGAGGTGTCCCATTTAATGTTTCTGTCTCTAGCATAGCAGGAAGCTCCAGGAAACCCTTTGCACTCTATCATGCCCATGGAGACTAAGGAACAGGCATAATATCTGCCATGTCTTTTTTGTTCTGGATGTTATTGTGGGTCAAAACTACTTGTGAGCAGCCTCAGTCCTTAGAGGACAAAGACAGTAAAAAGAAATGCAAGGCAAAATGTCCAATTTCCATTTTTTTCACTTGTGCTGACTACTTATTATAGAGTAACAGCTACATAAATTTCTGGACCAGATGAACAGCTTTGCCACCCTTTTGCCTACAGAACTGAGAGGAGGGATTCCTTGTATTGTGGAATTAAGTATAGTGTGCCTAAGGCTGCTATCACATTGTGGATTCTTGGGAAGCTGCCTTGATGGTCTGATCATCCCAGCTGTAGAATACTGGCTTGTTTGAAGTTGTGTAGGTCTCCATCAAAGGATGCTTTATTTTGCTCTAGAATCACAGTATGCCACAGTAATTTAGAACTGTGCATGTTTCCTCTTTCCACTAAGAAAAGAAAAAAAATTGTGTTTTTTCTCTATTTTTTTTTAAAGTTAGAATCCTTCTGTTAGTTTTAATTTGGGCTTTGGAGTCCTTTACAGACTTTGAGGAATAAAAGCAACAGAGAAAGCATTACAGCATTTCCACCATCTGGTCATCTGACTGAAGCCCCTTGGCTTCACAGTGGCAGAGTGAGGTGCTTTGGTGTGAGCTTTGCCAGTGAAGGCCTGCTGGAGCTGAGGGCACCTCCAGGACCAGCACAGCCGCTGTGCCAGGTTCCCTGGAGGGCCTGGCCTTTTGTCCTGCATGGGCTGACACATCTGTGAGGCACTCTGGAGGTGCTCCCTGCCAGTAGCCACAAGGAGCATAGGGCTGTGTAGTCTGTAGAGACTGGCAAGTGGTTGTGTGAGCCCACAGCACTTGTGTGAGGGAGCTCTCTTGGGTAGCCTGGCTCCCTGCTTTTGCAGGACTCAGGCAGCCTTGGGACACCCATTTGGAGTCCTGCCTGTCTCTCCTGAAGTGTTTACCTGTGTTTGTTTTTCTACAATGGTGCACATGGTGCCACAGAGGTGCCATTTCTGTGTGCTCCAGATCCTGTAAGTACATGTGAGTGTTGTGTTGGAGTTCCCAGTGTATGAATAGGTTTATGGACAATAATTTGAAGATGGAAAAGTTACTTGAATCTGCAGTTCTTCAGGAGGCAAACATGCACATCCTTCCTGACCTCCTTTCTCTTCCCTCCAACTCCCTGCAGAGCCCTTAGGCTCTGGGATTTGTCTGATACAAACATTTTAGCACATGGCTACTTGCATAGGGAGTGTGTGTGTGTTGTGGGGGGAGCACAAGGGTGCTTTTTAGCTACTGCAAACTCAGCTCTTTTGTCTCATGGATTGGATGATGCACAGGCACTCACAGTTAAATGATGCTGTGCAGACATCAAACAATTCCAGCTGGAAATAAATAAATTTTATTATGAAAAATATGAAAAGAGTGTTAGCAACACCCAGCACTTGTGTGGTGCTTTGAATTTTTTAGCACCTTTCAATGACTTACTGATAAGACACTGAAAGTACATTGGTAATTTGACTGTCAGTGATATAAACACAATACTGACTTGGACATAGAAAATCACTGGATAATACTTCTTTGTAATAGTTGGAGCACCAGGCATTCTTTGATAAGATTATGCATTGACACTCAAAGATGGCTGATGGTCTTCAACTCTCACACTTCTTTGCACATAGAATCAGATTTAATTTGTTGATTCACAGTTTGTTGCTTTGAGAGCCTGAAAGGGTAAATTCACGTTACTGAATTAGCATCTTCTCTTTCTCTTAGGATTAAAAGAGCTTTTAAGTAAACAGTGGACTGGCAAAGGATTTGACAGGGAGGTCAATCAACTCTTGGACCTGCTGTATTTGGAACAATCCAGTGGAAAAGGAGAAATGCAGGTGATTAAGTTTAATGTGACTTTCAGATGTAAAATCCTATTTAGATGTGAAATCCTATTTACATGTGATTTCTGTATGTTTAGAAGGGATTTACTATATCACTTTGTAGAAACTTTTCAAACCTGTCTTATTATTTCACTATGTTAATTATTTTTAATTGCCTTTTTGAAATTATTTTATTGCTGTTTTTTAAAACATCAAGAAATTGCTCAGTCATTAAAATATGGGACTGTGACTCAAGAGATTGGCTTTCTGTGGAGATTCACCATAGATTTCAATAAAATCATAGGGGAAAAATAATTTTTTGCTAACTATCAGATTAAAATAACTGCATCTGGCCTTCTCACATCAGTGTTACAAATTTAGATCTCTGAATTCTAGGCAGCATTTACATAGAACTAAGTCATATACAGAAAATGTGCAGTAAGAACACCACCTGGACTGTGTTCCCAATGAAAGAGACAATGTGTGTTTCAGGAGCATCTTAAAAAAAATTTACATGCAGGTTTCTCAGAGGCAATACATCAATGAAAATGTTGTTTGCAGAGACCTGCTTTCATCTTCAACAGAGCAGGGTGTTTTGTGATTCAGTTTGTTTGTGGTGTTTTCTAAAATCCATTTAAGAATAGAATAGATTTTTTTCATGTTTGCATTTCAGTGACTTCTGATCATACTGCAAATGTAACATTTTTTCCTACTGCTCTTTCTCCAAAGTTGTCTTTCTGTCCTCTCTAGTGCAAGTATTTTGATTGAATCACTATTTGAAATATCAAGTGCTTCAGGTGTTTTAAATACGAATTTTTCATGTTGATTTTACATATATATATATTTGTGCTGTAGATTCCTTTGTTTATCACAGACAGCATCAATACAGGTCAGATTATCTGCTTTTGGGGCAAGTATGGAGTTCATGGTAATAACTGTCTCATAAGACCTTAAATTCTCCAATTTGATGCATTTGAAAACTGATGGGGTTTGGCCAAATGTTGAGATTGTTCAATTATGCAAGCAGTAATAAAGTGGTTTTTTATGCATAGACAGTATTCTACCAACTGTTTTATTAATTTCTATTAATTTTTATTAATTTCAGAAGCAGCATGAAGCAGCTTGTGTGATCCAGGCAGCGTGGCGGGGATTTCAGACAAGGAAAAGGCTGAAAAAGCTGCCCCAGGCAGTGGTCACTTTACAGAGAAGCTTCAGGTAAACAGTATGACTTTGTGAAAAGCAGTAAAGAACAGGATCTAGTATGAAGGTTTGAGTTGGGGTGGGTTTTCTCAAGTCACAAAGGAAGAGGAAGAATTCAGATCATCTAATTCAGTGTCCTGTTTGAAGTAGGCCTGCCTCAAAATGGGATCTGGATGCTCAGGGCCACATCCAGGTTTAGAGGTCTCCAAGGATGGAGATCCTACCATCTCACTTGATCCCTTTCCTTGTGCTGGACGATTTGCCTTGTGAAGAATTCTTCCATTACAGGCAGTGGGAATTTCCTTGTTGCACTCTTTATCACTGCCTCTTGTCCTTTTTCTGAGCACCCCCATAAGTCTGGCTATGTCTGCTCTCTAACACTTGTTTAGGTAGTGGGAGACAGATTTGCCTTCCTTTAGGCTAAACACACCTTGCCTGTCCTTCTACATCCTACATTCCATGGCCCTAATTGTCTCTGTTTGGATGGTCTCTATCCCTCCCATTGCACCAAACAGCACTAGAAGATGATGTACTGGTGGTAGGACAGATAACTGGTTAACAGTTAACTTGACACACAATTGTTCTGTAAATTACCTTGGAGCTACCATGGAGCTTGCACATGCCAGACTGCTGCAGAAACCAAGTCCCATAGTGCTTGGCCCACAGTGCCAGTGTAGTGCTTGCAAGACCTTGTTCTTCATTAATTTTTAAATCTTTGGCTCTCAGAAGCAGAGTTACTTCAGTGACCTAGAAACAGTATCCTCTGCCTTGGAGCAGCAGAGAAGAAGGAAGCTATGTAAATAATGCTTGTCTCACTTGAATAACACTGCAGCAGTAATGTTAGCATGTGTTAGGCTAACTGTTTTGAGGAATTTCATTTGAATTTAACATGGGTTAAGGGATTAAAGTCAACTGTAGACTCCACAGCAAGTTTTTTCAAACTTTTTTTGCACATTGATCATTATTGTGTCAAAAGTAGATCTTATAAATCGCTGTCCAATCACATTGCATGTAACCAAAGCAATACAAAGCAAACAACTATGCTTTATTGTCTAGACTGGCCTTAAGAGGATATTGGACTATCTAAGGTGTAGTTTTAAAATTCTGAAAGATTTCCAGGGGCAAGCAGTGTGTCTGTTGAGGGCCACTGGTCACTACACTTTTGTGATGGAGTCAGACATCCTTGTCACTCCCTTTTACTCCACCATGCACTTGAAAACAATATTCCTTCCCTCATAAGGCACCTTGCAAGCCTGCAAGCTAAACTTATAGCCCAGAAATTTTGGATGATAGGCTAAGATGTAACATGGAAAAGCAGCAGGGAAAGGATGGTGAGACTATCAGCCATCACCAAGCTGCTTGACTCCTTTCTGTCATATTTTCAATATTGTAAGCATTAGTCTGTGCCTTTTAGGTAGCTCTCAAGTCATTTAAATGGACTTTTGAAAGTGTTTGTTTAATATTGAGAGGAATGGAAACTTATTAATGTCCTTACAGCTGTGTGTGTTCATGGCTCACTCAGTCCCAGTGTACTGAGCAAATACAGAACTGTACAGTGCCAGTGTTGGTTTTCTTCTGTCTACCTCAAAACATTACACTGAAAAATAGTGTTTGGAATACTGTAAACATGACTGTAGAAGAGCTTTTAAGAGTACTTTTTAATTTTTAGCAGTCAGGTCCTGGTTATGTTCACAGATTTATTTTAGAACGAGTGTGGTTCAATAGTGCCGAGATTGAAACTCCAAACTTTGCTCACCTGCAGCTGCAGAAAGCTCTGCAAGTTATAAACTTTTGAAACGGTGGTTTCAGAAATATCTCCTCAGTGAATGTTAAAGCCTGTGGTCTTTCCTTGAAGCTAGTTCACTATTACATAGCTAATTGCAGGACATTTTAAATGGCAATAATTTTTATTAATAATGCATCAAAAATGAAACCATTTTATATTTCGAAAGAGATGACCAGAGGGAGGCTGCTCTGTGCAATGAACTGCAGAAGGAAGCTTGGATCTTACTCTGTGTATGTTTTACTTTAGTTCAGAGGCAGTTCCCTGTCACAGTGTGGTCTTGTGCAAGCAAATATATCTTATCATTAGGAGAAACAGAGAACAAATGTGTTTTGCAGACTACATAGGAAAGAATCAGTACTAAAGAATCATTTAAATACCTGACAGACACTTTTGGTTTCACAGATGTGCATCTGAGAAGTTCATGAAACATTTTTGTAGTTTTCAGCCTAGTGAAGCTGATAAAAATTGATGGGCAAAATATTAAAAGTTTTATCAAAAAAATGTGAACAAAAGTCTTGTTTGATCCTGTGACTTCATTTGTCTTAGAAATATAATATTTGGATTAAAATATTAATTACCTAAATTAAAAATGTAAAAACTTACAGCCTTAATTTGTAGAAATGTGTGGGCTGAAAACCTTTAATTTCCTTGAAACCATTCTGATATAATCACATGTGTCATGATCTGTCTCTGTAGGTCCGTGTGTGGGCACATCTCAAGTCTGCATTACAGTTGTAAAAGGATTATTGTCTGTCAGATTGTGGTGGAGGCTTTTTTATCTGTTGAGGTCAGATCTTCAAATCCAGAGCATCTCTTTCACACAACAGTTTCCATCCCAATCTCTCCCAGTTTTAGAGACTAAAGAGAAGATATGGTTGGTGGAAAAATTATAGCTCAATTTATACTAGTGATGGGAAACACAAATAGCTCATTAGTACTGTGAGTCTAAAGGTATGTGCCATGCAGCAATAGCAGAATTACTTGGACATTAGGTCTAGTCTGTGGACATTTTCCTCCTCTGGCATCCCTTATACTTCTGCTTTGTCCATTGGTTGGTTTTCTTTCCTAGTGCTTAAAGCACCTCTTTCATTGTCCCCAGAAAAGGGCTAGAGGAGAGCAGAACCCTGGGCTGTGGGCCCAGTGAGGGGCTCAGGTCCTGAGTGGGGAAGTGATTTTGCTGCAGTAGGAACAGAGAAGCCCCATTGTTACCTTGTTGTGGGGTAAAGTTGTACATTCTCAGATTTAAGCTGCTAGGTTGGGTCCATTGGGATGAGAAGGGGCAGTGAAGGGAGGGGGAGCTTTAGCTCACACCTCCTCATACTTCACTGAGACCATGGCCAAGTGGTCTCAGTAATTATTAGTATCAATACATCAGTATATTAGGTATTTTATGTTAGTCTCTATATTGATATATTGCTGTGTATTTCATGTACATGTTGTTAGTAGCTTGAACACTCCAGGGCCAGTTGCAGAGTTTTCAACTGTCTCATCTGTGAAGCTTCTGCTGCAGGTTTTCCAGTGCTCAGCAGGGCAACACCCTAACATCACATCTAGAACAGATCAGGAAGAATTTGCAAAAAAATTCTTTCCTAGTGTTCTCTAACAAAGTTGATGGACCAAATATGTCTGTCTGTATTTCCTGGAGAAAAAGAAATCCCTTAAAAATTAAGAATTGAGGCTTGGCAGCCAACATTCTGATCTCCTTTCGCAGTCAGTACAAAAATAATTGTTTGTATTGTGGGAAGCAGGTGCCATGCATGCTGATGGATAGACTAGAAAAGGTGGGTACTGAAGCAGATGGCTAATGTTGCTTTACCTCTTCAGCAAATGATGGAATCAAAATTGTTGTTCCAGTTCATTCTGGCTGTGAATGTCCCACATGAAGCATCATTCCCTTCAGAGCCCTTAGAACTTTATCCTGAGTAAAGATTTACACTTTGATTTTGTAGAGTGGTTCAGAGTTTTTTGTGGCTATAGATAGTGTGGTAATTTGTTAGTCTGCAGAAGACTTCGCATTGCTTGGTGTCATTCTGCAGCCAACAGCTGGCATAGCAGATTGTTTTGTGGATTTTCTTTCTCAATGCTGGACCACTTAACACAAAGAAAAGGAGAGATACCTTAAAGAAATTGACAACTTTAGGTAATTGTTAATGTATTTGTGTATTGCAGAGCTAAACGGGAACAGGAGCTGCAGCATTTAACAAAACAGAAGGAAGATGAAGCTCTAAAACTGCAAATGCAACTTCAGAGACAGAGGGCCATGAGACTCTTCCATGAACGACAGCTGGCCTTACTGGAAGTTGTCCATGCCAGTATGATTTATATTAAACTATAGCAGAAGATTAAAGTGTCTGGGTGTCCTTAGGAACAATTTCCCCAAATCTATTTCCCAATCTTGCATGTCTTTTTACACTGTAGTCTTACTGTCTCTTCTCCTGACCCAATTATCTGAAAGAGAATGTGCTAATTCCCCCAGGGCTCAGTAACTACTGATCAAGATCTGGTGCCTTCAAAATGGTGCAGGAGAAAGGGAGAGACAGTTTTCTTGTGTTACAAAGCTCCATTGCAGCTGTGATCTGCAAGATTTGACCCACAGCCAGGACACCCTGGGGAAAGAGGGGCTTTTAACTGAGAGCACCCAAGTTTTTTGGTGCTCTCTAGCTTGAGGATTAACAATGTAAATTGTTAAGAGAACATAACCCGCAGTCTTCTAACTGTGGATTTTTGTTACCTTTGTAGGTCAGGTGAATAAATACATGCAGGAAATGGAGGAGAAATCAGCATTAACTATCCAGAGATTCTGGCGAGGGTATAGAGCAAGAAGAATTTTTCATCAGCAGAAACAATCTCTTAAGGAGTATAAGGCAGCTGTCATCATTCAAAGAGCAGTAAGTATTTATACTTTGGTCTAACAGTAGATAGGACTGAGTGGATTGTTGTGAAGCCTCATAAAACTGTTTATTTTCTTACTGTCAATGTAGCCATAAGTTATTAAAAAATTACTTGGGGGCGATAGTCTAGAGACACAAGTTGCTTTAAAGGGTTAAAGCTTGTATAGGCTACAAAGCCTAATATAGTCTTGCAACAAAAGTATAAAAGCTGCTTCTTTGAAACCCAGGATTGGAATGTCACCATACTACAGATGAGTCACTAACTTATTATGAGTGTTGTTACTATTTAGTGTTCATGCTGACCTTGTCTGTTGTCTTTTCAACATCATGGCTGCATTTAGGCGTTAACAGATGCAGTACTGAAACACTTTCTATGATTGTTTATAAACAAAACGGGAAGACAAATTTCCTCTCTGTGATTGTTATATTCTCATATGTTCCTTACAAAGGCTTGTAAATTCTTGGAGAAACGAAGGAGGAGGAGACCTCTCTCTCCTTGGAAAGAACCCAGGGGACTGACTGATGAGCAGAGACTAGCTTTGCAGCAGAAGGTGGATGACTACATCAAATTGCATCCGGTCTGTTTCTTAGTCATTTCATAATTTGCATTAATGATGCAACGTAAAATACTGTAGGGATGAAATATATTCATCTTCATAAATTATGATCAAGATAATCCATTTGAGGTATGTATGTATCAACCCTGCTTGTTTGGCAGCAAGGCACTAGGACATTGGGGATTTTAACCATTAATCTAATAAAAAGTGTCAAAGCAAACGGTAATTGGAAAATTTATATACATGATGATGGATAATTTTGAAGAGAGTTGCAGAGGAAGCAAAATTACAAAGTTAACAATTAGGAACAGCATTTGCATTCCTTGTTTAGGCATTATTCTACCCCCAGAAGTTTTAAAATAACCAGCTCCTAATGGTAACAAACTTATTTTCCTCCAGGCTTCCCAAATGTCAGAAGAAAGGAGTAAAGAATTGCATGTGCAGGCTCAGGCAAAGCTGGCACAGTTCCTGCTGAGGAACAGGCTGGATCAGAGAGCAGCACAGAGGAGAGAGGCTTTGCTGGCTCAGGTCAACACCGATGTGGAGCTGCTAATGAGTATGTGACTGCTCTGCTCATGGCTTTGATTGCCATCTGGATAAAACCAATTTACAGGGAAAATTAGAGTGAGCAGTGGTAAAACCTCATTTCAAAACTGAAATATCTTTCTTTGCCATGTGCCTTATCTTGAGATCCAGGCTTTGTTAGAGATTATCCAAGTGCTGCTGTAGGTTCAGGATAAACACCTGTTTTTCAAGGAGCACCTTATTCTGCTGGAAGTCTCTGTCTGATATGTTCACAAGAAAAGCAATAGCCCTCTAACAGGCATTAGAATTTCTTAAAAAGGGGGTCTCACACAACCTATTCACCCACATTTGTTTTCCTTTGGTTTGTTTTCTCATGTTGTGAGTAAGCTGCTGGTTAAAACACTCTCACCCCTTCCAGATGAAAAGGGAAATCTTTGAGCTGCAATTTCCATGTTTTCATTTACTTGGCCTGGCTTTAAGTGAAACAGAATTCACTAGTGTGCTATCTTAATTCCAGACAAGTGGCTGCATGAAAAAGCAAGAGTAGCAAACTGCAGCCACCAGAGAGCACCCAAGCTGGGCAGAATTCAGCAAGTTACTGAATTCCATTAGTCTGTCACGTGCTGTGTCACTGCAGCTCATCACTCCCTGAGCAGGCAAATCAGCAACACACTTACACTGGGTCTCCCAAGCAGGGAAACCACAAGGCTGCTGCACCAGAGCAGTGGAAACACCAAGCTGATGTCACCCTGCACCAGGAGCACTGATCCACAGTAGTGACCAGGATATCCTCTGAGGTTATGCTTCCACAAGAAGTCATTTTGGTGGATACCACCACTGCACCTGAAAGAAGTAGTCCATGTTTCCCCTTTCTTCTTTCTACCCCATTATGTATTTCTTTTGTCAGATTAGCCTTTATTTGGATTGCCACTCCAATCAGATTTATGATTTATCATGTAGTCATAAAATTGCAATGCCAGCGCAAGGAAAGGAGTGGCTTAGGACAGTAGGAAGTGGGAGGGTAGTGTTCCGTTTTTTTTTTTTTTAATACTTATAAAACCACAAACAAAATACAGAAAACTTTTCTTCCTGTTCTTGCAGATGCTCCAGGTTTAGCAGAGACCACAGAAAAAGATATTGGTGCCTTTATGAGTCGATCAATCCCTGTAGCTACCAAGGCAAGACAAGCCCACAACACTATGCTAAAACACACTCGTTGGCCATGGTGGAAGAAGCTTGGAGATGAGTTTATGGAGGATGATGTAATTCCTGATGATGCTATAAACACAGAACTGGAAACTCTCTTTATTGGAGGAAGGAAATCCTTTTAGGTAACAAGCAGAAGAATTACATATTCAACCAGACTCATATCTGCACTATGCACTCACTTGTGTATGTTTTTAAGGAAGGAAAACATTTGAAAAAGACTGAAAAAGACCAAAGCCTTATTTTAGTGCATTTTACTTAATAAAAATCCCTTCCTGTACATCAAGAGTTGGATCCTATTGATTGTGCTGTTGCAAATAGGATTTAAATACTGTAATTTTAAATGAAGGTATTTTGTAATTTGTATCATTTTAAAAATAAGTTCATAACCTTTGGCTTTTCAGTTACTGATGTGTCTGAAACAAGAATTTGAGACTGTGCTAATGCCATAGCTACCTGCACTATTTTTCAGATGAAAGGCCAGAGTCTTAAAAATGAGATCTTGCCTCACTGCAAAGGAGGAAAAAGTGCAGGGGTTTCTGTTGGTTGTATGTGGGCAGCAGTATTGGTTCAGCATGTTTGTTTTCCATTCTCTCTGGAAGGCTTTGAGTTTTAATTTTAGTGGAGATGAATGGAAAACAAATAAATAGAAACAGTGGGCGGAAGACCAAGCCCATTGAGATACAGCTGATACATGGAAATTAATAACTGGATGGCTGCCAGGAGGAAGAGCTGTGCTGTGTGTTAACTTTTTTTCACAGAACTGTGATTTGGAATGCACTGAGTTGGCTCACAATTCCTTTCTTGGACAGTTAATTGATGGAACAATCCATTAAATATTTTCTAGGGCACTTGCAGGTGTCTGTTGAACTCCACAGTTCTGCTGTATTAGTTTTGAGCCATGCCCATAACAAGACAGGTACCCTATAACTACAAGAGCAGAGGGTCTGTGTGCAGTCACCAAGTGCTCCAAGGGATGGAAGATATCCCTCAGCAGCCAAGCTCTGGCACTGGAAATGGCCCAGCATCTCTGGATGAGCTGCAGCAAGCCAGCTTTTCCCTTCAAAATGCCTGAGTCCTCTGTGCACATCATCGTCCCCTTGGCCATGCAGCCTCTGGCCCAAACTATTTTGATGCAGAAACCTCTGCTCTTACATTTATTCCTAATCACCCTTATTCTAACAGGTCCTTGGTGCAGGGAGATGGTCACAAAAGGACTTTGCAGAATGTATCTCACATACAGAGCTGAGCCCCCATGGTCAGTGTTAAATACCAAGTGAATTAGAGAGCCATCTTCCCCAAATGCCATTTATTGTAATGGCCTCTGTCACTTGCTGCTAGAGGAGTGGATAATAAACTCCTCCTTTGGAATATGCAATTTGCTAAATCATGGGGGTTTTCAAGTGAACAGAAAACCTACTGGAAGATGCTGTTTTGCTGGAGGAATTCAAGTTGTTGGTCCAGCAGCACAAATTCCTCTGCCCCCAAAAAATGCTTTGTTTTACTTTGTGCTTGTCACCAGGAGATTGCAGTCACATCCATTTTACAGACCAGGGAAACTGAGGCAAGAGAGCCATGAGGGAACATGCCTATGGCTGTATATAGCTGTATCACTTGTCACTTGTTCCTGTTACTGTCCCAGGCAGAGCAAGCCAGAAAGGGGCCACATGCTGGGATGGAGCAGGGAGATGTTCTTGGGTGCCAATTACTGTGGCCAGTTCAAAGCCTGGGCCCAGTAAAAGTGGTTCCCAACCTCCTCTGATGCCCTGCTTGGCTCACAGAGGGAGAGATTTGGTGTAGTTTGATTCCTTCTCTTTCCAAATCTTTCTGCACCACATGCTGGACATGTTACTGGCATTTTATTTCTTTGCAGCCCCTTCTGGAATGAAATACTCTTGTCTTAATAATGGGAACAGATATTGACAGCTGAACAGAAGCCTCCTCCAGCTTGTGACCAAGTGAACAGTTCTGTCTGGTTTAAACAATTACCCAAAAAAGACTGTGGGAGCGGCCATGAGCTGTGATGGTCCAGTCCTACTCCTGCTTTCCTGTTTGCCATAGCCCACAGGTGTGCCCAGAAAGCCTGGAGATGTTACTTGGGCTTTAACCTACGGCATGGGTCGTTCAGGCAGGCAGGAAAAAGGGAGTTTAGTCATACCCAGCAGGTCTGGACTGTGCCCCTTTGGGTAGCAAGCAGGCTTGACTTGGCAGGCTGAAAACAGACCCTGCTCACGCAGAGGAATTCTGGGGGTGCTCTCCCCACTGGTGGGGTGACATTCCTGGGGGGTACCTGTGACAAGGCAAGGGCAGAGGTGGAGCTCAACCTGTGAGGGCAGTGGCGCTCAGGTCATTAAATATTGATGCTGTCTAAGCTGGCCTGTGGGGGCGATTGAGCTGAATTGCAGGTTTCTGTTGCTGTGATAAATTGGACCAATTTGTCATGTGGTTTTGTTTCTTCCCTCCCTAAGTAAAGCTATACAGGAGCATTATTGCTATGGCTTCAGCAGCAGCGAACAATCTGGAAACCAAAATCCTCTGGTGGATATGGATAAAATGGGAGCAAAGGCAATTGTTCTTCTGCCAAAGGCGCCACCAAAGTCATGGAGCTGGAGGAAGGCAGCAAAAAGAACAAAACAAACAAACAAAACATTACTCAGCCCTTTCAGAGACAGAGACAAAGTAGTGTCCTCTGCTAGCTCCTGCAATTGAGGAAAATTCCTGTTTATGCAGACAGATGCTTTTTTTTTAGCTTTAGCTGTAACTGGAGTCTGCAAACAACAGGATGTCCATCTCCTGCAGAGACACAGGCATACACTCGAGACTGTGCTGCTAAATCCAAGGGCATCTTCTGGCCTTTCAGACTGGCTGTAACAGGAGCTTTGAGCTGAGGACAAGAGATAACCCTGATGCTATTTCACCCCTTGCCTCTGTCTTCTACTGCCCATTTCCATGGGAGCAGAATCTGGTATAAACATCTGCTCTCCAGTGCAGAGTATCACATATATCGAGTACAAGGCGAGACAAAAGCTTTCTCTGAGTAGTGGAATCTGGTCTATTTATAAATTAGCATGCAACGGAAAAGGAGGCAGCTCATTGCAGGGGGAGCTGCAAAGACCATCACAATAGATCTCCAAGTTCTCCTTATCATCCTTCTTTACAGCACAATAACACCAGGTCATTCTCCAAGCATCCTTGTGTCCAGTGAAAAACCCCTTAAGAAGGAGATTGTTTACTGACATGAGCAATATATGGGCCCAGACTGACCAAGGGGAACTAAAGGACAGCTGCCTCCTATCCCCTCTCCCCTGCTCTCCCTGAAGGCAGGGCTGGGTTTACCCCAGGTGCCTTCTTGGGACAGAATGGCAAAGTCCGGCAGATGAAGACCAAGGACAGGACACCAGAGCTCTGGCAGTTTTTCCCAGTTTTACCAGAGAACATCTCTGTAACCTTGAGCACATTCTGTCTCTGTCTTTTCCTCTGACACATGAGGCTTACTGAAGAGGTTTCATATGTTTTATTTGTAATTTAAGAGCCTTCACTGGAGGATGCTGTGAGCCCAGTGCCACTGAAATCCCTTTCTACTAAGGTTGAATAGGAGTTTGACAGATTTTAGAAAGAAAAAAAATGTATAATCAGGTGTGGAACACATAGAAAGAGTTCTGGGTTGCTATGCTATTTATTTCTCTCCACAATCAACTTTTCTCTGCAGAATTTAGGGTTTTTTTCTAATTGTCTTCAAACAGAAACAATGCCTTTACTTAGTCTGGATCACTTAACAAAACTCATGAATGTGAGCAATTCTGATCAGCGATCCTCCTTTTAACATGTCTCACCAGTCCAGAGCCTGCCTGTTCAGAACGAGATGAACACAGGCACACGTGTATAAGTCCAGTAACAAGACCCAGCTCAGTCTAGCATTACATGACAGAGCCAATGAACTGCGGTACTTAATCCTAGAAACAATCAACATAACTATTAACTTGCCAAGTCCTTACTGACTGAAAGGGAAGATGTTCAAGCTGTCATGGTTATGCCTAAAATGAATGATCAATTAAAATAGTTGTAAATGCAGGATACAATTAATTCCTCGCCCAGAACAGGGATAAACGGAGGCGTTACCACTGCCTTGGCTTTATTCTCACAGCAGCTCCCCTCTTTCCAGAGAGACTGCCCGTCACGTGTAGAGCCTGTGGCGGCTGATGCAGGAAGATAGTCAGGAGAGTCACCAGAGCCGTGCTTGCTGTAGGACAAAAGAACGTGCGATCTGTGACCGGAGATAGGGACTCCCGAGGTGGCCGGTCTAAAGAACAGCTACCGGATATGGAGAATGAGGGATCCCAAGCACCGTAAGAGGAAGCCGAGGCTAATCTAAGCCGCGCTCGGACCTGCCCGGCACTGTGGGGAAGGAGGGGCGCAGGGCTGGGGAGAAGGGCGGGCGCCGATAGACGAGCGCCTAAAGCTGAGGCTGCAGGGCCGTCTGCTCGCAGCCCGCGGGGACCCCCTGCCCTGCCCCGTCTCCTCAGCACCGCCCGCTCCCGGCCCCGGGGGCCGCCCCGCGCTCTCCCCTCAGCCCCGCTCGGGGCGGGGCCCTCCGGGGTGCCCGCGCTCCGTCCCCTCAGGCCCGCCCGCTCTGTCCCCTCGGCCCTGTCGGGGCGGGGCGCTGGGGCCGGTACCTCGCCCGAGCCGCGCCCGCCGTTGCCGTGGTGACGGGCTAAGCCGGGCCTGCGAGCGGCGGGCGCCGAGGGGCCGGGCCGGAGCCGACCCGCGGCTCGGCGCTGCCGGGCGGGCATGCACAACAAAGGCGGCGGGCGACGCGTCCCGGGCGGGCTCCGCAGGTAGGCAGGTGCGGGCGGCGGGCGGGTCCCTCTCGGCAGCCAGTCCCGCAGAACGTGTCCCCACCGCCCTGCTGTGAGGGGAGAGCGACCGGGGAGCGAGCTCCTTCTTCAGCCCCGGCCCCGGCCCCGCCGCACCTTGCGGGCGCGGGGCTGCAACAAAGGCAAATGGCTGCGTGGCGGGGAGGGCTGCGGGACCGCTCGTGCAGCTCTCTGTGATTTATATGTGCGCTGGTCTCGTTCCCCGGTCCGGCGGGGCCCCTCGGGTCCCACCGGCAGCTCGGCGCCCAGCGCGGGGACGGGAGCGGGGGATACGCGCGCTTCCCAAGCCCTTGCACACCTGCCCCGGCTGACACCTGCCCGCTGCCGGGGCCCGCATGTGCCCGCACCGCGCACTCGCTCGCTGCTCGCCCCGGCACCGGGGGCTCCGCTGGCACGGCACGGCACGGAGCGCTCTGCTCTGCCCGGGAGCTGCTCCGGGCTTGCCCGGCCGCTGCTCTCGGCTCCTGAAACTGCACCCGCAGGGACACAGAGCTTTGCAGGCAGCAGGGAAGAGCCTTGGAGGTGCCTGGGGGCTTTTTGTCCTGTGCAAGGTGGGAGATCGTGTGCTGGTGCGATACTAGGCTGAGCTCAATCGTGGGGAAGGGGTGGCTGGGCAGCACCTGGCTCTTTAAATTTGCGAGGTCCCAGTGAGTCATTTCTTAATTAACTTCCATGTGATTTCAGCTCTAAGATGCATTCTCCCAAATTCATAATAGGTTTTGATACCTGAGGTGTTAGCAGGAGCATCTGTTTGGATCCAGAGAGGTAGAAGTTTTACTGCATTATTGAAAACAGAATTCCCTGGAGGAAAATCTCTAAAATCTGCTCCTACCATTTATACTGCAGCAAGGCAGCACTGGGTGCATCTACACTTTAGCCTTTCCTCATTTCCTAGTAATTGTGGCGCTGAAAAGCATTGTAAACAACTCTGCTTGTTTGTTGGTATTATAGTAAGGCCTGAGGGCTTGGTAGTGGTTTCTTTTGCTCATGGTTCTCAAAATGCTTCACAGACATCAATTAAGACTGGGAGCACTGCTGCAAATCTGGGGAGGTTTTATTGATCTCATTTTACAGATGAAGGAGCAGATAAGAGTCCTAGAAAGATTTAAGTCAAATCCAGAACCTAAGCATAGATTCAAAATTCCCTATTTAGGGTGCTGTTTCCCACCTTACTTTATAAAATTTTTCTCCTAATTTCACTGGCTGCTCCATGAGATGATTTGGGCGCTGTCAGCCATGTACTCTATGGGATTTTGAGATAATGCTCTTGCATATTGCCAAAAGTGATGCACCTTTAGTGCCATACTGTTGAGAATAATGGTTTCTGAGTAAAACAAGTCTCTCTTGTTTGGTTTGTGCTGAGGTAGAACCCAAGAGCTCTGTCGTGAACAAGGATGCATTAGGCAAGGCATTGTGCATGCAGACAGCAAAGCTTACACAGAGCTGATGAGCCAGGTACAGAAAACCAGGGTGTCTGCTGTGGTTTCTTTGGCAAAATCCCTCAAAAAGAGACAGGGTCTCTCCTCACTAAGGCTCTTTGAAGGGTATATTGCCAAAAGCAAAATAAGTGATTCCTATTGTGCCTGCAACTGCAAAGACTCCTGATCCTAGCCTGGTTTTTGAGTTTGTCCACTTGCTTGCATGGCCCAGACAGGAGATGGACTGTCTGAGATCTGGTTCACATCCTTAGGCATTGCTTACATTGATCTCCTTTAAGGCCTTTAACCAGAGAACCCCAGCTGCAGTCTCAGATTTAAGGCTTGCCTCTGTCTGTAGAGCACTGTACAAGATAACAACGGTAGCCCCAAAGCACTTATAAAGTTTTAAGCTCCTTAAGCTTCATCTGTGTAAGAAAAGCCTGCTGCAGACTAGGTGATGATGCACAGCTCCCAGTAGTCATGGAGAAAAGGGAAAGGAATGCTTTTATGGATTTTCTGAGTTTATTATCCATTGCGAGCTTGCTGAGTCTGATTTAGTCTAACAAGATAGTCTGGAAATCCTGATTTCTTAATATTTAAGTTTGTAGGAGATCAAGTTGCACTTCAAATACAGCTTCCCCAACTAAACAGTTACCATCCAACCTCAAACACCTCAGTGATGCAGGTGTAAGAAGCATTGCTGATTGGTGGCAGGCAAGATACAGCATCACAGTTGGTTTCCTTTCCAGTGTTTCAGAGGACAGTTCTTTTAGAGGAGAGACAGCAAGCATAGCTCCAGGGCCTCCATGGCTGGGCATCAGCCAATTACTGTCATATCAGATTAGCCCTATGGCATATCAGCACACATTTATGTTAATACAGATGCAACATGACTGTTCCATAGTATTGATGGAATTATTGTGTTTACAGCCCTATAACATGACTAATTGAAAGGGAGGTTCTGATTACAAAACCATGGACTTTGGAGGTGATTTCTTCTGCAGCTTTTGAATGGGCCTGTTTGGAACTAAGAAATAAACTACTAGAGGACATAACCCAGTTTTTATTTTCCATTGATGAAGTTACCCTTTTGGCAAGCTCTTGGGGAAAAAAAAGATCCTCTATCATAAAAGAAACAGGAAGATCTTAACAGGTTTTTTCCACCTTGCCAAGATCCTGTTGCAGTATAACCTGTGCTGCTGTAGCTGTTTCTTGGCCTACAGCAAAAGATCTAACCTGCCTGTGCCCTGCAGGAGTGTAGCCCTTGGAACCAGCCTGGACATTTCCTCAGCTGCTGCCGCAGTGAGCACATTCTCCTTGTCCAGAGCAGCTTGGCAGCAGCAGTCATGGGTGTTAGTGAGGTGAGGAGGCATCACATGCCGTGCTCCATAGCCAGGATTGGGAAGCTGTCCACAGCTTGATGAGTTTTCTGCTCCCATGTCACCTGCCAGCATTCAAGGGATGTACCCGTTTGTCTCTGGGAATAAACTGGGCACCTCTGGCCAACATCTCCACAAGTTTTGCAGTCCCTGCTTCATAATTATCCCAGTCTCAGCTTCCATTTGCTTTTCAGTTTGCAGCGGCCCTTGCAGTTGGTTCCTGGCAGCCATTGTCACTTTCCAGCACAGGAACAGCTTTAGCTCTGAGTCTTGGGAGGATGGACGGGGCTGTCAGGATCAGTGAGATAAGGAAAAATAACAAAGAGGTAGAAAACAGGTACATGGGCACAGAGAGGGAAGGTGGGCTGAGAATGTATATGGCAATGAGGGCAAAGTGAAGTGACAAGGTGGGAGGCACTGCAAATCCTGAGTGGGATTTTGTGGGAGTCACAGACAAGGGGGGATGTGGAGGGAGCCGGCTTGTAGGAACAGGGTGAGAGATCTCTGCTGCCAGAGACAGATTGCATTACAGCTGCCAGCCCCTGCCCAGGCTTCAGAATGTTCAGCCAGCCCGAGCCACTGCACAGGGCTGTGCAGCATTTGTTATTTTCCAGACATGCTCCTGTAAGTTACAGCAACAAAGGGTGAGTATCCCTGGGAACTGTGCGGGGGTCAGTAACCTTGTCCACAGCGCCGTCCCTGCTAGGGAAGGGCCCTGGGAAAACGGGTGGCACCACAGCAGGCACCAGCATCTGTTACATGAGGAGGAGTGGTTTGCTGCTCAAGGACAGAAAGGACAGTGGAAAGTCTGTGATTTCAGGAATTAGTTATGAAAAGCTGGGATCCTTGGGCTGAGGTAATAAGAATAGCTGGAGAATTAGGCAATTCCCATATTCATGAGCTGACTGCAGTCCCTTTGCCAAGGCTGTATTAAATACACCAAGGGGCAGTGGAGTTTTCTGGCTTTGCTAACAGCTGCTTCAAGGTGAAGCACAAGGGGAAAAAAAAATTCTCCACTGTCTGCTGATATTCACTTTGCCATGTAACACCTCAGGGCCCTTTGCAGCCCTTTTGGAACCTTTGTTTATTTTCACATTCTAGAAATAACTTGTTTGGGAACTCAGTGGTACCTGTCCTAAGGATTTCTCTCCAGAAAGGGACTAAATGTTCTAAAGCTTTTGAAATAAACCCTGTCCTAGATGGGAAGTCAAGGAGCAGCAGTAAATTTTTTCCTACAAAGAAAAAACATGGCTTTTTGTTTTTAGCTAGAGAGAGTGTCTACGCCCTTGCCTTTTCTGCTGTTGAAATGCTTAAAGATACGTGTAAGCAAAAATCCATTTTTCCTTTGGGATATGAAGCTTCAGCAGATGGTGGTGGGAGTTTGCAGGCTCGGTTCTTTGTCAGTGCTTGCAGAAGAGAAGCAGCCTGACACTGCACTAGCTGTGGATGCAATGCTAGAGCTGCTCCAGTCAGACACTGCAGCCCATCTTGTGGCTTCCCTGGCGTCTGGGAGCAGTGCTCGCAGTCTCCTGTCAAAAGTAATTTGTTTACCACACAGCAATCCTGCTGTTTCTGTAGGCATGTTTAGGAAGCCAGTTAGCAACTGAAAGATGACAGTGGCTTTGACCACAATCAAGTGATTCACAAGACTCAGAGTACACACAGCTGAACTTTTCATGCAAGGTTCTTCCCCGAGGAAAAAGGGAATTAAAGACCCTCAGACGCTGAGCAGAGACAGCTCCATTCAGACCTAGCACAGAAGTGATACACATTAATTTCTAGTATCACAGCCTGTTGGAGCTGTTGTGTCAGATTTATTTGCTGGCTTTGTAGCTTGTTGAAAGGACAACTTCCCTACCATTCCCTCTACTCAAGTCCTTGCTTATCTTAAGGATCATTGCATCTCAATAAACACACCTTGCAGAGAGGCCTAGAGACAGAGCAGTGGGTCCGAGTTTGGCTGGAGTGGAATTAGCACTACCCATGGCTGGTACTGGATTGAAGCTGAGCCCCCTTGACCAAAAGGGTGTCAGTGCCTGGTGATATCAATCAGCTCTGTGCTGGAACACTGCTGTTGTTTGTGGTGGTGTGGCTGATCCTTCCAGCCTGCTCCTGGGAGTAGACAGAAGCAGCCCCTTCCAAGAGGAGGTCTGTGTTGAAAGAGCCTTTCCAAGAAAGTGCCTTGTAAGAACCTGGGAGGTAACTGTTTCTCATAAAGGATCAATAGAGTTTCACTGCTAATCTGTGCTGTGGTAGTTTAACCTGAAAAAAGCCCCTCAGGCCTGAACTGAGACGTCTCAGTTACAAGCAGATGAGAGCACTCCCTCAGGAGTCCTGGTTTGCGGTGCTTAACTGTTTTGCACTGATGTGCCCCTTTTTACCACAGCTGCTGCAACAGCTCTGTTCTCTGTGGACAGTCAGGGCTCAGGTTTCCACAACACAAGATAACCTGTCAGTAAGCCCCAGTGTGGCACTTCTCCTCCTATTTATGGGCTAGATACAGCTATGGAAATTGGTGCTTTATGATTGCAGGAGCCATACCTGCAGTGGGGAGTCCTCACAACACAGTACTTCAGCTTCCCTAAAAGCTCAGTATCACTGAAAACAAGCATCAGCCAAAGCCACAGGAGAGAAAAAGAAAGAAAAAGAAAATTTATTTCTGAAAGAGGAATGGGTAGGCCATAGACTCCTTTTGATTAGCAGCCTCTGAGCTGATCAGCTTTTTAATATTGAGGTGCAGAGCTTGCTTGTTTGATTTGCCACTGGAGTTTTGGAGCACCTTCCAACAGGAAGAGTCGATGTCTCGTTCCTGGCTCTGAGAACCAGGTCTGCCAACACAACAGCCAGTCCTGTCTCTCAGTGAGGATCTTCTGCCCTTTATTCTGGGTTCTGTTCTTACCTGGGAACCACAGAGCCATGTTGCCAAGGGAGACAGTCATTGCTTATCTACACAGTGCTGTGATATTTCTGGTCACATGCAGACAGTGGAGCAATAACTCTGCAACACTTTTTATTCTGGCTCTCAGCACACTCCTCAGGCTATTCTTCATTACAGAGTAGCATGAAGTAAATCTATAAAACCAAGCTAACCCGGCCAGAGGCAGCTGCAGGCACTGGCATAGCCCACAAGCACATCAGCAATCCTGTTCATGCTTACAACAGCGCAGCATACATTAGTGCATGCCTTAGATATTTTTTCATTTAGGATGGCTTTTGACCTCCATAGGAAGAAGATCCCTACTCCCCCTGGCTTGTACAGAGGGATGAGACTCAGAAACTTCATTTCTTCTTTGCCTAAAAGCCATTCTTCTACCTGTATCTCCTATAAAGACCATCAGAGCACAGTCCCTTTTGAGTGAAGTAATATTCAGTAATATTCAGATAATATTCAGATCAAAACTCCAGTTGTACCTCAAGCTAACACTACCTTAAAGAGCAATCCCTTTGAAGAATGTACAAGTATCATACCAAATCATCTCAAAGTTGTTGTAATAGGAAAGGCAGATGAGATTTATATCTGTAGAGAAGGTCTGCTATTTTCAGATGGAAATTAGAAAAATGAGGGAGGTTGGTCACTAGATAGGTGTTTATTAAGGGACAGATTTCTGTTTGCTTTCCTTGCTGGATTGTTTTGAAAGATGTGAGCACCTGGTTTTGGTGAAAAGCTGAAGCACATTCTGTGATAATATGGCTGTGACTTTTAAGGTGCTGAAGACTTTTAAGAATGAGGCTTTTGTGCTGTTCATTGGTGAATCTGAGCATGGTTACAGATGTGGATATGTGGTAATAAAGTGGTTGAACTTCTGAAAGGCATACTGGGGTAAGGCCAGGTCAAGTGAGACCTCCACTTTTCCAGACAGGGAATAAGATCATGGTATATCTGGAAATACAACTCTTAGTCCATGGTTCCACCTGCAGAACCATAGTACACCAATTTGTAAAACAGCATTAATGATCCACTTTGGATTATCTCTGTAGTTTACCATAATTATTATATGGTAAACATGTCCATGTGGAAGAGCCCTCAGCAGCACTGTATGTGTGCAGACTGGTGTTTGCCACACATGGTATTTGGTAGCTGCATCATCCTGCTGACATTGGCATAGCTTCCGTAGGTGGAAGCCACACACAGGGTGGAGTGACAGGACATAGGAGGTTCATAAAGGTGAAAGCACACTGAGATGAAATCTTTTGCTACACGCCATCTATAGGACTTCCCCAGATTGATTTGTTCCATCCAGTCCCTCTCTCTTTTCATGGCAGTTTCCAGCTGAACCAAACTTTGCATGTGCCATGCCACTGACTGTCACCATCAGTTGCCTCTGGGTGCCAGCTGCCTTGCTGCTTCAGGCTGCAGTGCTGGGTAGTTGGCACAACGCTGTGTGCAGTGATGAGGAATGTGCTGCCTGTGCTTCACACATCTCCTTCCACTCACTGGGAATCAGGTGTTCCACTGAGTCACAACAGTGCTGGGGCTGTGGGGCAGCAGGGCCTCTCACAGAGTCAAGGTATCAAAGTTTGGGCTGTGAATGCTGCTTCAGGTTGAATTCCTGCCTTATAGCACAGCTCCAGCTCACAATTGACACAGGACTGGAGCAGAGCTTTAATGGGAGTGCAAGTGGCTGTGGCTTTGGGACAGGTGGTAGTCCTCCTTCAGCTTCTTCATCAGGGGTGTGTGGGGGTCAAAGGATAAGAAGTTTGTAGGAAGGCACAGAAAGATGGGTTGAGAGTCTTTTCAGGCAACAGGATAGCAGAAGGTGCTTGTGTCAGGAAAAGGCATTTCTTTAGCACCTAAGAGACTGTGTAGCATGGGTGGCTGTGCTTAGGAGTGGGGAGGAGAGAGGAGTGCAAAGGCTGCAGGATAACGCAGGGGAGCAGGGAACAGGCAGGATGAGGTAACAGCCAGAGCTGATGAGTGGAAGTTGTATGTTGGCTTGGGAAGTCCTTGAATGGGAGCCCCACACACAAATGCCTGGAGCTTTTGAAAGTCAGCACATATCAAGCACCAAAGCAGCAGCTGTGCACCATGACACCACATGAGGAAGAGCAAGCAGCAGAATGCCTGGCTCCTAAAGAGGTTGGGCTCTTACTCTACCCTATCCACTCTGCCCATTTTGCCATTCCTGCTGCTGTTGGAAATACATAGCATTCTGGAAAAAGCAATGCCCTTGTACAGTGCCTTTGGCTTCAGGAGCGTTCCTCTACAGCGTTGAATTTGCCCCATAGATTTTAATTACTCTCCACTGTGATAGTAATGAGAGCCAGTGGAATTGTACTGATTTTATTTCCTTTTAATTTGTTATGATGCTCTGGATGCAGATTAACTTTCCCAGCTCGATACATATTATTGATTCATTCTGCCTCGTGTTGCAGTAAATGGCTTGAAGAGGGGTGGGCCACTGTAGCTTTTCCTGGTAGCTCTGTATCCCATGCAGCGTTCTCCTTGCACTGGCAGTAGCAAAAATCAAGTATCCTTGCTTGCTTCCAAGCAGGTTGTTTACATCCATGCAAATGAGGGCAAACACTAGCCTGTGGTATTGCTCCTCTGTATGCAGTAGTCTGGGTCTCCCAGCTGCCTTTCTGTTTGATGTACTGACTGTGAGGACAGATGAGTGGTCATCAAAGCTGCTTGTGTGGGACTACTCCCTACTGAGGGGTCCTCCTCCACTTGATTTGGAAAAAGACCCAGCACTCCTTGATGCAGGGTATTTAATGTCTTTTTTCCTCTACTCTGACATCACTGAAGTTTTAATGGAGATGAGAAATTGAGCCTGTGTTCTCTTAATACAAAACCCTAACAGAGGTTGAGATCAGGAGTCTGAGACAGCGTCTTGCTGCTTGTAACAGGGATGACTACAAGATGATCTGCAGTCCCACTAGCAGGAATTTGCTCCACAGGCTCAGTGACCCCCCCTGGCTCAGTGGAGCCGGGCTGGGCGTGCCAGTGCACTGGTGCAAGTGCATGACCAGCCCCAGCCAGGAGCCACCTGCTATCTCTGCACCAAACCTGCTGCTCCCAGCTGCTGCTGGTTTTCTGGGCCTGGCTGCAGACCTGGTGCTCCACCTCACTTGAGTCAGCTCACAGGGCACTGCAGTGCTTGGAACAGTAGGGGTGTCTTCTGTCCCCCATGGTCTTCCTATCCTACATCATCTTGGATAGGAGAGATTCAAAAAGAAAGAAGCTGGACTCAGCAGTGCTGCATCCCTCCACATGCCAGCCCATTGGCACAGACTGCAGCAGGAATCCTGGGGTTCCAAGGCTCATCTTAAAAAGCTTCCTTATCCACAGCCATGCTCAAACCACTCCTTTGTGGTATTCTAACTCTGTGTGTCCATAGAGCATGAGACCTCTGTGCCCCTCAGGGAGTCCAGAGGGACACTGACTGCATTGCCTGAGAGTCACATCACCAGTCAGAGGCCATTGGACAGGTCAGTGATTATTGTCTGGTCGCTGATGATGGTTATCAGTGCCTTGGAGCCATTCCTTGGAACAGAAACTGAACCTAGGCCAGAATAGCTTTGTCTGAAAAATAAAGTCTGAACAGTCCCTGCAGATGTGAAATGTTACTTGCTTCTCTTGCAAAATAATCCACCAGTTCTGTGGACAACTCTAATGCACAGGAACATGTGCACTGACCCTGCAGCCCTGGGCAAGATATAATAGGGTAGAGGTAAATATCAGTTGGTTGTGTCACACAGCTGACTCCAGGACTTAGAAGCCTATATCCAGTTAAAGCAACTAGGCAATTAACTTCAAAAAGTTGAGTCTGGTCTTAACCTAGTGCATGTCAAAAGAAGCCTCAAATTTATCTCACTGAGTTTGCCCTTGCACCCTTTATCTCCATCTTGCACAAGATGCATTTCCAAACTTTTCTGCGTGTACTTTGTCCATAGAAGCATGGTGGCAGCAATCTTCAGTTTTCCTTGATCTCCAAAGACAGTCTGTGCACCTGCCTGCCAACATCCTGCATATGTGGGCCCCTGAACAGCAAGAAACATCTCTCACCAGCTTCAGGAAGATACTGGGCAAAATATTTGGAAAATGAATTCTAGAAGATCAGAAAATAGCATTAAGCAGAAAAACTGAGGTGAATTGGGGCACCAATTGGTGAAAAGTCAGATACAGAGGATTAGATCCCAAACCTCATCATCCTAGGGAGTTTGGGGCAAAATCCTGCAGACCCTCAGCCATGGACACCCATCATGCTTTAGCCCAGCAGTGTCACTGTGTCCTTGTACCTGGCAGCACTTCCCCAGGATACTTGGCATTCATTTAGGAGGAGTAAAAGCTTTGGGGCCTGGTGATTCACCAGAGAAGGTTCTTATGCTGCCTTAGGCAGAGCAGTACAAATGCAGGGTTTTGGCTTAGTTCCACCATATCCTTAGAGAAAATAGAAGAGAATTTAACATTTCTTTTTCTTTTTGCTGTATAGACAAAGCCAGGTTTGTCACTTAGCTGGGCCATCAGTGGCACTGAATGTACCTTCAGCACAAAACCAGCAAGGACAGAATTGGGAGAAAGGTCCTTTTACTCCCTCACTTGTACCCCAGAGAAACACATGTGTCTCTTTGGGCAATTTACAAACTCTTTTGTGAACCCAGCCACTCCAGTGTCCCCAAAATTCTAGCCAACTCAATTTCAACTATTTTATATCTCTTAGGTTAAAAAAAAACAAACCCAAAATAACAATCAAAGTTTAAGAAAAACATCCAGGTTTTCCTACTCTTGATTTGCCTTCCTTTCTGCCTGGAATAAGAAGTAGGTTGCTCTATGCTCTTCTCTTAACTTTTTTTCAGTGTTTAGGCTGGGAAATGAGCTCTATCCCAGCTAAAACCAGGTATATGTTTGAACATGCTTCAGCTTCCGCCCTTCCTCAGAAGGGTTTGCATTGGAATGGACTTTGAATATCTTCCTGAAAAAAAATGGGATTGTGTTGGAACTGGTAAAACTCTTGCTTCCCTACTTCTCTTGCAGTCCCTACCTCACAGAATCACTTGAAAGGAAATGGCATTTCCTCTAGGATTTGTTATTTTGTGGTTTTTGTTGTTGGTTTGGGATTTTTTAATAATAAAGTCCTTTGCTCTCACCTCCCAGTGGGAATGTCCCGAGGTACTCTCACCTGAGTGTACCTCAGGGATGATGCCTTGCTTAGAGAAAATGCTACAAATACCAGCTGGTCTCCTGCAGGAATAAAGCAAAGGAAGCCACATAGCAACTGCTGTTGTCTGGCAGGTCAGAGGGCACTGTGCCTCCTAAACCAGCTCCCAAGGCAATTGGGCCTAGTCAGGAGCCCTTTCCAGGGGACAACAGATGACTGTTCAAAAAAAAAAGGTGAGAAAGAAGGAAAAGGAGAAGAAAATAACAATGAAAGATCAAAAGCAGCTGCAAAGACAGAACACACACAGAGTTATGCTGGTGGTGGGTAAAGAGAGACATGTGTGGGTTGTGGAGTGTTCTTCTGAAACCACAGTCCTGTCCCTGCCACTTCAGAGGGGAAGGCACAGTGTCCCTCAGGGCACATGTCCCTGGGCCATGCCAGCTTGTGCTCAGACAGTGGCATGGAGCTCTTACACCTGAGCAGAGGTCTCAGAATTAAGTTTATTTCAAGTAATTATATTTCAGTTTTAGGAAACCTTACCTGACTTTCCTTGGTTCTCAGAGACTGCCAGGAGAGTTCTTGCAGATGCTGGAAGGTGGTTTTATTTTGGCCTCTTACAGGTAGTGGAGCTGAAATGCAGGAGTTGGAGTGTCTTGTCTCAGGAGATGAAAAGCAGATACCAGTCTCATGTGTTACCAAGTTACAGTTTGTTCTCAGCATCTCCCACTCTGCAGCTGTGAGAGTTACACAATTAGCTTCATTCACGCACTTCAGGGTGAGAAGTCACAACTTCAGTTTGTGGCATCTCCAAATGATCTTAACCTATGTCCACAAAAAGCTCAGGAGTGTAAATCAGTGTTGTGTGACCTCCTGCAGAAAGGCTGTTAACAGACAGCAGGAAGAGAAAGTGCTGCCTGCATTTCAAGGCAAGGGCGAGTTGGCTTTAATTTTTAAAACACTTTCACAAGTGATTGATGCAGCAGTATTTTTGGAGAGGAGAGGAAACTGACAGTCTTCTGGTGCTATGTCAAATGCCTCATGATGCCAGTGGTACATCAGAGTACCTTTACCAACATACTTCAGACTCTGGCTAAAATCATCTGCTCTGGCTGAAGCAGGAGTGGCATCTGGAAGTAAAATCTGGCATGAGGAAATCAACAAGGCATGACAGTCTCTGTATTCATTAGGATCTTAAGTCAAAGGCTGTCTTGTGTTCAGCTGAGATAAGATCTAGAGGAGCTGTACCATCAGCACCTCACAAATTCCTAGGTGCCTGGTTGGGGACTAAGGAAGGCGATGCAAACCAGAGCTGGAGCTGAGAACAGTACTGGCTGTGAGGCCAGTTTCCATCATCACCATCTGGAAAGAGAGAAAGTGATGAACTTCAGAGAGGGTCTATAACTGTAGATAGTGGAGACCCCATACCAGCAGCTGGGAAGCAGGAATATGTCCATCAATTGGTTTTTCCTCTTTGTTTATTAACTGCAATTCCTCTGACCTCTGCAGGAGGACATACAGGAAGAGGAGTATCAGCCATCTTATTACAGTGCCTTATTTTGCTGCTGCTTTACATGTTTATCAAAGGTTTTACCATTGACATCAGTGGAGTTAAAAAGAGCTCTTGGTTCGTCAAGTGGGACCAGATTAAGTTAGCAGGATTCTGTTCCAGGGCTTCTGACATGCTTCCAAAACCCAGTCCAGCCACTGCCCAGGCTGTGGGTGATTTGATTCTGCTGGTGCTGACAAAAGCCCTGAGCAGCAGCAGAGATTGCACCTCAAGAGCTGTGTACTCAAATAGTAGTGCCTACTTCTTAGTGCACCAGGCTGATTTATTTTCAAGCATAATGATCAGAAAAGCAAGCCAACACCCTTGGACATCCCTAACTTGTGGTGAATATTGAGAACTAAACCTGATTCCAGTAAGAATTGGGGAAAATGGAGCTATTATATTCTGCAGAAGTTGGTGGCTGAGGCAGAATGCTTCATGCCCTGGCAAATGTCAGTGACATTAGCAGGCTGGCTTCCATTTGAGAGACGTGGGTGATTTTCGCAGCTGGACGACCTCAGCACCAGGAGCCAGGGCCTCTCACTTCACATGGAGAAAGCCCTTCAATCTTTAACTAGCCAATCTTTGACTTCATCTTATTTAAAGATTTTAGGCACTGTGCAGTGCTAAAGAGGATCTTGCTGAGCTCCTATTACCTCAGCAGCAGCTGATATGTAATGAATTATTCAAGACTAGCCAGTTCCTTCATCAATTTTAATAAATCAAGTTTTCCACCGTGTCCTCAGCAGTGCTGCCAGCTGGGATATGATGAGGTAAGCCCATTATTCTTGAGGCCTTTTTCATTTGGTCCAGGTTTACATACCTGAGGGCCTTGGTAATAACCAAGGGATTAGCAGCAGACAGTGCTAACTTGGGGCAGATCTACAGAGAGCAAAAGAGACAACAGAACTCCCCCATCTCTCAGGAGATCACAAAGCTCTGTCTGTGCACAGGGAAGGTGGCTTTGCTTCTACAGAAACAGACTCAGCTGCTACATGCTGACCCCCAGAGCAGTGTCACCCTTCAGGCAGATGGCCTGGACACCACAGCAGCTGAGGGGCACTTCCATCTTTCACACAGACTCACTCTCATGGCGCTGTTCTACATCTCTAATGTTTCTCCAGGGCAGGCACTGTGATGTTTGTGAAACAATCCCATTTAGGAAGCACCTCTCTGGATCACCCATCAATGTAACACATGCACACATTGCCCCACACAACTCTTTATGTAAACACAAAGCAGCACCTCTCCTGCAATGCAGACATGCCATCCAGGCTGCTGATCAACTTCTTCACAGCCAACACTGAGCTGAGCTGGTGGCTGTTGTGAAGTGTCTTTCCCTGAGCTCCTGCTCAAACTCAACAACAGCAAATGCTTCCTGACACTGAAGTGCTTGTAGCACTTTCTGTACATCTCTTGAATAGACAGGAACACACTTCTGTCTGTTCATTACCAACCTCAATATTGCTCATTCTGTTTTTTGCTTCTCTCCTGACTGCATAGGAACCAATTTCATAATGTAGTCAAAGGCAAAAAGGTGCTCTTTGTCCCCTGTAGAATTTTTTTATTACATTGTGCTACACTGCATAAAGAGGTGAGAAAAGAAGAAATGGGTCTATTTCTTCTCCTCTGTAAACTACAGGTCAGCCAGGGTAGGGTATTTCTCCAGCCCAGGTCTTGTAGAGGATTTGGTACTTATGGTCCCTCCTGTACACAAGAAATGCAGGCTTTACTGAAGAGGAGCAGAGCATTCAGCCCAAACCCATTTCTACTATGGCTGCATCCAGCTCTGTATTCAGAGAACTTACATTGTCATGAGGACACAGTCAGATAGCTGCACTTTACAGCACTTGCAAGGAAGGCAGAAATCTCCATAGGTGCTTTTATTATCATGTATTTTAGGAGAGGGAAGATGAACTGCTGAGGAGGAGAGAGTCTGAACACAAGCAATGCTAAGAAGGAATTGTTTACAGTCCTGGTGATAAATTCAGTGCATGGATTAGTCCATGATTATCTAACCTGCAGCATCTCTGTGGTGCATCCTCTCATGAATGTGCTTCTGGTGAGGCATCCAAGCAAAGCAGTTTATCCACAGAGCTGGCACCAGAGCTCTTTGATTGATGGATGAAAGACAGACCTCGCTGAAGGAAGGTCACAGTTATGAGAGATTTATTGATTTGCTCTTTGGGGATGGACCATAGAAGAATAGCACCTAATTGTGAGAAGTATGAGGGTGGTTCCTCACAGTGTATTAAATAGCAATAGCCGTATATCTGTGTTTCAAGAAGTGGGAAGGATGTTTGCAGATCCTGCAGCCATTGCACCTGCTGGCTCTTCAAGTCTGCCTCACAAAGCCATAGGGCTGTTTCCCATGCCTAAGCCATTACCCCTAATCACCACACCCCTCACTTCATTTATGGAGTCACACCATGGTGTTTTTTGGGCCCAAAGTATTTCAGCTCCTTTATACCATCATTAATCCTGAAACTCTTTAATTCTCTCCATGTCTTTTTCCCCCAATCAGTTTTGTGCAATTCTTAGATGGTAATTTTTATTTACTACTTTCTACTTTCCCAGTGTTTACATACATAACACTCTAGTTTTCACTTTTCTAATAAACAAGAATCCTATTTTTTTCAAACCAATATATTTACTTTCCTTAGCCACAGGATTGTGCCTATTTGAACATTTAGGGGGGGAAATAAAGTTCCCAATTATCATTTGTATTTTTCTACTAAAATTTCCCTTCATTACCTGGCTCAGTTGTTTTCAGCTCTCTGAAGCTGACATTTTAGAGTTGTAATGAGGGGTAATTGGGTTGCACAGGGCTCTGTTTGCACACAGCAAATGTAACTGTGTAGTGATCATTGGTAACTAAGCAACCAGTTATGTTTTATTTCTGTGATCAATTCCTTGCTATCTGTCAAGATTAAGTCTAACACAGCATGTGTCCACGAGGGATACAACAATTTGTGGAGTTAAGAACCCATCATCTGAAAGACTAAGAGCAACAGCAGCACAAGGCCCCTGACTTACTGCTCTGACTGCAGTCTCTTAGAGACATGAAACCTTTTTCTTTCAGTGCTTGGGAAATTTTACAGACTTGATGGTTTAAGTAGAAGAAGTTCATGGGCTGCCACATTTTATTCCTGCAATTCAGACAGTGACAGCCAACCTATATTTACCCTTTATCTGTTACAGCAAGTTGTTAACATTCAGAGGCTCTCTTTGACAGTCAGAAAGCCAAGTGGGACAGGCTTGATTTGCTTTGGTCCTACATCCTGGAAGGTCACCCAGCAGTGGTTACTGCAGGGGAGCTTCAAAAACTCTTGATTTTCTGCTCACTCATTCCATGGGAATATTTGTTTCTTCTATTTAACTGTGGATTATACTCACCAATTTCAAGGCCTTGGAAAACTCCTTGTCAGGAAGCAAGTAAGGATGGACATCTCCCTTCCAGGAAGGAAGGTGAGGTGGAAGCCAGACAACAGGGCAGGTTGAGACAGGAACCTTGGCAAAGGGGCACCGTCCCACTGCACCTAAACAGGAAAGGTAGAGTGGGTCCCATGATTGGATCTTTTTTCATCCAAAAGGCCTCAGAGAGCCCTGTAGTTCCAGTGCAGCTCTGATGTCACCAAAGAAGTAAAGCCAAGCAGGTCAGAGCAAGCACACACAGCACAAGCCACACAAGGGCCAGGGCAAGGGCTTAAATGCAGCTCCCAGGCCAGTGTGGGGCAGGAGCAAGGGTGAAGGTGCCAGATGAGACTGGTCAAAGTCACAGTGGCAGCTGTACAGCACTCCTCAGCCTAAGCTTGCATCTGCCCTGCTACCCAAAATCTGTTCCAGATGGATCACTAGGAGACATTTCATAGAAAAGAAATTCATTTTAGCTTCATGCAAGAAAGAAAACGTGGTCCATCTGGAGCAGTTTGTAACAACTCTTCCACCTCTGTCTATCTACAGCAAATGTTGTATGGTGCTTAGAAAGAAATCTTTAGAAGCTCCATCTCCAGACTCCATTTGCAAGTATCCTTGTTGCTGCTTGCTGAAAGGGGCCATATGGATTTTGTACTGAACGTTGCATAAATGCTAGTATGCAAGTATATTTAGAGGTGACATATGGGCAGTAGTAAATGGAAATGAGTGAGGTTTTTGGTTCAGATTACACAGGCAAGTTCAGCGAAGCAGATGCACCAGTATGTTACTCAGGAAGCTTCATTATCTGGAGTCCCAGGTTCAGATCTTGATTGGGGTTTTTCTGCACCTGCTTGTGCTGGCTGACTTTGTCAACAGTGCGAATGTTTGGCAGCAGATGTAGAAAATCTTGAAGACTTCAGCCATTGTAAGAAAAATCCCACAACATGCAGTCTGATCTGGGTTATACTGTAGACCAGTCAGAGACAGCAACCTTTATTCTTTGGGGTCCTGTAGATACAAAGTTATTTGCATCATTTTAGTTATAAAAATGATGCAATTACAGAGTTATTTGCATCAATTTAGAAAAATTATGTTGTAGTTTAGTAGCTGACAGAACAGCCTGCTATAGCTAGTAGATGTAGGAGATTGTTTTACTTTTGTTTGAATCCTTGCAGCAAACCAGAAAGTCCTGGGTGTGTGGGAGTTTGTGAGCTTCAGTGTCCTCAGTCAGGGAGGGTGGCACGATTCATACTGGCACAGTGTGTCACAGCTCCTGCTGTGCCTGCCCCAGCCAGGGAGCAGAACTTCCCCTGTGCTCAGGAACTGGTATTTGAGCTGGATCTGAAAGTTCTGAACTGAGACCCATCTGGCATCAGATGAGCTGGTATCTGCATAGTAACGGGCTGTGTTAAACCACCTCCTACTCTACTCTCTTTTATTTTTCAGTGTTTGGGGAGTTTACTCATAGAGCCTCAAGCGAAAAAAAAAAAAATCCAAGTTGAGCAGAGATGGAAATTTTCATGAAGCTGTAGATAAGGCATCCCCTTTGATCATAATACCACAATTTTATCTGCTCTGATTAAATGGTTAATTACATTTAGACCTCTTATGCACAAAGAAAAAATGACAGCATCCTGACAGATTTTAGCAGCTTGCTCAGATGTTGTTTTACAGCTAATCCACTCTGGCCACTACAGTCCCCTCTTCTGTCACAGCCTGATGCCTCTTTTTTACAGCCTCACCTGCACATTAAACAGCAGCCACCAAGCATTTTGCCACTGGTCCTGCCAGTTGATGTGTCCTTTTTAAAGCCTACTCATTGCACCATGTGCATTTCTCTTTGCATAGGGAAATAGTTAGCTTTGAATGTCACCCAGTCCTATGGAGGCAAGTGGGAAGATGGATTATGTTGGCAGCAATCCATCCATCTGTTCATCTGCCAACCCTAATGTTTAGCTTTTCAAGCTCCCAGTTGTCTTAAATAATGCTGACCTACAGGGTCTGGGGTGGGAAATGTCACATGGCTCATTTAGTCTTCCATTTCTTAAGTGGTAATTAAACTTTCTGAGGTGTTATAGATACATGCAGGAATTGTTGATGGACAGTACTCATGAGGTTGAGATTAAATTCTTTTCTGAGATGCTGTGTTGCATGAGACTCTTACTACAATGTTGGCTGCAGCATCTCCACTGTATCTTCTCAGAGTACTCCTTAGAAAAGGTGTTTACAAGGGATTCCTGCCTGTTTCCCATGAGAGATTAGATGTCTGCATGAACAATGTTTCCTTTCTTTTGCTTGGTATTGTGAAGTTGTATCAATAGTGTGGTTTTGCCTCCTTGCTATGCAGCTTTGGGTAGGTGTGTGTACTTTGTGACAACCACAAAGGCTGCAAACACTGGGTGCTACGTTATTAGAAAAAAACTGGCTGGTTGCCTGCAGCTCTGCCTTGATGCTCTTGGTTTAGTTTTTAGCACTACTTTGGTAAAATAAATGTGCATGCAAGAACTCTCATCAGCTACTATGATCTGTGTCTTATTTTTTCCCAGTAGTGAAAAAAATAAAGGTTAACAAGAATGTAGTGACCTTCATTAGGCTCTTGGAATATTTTGCAAAATGGCATGGAAGTAATGATACCTGACTCAGGCTGTGAGAACCCAGAGCTGGTTGGGAACTGCCAGCTTCAGACCCTGCAGCAAGTTACTGCCATAAGAAGTGACATGGAGTGTCTGGTGATTCTGGTTCCAGGGTGGGTCTTCATCACACTTATGTCATGTGGTCTGTATGATGTAGCAAATATTTAACACCAGCAGCACATGGAGAAGGAATCTGATTCACTACCCTTCTTCCTCATTCTCTTAGGAAGAGCTGCAAAATTGCTGCATTTATTCTTTTCTTCACCATGTTACAGTTGCAAACCTGCACTGCATGAAGGTGCAGCTTGCACAAAGTGTCTAATACATCTGAGCAAATAAAAACATTTTCTTACAGCTGGCTTTAAACGAGGGGCATGTCCTGCCCCTCTTCCATCACCTTTCGCTGTAGTGTAGGGTCTGGCAAACCAAAAAGGAACAGTCCCATGGCAATATTGATAAGTTAGAATATACAGATGTGGTTAGGAACATCCCAAGAGTATATGTGTTGGTATTAATCAGTCTTAAAATTTGTTTCTTAATGGTGACTTTAAAACATCTCCAGTAAACCATGACATGATGTGTCTAGGGGAGATGTGTGTGGTGAGAAATCCCATGGATCTGTACTGCCTGCAGTCTGATCTCTCCAAATGCTGTTCCTGTGGGGTCACCTGGGTGTTAATGCCCAGCTGGTGTCAAATACAGCCTAGAGTGATTCTCCTATCCTGAACATATCTGATGTGGTTTTAAGTCTTGATATTGTGATCTCAGAAACCTTTGGTGACCAGCTGTTTAGGGCAAATGACACTTGGAAAGCTGCCCTGTGGAATGTGTGCTCCTCACAGCATGCTGGGATTTGTGCCTAAAGCCATTTATCCATGCACCTCCATGTGGAGGATCCCAGAGCTCCAGCCAGTCCAAATGCCATTTCTGCTCAGCCCTAAGCTGCTCTGGGCAGTTCACTGCTGTTGTTTCTCTGCAGTCACAGAACTGTTTGCAGAAAAGTAATAGCTGCAAACGCAGCAGAACAGCAGCTCCCCACAGGCAGAGATCCCATTTCAAGAAGCTTTTACGTTCCTATCACCTTCTGTCTTCCAGTGTAGTAAACCAGTTCCTGTCCTTGCCTGTCCCTGCTGGTTTGTGGTGATACTCTTTCTTCCATCCACAGCACTCACAGCCCGCCATCCCCTTGCTCTTAGCTGGGGAAAGGGCAGGACACTGCAGCTGGGTCTGTGCTCTCCACCCTGCCAGCAGTAGGTCAAACAGAGCACTTAGATGTGCTAATTGCAAGTCACAACATTTCCTACAGGGAACACATCAGCTGGGGTTTTCTCCAGCCATCAGTGTTCCTAAAGCCTCTTGTATAGACAGGCAGGCAAGAGGAGATAGAAAAAGAAAATCCAAGTAATTTCCATAGCTAATTGAAATGGAGGGGAAGGGAAGAGGTGCAAATCCAACTTGAAAGGGCAGCTTTTGCCTTTGATAATCAACTGGGAAAAATAACTTACTGGAGCATTGAAGAATATGAAACAAAAGTAAATAAATGATGCTGTCAGTCTGATCAAAGGGTTGCTATACAAGAGAGACCCTCTGTCAGTGCTGGTCCAGCCTCTGTGTGCTCAGGAACCTTGCCTGGTAAATTTGATGAACAGCTACATGTAATGTAGAGAAAGGAACTGAATTTTCCTCTTGGGATCTGTTCCTGATGTAAAGTGCTGTCAAACTCTCTAGGCCATTAGAACTAGGGATATCAAAAAATGCAAAGGAGAGGGGCAGGGTAATTTTGATTCCAGTTCCTGAGTTCATATGGAGGCAAAGGATCTGAACATACTGACACATCCATTGAATCTGATCTGCCCTCGGGCAGTGCTGGCAAAACTATCCATGTAATGGTATTGCTATAGATAATGCTCCCCTGTGGATATAATTCTTCTGTAATAACAGAACCAAATGAATAAAAACTTTCTGGATTAAGAATGCCCGTCAGGTGATGGAGTGATACATGCCTGAAGTGGTACTACTGTTAGGAATAAAAGGTTCTTTAGTAAATTTGTAAGTACTCCTAGACATAAAGCAGAAAAGATAAGAGTCTTTGCTAAGACAAAAAGTGTAGTCCGAAATTTGCTAATCATACTAAAATCTCCCCCAAAACAAGGAATCTTGCAGTTTGTGCACTCCTTGATGGGCTTAGATAAATAGCATCAGTAGAGAAATAAGGAGTTCCACTGGAGCTTTATCACTTCTTCATTAATGAAGAATTAGGGTGTGATTTTCCCAGAGAGAGCAAGGTCAGAGAGAAGTGTTATTTTAGCAAGATGGCTCCTGTGCCCCAAACCCCAAGAACACTTGTGCAAAGTGAAAAGACACGATTGTGACTGGAGCCCAGCCTGTCATTTCCAGTGGTTGGGATGAAAGATGAAAGGTTGCTCTAAACTGCACATTGCAAAGCAGGAAGCCAAGAGAGAGCCCATGGCACCATCTTCAAAGAGAGCACAGCACTGAGCCTCAACAAAATAGAGCAAAAATCTGCAACAGTGGCTTTTCCATGCTTGAAACAGCTCTGGAGAGGCAGGGGGTTCCCAGTGGCTATCCAGGCAGCTGAATGAAATTGTCACTTGTGATAAGGCATCCTGAGAGCAGGGGGAAATCCTGGCTCTTTGCCCTCTGGCACAGGTCCAAGTCATTTCACTGGAGCCATGATTTTTATTCTGTATGTGAAATGAATTGCCAGGGTGAAGCTGCAAAAGTAATGCCTAGTAATGAAATCCACTTGCAGCACTGCACCTCTGCACCAGAGCCGTGCTGCGAGCAGGAGGGTTTGCACTGACTCTGGGGAACACTGTGCTGTTCTTGCAGGAGGCAGGAGGAGGCAAGAGGTGTGAAGTGCCACTGAATTCATCAATTATGTCACATAACTGCCCATTTGTAGGCAAACTCACATTTTTGTTGACCCACTTTTTTTATTTTGTGCTAGCTTTCGCAGGATTCCCACCAACACCACAGAGTATCCATCAATATCACCATAGCAACGGGAAGTCATTAATGGTATCCTGCCTATTGACAGTCAGAATCTACAGGGTGCTGATCTGGGTGGTAAGCCATCACCATCAGCTTCAATGTGAAAGAAAAGAGCTCAGGGTCTCTGTGGAATCAATCCTTTCATTCTCCATCCTCTGCATCTCCCCAGAGAAATCCTGCATTGTGTAATGGCAATAAGGGACATATTTCTTCCCTTAGCAAGTTCTGTGCAGTGTGTGCTTAGGGAACTGCTGCCAGGAAAAGATGGGGCTGGATTTGTTGCACAAGTAGGGATAAATGTGCCTCTCTTGGGTTTGTTTGCACGGGGCTGTGGTTCTGAGAGACACTTTACATTGCAAATAAGCAACTTATCCTGTAAACCTCCAGGGAGTTCAGAGCAAAGCGGGAGGCTTGGGGGCCAGGAAGGGGGAATGGCAGGCTAAACTGTGAGAGGAGATAAAAGACATGTCATATAATTCTGCTAAATGGTGAAGGAAGGGACATTCTCAGCAGGTGTAAATTAGCATTGACAAGCAATACTGATTTACACCCAGCTCATGGTCTGGTCCACAGTTTAATCAGCTGAAAAGCATCAGCATCTGAAAGGGAGGGGGTTGTTTAGAGAGGCCCCTGGGAGGAGTTGAAAATCTGTGAAAAAGAAGAAAATAAATTATTTTTGGTAGGTAAGGAAGAGCTTGTGATGTTCCTTGGGACTGATGCAGAGGTGGAGCCTGGCCAGCTGCACCAGCTCCCTGTCAGGACTCCCACTGCCTTATAGTGGGCAACATGTGGTGCTGGACCTTCTGAGGATCCATCCCCCAGCTGGGACAGGTGGTGGGCACAGTCCTGCCTGGTTTTCTGTAGAGGCACTGCCGAGTGCCTCCAGAGCCAAGGAGCAGGAAGTGTTACTGCCCGTGGCCAGGACTCCTGGCACTGCTGTCACCACATTCCTCTTGGCAAACCTGCCTGCCAGCAGTATGACACAGTGCCTGACAGCTTTGGGATGCAACCAAGCAGGGTGTAGGATGAGATCATACATGTTCCTCACCATCCTCAACACCCCCTTCCTCCCCTGAGATCTCTTTCTGATCTCACATGTGCTGGCATGGAAGAGCTCTGCCCATCCACCTACCCAAAGCTTTGGGGACCGCTGGAGTGGCTTCCAGTGCAAAGTTAACAAACTGGGATCAACAGAATTAAGTTGTAGGGCTTCTTTCCCCACTAGTGAGGTGGGAGCCAAGATTCATATTGTCTGGTTGGAAAGACTGATGCAGTAAACCAGTGGTGCACTCAAGGTTTAACATTTGTGGCTGTGCTGCAAAAAACATTTCCTTGTACAAGGAAGGGAGTAGGAACTTTGGATGTACAGCTTATTCTTAGAATTAGGGTGTGATTTCTTTCCTGTTCCCTATGCATTTTAAGGATTAGGCTGAGACTCTTGGGACAATTGTAGAACAAGGAAGAAGAATACCTTCGGCTACCCTGAGGGAGCCAACTGCATAGGACTGGTTTTGTGTTGTCCTTGGACTGGTGGAAGCAATGTAAAAGGACATGGGAAGTGTTGTTTCTGTGTGCCGTGATGGTCTTGTATTGCTAGTTCAGCCAGGGGTATTTCCACCCTGAAAGAAATCCAGCATCATGACTCAGGCCCTGCAAATCATGAGATTAAATCATTAGTTAAATGACAATATTTTAAAAGGACTTTATTTTATTTTTCCCAGTAAGTGTGACTTGGCTTTTTACTTCTTGCCAGAAAGTGAATGAAAACGGTGAGTTGAAATGCCAGTTTTCAGCGCACAGGAGATGACAACATTCAGCTTAGGTGAAGGCTCTGTTGATCCTCCTCACATGCTGCAAGGAGAAGGGAGCAGCCAGCCCTTTCCTGCTACTGGCTTGTTTTACTTCTCCTGTCAGTTCTCATACTCAGCTGACCCATTGTGCTGCTTTTTTTGCACTGTCCCTTCTGCCTTCCTCAAACACATGCAGGGAGGATCAAGACAGTTTTAGATGATCTGAGGTGTAGTTCCCCACCTCATCATTTTTCAGCTGCAGACGTGCTCCATCTGTGTTGCTCTTTCCAAAAGGATGTGCTGCTGACCACAGCTGGAGGCAGAGCACTGGGCTGGCAGCACTGGGCTGCCTCACAAAGGCATCTGAGTCACTGACTGAGCATATCAGGGCTGGGCTGGGGCACACCTCTGGCGGGGAACCAGAGGACAATGGTCTGGAGCTGGCACTGGGAACTCACAACTGATGCTGGACCCTTTGCTGGGACTGAGCTTCAAGTCACAGCCTTAACCTTTTCTTCTCCCCACTTCCCAAGAAATAACAAATTCACTTGTATCCATATTGGAAGCATTTTCTGCAGTTGGTGCTGATGTTACACCTGTGCAGAGTGGGAATTTGAAGGAGAAGTGGAGGTGCCAGCTTGTAAAGTAAGCTGACATATGGCTCTATAATTTGCAGATCTCACAGGGGGATGGGTAGGTTTTCCTGGCTCAGGTTTGCCTCTGAGAACTGCGAGTGTCTTTGCCAGGTATGGAGCAAGGTCAGAGCCTGTGCTCGGATCGTGTCTGTTGCTCGTAAGGCCAGTAGTGAGTGATGTGTGGGTGTGCCAAGACCAAGGGGGGTGGTGGGCAAGATCTGCTCTGCCTGACCCAAAGGCCTGGGAATGCTTGATCATGATGTCTGCACAGGCCAGGCGAAACCACCTGGGTCCTGAACATCAGCTAACTCAAGGTGAGCATTGTCTCTGCAGGTTATAACCCTGTGGGCTCCCTCTCCAGTGTAAGAGGGGAGCAGAGTGGCTCACAGTGTTACAGACAAGGGCAGCATCTCTCAGTCAGATGTACCTGCAGGTTCAAAGGTGCTGTGGGTGATCTTCCCACAAAAAGACTTCATTGCAAATGGAACTTGCTTTTCCTGAGAGGGAGTCATCCAAAGGAGCTGTGTGGTCAGCCAGGGTGTTGAGTCACTGAAAGCCTGGCAGATGGTGGATGCTGCCATCTCTTGGGATGCTTCACAGCTGATGATGACAAGCAGCTCCAGCTGGGACACTTGATGGGGGTGTCACACTGATGTCTCCCGGAACATTTGCTACAGAATCGACCTACTCAGCCTTCCTTTGCTGCAAGATGAATGTCAATCCTCTGAAGCTCCAATCTCTTGCTGCATCATCAGCAGGACTGTTGGAGCAAAGTTATCCAAGAGATTGAGTGGTGCATTGCTGAGACAAAGGGAGGCACTCTTTCCCAAAGCAGGGAATCAAGAGGAAACACAAGTCACATTGCAAGTATGCTACCTGAAATCAGTGTGCTGGAATGCCTGCCATTGGAGGTAGGCTGGAAGCATCATCTCATTATAGCCTTTTTGAAAGAGGAACAAGGGGAAAACCATGATGGGTGTCAAGAAGGAGAAGCTGCTCAGACTAAGAGAGCAGCCAGAAAAATTCGTCAAAGGCACTGCTGCCAAGTGCACAGGTGTGTGGAGCAGTAGGGCTTCTCAGGTGAAACCCTTTATGTCAATAAAAATAGTTCCCAAACAGCTTAAAAATCCTACAGAAAAGGAGCCAAGAATACTTAAGTGAGTCGATAAAATTTTGGGAGTAGCTTTTGCACTGCCTTGAGACTGTTTTGGAGCCAATCTGGCCCAAATAGAAACTCACATGAAGCTATGGTGATTCCTACACTCTCCCTGTTGGAACTGAGCTGATCCATAGCAGGATATTCCTATGGTGATCAGCAGATACTGTGGCCAGATTCTCCTGTGACACATTTGCCTGGCACATGTGTGCCCTTTGGGCTGCTCTGACCAGCCAGCCCTCACTGTGGCCAGCACCAGTTTCTCTGGACAAGTTGTTAACAACAAGTTGTTGTGTTGTGTTGAATGCAGTGGGATCGAGGAAGACTTGGAGAAATAGGAAAAAATCCATAAAAGGATTAGGAAAGGAGATGTGGAAGGAGGCAAATAGCTAGACAATATCACATGGTGAAGCAAGCAGCTCATAACACAGCAGAATTTAATGCCATTGCCTGTGCTCTCAGCACCCTCTTGACCCTGGCTGTATTCTGTCTTCAGGGGTTCCCCATGTCAGGGTGTATCTGTGATTCTTGCTTATTCTCAAGGTGAGAACAGAGGGACTCTAAATCAGTGATCAGACTGTAAAGGTTATTGTTTTCCCATTATTACCTGGTTTTGAAATGTCTGGCAGTTGTTCCTCTTGTTAGCAATCCTGATTTATGCCATGCAGAGGACAGTGAAAGCAGTGATAATACTGTAAACTCAGGGAAAGTTATGTTTACCCTAGGAAGGAGAAAGAAACCCAGGAAATTGTACTGTGGCTGTACCTCTCCTGCTGCAATTAACAGACACTATATAAGCTGTGTTCCTGTTTCAGCTTCTACAACAGACAAAAAAACCCCAAGAAATTTAACTACAGTCACCTTATCTTCATCAACCAGTTTCTGCAGCACAGCACTGGTTAAGAGAACAGCTTAAGAAAACAAATGCAGCCAAAGCACCTTTCTTTTTCTTGTTAACCTTTAATATTAAAAAAATAAAACATCTGGCATTCTTTCCCTTGAGACTGCTGGTGCTCTGCTAGGCAGCTGAAGTGATGTGCATGACGTGTCAGTAAACAGATCATGCTGTGACCATGAGGTTTGCCGTATCAGATAGCACAAAGCTCACAGCAGTAAAATAGCTTGCTAAAATCCTTTAGCCAGCTCTTTGAAATGTGCTGTTCACATCCCTCTAGCTGGCTGGATCTCTGAAATAAAAGGGAGATTGTAGTCCAGAGTAAACCAATCTCTGTTCAGTGCTGCAATTTGCAAAACCTAATGCAGAGACATTAGAATAAAAACCTGAAGGTTAGTGTAATCTCTTATTTCAAGATGGAGTAAGGATCTGCAGCTATTCCCCTCCCTTGGAAGCAGGAGTTTGATATGATGGCCATGACTCAGAAGCTCATTTGCTTGTGACTGAAATGTTGTAAATGTGGAAAGTGGAAAATGTACCAGACTCACTTGATGTCTCTGATCAGTCAGGAGATGCCAGACAGATCTGGCAGATCCATCATTTCATGGAACAAATGTCCATGTTTGAGAAGTCTATAGAGTAAATCTTGCTGCAGTGAACTCTGCAAAGCAGCACCAGTGAACCTCCTCATCCCTGCCAGATTTGGTGGCCTCTTCCTGAGGCCTTGTGAGGCTGTGTGATCCCTTGTCCTGGTATTCCTGGAGTCCTTGACATATCTGGTATTCTCCACAGCGTTTTTCATCAGCAATGAGCTATTTACCCTGTGCGTGCCTGCTTCATCCTCCTGACACTTTGTCTCGTGCTTTGCTGGGAAGGTCAGCCAGGCAGAACGGTTCTGGTGTGTTTGGGAAGACATAATTTATCCTTCAAGCTTTAATCCTTGAGAAATAAGTTCTTGGGGGGGATTTTACAGGAAAATTAAGGTTAATGGCAAGTCTCCAAGCAGGCACTTATCAGAGTAGTGGAGAAGTTGATTAAACAGAATCACATGGTAGAAAATGAGCTGAGCACACATTGCCCTTAGTCTTATGCTCACTTAAGGCATGAGGCTCATAACCACTAGAAACTTTTCAGTCTTTCAGCCAGGCAACAGGAAAATGTTTCACAGACAGTGTGATTGAGGAGCAATGATGTGCTGCAGCAGCAGCCAACACTAAACTCTGCTTTGCTACTTGGCCTGGAATAAGTGACCATTGGCCTGGAGGATTGCTGGTCTAGAATAAAGCCTGAGCTTTGGGTAAGTGTGGACAGGACTGCCTGGAAGTACCCAGGGGGTAAACAAAGGAACCCAATCCACAGTGCTCACACACTGGAGAGTGACAAAGGATGGGCAACTCCGTGCTTGGTCTAACTGGAGGAGAGCAGAGGATACATTAGAGCTGCTGTACCTTTAGGAGAGGGTAAATTAGAACCCAGAGTTGGGTCATCATGTAAGAAATCAGCACTTTCTTCCTTTCCTCCATTGCCTCACACTTCATTGACCTTTGTTAGTCAATGCCTGGAATCCCCTGCTGTAGCTATAGCATGTACTTACAGCTCTGAGGCGGTGGGAGGAGAAACTTTGAAATTGCTGTGGTTCCCAATGTTTCTTTGTTGGTGTCCATATAAGACTGCAGCTAAATACTCTGTGTGTGCCATGGGCCTGCAAGTATGTGCTCAGAGGTCATCTCTAGCTTATCAACCAGAAGTATATTAACTTGGTTTGGGTTTTTTTCTGTCTCTATCTTGTGCTCTCCTCCAGCAGACAGCCTACAACAGGCTTGTGGCCATGGTACTTGGGAGCTGAGTGTGTAGGCACATGTTTTATATCATGGGGTGTCAGTGACCTGGCAAATGCAGGCATCTGAGCTGAAACTGTGATGCAGTTGCTGTGTGCCATGGAGCACAAGAACAGGGAAGGAGGGAGAAGCACTCAGTGTTTCCTGGTTACAAGCCAGGGATAAATTACCTGGTGTTTTAGAGAGACCACTGTTTTTCTCCTGCTCCAAGCATCCCTGAGCAGTGGGGGAAGGAGGCTGTGCCTCAGCAGTCCCCTGTCCAGGTCATGACTCGGGCAGCAGCTGCCTTGGGTGCTCAGTGAAATTAAGCTCAGCTGCCTGACATGCTGTGCACAGCCCTCAGGGCAGTGACATGGAGGAACAGGCAGGATCACAGGAGTTCAGCTGGAAAGAGATGGTCCTTCCACGCGTGGAGTGACAGGGAACAAAGGTGCTGCTGCCTGAGCAGGCTGTTGGGAGATCTCCACATCTGCCCTGCAGGTGTCTGGGGGAACAGAACTCACTGATTTCTGAGACTCCCTCTCACTCCAGCCAGGGCACCAGACCCCCTTTCCTGCCCACCTGTGAGCTGCATCCATGTGCACCTTTGCTGTGAGCTCTCCTGGAAGTATCAGAGGGACTTCCTGTGTCAGAAGTGTTTAAACCAAAAAATCACTGTTCGGAGAAAGAAAATTCACCCCTGATGGGTGACAAATGTTATAATAAATTATTTGGGAACAAAATTCCCATCTTTCTGCACCTAATATAGTAAATTTTGGTTCTTGCCTACATGTCAGCAAACTTTGCACAGCCTCCTCTGGAAAGTCTCTGTCCCCTGCTGTCTCACAGCCAGCTCTGTCTGTTCTCTGCCTTCTCTGGCTCTTCTGCTCTGCACACCTTCCTCTGGCTCCCACTCTCTGTCCCCCACTCTGCCTGCTCCACTGTGGCCACAGGAGGTTTCTTCCAGTTGCTCCTTCCCTGAAAATGACTTTTGCCATCTCATGCACATTTTCTGGAAAATCCTGCCCAACAAAGCAGCAGCAGGTCCCTGCTGCCTTCCATGGCTGCTGGGGAAATGGGCCTGTGCTGTTCTGCAGTGCAGAGGGGTGCCCTCCCCTGCTGGAGGGTTTGAGGCATTCCCCTGAGAAATGGAGGGGTATAAACCCCCCTGCATGGCCTGTGCTGTGCACTTGAGCAGGCAGGGACAGAGTGGGCGCTGACCTCCCATGCCTGGTGTCTCTGTAGCTGACCTGCAGCCCACAGAGGGGTCAGCTCTATGAGCCCAGACACTGAGCTTCCACCTGAAGAGAATCATGAGGGCAAAAATCAATTGTCTTCCCAATGCTGCCCATCTCTGGGTGAATGGGGCACCCACAGACAGATCCCACCCTGTTGTTTCTGTGCCTCTGCTTCCTTGCTCCTCTCCTGACTGCTTCTGCCCCTGCCTATGCCCTTTCTCTTCTGGCCCCCTTGCTGCCACATGCACACATGCAGAGCCTGCTGAGCCAGTGTCCAGCCCAGGATCCTGCCTCACAAGGGCTTTCCTTTCTCTTCAGGCCTCACTCTGTGTAACTCCCTGCCTTGGCCAAGGGCAGCTCTATTCTCTTCTCTCACTGCAGCAAGGGCTGTTTTCTCTTTCTTCTTGTTCTGAAAGCATAGTGCCATAAGTATGTGGTGGCTTTTAATCCTGTGGCTGTGACCTGATCACAGACCAAACTGACAGGGCATGGCATCCTTTATTAACCACACTTCCTCACAGGAGCCCTCTGACACTGCCAGGAGCCATGCTCTCTGCTCAGTGACTGGCTTTCACATCATATCATTCTTTCTTTCTTGACAGATTATGTTATAACCTATGAGCACAGAAAGTCCTGATCCTCACGTTTCTCTGCTGTCACCTGTGGGCTCCTCCAGAGCCGTGAAGAAGGGGGAGCTCCAGCCCCACCATGAGAAGACCGGGTGAGAAGTGCCTGTGATGTTTTGGGCAACAGCACACTTTGAGAGCTAGTTTTAATTTTTATTTTTAGCAGTTATGAAGGATGCAAATTATGTTCTTCATTCAGTGGTGAACTACAGGAGCAGTTCTGCCTTCCCTCTCTGGGATGAGATTAGACATAATTTCATTAATGCAGGGAAAATATGCTAATTTGAGCCACTCTAAGCAAGGGATGAATCAACTTCATGGTGTGTTATCAAGATTATCTTCCAGGCAATACTGTACCTCAGAGTTCCCCTCAGGTAGATGTCTGTTGGTGCATCACATGGCTAGGTGCCTGTGGTGCCTTCAGGGAGTAACAAACCTCTTCATTCCCCTCCTCATCAAGGTGGCTGTGCTGCCTGAATAGTTGGCCGCACATGGGGAATCCAGCTGCACTACAGAACAGTCTGGGCTGTAACTGGTTCTGTCTTGCTTTGCCAAGACCTCTTCCTGTGTGTTCAACCTGGTTGGTTCTTGCCTGGCCTATTATTAAAGACTCATGCCCCACCATCTCAGCTCTATCTTGCCCTTGCAAATCTCAGGCTAACCCCACATTCCCTGCCCAATCTTACTCTCCTTTACATGTGGCACTCACTCATTCCCTTTGCCTCTGATTGCCAAGGAAGGGAGTAGACTAGATTGTGGCAGACACTGATGTTTTGTGTGACTGCTGGAAATTCCAGGAGGCCTAAATCCCTAAAAGAAATCTAGAGTCCCTCCATTCAGTGTAAGGAGGCTCTGTCCCACTTCCAGCAAGGACTTGGTCACTTAGACCTCATCCTGCTGGCCCAAACTGGAGTTTAGGGATTTAATTCTCCACTCTGAACATGTGATTTAGTCACTTAGATTCCCTGGGCCTTACAGTGCTGAGCACAGCTCATAGAAAGAGCCTTGAAAAGCACAGCTTTCTCTTTTGGGGCCTCCACTGACCTGTCGTGGGAGGTTGATCATTTGAGCCTATGGCTAAGGAGTCAGGAGGGTGAGTTTGTCAAAGTCTGTAAGATGCCTTTGTCTCTGCACTGGAAAGGCCTTGGCAATGCTTGGCTTCCATATGCAGTCAATAAACCATATGTATCTTCCTGGTGAAGGGTGAATCAAGCAATAAGGGGCTGCAATGTGACTGTCAGGCACAAAACCACCACCTGTCAGCCTTCTTCTTCCTCCTTGCTACTTGAGTCTTCGAAGAGACCACATTTATGTCATCCTTTCTCGGCCCCAGCATCCCCTTTAACTCATACACTCTTGTCTGAGCCCCATTTTAGGGAAGGAACCTCAATATCTCTTGTAAACCTGCAGTTTCCATAGTGCTGCTGTGTGAGTAAGCTGAGCCTGCAGCAAGCACTTCTGAGCATTTGTCTCTAAAGCTGAGCAATGTTATTGTGAGGGAGTTGCTGAGGGTAGGTAGGATAAACTTCTCCAAATTCAGACAGGTAGTGTAAGACCACTGTTGGCTTGGCTGGAGAAGAAGAAGCTTCCCTGCCCCAAACCCCACAGCTCATTGCCCAGTTATTCTGCTCTGCTCCTGCCCAAGCTGTGGTGTTGGATTCTGCATAGCCTGGAAGCAGACCCACTGCTGCATCCTGCGAGTCAGCACCTGGCTGCTTCAGTAACTCATCTTTCCTTCCATTCACAGGTCTTCTGCGCATGGCGACTCCACCCATGTGAGAGCTCTCTTATGTGAGTGCCCAGCAGCACACTTTGCTGTCTGTGGGCTGTGGACATTGACTGGCATCTAAGGACACCCCAGCTCCCTCCTGTCCCCCTAGACGCCACTGTCCTAGAGCCTCCATGTGCATTTGCTATGACATACATCAGTGTTGATGAGAGACAGGAACACTGCCGGGTGATCTCGAGCTGCCAAAACAATCAGCTCTGTGCACAACATGGCTTAAAGGATTGTTCAGTTAGCAGCATGCATCCACTAAAGAACCTAGACACGCATATTTTTTCTGGGGACTTCCACACTCTTGCCTGCCACACAGGCAAGGCACGTTTGGCCAGTCCTGTGGAAAACCGGATGTATCGGAGTGTGGAAAACCTGCACTGGGCAGCAGTTGCTGACTGTGGGCTGTATTCTCACTGCCGGAGCCTGGATAACGAGATCATCTTCCACTACAGAGGCACCAGTCAGTGGACAGAAGGCTGTGTGGATGTGGCCCCAGTACAGAGTGCAGCAGACTCTCTGAGGAGCCTTTCTCTCCGTGCTAAACAGACATCCCGATCTGCACAGGATGTGCTCCTCCCTCCCTTTGCCAAAGTGCCTCAGTGGCTCTTCCCTTCCGCACAGGAAAGAGCCCTATACGGGGATGCCAGAAAGGAGCTGAAGGAGAAGCTGAGGCAGCACAGCAGTAAGGTGCCAGAGCCCTGCAAGCCCCTGCGCCCACAGGTGGCCCTGCCTGAGCTGCTGGCCCAGGAGTGCTTTGGGTGCCAGGTGTGCCGGCAGTGCAGGAATGGCTGTGCTGTGAAGTGCTGCACGGTTCTGGTGGAACACACTGCACTCAGGCACAGCCTCACAGCAGGGCAGGGACTGTGCTTGGCACACAGGATCATCAGCCCAGAAGACATCAAGCAGGAAGCTCAGAGGAGGCTTCATCTCCGAAGGCAGAATAGCTCCCCGAATTTGCCCCTTCAGCATGCTGGGGAAAGCCATGAGATGAGCAAATCCAGAACAGCAGAGACCGTAGAGCAGTGCACTGGGGAAACAGATGGCAAAGTCTCATTGGGACAGAGCAAGAAAGGCCGCTGCAAAGGGAGGCTCTACATACCCACCTTTGAAGAATTCAAGCAAATGAGAAGTAAGGAGGGAAATTCATCTGACAGCAGCAGTGGGCCAGCAGATTGCTTGGAAAAGGGTCTGCCTGCAAACCAGACACAGGAGGAGGAAAAAAGTAAGAATGTCTGTCCAGAAGCTTTAGAGACCAAAGCTGTGAATGAACCTGCTGTCACTGCAGAGGAAGATGATGATGTATTTCATGAAAACCACACCTCTGCTGGCTTTTCCCAAAACCCAGCCACATGGGATGGTTTCAAGATGAGCAGTCCTGAGGTGAAGGACAGAACCTTCCAGACCTCCATCCCAGATACATCACCAGTCCCTATTTGCTCCAGTCCTATTCCACGATCACCTCTACAGGCAGGAGCAATACACAGTGCTGGGCAGGAGATCTTCAGTGATGAGCAGCAGAAAGGAGACACAAGACAATTAAATGATGTTCCCCACCTGGCAGGGCAGTCACTGGCTTCTGAAGCCCAGTCCTCTTGCTGTTCATCGCTGCTGTTAGAAGCCACAGACTTATCCAGCTATGGAGCTAAGCTACAAAAAATGAAGGATGAATTCATAGGTTCGGCCTTGGAACTTATTAAGAAAAGGTAACATGCTCCATGGGGTCACCTGAAAGCAGTTCCCTTGTTAATGATCTGGTCTTTCTCCTGATAGGTGTATTTAATTCCTACAGCGTAAATGTGCTGTTGGCAGAGCCTTTCATCTTGGAGTCTCTGATAGCCACCTGGACGTGTCTTTAAAGCTGTTCAGCTTAAATTCCACCTTGTGGGGGATTAAACATCAAAAAGCATTTTCATCTCGACTTTGCCTTTTTGTGCATCTTAATCCTGTAAAGACAACAGCCATTAGTAGTTCTGACACCCAGTTTCCCCACTCATTTTATTTCTGAGTTGTCAGAATGTCTTTTTTTTTTAGCATCTGTTGAAAGTAGAAGACAACCAAAGGAGACAAAGTACTGATATGATTCCTTTGAATAAAGATGTAGAGTCTGTCCCACCACTGCAGGACATGAATTTAGATAGTGTGACACTTGCTGCTTGAATGTAGTGAGCAAGCACACAAGGGTAAGATGGCTTTAACCCCTGCTTGGAGACCTGCACAGGCAGTGAGTGAAAGTACTTGTAAATACTGTCCTTCTGCCATCTCTGTGTAGCCAGAGAAAATACTTCTGTAGAGCCTTCCTCCTTCTCCATCCAGGGTTTTCCCCGTTCTGTGGGTAAGATGGTCACAACTGCTTTCTCTGTCCTGGTTTTGGACACAGCAGTCCTGTTACCTCCCTCCTGCCTAAGAAGTGGGAATGCCTTTCTGTGCAGGGTGGCACAGTAGGAATCAGCCAAGTTCTAGAAGCTATGAATTTGGAGCAGTTATCACTGTCTTATCATGAGATGAGGCTGATGGGAAAAGAAGGAGTAAGTGTTGGTGGAGTGGTTTGTTTCCATGCACTTGGCTTTCGTGGTTGGATTTGCCAATTGCATTAGACTTGGTTCCTGGCTGCTTCTGCAATCCACAGATGGGTGTGTGTAATGCCAGGGCATCAACCTTGGATGCTGTCCTTTTATTTCTGGATTGGCTGGTCTGAGACTGGACTCTGGTTTTGGGAGAGATGATAGTGACTTCTGCACAGGAGTGAGAGTCATCTGAAAGAACTTAAGTGGGGCTGAAGCCAGAGTGACAGCAGAAATAATTCTGCAACTTTACATCCAAAGGGAAGTAGGAGGTGTCAGAGCCCTCAGTGCTGCTCTCAGCTGTCCAGCCCAGCCTTATAGTGCTTTTCTTCTACAGTATGAAAACCTAATAAAGAGGTAGATGAGAGTTATGGGATGCAGCCATTTTAATGGATTAGGCTATTTTTGTCATGAATGTGAAATGAAATACACAGAATGGCACAAGCAGCAAGGGTGTAAGAACAGCTGTCTCTTTGCAGATCAATGATTGCACTGGTATCTGGAGCCCAAGCTGCACGCAGAGCAAAGTACAGGAAATGAGGAGTGCATATGATCTTCCTTCCCACTGCTCTCCCAGCCTCCAAAACACTTCCTGCCCAGGGCCTTTATGTGTGGTTTCTGTGCATTTAATATCCACAGTGGTTTTTGTTTCTGTGAATGGGTTCAGTCTCCCCAGTCGGATTTGTTAAAATCTGTGAAGCAATTTTTATTAACACCAAAATGACAGTTGATCTAAAAGTGTGAATAACAGTGGTTCTAGTATTAGAGAGGTAGTTTTATATGTGAAGAAATCACCCTGGCCTTATTTTTTTCAGGGTAATAACAATTAATGGTAATTGTTATTGCCAAAGCACTAACGATTATTGGGTTGTTGGGAAACTCTGATTTCCTTTGTTTTGAAATGTATCAGTTTTCTATCATTTTCACCTGAACCATAATGTCCCTGAATATTCACTACTTCAGCTGATTTTCACTGCAGAGATGGGAGATTTTTTGTCTGCATCTTGGGTGCTCAATTATGATCACTGCCATCCAGACCATATTCTTTCTAAGTCTCAAATGAAATTAGCTGAAAGCTAATTTGCTGATTTGGTCCTGTTTCCACAGATACTCAGCTCAGCATGTCTCTGATAGAGATGTTGTGATGGAGCATCACAGAGTAAAATAGCTAAAACTGTCTTCTCTTTCTAGTGCTTCTGTGTGTCAGTTTTACAAAGCAGTTTTGTCTGTAAGTTAGCAGTCTACATAGTAATTAATTGTTAATTACTTAAGATTCAGTCAGTTGACTTAATATTTTGCCAGTGAGGATTTGATTGTCAATCTCATAATTATGGTGGCTTTAGACCCTCATGGGTCACTGGATACCCTTAACTTAGGTTGTAGTCCTGGCTGGGAAGGGGTGTTTCTATCTAGGTGGAAACCCTGTAAACTTTTCAGTACACAGTCCACTTTCTGAAATTGCTTAAGTGGGGAATTTTTCAGGATAAGGACATGCAAATACCTCAGGTTTGTGTCTATGAAATGAGGGACATGGTAACAGAAGGCTGCACTATTTAGCCAAGGACATGACTAAGAAAAGGCTTCCTGAAAAGAGTGATGGGCTGTATGTGGGGTGACACGAGGACAGTGGGTACAATACCAGCTTCCCTAGAAGAGGACTGACACCAGCTCAGGAAGGCCGCTGACAGTGGGGAAGGCATGCACAAAAATGTTTCCATTAGTCAGAAAGAGTCAGGAACGCTTGGAAAGGGCTGAGAACTGCTGGCATGGACAATGATAAAAACATGAAGAGGCCCATAGAGACAGTGAAGGAAAGCAGGTGCATTTCCAGTCGTATGCCATCCCCAGTACCTCCACTTCCATGAAATTCAGAGTTGATGGCCAGAGGTTTAAAAACTCATTCAGAAATAACTGGTCCTCCCTATGTTGGCCCAAGTGCATCACCTCTCTTGGGGGGAACTGGAAAAACTGATACCAACCCCAGGCACAAACTCCTGTCCCAAGAAGTGATTTAGTCCAACAGAAGGAATGCTGTAGTCCCCCCTTCTACACCCCTCTGTGAGGGCAGAGGGACTTGACTTGCTTGAGCAGGTGATGGTGTGAACCTGTTGGCAGCACAGCTCTCTGCCAGGAGGAGGGGACTAGAGAAAAGGGCAATATCTTGTTTTCTTGGCAATGTTCCCTCTTCCTCCTAAGCCAGAAGCAAATGTTAAAGGAGCAGCCCTAGGATGTTGTTCCACAAAACTGCTTCTATCTATCCTCCCTGTTTTGCCCACATCCCTCTGATCACACCCTGATCTGGTGGTGTGTGAAGCAGCACTTGCCCCAAGACCACATGGCCAGTTCATCAAGCAGGAGGGATCTTATCATGACAAGTAGCAGGGCAGTCAAACCAGGGATGAAGAAACCTCCTTTCACACAATGTGGGCTCTGCATATCTGCCTTTCTTACCTCCAGCTGATCATCAGCCATGGGTGGGTTGAATTTCTCAATCTTCAGTCATGTTTCCTTAGCTCAGCTCTCTGGGTAATATTAGCTCTTATTCCCACTGAAGATCATGTCTGGAGATTTTTTTTAAATATCCCTTTTGGGCTATGGAAACTGCAATAAGTGGTGGCATCTGGTCTGTAGACCCTATCAGCAGAGAGCTGCTGTCAGCTTCACTTAGAGGAGCAGCAATAGTCTGGAGTGCTTCCCATATTTAAGTGGATGATCTTGAAGCACTGTGAAAATGACAAATGAAAGCTCAGCATCTCTCATGAGAGTATGTTCTGTACAGTGGGAGCTGGTGTGATCAAGAAGATGATATTCCAATTATGAGCTCTGCTACTAACCTTGGGTGCATCCCATTGCCTCTCTGTGCCCCAGTATGGTCCCTTCTCTGTGTTATTTAACCAGGAGCTGTTTGAGCACCAGCAGCTTTTGGAAAGGGTGGCTTTCAGCAGTGGCCCATCCTCTTCAAGAGTTTTTTGCTTCTTAACCTGTGCCCTCCCTCCCATGGGTTTGCCCAACTGACCTGTTCATACTTTACACAACTCAGTGAAACACAGATGAAATTATCTGTCTGAGAATACTTGAGGGAGAGGTTTCAAACCCATATAATTTCAAGACTGATTTTAGATCATGGCCACACACACAGTTACACTCACTTAAGGAGTGGTACCCCAAGCATGGTTGGGGGCAGGAGGGAGGAAGGAGACAGGAGCCTCTCAAGCCAGACCAGTACCATGGGGGGCTGCAACCTTGCTGTGAGCCTGTGCTGCTCTTACTGCTGCCTTGTAGGTGCCACAGACTGCTCTGTGCCAGCAGAGATGTTGGTATTCCCTTTCTGCAGGCTGGGGAGTGGAGACCTGGAGAGGGACAGCAAAAAAGCAAATGCCAGGAGCCTGCTGTTGGCACTGTTGCCATTGTCACGTAGCCATAGCTAAACTCTTTTTAACTGGTTGTGTCAGCAGGGACCTGGAAACATAAATGGAGAAAGATGAAAAAGCATCAGCTGAAGAGATGCAAACCAACTTTTCTGGCCTGACAACAGAGCCAGTTTGTGTTTTGGGAGATTTGTTCCCTCTTCAGTCATTTTAGTATTGGCTGATGGTTTGTTATTGGAGCCAAGTGTCATTCATTGCAAGGAGAATGCCCATCTGTCTCCTGTGTTTGCTCGTAGTTGACACTGTTGGAATTGCACATTAGCAGTGTGACCTACCAGCATAAGTTCACAAGTGAAGCCTTTAAGAAGAAGCAGATTTTTCTCATAGGAGATTATTGTTAAGCATAAAATACATGCAGAACCTGAAATATGTTCCAGACACTGGCTTCCTGTATATGCAAGCATCCATATTCAGTCCTCATAACCTTTCTTTTTAAAGGAATCCAAGTCCATAAAAATTAAGTAAACAAAAAAAAAATTTCATCCCAACAGGCTTCATTATGCATGGAAATAAGCTGTCTTAGAAAACCTGTTAAAAAAATGTATCACAAATAGTATCACAAACAACAGCCTGTCAACTGCTCTGTCAAGTCAGTGGTTTTGCACCAGACTGAGTCTGTCTGGAGAGCGATGCTGTCTACAGAGGGGGGACGTGGGGTTGGGCAGGCTGCCTGTATCAGCCAGGCCAGGCCCTTGTTAGCCCTGGACAGCTGTGAGTGAGGGCATCCCAGAGCTGCCAAGTGAGAGCCATAGACACTGCCAGGCTTTTTGAGGTCTCAGGCTCTCCAAAAGGCCTGATCATGAGTTCACTGAAAACAGATAGTATCTTTCCAATGACTTCAGTGGGCTTAGGATCATGTGAGATGAAAAACAGAGGGAATACTCTTTTAATCCTCTAATCCCTTCAAAGTATTATGGTTTATAGCAGGTGATTTTCTTCCAGATGAGCAATATGGTTTCTGTGTTGGCAGCATCTCCTTAAATAGCAGCAAATATGGATGTGGCCTACTTAGAAAGAAGTGTTTCTGGTCCCTGTGGAGCACCTCATGTTTTATGGACACAAAAATGCCCTGTGAACAGCCGAGACTTGATAACCCAGACTGATGTTGGCATAAGTGCAGTTACCCAGTCTGCAGTTCTTAACTGAGCAGTGCTTAGAGCCCCTGAAACACAAGCACGGCCGTCTGTGCTGACCAGTCATGAACCCTGCCTGCACTTTTCCTGAACTGTTGCAGATCATTGTTTGAACCTGGGCTCTCTGCTCAGTCTCATCTGTGTCAGAAACAGCAGGAGAACTGTATCCGTGATGTTCAGTGGAGTCTTCTTCCCTTGCAGCTGCAATGCCGAGACTGCTGCCAAATCCCCCTCCAAGGGGCAGTGTGATCTGAGGGAAGCTGATCTCCCACCTCTGGAGGACAGCCAGCAGCCCACAGCGATGTCCATGGCAACAGAGACCTGGGAGGACAAGCCAAGCAATGAGACATCCAGTGACACTCCACCTGCAGGGAATGTAAGAGAGAGGAATTCCCCTCTCATGCATGTGTTCAGGATTTTTTCCTTGTTAGAAGCTCTGAAGAACCCCTTCATTGTAGGAACTGAGCAGGCTGGGAGATGGCAATCTGGAAGACTCCCATGAGTGATTAAATGCTGTTAGAAGCATTAGAAGGTTTTTTATTACACTCAGTAAAACAGGAGTGAGTTTTTTGCCTCTGCCTGTGCTGCTGCATTTCATGCAGGGAGTTCACAATAACCCTTTCATGGCTTCCTGTGTGTCTGGGGGTTCAGACAGATTCCCTCCTAGTGCCCCCTTGGGCAAGCTGCTGGTGCAGATGGGGCACAGAGGCTGAATTTCCTGATCCTGCAGTGCTGAAACCTTCACAGAGCAGCTACGAGCGAGCTCAGGTCCCTGAGCACACACCCATAGCCAGGGCTGTGCTGTTGACTTTTCCATGGTTATTTGATAGCCGTGATCCAACCACCTCAGAGCTGCTGTACTCAGAGCTATACAACAGCAAAGGGAGAGGGGTCCTTACTTGTTAGGACTGAGCAAGACAGAGGGACTCAGGGGGACAGATTTCTTAATCATCATGTAGCAGAACTATATTTACCATCCCATTAGTGATGAGTTTCCTTTTCCCTCCTTTGGCAACTGAAGTCCAGTGTCTGCAACACCAGGTGCTGCTTTGAGCTCAGCCTTGCTCCAAAGCCTTTCCTGCCTTTCTTGCAGAGCCCCAGCCCTGCCTGTCGCCGATCCAGCTCTGACATTGTCCATGAGAGCACGGATGGTGCCAAGGCCCAGCGGGAGTGCCGGCTGCGGCCGCACTTCAGTGACCCGATGCCGACAGACTCGGTGAAGAGGAAGCAGCTGGAGCTGAAGATCGCGGCTGCAGCGCGGCAGCACGCGCAGAAGCGCCGGCAGGAGCGGGACTGTGGTACTCACACTGCGCACTGGGGGCTTAGGGGCCAGAGGCTGTGCTCTGCTGTGCTGCTGTATATGTGGAATAACTCTATAAAAGTAGGGGAGGGAAGCATCCTGGTTGTACCCAGATGTGCAGGAAATCAGGATCTGCTTTGCTCTGTTCCTGGCTGGTAGATGGCAGGGGAAGAGGCAGTCCAAATGAATTTACAGGTATGGGCAGTGCAGAGATGACAGATCCCAGACTTCACCTGGGAGCTGTTTACTTCTGGCTCCCACCAGTCTCAGCAGCAAAACAGGGGAGGCAGCTCACAGTCCTGCTTCCCCAGAACCAGCCTGTGCCCTCCCTCAGGGTTCCTGCCATTCATGGCTGTGCCAGCACGAGTTCCTCGGGTGAGCTCTGTGCAGCTGGCAGGGTCTGTAACGATTTTTGTTTGTTCTCAGGTCCAGTGGTAGCAAAGGCCAACCTTGGCCATGGTGGCAGCTTTGATGAGACCCGACGCACCCCACGGGGCTCCCTCCGCTCCAGACGTCACTGGAGCAACGTCAGCAGCCTGAGCACGGACAGCGGGATTGTCGGTGTGAACGATGCCCGGGATGACCTGGATCCCACTGCGGCCACCCGGACCAAGTCAGCGGATGTGGAGAGAGCAGATAGCGGCATTGGCCAGATGCCAGCCAGGAAGTGGAGGAACAGGGCCTCTGAAACACTGAGCTCCCTGCAGGCCTGGGAAGCCCACCGTCCCTGCACCGACTGTGGAGAAAGGGACCTCCCGGTGGAGACAGATGTCCAGAACTGCAACCAGAGGCGGGCTGACCTCTGCGAGAAGTGCCGCAAGCGCAGGACAGAGCGCAAGGAGTCTGTGCTGGAGTTTGTCAACACGGAGGCCAGCTACGGAGAGGACCTGCGCATCATCAAAGAGGAGTTCTACCTCCCCATGCAGGCAGCTGGCCTGCTCAGCCAGGAGCAGCTCCAGGGCATCTTCAGCAACATCCAGGAGCTCATTGACCTCAATGAGAACTTCCTGGAGATACTTCAAGAGGAGATTGATCAGGCCTTTGATCAGGTATGATGCTGCCTCTGCCCTCTAAAGGGGCTGGACTGGGCAGACTGGTATATGGGTTTTGTATTAGGGGGGCAGTGTAGTTGGAGCAGAGGAACAGGAGGTAGGACTCCTGGGTTATGGTCAGCTGTCAGCTATCTAGTTCCTTACACTCTTACCTATTCCTGCAGATTTCAGGAGCTCTGTGCCAGGTTGCAGGTGTTGGACTCACTGTGCTGTGGTGATGCCACTGACATCAGCAGTCTTGCTCATTTATCCCATTAACAAGTATTAATGGTCCCATTATCAAAGTTAGTTTTAGGCCAGTTGGGCTCGATGCTGGTAAGAATGTGACAATGGGGGCACAGAGCTCAGCTTGCTCTGTCTCTCAGGCTGTGCTCTTGCAGCCCTGAGCAGGCTGGCTTCATGCTGGCTTAGCTGTGTTTGCCTTGGCTTGCAGTTTGCTGCAGCTTGGCTCTAGACTGTCTGTGGGGCCAGGCTGTGCAGGCTGCTCCCTGCTCTACAGCTGTGTACAGCCGCTTCTAGTGATGCACCCTGCCTTGTGTAAGGAGCTTCCCTGCCCCACCAGCATGGGCACAATACACCCTATTGACTAAGAAGCTCACTCTGGCCTTCAAGCCCTTGCTCTGATGAACTGACTGAGACCACAGGAGGAGAGCAGACAGCTCTTTGCATGTGGAAAAGCAAGCAGACCAGCTTTCCTTCCCCTCCCCAGGCACTGACTCCCCCCAGACCTGCAGGAACTGCCTTTCCACTGGGAAGGGTGAGCCCAGCTCCACCTTTGGTCTGGCACTCAGCTGATCCTGCAGCAGTTCATGCTGGTAGGACTGAAGGCAGGCCCTTGGCTCTGCCTCTCCTGAGCTAACTGAGCAGGGCCCTGTTGCATGCTTGCAGGGGGACGATGACCTGATGACCGTGTGCATCGGAGAAATATTCCTGGAGTTTGTGAACATGCTGCCAGCCTTTCAGACGTACTGTCTTCAGCAGTCCTCCTCTGTGAATATGCTCAATGCTCTGGAGAAGGAGAAGGAGTTGCTCAGGTGAGAAGGGGGATAAGCATATTCATGCAGGCTTTGGGGACAGAAAGGCAGCAGGCTGAGGGTGAAGCCTTTGCCAGCCCATCTAGATCAAAGTTTGATGCTAGTGTTCTTCAGTTATTGCTGCTCCCTCTTAGAGTGAGGACAGTCGTTTATTCTCAAAAAATATTCAATCCTGGGTATCTCCACTGATATCAACCAGTTGGTCCCCAGCTGTACTCTGTGTTTTGTGCTAGCAGTATCTGCCCTGTGACCACTGCACTGAACTGTCACCAAATAATACTCAGCTGAGATCAGCTCTCAGTCCCTGTGCTGGAGCCCAGGTTGGATTTCCACTGCAGAAAGCCACTTTGTGGCACACATGACTGGAATTTGGTTCCCATTCCTATGGTCTATTGGGCAATGTCAGGCAAGTAATTTCTCTTTCCACTGCTCAGCCAAATTCTTGTTTAATATGTTTTGTAATCTAATGATGAAAGGCATTACAAGTTAATGCAATCTGATATAAACTGATGTATCTGCCTCATGTTTACGTCAGTAGGTATCAGAGAAAGATCACACCCTTGCTATTTTATTATTTAATAGAAGACTGTTAGAATGTTATGTGAAAGTGTCCCAGGCACCTCATCGGGATTCTGCAGCTGAGTACAGCTGCAGAAATGGTTGTTAGTCTTTAATATGACAGAATTCACAAGGTTGCTAAAAATGGGGGGGCTGCAGTGCTCAGCAGCTGTCAGCACCATGCTGTTCATTTGCATTTAGGATTGCAGCATCTGCTGGCAGAACAACCACCATTTCATCCTGTCTTCTTAAATCCCTGCAGAATATTCCTCAACGTCTCCCAGAATGACAACACAGCGCTGCGGCGGATGAACCTGAGGTCCTTCCTGATGGCCCCTTTGCAAAGGGTCACCAAGTACCCCCTGCTGCTCAGCAGAATCATCAAGGCCACCACCGAGTACCACCCGGACCACGGCAGCCTGCGGGAGGCCAAGAGCCGCATCGAGTCCCACCTGGAGCACATCAACATGAAAACCAAGCAGGAGGGGAACACGTGGACGCTCCGATCCTTTCGCCAGGACAGCAAGAAGAAGAGGGAAGTCATCAACATCGAGATGAGAGAAACCGCCCTCAAAACTGTCGGGTGGCTGCGGGAGGAAACGCGGTTTGTGATGGAGGGGTCTCTGCAGCTGGCCCAGCCCCCTGACGGCCAGTGGGTGAAGAAAGGCAGCAAGACCCTGAAGTTCCAGAACATGCAGGTCCTCCTCCTGGTGAACATGAAGCGTGTGTCCGAGTCCAGCCTGGAATCGGCTGAGCCAGGGCCTGTGAAGGACGCAGTGCTGGTTCTCATCAGGGACAAAAATAACGGGAAGTTCCATTTGCTCAGGGAGCCCTTGAGGCTGAGTAATTGCATCGTCTCCACTGATCCCGACTGCGACGACACCTTCGAACTCATTGAGATCAGGCGGGAGGCGTTTGTGTTCCGGGACAGCGACCGGGCACGGACTCACCACTGGTTCAGGCAGATCAGGCGCTACTCCAGGGAGCTGGGCTCCTGGAAGAAGCGGCGGAACGCGCTGCCCAACATCATGATCAGCACTCCTCACACCAGGCCCTGAGTCCTGCAGGCTTGGCTTGGCCAGTGCCGCATGCAAAGACCATCGAGAGCCCCAGTGGCCTGAACGTGCTCCATGGACAACACTGGGAGGAGCCTGGTCCCCAAAGACTCATGACTGGCGCTGGAAGCAAATGCCACAGCCTGGTGCTGAGCTCCAACCTCTGGACTCACAATAGTTTGTGGCTCATGTACATACAGAGATGGGCTCCACTCGAGGATATCACTGAAGGATAATAATTTAACTTGTTAATGTTGCACTGCAGGAGAATGATGTATGATGCTTGCCATTGCATGGATCGTGTTGAAAGCCAGTCTTGACAATGAGAGAGGTTTCCACTATTGACTTTATTTCATCAGCATTAGGTAAAGTCCAGGTATTCAGCAAAATTAGGTGCAGTATTATGCAACAGAGGATGAAAGCTGGAAAAAATTGTTTTCCACCACTACTCCTAAGGACTGTGTTTCATTATTCACCTCTGTATATTCAGTCAAAACACTTGTTTAAAAAGAAAGGCCTTTCATCTTAATCTAAATCAAGTAGGTATCAATTTGTTCAGATTCAGCTGCATGCACACAGCCAAAAAAAAAAAAAAAAGAGAGGAAAAAAAAAGAGCAATCACATAAACCCCACATATGTGTAGAACCTGTGGAAGAGCAGCACACTCCCAGTGAGAGTCTGTTATTTGACTGACTTAGGGACTGGAACATAATGCTGCATCCGAAATATCTCAGAAGTATATGTAAATATAGCTCTGCTACTACTGATAGTGAATTTAAGAGTTTGCAATTATTTAAATTATGTAATCTAGTGTATTTCAAAATTTAATTGAAAGGAACAATTTACATTGTACTGTAGAGTAACATAAAATGTTTTAATAATTATGTTTCAATTACTTTAGGTGGATATTTTTTAATATTTCTATTACAGAGTATGTGCTTCACTTCATATGGGTGGCATTCAGGTGAGCAATGTGCCTACATCTGCTCTGTGGATTCCCTGAACAGAACTCAGGGCTACTCCAAATGAGACTGGGTGAATGGTACAAACCTGCTACTCAAATTCTCACTAGACAACAACAGATTGGTACAAACCCTTTTGCTCTGGAGCCAAAACTGAGGCCACAAATAACTGCCCCATAAGGTCCAGCCTCTCTCAGTTGCTCAGCGAGGAAATGGCTCAAAGCTGAACAATGGTAAAAAAGCAAGCAGGGTTTAACCTTTTCAGCCTGACATTAACACTGACCGCTGCTTTGCAAAATGTCATGCTGTGACTTACACAGCAAAGGCCAGATTTCAGCCTGGAGGCTGAACTAAAGGAGCCCAGATTTTGGTCCATGGATCTGGGAGGACAGCCTATAAATGTTCTTTTAGGCCCACAGGGTAAAGACAAAGCCAATCAGTATTATTCACCATCAACAAAATATTTTTGTTACAGGCATTTATTTCACAGGAGGATTCACACAAGCACATTTATGTATTTCTCCAGACATCAACCAGTATCAAAGGTCACCACTGAAGGCAGACAGAAGACATCTTCACAAAGGTATCCCTAGTCTTGTAAAGTCACCACTGGTACCCAGCATCTCAGCAAGCCTCAGACTGCCCAGTGCTTTGTCCTCTGACCACAGGTGCCAGGGCTTGTTGCACTGCTCTGGGCACTGCAGCAGACACCACTGGTGTGTGCCTGCTGGCTGTATTTTCTCGCATTCTGCACCATCCAGCACTTTAGTGCTTCATCTTGTCCTTGAGGAAATGGGAAGATTTGCATCATCTGGAGGGTACCCAAGACATGAGCATGGCTGCACACAGCCAAGCTCTGTAGCGAGCAATAGCTGTCAAAGTGATTGTCAGGGCAGCAGCCTGGCTCCCTCAGTGAGCTGGAATTCCCTGCAGCTCTTTCTAATCACTAGACAATAAACTGTTCCCCCAAAATATGCACTGAGCAGCCAGTGAAGAGCACGAGGCATTGCTTTTAGTTTGCCATTTGTTTTTCACAGAGACAGATGCCTGAGCAGAGCAGCTGCTGGAGGAAGATTTCTCTTATGCTGTTGTGACAGATCTCATTTATGAGCTTCAAGCCCCATTCACCTCACATGCAAAAAGCAACAGCTTGTAGCACCTTTGTCTTCTCTCCCAAGACCACAATGGCACAGCCACTTTCTCTTCATTTCTCTGGGGCACCTCTGACATAGAGAAGGCATAAGTACAGTAACAACCCAATTTATCCAAACAGTGAGTGGCTTTCACAGCCACAAAGCTTTGCTTGCTGGAAAGTTTTCAATTACTTTCCAGCACAGTGATTTTCTCCACCTCAATTCATGCTCAAAACCACTAGTGGACTGTTTGTACAGTCATATCTTTAAATCAAGATACCTTCAGCCAGCCTGGCTGTTCAAAAAGGTTAGAGAACAATAAGTACATAAAGAGTCTGATATTTAGCATCAATCTTATGTTTGGCTGATTGTTCAATTTGTCAGATTCAGGGTTTTTCTAGGTATCACAGGAAGCACCTGCCTGCCAGGCTCCTGTAATCATGGCCTATTTCCTCTGAACCAAACTCTCCCCAGAAGAAGGTCCATGAATAATCACCGGGTATTGAGTTATGAGCAGGACGTGTATGTGGTGCTGTAGCCCTGTTCTAAAGAGCTGTGGCCAAGGAACAGTGAGCACAAGCCCTTTGATCTGGGACAGCTTTGGGAAGCAGCAGTGGGATTGCTGAACCTGTCAGACTGGACAGAGGTTGTGCTTCCAACACAGGCAACTTTTATGTACCTGGTGTGTGCAGCTGCTGATCTGCCTGTAAATTACAGGTGTTGAAAGGGGACATGAGCAGGGAACAATCCCTGTGGCCCTGTGAGTGCCTGGGGTGTGGGGTGAGGCAGCACAGGAAGGGCAGGAGTGTCAGTACACTGACAAGGCAGTAGATTTCCATACTCCTCAGGCACCCTTCTGAACTAGATGATCCCTCTCCTGGGAAGTTCCAGGTCTTTCAGTATCACATGTACACATCTTACTTGGCAGCCATGGAGATTAGTCGTGCTGTATTTTTCCATTTCTGATTATCAAACTGACAAAATGCAATTATAACCCTGGGTACTTGGAACAGGGTTGTCTGCAAGCCAAGAAAGCAATTATTTGTTCCAAGCTGGCCGTGCTCCTAGGTCTCTGTAATATTTTTATGCCTTTCATTGTCATGACTGACAATACTAAGATTACTTTTCAAGACTCCTGCCCACCAAACTTACACAAGAAGTACAAGCAGACCTTTCTGGAAGTACCCCTTGTCAGGGGGAAAAAGAAAAAGTTGGTTACTCCCTTGATTTACCAGAACTCATACATGACCTTTAGAAATAATTTTGTATAAGCCTTACTGGTCATTTACCAGGAAAACAACAAAAGCCAGTCTTTATTTTTAGAGTCCGCGCAGTTTTGAGTTCTGAAGGCAGACACAGAAGATGACAAAACACTGGACTGAGAGCCCTCTATGAGCTCAGGTCCCAAGGAAAGAAAGAAAAGCTCCTTTATGAGTCACGAGGCTGGGTGGGAAAGCCTGAAGAAGACATGTGGAGATGAAGAGCAAATACTTCAGATAGCAGCCACCTCTGCTTTAGTGAATAGAGATCCTCTCCTTCAGGTGTCCTCATACTTCCCTGGTTGTCATTGAAGGAAGTGCAGAGGGGGAAGGGGTGCTCAGTGTGGGTCTCACTGTTTGATCAAGAACACATCTGAGAGACATCTGAGACCAGCTTTGGTTTGGCAGCAAGCAGTTGTCATTGGATACTGAGATCAACCTCAGCATACACCACATCCTGAAAAAAGCTCTGAGATCATCTCAGATCTCCTGACTTGCTGCATGTGAATTTATAATGCAACAGAAGTCCCAGATTTTTTTTCCCCCAAGCGGGAGATTCTGGTGAATCTTGCACTGTCTTGCTTGTCCCTGACATGTTCAAAGGGATAAAAGTTTAAATCTTCTAGCACCATGTCAAAGATCCCTTCAGGGCTCATGGATGAAGCAGCTGTAGTAACTCTCATTCTGTGATGTCTCCTCTTATGTGTGTGCTGGGGAATTGGGTAAGATTTAGCTGGAACTAGGCTGACATTCTCTGACTTGAAACTGGAAAAACCTGGAACTGAAAGCAACAGAGGAAACTGTCCTCCCAGAGATCAGATAAATATCCAAAGCTCTCTCTGTCATCGAGTGAGCTGTCACTACAGTGGAGTATGAAGAAGCACGATGTCTTACTGATCAGGCAGATGAAGGAACTGCCTTATTTCTCACATGCTGCTGCAGAGGAGTAATCTGACCAGACACAGGTACAAGCAAAGAAGAAAAAAGGAAGTTTTGACAGTAACACTGTTCAGTCTAAATACTCCAGGCAAGCCCTAAGGGCAGTCATTAGAAAAGAATACACCTCCTCTGGGAAGGTGAAGGTGATCCCCTGAGAGAAACCTTTCTACAACATGATGGAAAGGTTGAGTGATAGGAACAGAGTTCCTGTTCTTCAGCAGAGGTAGAACACTTTGGGGCAATCAGAACACAGGCAGAGCATCCTCCAGCACTGGTCTCTGCCCAGGTTGACTGGGAGCAGTTACACAGCTGGATAGAGTTGATGGCATTAGAAGATGATTAGAAGAGAAGATGGCATTAGGCTCTAGATCCATTATCAAGGATTAACATAATAATAATTTCCAGCTCAAATCCTGCCCCAGTATGATCTCCACTAGGGCAGCCTTTGCATCCCTCAGATCTTCTCAGCTCTGTGCACAGCCCTCTCAGGGAAGGTCCTCTGCCTCAGGGAAGGTCCTCTGCATGGAATCAGGCAAAGGATTTGTTTGCAGTGGAGGCCCAGGTGGCTTGAACCCTTCCCTCCTAGGACAGGAACTTCCCTTGCAGTGCCAGAGCCACATCCCTGGGAGGACTTCCAGGGGAGCAGAGCACCTTGCAGAGCTCGGGCTCCTACATTTTCCCCGGGTTAGATGTTTGTACACCCAGAGTGTGAATGTGCAGGTGAACAAGCACTCAGACAAGGAGTGTGTTCCTCCTTTCAAGAAAGGGCTGGTTTTCAAACAGCCCTGTTCTCCTTGGGCAGGGCAAGCCTCCAGTGCTGACCAACCAATGCAAACCAGAAGTGCCAGTTTGAAGTGACAATAAACAGGCAGTGAAACCTGCAAGGACATATCCATCTTACCTAATTCATGCCTGACCCACAACACACAGACAGGAGATACAAAACAGATAGGAGTCTTCCTTTTGAAATCCAAACACTCAATTCACAGCACTCCATGAATTCAGCAGAGAGGAGACTCTGAACAACCCCTACACTCTTTAGTAGAGCTGTACCCTGCATCCAGTGCAGATCTCCTTAGTAGAGCTGCATCCTGTGACAGTACTTGAACAAGAGAAGATGGACTGCAGATGACAGGTCAGGATCCACACACAAACCCCCAGCATCGTCCACATTCACTTTCTGCTCCCCTTAATTGCCTTGGTGTGTAATGAGCTTGCTGGCTGAAAAACGTGGGTGAAGCTCTGTAGCTCACTCACTTTGCAGTGAAATGAAGGCAAATTATTTGTTCAGAGAGAAAATCCTTAGCAATCCTCTCAAAACGGGAAGCAGTTAAGAAAAATCTAACAATTTACCACACAGCTCAGAGAATACTGAAAGCTGGCACTGCAGGGAGAGGAAGAAACCTCCTTCCAGCACACTGGCACAGCATGGAGGGAACTGTGTGATGCACCAGGTCAGGAGCAAACACTGCTGAAAAATAAAGATTGTTTCAGCTAAATCAGTTCCTCGATCCAGCTCACTGCACAGACACCTGGTTTGCTGGCACCAGGAAGGGGCAGCCTGGAGGTGATAAGGTGACCTCTGACAAGTGCCAGTTTAAAGTGGTGCTGGGCTGGCTGCAGTTAATCAATTCCAGCAGGCAGAGCCCAGTTCAAGAGCCAGCCCCAAGGTCTATTGTGCATCCTGCTCACCCCTGCTTCCCAAACTGTTTCAGGTCAGCACTTTCATTGATCTGCTGGGCTTCAACAGGCAGGGCTATAAATAAAGAGCCATTAATCAACTATTTAAGTACCCTTTTTACTGAAATAAAGCAAGCCCACAGAAATGACATCAAGATGTGAAAAATCCAAACAAACAAGTTAGCGAATACAAAGACAATCCAAGAGAGCACTCCCAGGGACACACTCGAGGCTGAAGTGGCTCGGGGAACAGCCGTGCTGGGTGTTGAGTCAGCCTCTCCAGTGCTCCTGCGCTGACTCACTCCCCTCCCAGCTGCCAGCACACGCTGCACAGTCCATTCAGCACCAACAGGAGTCACTGGTTCAGTGTTCAAGTGCATCTGATTCACCGTGAGCCATCAAGCTTCTGCAGTCCATGGCCATTCCCTGCTCCCCCTTCCCTACTCAAGTCCTTCTGGGTTTTCCCTTCTTCCCTCTACTCCCAGCTCTGGGACAGGAACACAACTTGCCATTTAGGATCAGAGAAATGTGCAGATTCCTTTTAAGGTCACAAGGTCCTACAGGCTACTGCGGTGCAGAGGAAGCTACAAAAGCATCCCCATCTTCCCCTGCTGCTGCCTAGGGAAAGTGAGTCGTTTCCTTCTCCCTTCTTCAGACCCATGCTGGGAATGAGCTGTGCAGCCTGGCTCTTGCAAACAGTGCTTTTCCAGAGGATGATGCCAGGCTCTCCCCAAGAATTAAAAACGGGAAAAAAGGAGATGTTTGCTAAACACCCTCCAAGAAGACACCACTGAGTGTTTCTTTCTTGGGCACTTGCTCTTCACAGAGCCTTAGACAGAAGGATCCCACACCTTGCACCTCAGTAAGCCCCAAGTAATTACCTTGCTCTTCCAGTTGTCCCTCCCATGGCACCTGTATGTGTGGCACAGCACTGCTCCATCTCCAGCAGCTCTCAGAAGCCAGCAGCAAGAGCTGGCAGATGTGGGATCTAGTGAACAGCTCTGTTAGGCACACAGCATCCCCTGTCAGGAAGCAGACCTGCTGCACGACCAGAGGCAACTGGAGTACCTGGGATGCAAGTCAGTGCAAAGCCTTAACCAGCAGCTGCCCTGCCACATGGCCTCACATTCCAGTCCCACGTGCCAGGAGTCCTCTAAGCTAAGGCACACCAAACTGATGCTCAGGTAACCCTTCTCTAGCCTCCTGCTCCCACAAATTTCCTGTGTGACCTTGAAGTGCACAGCTGTGTCTGCACAGCCTTAGGGTGTTGGCTCACCCCCCATCTCTGGTTTGGGCAGTAAAACTGGCTTAAGCTCCTTCCTTCCTCTCACTGCCACAGCATTAAGTCAGGAAATGAGCAAACACTGGCACAGGGCAAGAACAAATACTGTGAAAGCTGTTACATTGCCACAGGGCTCAGGAAGTTACACCCTCATTTTCTTCAGCTGTGAAAGGGGAATAGTGCCATCTCCCCGTGTTAAAGTGACATAAGATACAAAGGATGAGGACAAACATGAAAGATTATGAGATGCACTTAAAATAGTCTTGCCACTTCTTGGGTCAGTAAGGATAAGCTGCATAGCTCTCCTGTTTTACTTGGTGAAATTGCCCGAAGTTAAAAAAAAAAAAAAATTAAAAAAAAGCTATGAAATCTGTTTGCAGCTTGACTTTGCACTTGGCAGCGTTTAGAAGTGTACCACTGAACAACTACAGCCAAGGGGAGGAACTCCATTATTGTCCAAGGACAGCTGAAGGATGAACTGAAATGCTGGTATTCCAGAACAGGTTCCCAGCAAGGGCAGCAAATAACAGCAGATGATCAGACAACAGGCAGAGGTACCAAGTGGCCATAATCAAAGAACAGCTTTTATTGGCCAAAATAACCAAGAAACCATTTTCTTCCAAAAAACAAAACCCAACTCAGTGGTAAATCTTCACTAAGAAACCGAAACGCAAACAAACTCTGCATAAACTTGACCGTTCCCATTCATCCTCTGAAGTATTCCTCCTCCTAAGTCAGCTGCTCTCCTTAACCCTCCTGCACCACCAGAAGTAGGAGAATGGCAAAACTCAAAGTCATTTAAGACAAGAGAACAAACACATGGGGAGGCATGAGTCTGTCCATTTACACACATGAAAGAGGCTGTTGGTGTTTGCAAACATCTTACATACTTACCTGAAAGCAGTAACCTCCTCACTTCTGGAGATACAAACATTTTATTACACAAACTATAGTTTTGTGGTGTTTTTAATCCCAGGATACAGGTACAGTTGTGGCCTGTACAGGTTGTTACAACTCAGACACCACCTGCAGTTTGTCAGTTTACACTTCTCTATTCAGAAAACTTGGAAGCTAAAAAACCATAAAAATTGGTTACAGAGTTCTCAAGGCAAATCATAATTTTAAACTCTGCATTAACTCATGCCACTAAAACAAATACCAGACAGAGAAAGCAGGTACCTAAGAAAACCTTGCTCTCCCTGGTAACTGAAATGATGGTGGAAAGAAAAAAATATGAGACAGAGAGAGAGAGACAGAGACACTGGGGTGCAAGACACCAGTTCCAATAGAGGAATTCTCAGGAGTATTTTCACTAATTTCTCAATTACAGAGTGTACATTATGAGAAACCATTAAAAAAAGAGATCTGGCTCATAAACAGTTATGCAAATTTGTTCAACTTACATTGGTGAAAATTTAAGAAACAAAAAGAAAAAAAAAGCGTCTTAAAAAAACAGTCAGTATTTACACACTGTGTTTCTTTAAAGATCCCATGTGTCTGCACTGAGCTGAGTGCTGTGCACACACCGCTGAGGGTGTGTGAGCAGACAGAGCCACAGCACTTCCCTGACAGCAGGGAAGCAACACTACAGAACTAATGGGAGTTACTGACTACTATTGCTGCTGTGCAAAGAACAGCACCGTGTGTTTGACAGAGGAATTCCACTGGAAACAGTCTCCTGTCCTAATCTAGACATGATTTTACAAAACATCTAACACCTGTACTACACCTTTTGTAAGAAAATAGAGAGCAGCTTTGAGCTGCAGTTCTTCTAAACTACTGGAGGAAGGTTTCTCTAGGTACTTCCTAAATTGGCAACCATCTGAGGTAATCGATGATGCTGTGCCAGGAGCATCCTTCACTTCTCCCCGCCTGCACCAACTGTCGCCTCCTTGTTGAGTCCTCTGATGGACAAGTCATAAACCACCTCCTCGATTTTCTTGACATCGTATTTCAGGCCATCGTAGCGCTTCCTCAGGGAGTCGTTCTTCAGGTTGAGGAGGCGGAAGCCAGAATCCAGCTCGTTGATAAAGGTTGAGATGCGGAGAGGGCGAGAATAGTCCCCAGCTGTGACGCTGTTCACTGCCAGCCTGGCCTGCCAGAGACAGCAGAGAGCACAGCACCCACATCACATCACATCACAGTCCCCATCAGTCACTGTACCAAACAAAGCACTTGTGGTCCTGGCAGTCAGATTATTTGTACTTAGATCTACCTTTTTGTTGAGCATAGTTCTGGATTTTCAATCAAATCAAAATTTAAGTTTAAATCTTAGAAGTATCACTGAGGAACATGCAGAGAAGCATCTTGCCTCTGAACAAGTTCAGACCAAGGTATTGTGTATCATAACTACCAAGATCAACTTGATAAAGCTAAAAGACACATTACTTCTGTTTTCAAGGTGAGTTTCAAACCAAACACATGCATGCCTATCTTCCTTACCAGCTCACTGGCCAGAGTTAATACACCAGAAAGATAATCTTCAATGTCCAGGTGAAAGCCCCGTTCTCGATCAGCTTCAACTGAGACAAAAACAGAGCAGTGATGAGGTGGTGCTGAGCATGAGCAAACCCAGCCACCTTAAATTGCATTTGTTTACTGGTGCTAATTTGAAATATCAAATTTATGAAATACTATTACAAAATAAAAGTCAGCCTTTTCCTGTATGTGATGTAATTAGAGCCACTCTGTTCTTGATTCAGCATCTTGTACATCCTCAACTGTACATCCAACAGAGTAACTGGATTTACATCAATATACAGGATGTATTTTCCTTATTTTTTCCAAATCTTTTGCTCTGTGAAGATACAATTCTTTTATGGCAAAGAATTTAATCTGTTTTACACACTTTTTAAATACCAAATAGCAAGAAGTTAGAGAAACAAGCTCTCATCTTATGCTTATGTTTTATGCTTTTGGTGCATTTACACACTTTGAATGAATAACCTTCATTGATGAAGAACTTATTAATGACTAAGTACTTCGGTTAACATTAGGTTTGCCAATTTCCATCGACTTCTGAGAATTTGTTGTTTATATAATGAAATCAAATACGAGATAAACTCTGGAACTGGTTTCTCAGGAAGAAATGAAGTTCTGCCATTTCCCTGTACCTCTGAAAGCTACAATGTCTAAGGCCACAAGCTTTCTGTTGTTGTTTTCTTCCTACAACATTAACTTACTCCCGAGTATTTCTGCAACAGCTTCTCGGGTCACTAATGTTTCTGACTCCAAGTAGACTACGAATGCTGCCAGGAACACCAGCCGCTGCAGCACAAACCTCCAGTGCTCATGAAACCTGCAGGAGAAACCAGGGCCAGGTATAAATAATGAATGTTTATTACTGGAGCGTTAGGCAACACGCACACATTCTGTGTGTGTTGTGTTTTCTGCCTTAACACATGCACTTTGCAGTATTTTTGGTTTATCAAAATGACACCAGCTAAAAGACATCTCCTTGGTACTCCAGAACTCCTCACCCAGGTTACCACACCAGGCACTGACATTTGCTCACCCCTCTCACACATCTCCTCAGCTCCCACACTTTTCCAGGCTGTGTTGCCCACAGACAGCCAGAGCTTTCCCTCAGCAGATCTGAACTGACAAGATTCTTGTTCTTTGAAATGTTCTTGCCAGGCACTGTCCCCTTCTGGCAGCAACAGAACACAAAGGTGACAACTTCATTTAGTGTCTGCAGAACCAAACAGCCTTTTCATGACAGATTTAGAGCTCTGCTTCCAGGAACACCCCAAACTGAACAACTTAACTGAAATTAATGGAGCAGCAAATGCCCTGCTCCCAGATACAAGGGCAGCTCCAACTTCTTAAGCTTCCCTTTTGCTTTTTAAAGAAAACTTCTAGAAAAAATAGTTCAATACTGAGTATTTTTGGTGAAAAGTTAAAGTGTTTGAGCAAAAGCGTTTTTTATCTATGCTGATAAAAACCTCACACTTGTCTACCATGATTTGCTTTTCAAAGAGAAAGAAGCATTCAGCCCATCAACCTTTACATCATTATTCCAAAGCAATAATTGGAAGCAATTATTGCAATGCCAAGCAATTCCCATACATATCTGTGTCTGGCTGTGTGTGTGATCCTGCACACCTGTAATACTGATCAGCAGGAAACTTGGTCTTCAGGGACTCCATCTGTGTCCTCACTGTACCAAAGTGCTCACGAGCCTTCTGACACTTCTTTGGAACTGAAAAAGAAACAGCACAGCATTTGGGGAATGAATACACTCAGGAAATGGGTATTTGACAGGCAGCAGAGGTTTGTAAACAGAGTTTCCAAGTGTAAACAGTGCTATTTACACTTCTTTCTTGCTCAAGATAGGCTACTGATACTTGGAATCAACCTGAGAAATATTCCTGGTGGCACCATGAGCCACAGAGGTAAAGCAGAAAGATTCTGGAATTCCAGGCTGTCTGATCTGCTCTGGGCCTTGGTCGGGAACTTGAGCCAAGATGTCCCAGCAACAGCCAGATCCCAAGCAATGGAACAGCACTGCACACAGCAGCTGGCCCCAAAGGAAGCACACACCAAGCACTGCTGCCAGGCAACTCTCACAGTCAAAGGAAAAGAAACTTTTCTTTCTTTATATTAAAATCTTATCCTATTTTTTTTTCTAATCCATCAGAATTTGGCTCCATGAGGTGCAACATCCCTTCAGGAAACTGCATTTCCTGCTTTTTACGATGTATTTTCAGAGCCTGGGTTGCAGCTCTGCAGAGGAAATCTCCTGTTCCTGCAGCAGCCACTGCCACCTCCCGTTGGCTGACAGAGTTACAGCCCTGCTACAGTGCCTGCAGTGCCAGCGGTGCCACAGCCTCCCTGCAGCCCTCACACAGCACAAAATCAACCTGCCAGCCCTCCTGCATCTCCATGTGCAGAGGCCAGGATTATTCACAAAAGCTACAGCTGAAAGCTGTGCTGGTTTTTAGCAAACAACACCCACGAGGAGTCACTCTAGTGTGATTATAAAACTTCTGTTAATAACACATTTTTTCTGTTTAAAAAATAAAAGAGAGGAGAATGACATGCAAAAAAGGAAAGCTTCAGGAAGCAGCATGTGGGAGTGCTCCATGTGGCAGCCAGGATGAAAGAGCTGTGTGAAGCTCACTGAGAGCTACAGCTCTGTCAGGTGAGCATCGTGTGGCTGGGGGAACAGAGCAAGGAGCACATTCCCGTTTGGGCTCTGCAGAGGCACCTGTGACAAAGAGAAACAATCCTTACTGTAAAGGCTCAGACAATGCCCAGTGACACAAACACAACCCCAGATTCAAACTGATGTTCTGCAGCCTCAAGAGCAAGGAGAGTTGTCTCTGGGGCTGTGTTGGCCCCGCCTGTCACCCTGCCTGTCACCAGGCCACAGCAGATGCAGCACACGCTGCCCTGCCCAGCCCTCCCAGCAGCTCTCCAGCTCCAGCTGGGACAAGCACCAAGGAAGCCTCTGGGAGATGACATTTCAAAAGCCACTGGGTGGTATGGGAAGCTGTCCTCCATCAAACTCCCAACTATCCCATGGTTTTACTAACAGAGCTGAATTTGATGACAAATTCACAGGTCTGCTATCACAAGTTAACTCTTGACCTATAAGGCATTATTTTTGCAATAATTATAAGATGAGGCTTTGGGGTTTTTGCCTGATTGTTTATTTGTTTGTGGTTTTTTGGTTTGATTTTTTTTTTGTTTGTTTTCCATTTTTTCGTTGGTTTTGTCCTTTTTTTTTTTCTTTAATTATTCCAAATCTCTTCTCAGACTCCTCAAGTTCCAGGACCAGCTCTCTTCAGGAATTAAAAATCAAGTGAAAATACACTGAGTTGAAGATGGGCCTCTACAACTACACACCTGAAGTTGTTCCCCACACAATGACCATGGATGTTCCCAGGTTAGAGAACTGAACCTGTGCAAATAACCACTCAGCAGCTCTGATTTCCAGCACTGCCAGGTTTCCCAGCAGATGGAACCTGCACTTGCCTGCACAGCTCAAAGCTCAGGTGCTGCTCATTGCTGAGCACAGACCCTCTCTGAGGCCAGAGGAAGGCCAGGCCTCCAGCCCCAGCGTGCTGGGGAACCTCATCAGGCTGAAACAACCCATCAGCTCTGCAAGGGAGAAACACGGCACCCGGGGAGGCTGCTCCTGTTTCCCTTCAGTGGCCTGCACAAATTCCTCTCAAGAGTTCAGCAGTTCCTCTCAACTGTCCAGCAAAGTCAGAACAGTTGCTTCTTCTCACAAGATATTAACTGACTGGAGAAAACCACCTCTTAATGGACATATTTAGGTTTATTCCAGTAGTGTCACCAGTAAGCTGAAAAATGAGGGGGCAGAAAGAGCAGATCTGACACCTGGGCCTGCAGAGCTGCTCTCGTGGCCTGGAGGAAACACACTGGCCCAGAAACATTCTGTCCAACACCTGAGAAGCCTGAATCCAGGCTGATGACAACCCAATCCTCCAAAGCTGCAGAACAATTCCTGCTGTCACTCAAGCAGACATCAAGGGCAGGTCCTGCTGTTTCAGCCCTTGCAAATTATTTTTACATTTTGCCACATTAAGCAGATTTCATACACACAGAGAGAATGTGTTTGTACAAACCAGATTGAAGTGTGTTGCTCCCATCCCAGCCCATCCTGAATACTCCCTCAGCGCTCAGGAACACAGCTTTTTGGGGTGTGTGGTGAAGAGATGAGACTGATAAGAGGCCCAACAAGAGATGATAACACAATTTCTGCGCAAATCACTTACAGGGAGACCTAAGAGCCAACTCAGCAGCCCAGGATGTGAATACCTGGAAAAAAACACACTGCTCTATACCGAGACAGAAAAGCACCATGCTAGGGAGGGAGGAAGGGACAGAACGGTGTCCATAACGCTGAACAGCAGCTTTACTGCTTGTCTGGCTTGAAACCTCCCAGCTGCGCTCTCCTCTCCCCAGATGCCTCCAGGAAACCCACGCTGAAGGCCCCGAGAGACACCGGACCCTGGAGAAGGGGCCCCGGGACAGGGCACCTGCGTGCTCCGAGGGGCACTCCCGCCCCCGGCTGTTCTCCGCTGCCCGGGCGGCGGCGCGGGACTCACTGTGCTGGAAGCCGGGCCCCTGGTGCACGCCCTGCAGCAGCGTCAGGATCTCCCGCGCCGTCTGCTCCAGCGCCTGCACCACCTTCCGGATCTCCTGCGGGCACAGCGCGCCGTCAGCCGAGCCACGGCCCCGGCACCACCCCGCCCCGGTCCCGGTCCCGTCCCGCCCGCCCCAGCACCTCTCGGATGTCCTGGTCCTGGCCGAGCGCTCCCTGCAGCGCCGCGAACATCTCGCTCACCGACATGGTGCCGCCGCTTCCCGCCCACGGGGCCTTCCGTGCCGCCGGCGCGCGCCTGCCCCGCCCCGCCTGCAGCGCCTCGCCGGGCTGCCCGGAGCACCGCCTGAGCGGCCTGAGCAGCCAGCAATGGACTTGAGGGCAGCTGGGAGGGTGCCCAGAGAGTGCTGATCGCCCTGGGAGTGCAGCTGGTCGCTCCCACGGCGGGAGTTTGCCGCCCCGGCGGTGTCCGTGTCCCAGGCCGCCCTCCCGGTGCGGCGGGGCCGGGCCCGGTGTGGCCGCGCGAGGGCCCGTCCGCCCCGTTGCCAGGAGACGGCGTCTGGCCGCGCGGCGGCGGCGCGAGGGCAGTGACGCACTTCCGGCGGCCGCGCGGAGGCAGCATGGCGGCAGGGGAGGCCATGGCGGCGGAGGTGCCCGCGTCGGCCGCGGCCGTGAGGGCGGCGCCGCTCCTGGCGCTGGAGCCGCGGCTGCAGCGCCAGTTCCAGCAGAAGGTGCAGCGGGCCCGCACTAAGCGGACGGCCAAGGTGAGCGGGGCGGCCCGGCGGGGCGGCGGCCCGGGCCCGGCGAGTCCCGGCCCGGGCTGACGCGGTCTCTGTGCCCGCAGGAGGAGCTGACGCCCGGCGTGGTATTCGTGGGGCATCTCCCGCGGGGCCTGTGCGAGCCGCAGCTCCGCGAGTACTTCGGGCAGTTCGGCACGGTGACGCGGCTGCGGCTCTCCCGGAGCAAGAAGGTGAGGAGCGGCCCGTGCGGGGCCGTGATGGGGCCGAGCGCCCGAGGCCGGGCCGGGCCGGGCTGGCTCGGCTCCCCCCGTGCCCAGCGAGGGCCGTCGGAACGCGCGGAGGCCGCTGCGCCCTGAGGCCCTCGGGAGCCCCTCGTGGGAGCGGCAGGGCCCGGGGCTGTCCCCGACTGCCAGGCGGCGGCTGGGGCACGGCTCTTGTGGGCCTTTTTAACGTGAGTAAATTCACTCCAGTGGGAAGTGCTGGAGTGCGCCAGTTCAAGGTACAACTGAAGTGCCACGGTTCTATATTAACTTACTTGCTGTGTTGGATAAAGGTAATTTTTTCTCACTCCTGGATTTGGTGTCACATTTTAAGATTACTGTATAAACATGGAACAGCTGAACAGCTGCAATGCAGGGCAGCTTTGTTTTTTTTACCAAATAGATAGCTGTGAGCAGTTTGTTTTGTGCGCAAATATATATTTTACAAATAACATGATACCAATTTAGGACTAAATCTGTCTTTCAGGACTAAATTGCATTTCTCACAATTTCAGCGACATTTGTGAATTTAGCTGTCGTTAGCTGAGAATGGGCTATGACTTTAGAAGAATAAAATAATTTTAATAGAGCCCTCCAGGTACCAGAACATTGTTTGATGTTTCTCCCTTGTCACTCACAGACTGGAGCCAGCAAAGGCTATGCATTCATGGAGTTTGAGTCTGATGATGTGGCCAAGATTGTTGCAGACACAATGAACAACTACCTGTTCTCTGAGAGACTGCTGAAGTGTAAGTATAAACTGCAGTGTAAGTCCTGTAGCACGCAAAGGAAGCTTGTGGTTATTTCAGTTATCTTTTTCAACTGTGCATAGAACTTTAGGGTTTTTTTAATGAAGTTTTGTCCCAGAAGTATTTTCTGTGGGGCTGAGCTTTTCATCATGTGTAAAGAGCATGCTCAGCAGGCTTTTGGTCACTAGTGCTTGTTTTTCCTGTGGGCTGATGTTGCTCCTAGTGACTGTAACACAAAATCTCAGGACAAAGTTGGGTTTGCTGGAGAGATAATTCCTTTCACATGGACACTCCTTGGCACTTGTAACTGCTGCAGTTGTCTGTGAGGTTGGACTAAAGGAGGTTTTGAGTAAAAGATTGATGAAATCACTGAGTTTCTCAGTCATGGTAGCAGTAACACTTTCTTTGTAAAGGATTAAGAGTTGATGTGTTGTTGTAAAACAATTTTGTGTGATCTTTCTGGATGAAACTGTTAAAACATTTTATCCATCCACCCACCCACATTGTCATCTTGTCACAAGAGTTCCATGCTGTTGTCTCCTATCACAAAAGTTCCATACCTTCTTGGTGTTTCTCATGGGCAGCTCCTCAGAGCACTGCCTCTTTCTTCTTCACAAAGCAGCCAACTAACTCCAGCTCCCCTCTCACCCAGCTACCCCACTCTTTTATAGCATCTTTGTCTCATTGCTTACAGCTGTGGCCTGGTAAAGTCAGGCCTGCTCCTAATCTTTGATAATTGGCCCAGCTGCAACTCCTTAGGGCTAAGATTACTTTCTACACTATCTTTATTTTCTTGTATTCTATGCCCCTACACACCTACCCCCCATTTCCCTGGCTGGCTGAGGGTGCAGTGTCGGTTTCTTTGTTCCTGACTCGCTGGGCAGCACGGTGTTGTGGCTGTGAGCTGTGCTGTGTGAGTGCCCTTGGCGGGAAGGGGAGCCCTGCTGTGACCCCGGTGCTGTGCTTGCTGCAGGTCAGTTCGTGCCTCCCGAGAAGGTGCACGAGAGCCTGTTCCAAGGCTGTGACAGGATGTTTCGGCAGCCCTCGCAGCCGGCCGTGCGGCGCTACAACCGCGTGCGCTCCCTGCTGGAGAAGGCCAGGATGACGCAGCGCCTGCTGAGGAAGGAGAGGCTCTTACGGAAGAAGCTGGCTGAGAAGGGGCTGGACTATGACTTCCCAGGATTTGTAAGTTTGGCATCGCTTCAGTGAGTGTTTTAAGCAAGATGTGTTTCTAGAGTTGTGCTGAATGCATGGAAATCATGTGTTTTGTGTGGAACTGGCAAAAGAGCTGGAGCCCCAGGGAGGCTCACTTGTGTTAGGAACTGTATGGAAGCACCAGGAATTCGGTGTGGTGCTGTTGCTGGGCTGCACTCCATGTGCCTGCATGTTTACTTGTAGAGAAATAGTAGGTAACAGCAAAGGGCAGATGTCCCTTTTGTTCTGTTGGTACAAGCAGTTGGATATTCTGTGGTTTAATACTGGAGTGCAAATCACCAAAGAGCAGAGGGGCTTTGGCAGAGTGGGAGTTTGGAGGCAGATCCCAAGACCAGAACTTCTGTCCACAGCCCGTGCATGTTCCTTCTCTGCAGTGCTTGGGTCAGGTACTTGAGTTGTGAGCAGTTAATGCTGTTTAACATGGAGTATTTTATAAATGCAGAATAGCATTGTTTTGCTTTTGTTACATGTGTTGCTTGTTTAGCATGTGTTGCTTTTGGTGTTTCTGTTCAAACCAGATCACCTATGTATCAGTCAGTTTGTTTCTTTAAACCTATTTGCTGTAATAAAGACTTTGTAGTTATGAAACAAATCTATGAAGTGTTAAGTGACTGCGTCTTCATACAAGTGTGTAGTGATCCACCTGATCTGTCTTTCTTCCTAGGCTGCACAGGCACTTTCCAAAAAGAGGAAAAAAGTTAAAACATCCAAGAAACGAAATCTGAACATTTCTTTGAGCAGCCAGGTAAGACAGACCAGTCCTGGTGGTGTCCAGTACCACCATTCACATGGGGGCAGATGTTTGAAGTCTTCAGCTGGCACCTTAATGCTGATTTCAACACACAAAAGCCTTAACATTGTTTGCCTGAGAGATGTTTGTGTTGGAAGTAGCTCCTTTGAGATGTATTTACACCCTTGAACTGAGGATAGTGATAGAATCCTCGTGGTTCCTTCTCCTGTGAGATTGTTTAGTAGCAAAGGCTTCTGCTCAGCACGCTGTAACCAGCAGTGCCTGTCCCTCAGTGCTGTCTGCCTCTGCTGTCCAGCACTCCCTTGGTACTGCAGGGTGCTGGGGCACCTGTACCCCCCTGCACCTGGGCTTTACCCTGGGATGACGTGATCTCCTTGATGGAGTCCTTCTGTTGGACTGTGTTTCAGTGCCATCCTGTTTTGGTAGAAAGGGATTTGAATTGTTGATACAGTCCAGTGCTGTCTGTCCCCATTTCCATCTCTATTGTCCCTCCTACCCCGTGCTCTCCAGGCACAGTAGTTAGTGGTTTGGAAACAAATGCCAGGTAAAAGTAGCAGTAGGATGAAAGGGAAGTTCAGGTCATCAGGACTGAGATTTGGGATATTGGCAGTCTAAAAAGTCTAAGACATGAATATTTCTCTTCTGTTTCATCATTGTTGTGAGTTGCAATGTTGAGTGTTTGGGGATTTTTATTATTACTGGGTTTACTTGTGATAATTGGGGGATTTATTTGGGGTTTACTTGTGATAATTGGGGTATGGCTGGTTGTGAGGCAGACAGGATAACTTATACATTCTGTCAACTGAGTTCTGAGGGCTTACTGAGGAAACAAAGCTGGGATGTTTCAGCTCTGTTGTAAAATGGAATGTGGCATTTCTGTATGCCAGTCTCAAATATACTCCCTCACCCCCCACCTCGTTGTCCTTATTATGTTCCACTTGACTTTCATGGTGCTTTGAGTCAGGAAATACAAAGTTTAGAAGGGAAATGTGCATAACAACACGTTAAAAAATGTGAATTAATTTCCATTTGCCTTTCACATACACTTCTTTGAAGGTGATGCTTCTGTCCAAAGAAACAATGTCTACAAAAGTAGCTAGTTATAAAATGTAAACAGTTTTCTCAAGGAGAGCTGGACTGAGGTGTCTTGTGGTACCACAGGGGCAGGGACAGCTCTTTCTGGCAGATGGCTTTGCTGTGAATCCTGTTTTTGTGATCTCTTCAGGATCCTACTCCAGTGTGTACTCCAGCAGTGCTCGAGCGCCGGAAAGCTGCTCGGATGGATGATGACACAGAGGATGATGAAGTAACACTCAGGCTTCCCTCTGCCAGCGGTAAGAATGCTGTGCAGAGACCAAAGAAGCAGCCAAGGCAAAGGCCAAGCCTGAAGAAACAGAAACAGACTTAAAATTGTTATGCATGTAGCCATATTTTTCTCAACTATAAAAACTTTTGAGGTGGAGCTTCTACTGGGTCTGCTGCCCTGGCTTGGTCCATCCTGCCTAGACTGTTTCAGGCTTTCCTAGGCAAGGACTCTGTTCACAAATCCTGTCCCTGTGGTTTAGCCATCAAGGGACATAGGAAGATATCCTTGACTTTGTGCTCACAAGTGCCCGTGCTGTGACACAGCTACAATAGTCCACAATCTCCAGTTAATTTTATAACTCGTGTCTAGAACTCACTGTTTGGAAAGAAAATGTGAGGCTGTCCATTCAGAGTTGGCTAATGCAAGCAACTTTGTCTTAAATTTATAATTAATGACAGGTTATTAAAGAAATTACCATTTTTCAACTTTCTTTGCTCTTGGTAATGGTTCTTCTGTTTAACTGAATGTGTTTTGTGAAAGTTCTCACATATTTGCACTGATGGAGGCTCTTGACACACCAATAATCAGAGCAGTCTGAGTTCTACTGGCAGTTCTGTTGTCCTTTGTCACTGCATTTTAGTTTCACTGCTTGCATGAAACCGAGTGTCTTCTGCTCCAGGGGGTGATAAGCACATTGAAATATTGTAATAACCAGGAGTGCAAAGGCAGATTTTTGTCAGCAGTAGTATGAGTTCAGAGAATTGAGTGTAGCTTTTTGTAATGCATTAAGATTCCTTCTTGTTCCAACTAGCTTGTCATTGCAGATGGCAGGTATCCAGTCCTGCTTGAACAGGCAGTTTGTGCTGTTAGAATTTGGATTTTAATGCAAGTCTGAGATCTGTAGAAGTCCCAGATTGGGTTCTGTGCTCATACTTAGCCTTCATCTTTTGTTGTCTTAAACACTTTAATGTTGTTGGCTGCTGGTCGGGCTTGGCAGATGATTTTAGAGGAAAGCCCAGGTGATAATAACCAGCTAGGTAGGTGGCTGGCACTAATTTCTTGGCTACTTTAGTTGAAGTCCTGGCAGAGAAAAATTAATCTAAACCTTGCTGATTGGCCTTGCTGATTCTGATCTGTCTAGCCTGATCACTGGATTAATTGTGGGATCATAATGACATTGTCTAGGTGACTCAGATTAGATCTTTCTCCTTTCTTGAGGACGCCACTTGGATGAATCCATCTTGATATCAAATGCTTGTCACCGTGGGCAGGCCAGGGGAATTCCTTCACCAGCCCAGTGTTCACAGACAGTCCTTGCCTTTCAATGGAAGTGTTGCTGTGAACATCTGCAGGCTTCCTTCCCTGTGCCTTGTTTGATGGGAAACAGGCAATGCTTGCACCCCAAACCCCTGGGAAATACACACTCAGTTGAGGTTTGAGATACATGACCACCACGGTGGTTGGCAGAAATTGCTTATCTGTATTTGATGTGCAGCTCTGAAAAACTTCTACCTTGACATCATACAGCAGAGAGCAGCAGAAAAGAAGCAAAATGCACCTGCCCAGAATAGACAGTTTTCTTTTGAAATCCGTGTTCCTGACTTTGTGTCGGGCACATAAAGCTGGCTGTTGAGTCAGGATGAGGTAGAAATGTGGCTCGTTCCTCCTGCTGGGAGCCGAATCTGCTGCCACCGGGGGGCAGCACGGCGCAGCTGTGTGGCCGTGCCGCAGCACAGGGCTTGCTGGGGAACCGTGCGTTTGTAATAAAGCCTCTCCCCTCTCCGGGCAGTGAGTGCCTGCACTGCTGGGAGTCACGCCTCTAACACGGCTTGAGAATACATGAGAAACCTGACACTGATCTGAACCAAAAATGCCCATTTCTGTGGTGCTGCCTCAAGTGCTCCTTCCTAGGCTGCTGAGTTAAAGCTGCTCTTTAGAAAACTTAAATTTCCAGAGTAACTTCTCTGGTGCAGTTCCACATTCCCCAAAGCCTGAGCATCTCCATTCCTGTGCTTCCCATTCCAGTGCCTTGGCCTGCATTTTGAACATGGAGTTGCTTTCTTCCCACTCTGTTTCTGTTGCTGTGCTCATCTCTGTGCCCAGTGTTCTGCCCCTGCCTGTGTCCACTTGCTGCTTTCTTCCATGTTTGACTCAGTGGCTTCTCATGCTGCTTGCAGTGCCAGGGCTGTCCTGTCTGGCTGCAGGAGCTCCTGCATGTCCCCTGCATGAGGGACTTTGGCTTCTGGAGGTCTCTTGGAAAGGTTTGTGCCTTTAAGCTAAACCCTTGGCTGCTGCTGGCTCTCCAGAGTCACATATCAGTGTGAGCCTCGATGGGAAGACGTTCAAGAAAACTGCTCACAATGAGGGTTGCTTCCTGCTGTAATTTTCCTTTCCCTTCCTTTTGTTTGTTCATCTTCCTTCAATTGAGATCAGCTTAGATGGCAACTCTGAACAGCAAGGAAGCAAAATTCTGTGTTGTTTGAGGAAAGCACAACAATACCCAGGCTAGAGCAAGGGGCTCTCAGCAGAAGGCAGCTTTTCTTGGTGATAGCTTCTGTTTTTAGGCTGCCTGTGTTATTAATACCCTGCTGTCCAGGGAGATGTACGTAAGCAGAAATTCAGACACCTGATACTTGCCAAACATAGTTTCCGTAGCAAGTGGACAGATGTGCTGTGTCATGAGTTATGCCCCAGTCCCTGCACTGATTTTTATTTCTCATTTTTCCAGTAATTTGTTTGTTCATCTTGGACAAACACAAACCTCCTGGCCACTGATTTTAGGGCAGGCTCCAAGTTGTTTTTACTGGGATGCTGGGAGTGTTGGGGCTGTGGTTTCAAGGCATGACTTGCAAGTGCTCTGCCTTTCAGGGATGAGTGACTTTGTGGAGCTGTTTTGCTGAACACTCATGTATGTATTACTCTTTGCAAGCTTGAGAAACTTAGGTGCTAGCCAAGCCTGCTAATTTACACTCATTTATTACAATTTCTCTGTTTTGGGGGAGGGAGCAGGGTTTAAGAGTGTTCACCATTTCCTGGCACTGGAAGTAAAAGGAGAATGGAAGTAAAAGAAGAATGGGGAGTAGGGAAGGTGAAAAAGCAGAATTGGCTGCAAGACAGAGGGGAGAAAGGAATGATGAAGACAATGCTCACCTCTCAAGACAAAGATACTGGTGAATGTTGCAGGGTGCGAGTGCTCAAAATTAAAGATGCAGTTTTATGTTTTCCTACTACTAATTTTGCCTGTTGGATGTGCTGTGGGGTGCCCAGGCTGCATAAGGAGTCTGCTGCCATCACAGTCCAAGTGCTGGTACTTGCTCATGAGCCAGGTGAAGGAGGAGAGCAGGCTGGGCAAGTGGCACCAAGCCTGTTTGCTTGCATACCTGGCTTTGGAAATGGCTGCAGCCCTGGGGAGCAAAGTTAAAACCTGTCTGCAAATGGCTCATGGTGCAAGGGAGGACTTAGGCATGGCTCTGAGGGGTGACATGCTCTCCTCTCCAACCAAGTAGTGAGGCAGGAGAGAGCTCCAGCAAATTCCTGTGCTGAGTGCTGGGGAGCTTGGCTCTCACTTTGCAGTGTGATGCAGCCACTGGGGTTGGCTGTGCTGTGTGAGGTGCTGTGCACATCCCTGCCCTGGGCAGGGTGCTGCAGGTGAAAGCAGGAGTACAGGGAGTGTGATCTCCATTGCATGTTTTCCAGGAATATCCACAAATCCTCTTGCACCAGACTCCTTCATTGTCCAAGATGCTCTTCAAACACATCCTTTTCTCCTGACTTTTCCATCTAACTCTCAGATTCTTGAAATGTCTAACTCTAGGCAGCAATAATCTGCACTTCTTAGCCAGAGAGACGCTGAGGGCCAGCCCAGGGTGCTGCTGGAATGGTGGGAAGGCCATTCTGTGTGTCAGGCTGCTGCTGGCACTGCTAATGCAGCACATCCCTCCCTGCCCAAGGGCAGCAGCTGTCAGAGCAAGCTGAGGAAATGGTTAATGTGTGAGGGAGAATTCCTGAAGTGAAACGTTTTCTTCCATGCAGGGTGCAGCAAGGCCTCTCATCACTTCTGACACCCTGCATTAATTAAACATATGGCAGGAACAGAGATCTTGGCTGAACTGGGAGGCTTGGAGTAGTTACACACCTGTGTGTCTGTGGCCAGTAACCATGGGGTTCTCCTGTGCTGGGAAAGGAAAAGCTGCAGAGAAGCTCCTACACAAGTCTTGGCTCTGATCAGGGAAGAAAGTGCTGGTTTATGATAGTCCTCATAAGCAGTGTTGTTGAAGAGAGGCAGAACTGTGAGGGCTAACTCTGCAGGACTTTGAGACAGCGAGTTGGGGCCTGCAGGGAGCCACAGGCACTGGGCTCACTTCCTTTCCCTGTCTGTCCATTTGATCCTTCACGTGGAGAATGGGGCTTGCTCTGGATTTGAAACTTGTTGTTTTAAAGAACAGGAAGGGAAGAAACAAATCTCATTTTTGTGATAGTGATTTTGGAAAACCCTGTTCTTTTCTGTGTGTTTTTCCAGTACTGGTTGAGAGGAGCCTTGGTGAGCAGGTGCAGATGTGGAAATTGGGCTGCTTGCTCTGCAGTGAGGCATTGCTGCCAGTTTCCCACAAAGGCTTGCACAAACTTCCAGTTTGCTTGTGTATTGTTTTTTTTTAAACAAGCAGGGAAGTACAGTTACTTCTGTCAGGGTGGCTGAGAGCATTGCAGCATTTGGAGAGTGAAGGCAGGATTTGCCTCTCTGCTGTGTTTGCTCAGTTACTGTTTCTCACACAAGGAGCCATGCAGTGAGGAGTGAGCAGGGTCTGTGCCAGCTGTGCAGCAGCAGCAGCAAAGCTGCTTTGTCACCTGCACTATTTTTATTTCTGTTGATGTGAGAGCTGGAAGGGCTCTGGTGTGATTTTCAGGTGCTGGGCTGCGTTTGCAGGTCTGCCTGGTAGAAGGGGGTTGGGTTCATCTGCCCAGAGGTGATGGCAGAGGGAATGTAAGACAAATCCATAAAGTTTTCCTTTAGCTATCCCACACAAAGACATGCTGTTTGTGGTTTATTAACAGGGCAGTGCTAAAAGTGTGTTCTGTTGAACTGTATCCTTAAAAACAAATTCCAGGTTGGAGCTGCTGGAGCTTTGTGGCTGGTCTGGCAGGAGCTATGCAAGTGCAAAGGACTAGCTCCAGAGGCAGTATGGATTCTCCTAAGGCAAATGTGTCTGTTGGTGTTATGTCAGTGCAGCTCCATCAGATGAGTCACAGCCTAAGTTTTTATCCTGAGAACTACTACCTCATCTTTTTTCCCCCATCAGCTCATAATTTTACAAGATTAAAGCCTGTTAATATACAGTACAGAATCAACCAGTTGGTTGTTAAGACTCATTTGGAGTTAGTGATTTGGACACTTGGGATTGGGTGGGCTGCCAGTGTATGTTTGCTGTGTTGCCATTCAATGTCAGCCCTCCCATTGCATTCTGTTAGAGCTTCCATTAATTTCAGTAGAAATCTGCATTTGGGCTGAAGGGTGACCTAATCTTTAAAAAGGATCTTAATCCACTTAGCCTCTATTGCAAAGCTCAGCATTTTTTCCTTGTCAGAAGCAGACTGCATTCCTAACCTTGATGTGTCACTTTCCAGTTGGCTTAATATTTGAGTGAGGATAAAAGGAAATGTTTTTCAAATACTGAAAGAACCCATGCTGGTAAGGTATGTGCACATGCAATGTGCAAGTATAAAAAAAAAGGAGATATGAGCATGATTGTGTTTGGATGGTGGGAAAAAGATAAAATAGTATCAGCAGATGACTACAGAGAACAAGCACAGGAAGAGGTAAATCCATTAGAAACAGCATAACCGGGAAACAATGAGGGAAGCGGAAATGGGGATGAAATCTCATTTAATGTAAATTTAAGTGCAAGACAAAATAGAACTCTTGTAAGTTTGACCTGTAAATGTCTCTTCCCAGAGGCCTGAGGGCAGCCAGGAAAAATACAGTCTCTGATGCAAATACAAGACCTGGTGCCCATGCCTTGGTAAGGCCAGAGCTGATCTTCCAGGCTACTGCATTAAATGTAGCACAGCTCAGAAAGCATGGAAAACTGTTGCCAGTAGCCTGTGTTCAGTTTTGGGGGTTTCAGCTCAGGCTCTGGTCACAAAACAAAGAACACCACAATTAACACTAATTGGTACCTTCCTTGATGTTTGGTCAGGGAGAATGAGCCATTCCCTGCCTTCCTGGAGGCAGTCACTCCAGGTCAGGGCAAGAAGCCTGTGGGGATGTCGCATGGCTCACAGGACCTTCCTGCCAACGGGAAATCTCGAATCCAACCCAATTCACACTGCCTGAGGACTACCTGCTTTGTGCAGGATGTTTCTCCTTGGGTGGCCAAATGTCTGCAAGGAGTGAGCACACGTAGACGAGCCAGTGTGCGCTCCATGGGCCTTGAAGCCATTTGCTCATTTCCCTTTAATCAAAACCTTCTGCTCTTGTGTTTTCTTTTCTGTTTGGTGACTGAAGCGAAGCTTCATGTGCCTTCACGTGGGAGTTAAGTGGGTCAGTGGGATGCTTTGTTCGTGGCAGCTCTCACGTGGAAAAAGTCCGATGCAAAACACTGAGGCTTGGCAGGAAAGTGCCAATTAAAGATAGCGGTGCGGGAGCACATTGTGTGAGCTGAAAGTGCTCAAATCTGGGGCTGTGACAACTGCCATGTGCAAAGGGAAGAACGAGGAATTGTTAAATTTCACGTTGATCTGAAGTACTTGTGCTTTCCCTGTCTCAAGTGTTGTTCTCATGCAGCATGGACGAGGAGTTTATTCTGTTTCCCAGGTAAGTGAGGGGTAGAAGAGGTGAGTCACACTGGGGACCTGTGCCAGAGTAGAATCAGCAGCACTCAGAAGTTGGGTACTTGGACATCACCTCATGTTGGCCCATGGTATTTGTGCCAACAGCAGTCCAGCCTTCTCCTCAGCATGGCACAAGGCTGTGCAGGAGATGTAAGTGCAAGGAGATTGCAAAGGGAGAGGTCCATTGCTACATGAGTCAAGTGAAGCTGTTCTCCCCCTTAGCCATACAAGCAGTCAAGTTGGGACAGCACATAAAGGAAATGTGGCAGAGTCTACATAGCACTGTGCTCAGCTGTAGGAAAGCAACCCAAGGACAGCCAGGCTTTCACACTGTTGTCCTCTGCTGTTATGGGCAGCTACATCATCATACTGTCATTCATAAATAAAAACATTTCTCCCTGAAGCACCAGGCTCTCAGGTTCCTGAGCAGATGTTGTGCAAAAAAGCCCTGAAGGAAAGGGGAAGAGCAGGTCATTCAGGTATAGTCAGTGTTTCTGCTGAAATAGTCCATCCATCTGCTTCCCACTAGTTCTGATGATGTGTTTTTATTTGAAAGAGCAGTCGTTGTAACTGAAAGCTAGAATATCCTTACATTTCTTTATTTTAGAAAGCTTTCTGACTTTGTTTTGCCCTTACTTAAAACTTTTTATGCCCTTGCTGCAGATGTCCATAAGTTCATCTCTTTCTTCACCTTGCAGATGGGCTGTGCTTTGTTTTGCATGTGTATAAGCACACAGCTCCTTGTGTCCAACCAGACCTTTCTCACCAAGCAGGGAACAGTGTACTTTGCAGTGGTCTGATTAGAGAGCTGCCTGCAGCTTCACTGGGAGCAGTATCCTCTCAGGAGACTTTTCTGCTGCACTGGCCTCTTTGTTTTGGGACAGGTGGCTAAATTAAATGGAGATCTTTGAGAAATGAGAGCATAGTAAAAAGTACCTTTTTTAGGTATGTTATTGATAGGGGAACTGCCAAATACCTGCTGCTGAGCCACTGGTAGTGAGGGCCTGGTCAAGCACTCTCATGTGATGGCAGCAGCTCCTCCAGTGGTGACTTCCATTTCCTTCATTTGGAGAGTCCTCTCTGCAGCCCAGGATGAATCCCCAAGGGCTCCTTAGCAATAGCACAGTTGTTACCTAACCATAACTTTGGAGAAGCTGAGGTGTCCCTGCAGACTGGATTCCATGCAGAAGCTTGGATCTGGTTGCCCTTGGGGTATCCTGCAATGCCTTCACTGTGTTTCCATTGGGAACTGTCTCAGGCAATGGATGTGCAGCTTGTCACAGGTGTGCCAGAACTAATGCAGAGTGATGGCCCTGGGAAAGCTGATGGATTGTGCCATGGAATCGAGAGCAGAATTAAAGAATACTGAGAATAATGTTAAGAAACCTAAAGGCCAAGAATCAGAAGAATGCTTTCACCTCCTACTTTTAAAAAGTTGGAAGAAAACCTGCAGGTTACAAAGCATTTTTGACTTCTTTTCCTAATGAAAACAAGGCTTATGTGACCAGTCTGTCTGTCTGCTTCTATTCAGCTGTCAGGCTAACCCCCTCCTTTTCCCTTCTCACTGTTTGGGGGGGAGGAAACAATCTCAAGTTTCATGAGAATAGAAGAGAGAAATAATCATTGCCAGCCTCAGGGGAAGGCAGGAGGGAGCTCGGGTGTGGTTGATCCCTTGTGATGGAGGGCTGCCCTCCCATCTGCACGGGGATACAGCCCTGGACTAACCCACCGTGCCACCGTGTCCCCTTGGAGGGGAGTGGCACAGGACACAAAGGAAGGTAGGGCTGCTGAGAGAGCAGGGCGGATTAGAGGGACAAAGAACACAGACCTGTGAGGAACCAGGCATCATTAGTGCTGCTGCTCATGGAACAATGTCGTGAATATAGGCATCAACTGTTCTGAAAGTCTCTGCAGGGAGCAAGGAAACAGTCATGTAGCAACAGGAAAAAAAATCCAAATATTAGAGCTGATTATGTGACAAATTCATTTCTGCAGACTTTACATGCTTAAAATAAAAATGTGGAGAAAATGCATAAAGACCATGTCCACAATCTGTCAGTTGCACAAGGAAGCTTCTAGGTTTTATGCAGTTGTTGTCCGCCAAAGTCTTGCAACAAAAGAGAGAATAAAAATAACATTTTCTGTGCAAGTTTTACCTAGGAGTGGAGAAAAAAAATACTTTAACCTATGTCAGTTGCATTTCTCAGCATTTCGTTACAAAGCTTTAGCCTGCCAAGCAGTGAATGTAGAATCACCAGAAGAAAGAATCTGTGAAAAAAGAGCAAACATACAATTGTATCAGAAGGCAGTTTTGGGAGATTTCCAAAGTAAATGCCTCTTCATTGTAATACTGAAGAGAATAAATTCACAGCAAATGTGTGACATGCAATAATAAATGTGTGATACAAAGCTAATGATTTCTTACTAAAACTAAACAAAATATTGCTTATCATAATTCACCTAACTTACTACAATTCTGTTTTTATCTCATTTTCTCACTCAAAATGAGCAAGGTGTTTTGTGAAGGTATTTTGGGAACAGAGCAGGAACTATTTAGAGACTCTGTGAGAACTTTGCCTGTAGTTCTAGCAGATCAGATGAAGTGGAATGATTGGTCCTTTGTTAATGTACCCATGATCTCTGGCCTCAGCTGCTGTTGGGGGACTGCATAACAGGAGAAGGGCAAAACTCTGGAGGAGTCCTGTTTGCAGAGCTGCCCAGCCAGGGAGGGGAAACACCCGGCACACAGGCTGTGCTGTGGGTAGTGCTTAGCCAGTTAGGGCTCTCAGGAGATTAGCTACTGCCTGGGGGTGAGAACCATGGTAATTTCTAAAGCTGGTTTGTAATCACCTGCTTTCAGTTCACTCAGACCTGGCATCCTTTTAAGCACTAATATCCCCAGCTTTCCCTTGACATCTGTGCAGCCTGTTCCAGACTATGCTCAGCCTGTGCCGATGGCTTCACCCAGAGCAGCAGGTAGGTATTGCTCTGCAACCTGATGGCAAAAAAGAACAAGCTGGAAAATCTTGGATTATTTGGAGGGAGCTTGCCAAAAGTCCCTGCTGTGGCAGAGCTGTGAGCCGAGGAGAAGGGTGTTATTATTTCACAAAGTTATGAATGAAAATCGATCCTTTGTTCCATGTGCTGCTCTCCCACGTTTCGATGGCTCAGTCTCGGTGCTCATTGGGAGCTGCAGTGTTATGGAGGTCAGCTGCTTTCTGCAGCACAGAGGACGAGGACAGTGGTGCTTTGAGGGGATGTGGAGGTTCATTTCCCACAACCAACAGGAGAACAGCAGTCATGAGCCCAGGGAACAAGATGGCCAAATACACGTTGGTAAAGAGCTTCTGCACAGGACATTTATATCCCATTCTCACCTCAGTTATAGAGTGGTGTACTGCAATTTTTTCCATGAAGGAGAAAGAAGTGGTTGCTTTTAAATGCAGCTTTTAAACTAAGGCTACAAAAACCAGACACAGAGTGGGTCTAGTGGGAGGACAACAAAGATCATTAAGAGACTAGAGCATCTCTGGTATCAGAGAAGGCTGAGAGGATTGGGGCTGTTCAGCCTTGAGATGACAGAGGGGACCTCATCCATGTGCATAAATATCTAAAGGGGGATGTCAAGGGGATGGATCCAGGGTCTGCTCAGAGGTGCCCAGCAACAGAAGAGGCAACAGACAGAAATTGATGCACAGGAATTTCTGCCTGAACATCAGGGAGAACTTTAGTGTGCAGTGACCGCGCACACTCTGGACTGGAACAGCTCGTCCAGACACAGTGCGGAGTTTCCCTCACTCCAGCGCTGCCCTGGCACAATGCCGTGCCCTGTGCTGTGGGACGGCCCTGCCGGAGCAGGGATGTTGGCCCGGGTGTCCCGCTGTGTCCGTCCGGGCTGCCGCGCCCGGTGTTTCTGCGGCTCCTCCCGAAGGCGGGCAGCGCGCTCAGGGCCCGCGGCGGCGCTGAGCCCTCACGCTCCGCGAGCAGCCTGCGGGGCTCCTCTCAAAGGGTTCCGGCCTGTGCCCGGTCGGAGCAGCAGCCGGGGGCGCGGCAGTGGTTGGAGGCCGGTCAGCGGGAACGATGCCGTGACATGCCCGGGAACGCGAGTGGCATTCCCGGGAATACGAGTGGCACTCCCAGGCACACGCGTGTCCGCGCTCCCGGCTCCCGGCGGGCGGGGTCGCCATGGCGACGGGGCGCGCGGTAACGGTCCCGGCGCATGCGCACGGCGCGCGCTGACCTCACCGCGGTACCAGCGGCCGCAGGGCGGTGCCGCGCCGGCGCGCGGGGCGGGGCGGGGCGGGCGCGGGCGGCGCGTGCGCGCTGGGTCCCCCATTCTTCCCGTGGTCAGCGGGGCGCGCGCGCGGCCATGGAGCGGAGCGGGCGCCGCCGCCGCCGGCACTGAGGGAGGGAGACGCGAGAGGGAGAAGGGAGCGCGTCCGCCCGGCCCCCGCCCCCGCCCCGCAGGTACCGCCCGCGCCCGCACCGCGGGGGCGCCGCGGGGAGACGCGCGGCCGGGGGGCTTTGTGTGCGGTGCCGCCGCCGGGTGACCGCGGGGAGCGCGGTTCGGGGCGGGGCCGAGCCGCCCGCGGTACCGGCCGGGAGCAGCGCGGTGCCGGCTCTCGCAGCGGCGCGGTTCGGGAAGGGCAAGGGAGGGCGGTCCGGTGGGACCAGGGCTGCCGGGGCCTGGAGCGGGGCCGCCCCTCGGCCCCCCGCCCTGGGGCCGCCGAGCACCGCCGGTGCCGGGGCCGCGTCAGAGCCGGGCTCTGCTGGAACGGACGGCTCGGGAGCGGAGAAAGGTGCGGCCGCTGTGCCGGCGGCGCGGGGCTTCGCTAACGCTTGGGGCTGCTGCGCTCCCGGAGCATCGTGTGGGTTGGGTGGGTTCGGCCCTTGTGCTTGGCCCCTTTGTGCACGTGCCGAGCTCCGCTTCGCTCGTTTCTGGCAGCGTTTTCAATGGAAGTTGGGTCAGAACTGTGAGTTTGTGCGAAGGGCTGGGTTGGTCGTTAGGCAAATCCTGCAGAAATGCTTCAAGAGAGATTCTAAGTCCGAGTAAATAATATGTAATTGTGCATGCTACAGGCCTGTGTGGGCTCTGCCTAAGGTATTTTTAATGTTATATGTCTGAAGATACTGGTGCGGAAGAGAAAGGCTGCCTCCTGCCCCAGTACCCCGCACAGCTGCTTGAGAAGGATGTGGGAAACTGAGGTAGGATAACAGGCTCAGGGCTGTCTGAGAAGCACAGAGGCTCCTCAGGTGTGTGGGTTGTCCTGACCAATAGATCTCTCTGCCCCATGTGGAATTGCTTCACAAGTCAGTGTTCAGTAAAGAAGTCTGGGGTTAAGTAAAGTAGCATGTGCCGTGCCATGCCAGTGTTAAGAGGGCAGGGTTGTGGTCTCCAGCCCAGCACTTGTGCCAGCATCAGAGACGAATGTCTTAGTCCAGTTTGTTGCTGAGCAGTGTAGCCCATTTCTCTGCGTCCTTTGAGCTGTTGCATCTCTGTTCTCTGCTCCTCTTGATGCTCCCTGGGCACCTTTGAGGACAAATCAAAGTATTGTCACTTGACACCTGGAGAGAGATCCATCATTCAGATCAGTAGTGCTTGGATAGTTCTCGGAAGGTGTTGGAAGTGCAAGTGTTTGTTTCCATGTGGGATTCTGAATTAGATTTAAGAGTTTTGCAGCTGGAGAAGGGATGTTTGAGAACTTGCAAGAGGAGTCAGCTTTCTCTTGAGTAAAGGACTACACCCAAGTGCAGAGTGGAGCTGCAGTGCTGTCATATCCAGGGTCTTCCTTGTCGTGGCAACACAGCCTGCTGTGTGGAGCAAGCCTTTGTGCTGCATTCCTGGGCTTGGCAAAGTCGAGCCTTTGCTTGTTTTCCCTGTTGAGCCCTGTCAGTGGGACTGACGCCTGGAAGTTACGAGAGGGACAGAGCAATGACATGTCACCAGGGGTGATTCTCTCTGTTTCATAGTCTCACTTGCCTAATTCTTTATTTAATTGTTGCCAACATAAATAGATTTTTTTCATACTGATGCCTGCAACATTCCTATGAAGTCCTTATAATTTGTCAAGCAGCTTCAAAACTTTCTGTTTCAAGAGGAAAAATGCCATGGCATTATACACTTCAGCCTTGCTTCACTTAGCTGATAACAAGTGCTGTTAAAAGTGATAGAGCAGCAGATTTTGGAAGTGGAAATGTTTCTGTAGTTCACGTGATGTTCCCAGAAGTACAGCTGGAGAGAGTGCCTGTGTTTGAATGAGTTGGTCCTCCAGGCATCTTTGAAGTTCTGTGGGGATCTTGAATCTGTGCTACAGCTTAGGTATTAAGAAAACCATGTATCTAAACAGCAAAAGTCCAACTGAAATGAAATTTCTCTGTTTCTCCCATATTAATCAATCCTTCTCTGTCCATCAAGCAGTTTGGTCAGGGCACTTGGATGTTAAGAGGATGAGAGTTGACAGCAAGTCTGGCCACTGTAGTGGTTTACAACATCACAGAGGAGGATGGGGGCAAGATGTCCTCTACAGAGGAGCCCTCAACAGCCTTTGTGTCAGGGGCAGGTCAGAAAATGTTTCAGGAGGCTGGACATGAAATGTTCAGAGGGATAAAGTAGTGACCTTCCTTGCATGTACCTCACAATTTCAACATACACGTGGATTTCTGTGGGAGTAGTGTGGCTTTGAAGCCTGTGGACTGCCATTACAGGTCCCTTCTGGCCTCAGATGACTTTGGATCAGGCTCATGTGTCACTGAGTGTCTCATTAGCTCAGCCTTGCCTAGACTAGGGCTGGAAATCTCGGTGGTGTCCCTGGCTGGGGCTTGCTGCTGTTTGTGCCTCCTTGGCTGGCACTTGTAATTGAAGCTTCTCCTGGACTGTGACAGTGCCAGCACACCTTGGAGCAGTGATTGCCAGCGCAGTGGAGAAAATGCTGGCAAGTGTAGAAAGGTCTGTCACCTCAACAAGTAAAATAGACTGTCCATGTCTATTAATTTCTTCAGACTGTGACTTGAGTAAATTCTGAGCAGTCTGACTGTGAGGAAAGGGGTTTGCTTTTTTCCTTGATGAAGGTTGATGTGACAGTGATGTGCAGCTTTAGCTTTACCTTGCTGTTTGATGGTGTCCTCTTCATGTTGTGCTTTGCTCAGTTGTTCCATTTCCATCACACTGTACAGTGTTGAAGCTTGCATTACTGTTTCTTCAGAGCTCATTCAGTGGTTTGGATCTTGTCCATTGCACCAACCTGTTACCAGTTCTCAAAGCTGTGTGAAAGCATGATGTGAGCTGTTTGTGAGCTTTGCACAGTGGCATTCTGAGGAGCTGAGCACATACATGTTCCTTGGCATTCTGCACTAGCTCTGTCATACATGGGAGAGTTCACTTTCTCCTCTCTTCGGGAGCATTTAGCACTCTTGCACCTGGAAAAAAAAGCCACACCACAAAACCCAAATGAACTGCATGGAGTTGTAACTGTTCAAGTTGTAGAAGGGCAATAAATGGGTTTTGTTGGAGAGGTTGCAGGTGCTCCCCAAGAGATTTGATTCCAGTTCATGGTTAGTGTTTGAGTTCATCTGGCTTCCTGTCTTGCCCCTTAATCAAATCTCTACACATTTGGCTCTGCAGGGAGGGAGATGCCCATTCTGCATCCAGAAATAAGTATGCCAAGCAGGAGCCACAAAATTAATTATTAGGGAAGCGTCATCATCATTAGTTTATTGTGAGTGGGAAGATTTAAAAATCTCTAATTTGTTTCCACTGCCGGCAGGATAACAGACTAAACAGCCTAACCAGGCCAGTCCCTGATGCAGTGTGTCAGTATTTCAGGCTTAGTCTGTAGCCCTTTCTTTACATCTTGTGTAGATACTTCTGATTCCAAGATACTTCAGAAAGCCAAATTGAACCAACAGTAATTTGCTGAGGCAGAGATCTGATCAAAATAAAGTCAAATTTTGACAGGTGTTTCAAAGTGCTGCTGAGCAGAAGGGAGGAATTGCAGGTGTGTCTCTGCCTGTTACATGCAGGTGGTTTCATAGGCCAGAAACTCCCTTAACTGTTGCTAGGGCTCAGCCCAATTCATGGTACTGTCAAATAAAACCTCCCTCTGCTCCTCCATGTCCTGTGTTTCCTCCACCCAGTGTTTTATACACCTCAGAGTGTCATGGTGGCTTTCTGCACTCCCCTGCAGTCTGTGCTGAGGGATTTCTTTGGCAGCCCCTTCTGTGCAGTTGCAAGTGCCAGGCTGAGTGGGATCTGCTGATGCCTGAGTGTGAGGGCAGCCCTCCTTCCCCCCCTGGAGCTGCCCTGGTTCTGGGTGCTGCCTTCTGCACCCCAGCCCATCAGCAGCTGGAATCCTGCTGCTGCTGCTGAGTTCTCCTCTCTCTGGCCAGGAGTTCCCATGGCAGCCCTGGGGAACAGGGGTAGGCAAAGACCTCTGTTTTGCCATGCAGAGAATTGTGCTTAGAATCATGGAAGAGAGATAGAGAGATGGGCATTAGCTGGGAAGCCTGAAATGAGACCAAGAAAATAACCTTTTTCTGAAACTGTGGGCTTGTAAACTGCTGCTGTTGCACCCCACAGCCAGTGTCCCTTGAGGGCTTGCACCCAAGGTTTGATCTTCTGTATGATTTTCCTGTTCCAACCTGTCATTTTACTAAAAGCACTTGTCTCTCAAGTACTTCCTTCCAGGGTAGTTCTGGCTTGGACTTTCACACAAAAACTGACTTCTGTGTCACTGACCACTTATATATCAATAGGAGCAGCAAGGTCCTGGATGACTGGAGTAAGAAATTCATGTCAAACCCACTGCTCTCTTTAAAATTCAGTTATATGAATCTTATGTGATGTATTGGTTTTTTCTTTTCCCAAGGTGTTATCTCACCCTCAGTTACCACTGCCACTGGAGACTTACTTTAGAGTGACTCTGGGAAAGGCACTGAATTCCTGTACCTGCCTGTAAAATAGGAAGGTGGTATTACATTACTTTTTTCTTCAAGTACACAAAGTAGATGCTTTCCATCTTCAGGACTGCCTAAACTAGTAATCTTGGCCTGAGGGACTTAATAATTCACAATGCAAAGAGAAATTAGAAGATTCAGATGTTCTGTGAAGGCACTTGTGCCAGCAAACTGCAAGTGATGATGGGTCACTGCTCCAATTCTCAGTAGTGTTCTACTTCCAAACCTTGCTAAGCATTTTGCCCACAAGGCTACAGGTGAAAGTCTATCCTTCCTTTGTTTTTTCCAGATGATCCCATATTGCTGCTGGATTCTGGAGGAGAGGGTTAAGATGTGGCTGGAAAATTCTGTCCTGCTCTCCTAGGTGCTGCAAAAAGGGGGCTGATGACACTTCCATTCTTCTGGGCTGTCAGGCATCCCCCTGGAGGGAACCCTGTGCACCCTTGGCTGGATCACCGTGCAGAGCCAGTGCTGGATGTTTGTGTGCCAGGGTCCCACAGTGTCAGAGCTGCAGGCTCTGAGATAAGGTTAGATCTCTAGAGTAAAACACAGGGAGGATATTTTCTTACACATAAACTCAAAACTCGAGAATTATTCACAGAATTAAGTGTCATGATGATAGTCCCCCCCCCCCCACTGGTCCCACAGGCCCCTAGGAAGTTGCTTGTAGTAAATTTCCTTGGAACCATGAACTGAGATGGCTGCAAGAGGGAGTCCATGGAGAGGAGCTCCTGCCATTGTAGGATTTTGAGCTGTGTCTTGGCACTTGAATTGTTAAAAAGGAAGGAGACCTTGAAAGCTCATTCTAGACTTGTCCTTGTCTCAGACAAAGTTAAAACCAAACTAATTTCAGAGAGGGTTGTATTAGGAAAACAAAAGATGTTAAAGCTCATCTCATTTTCTACCCCACTCTGGAAGGGTTACTCCAGTCTGCAAAGTGGTTTCATTAGTGTAGGATATTGGAGTCACATTGAGGTGACCTGTGACTTGTCTTGATTCGCTGCAGCTTCATTACTGAGGAGATTTTTCTGAAGATTGTTGCATTGCTGAAATTGGTAGCTCTGTGTGAGGTGTTCAGTTACCCAGGCAGCAATGTAAACCCTTAGTGGAGGCATAAGAATTTCTGTTATCTGAAGCTTATCTCTCATTTTACCCAGGCTAAGTAATGCAACTTTCACAGCCAGCATCTGGCCTGGAAGGCCATGGTTAGCTTAAGCCCTGGAAATCTTTCAGCTGTCTTCATTCTAGAGATCTGCTTCAGTTTTCCTGATGGCAGTGGAGCTGTGCCCTGCTGCAGGTTGGTCACTGTCTGTACTTTTGAAGATGAGCCCCTGAACAGACTGCAGGTAAGTTTGAAGACCAGCCAGTATTTAGCAGAGTCCTAGGAAGCCTTCGGCCAGACCTGGCTCTTCTAAGGATAGGCTGCCTGCAGCAGTAGAATTTTACACTGCTTTAGTGCAGCTGGTGCTGCGGGAAAACAAAGAAACCCTCCTTGGAAGACCTTCCTGAAAGCAACTGCATCCATCTGGGCAGTGCTTTGCTTCTCAGCGAGGTTGGACTGAAGTGGTGGCACTGGCGCTGTCTGAGGACAGTTAAAAGTTACTGGATGGGGCGTGGAAGGAGCGCATCAGGTGCCACCAGAGACACTTGGTACAGGCAGATAAGCACGGGGCTGTCCCACAGCTAATTAGAAAAGCATGAGTTGTCAGTCTGGAAATCTAAGATGCCATCTTTGGATTAGGGGGAGGCTCAAGTACAGGGCAACCCTAATTACTGATTTAAAACAGTCACAGTGATTGTGTAATACTCCCTGTCACTAAAGAAACATTATTACCTTCTCATGGATACAGGTGAACAATGGGGAGAGCCCAGCTGTCAGTTGCTCGGTGGGTGTTTCCTACAACTCCCTTTGGCTCCAGAAAAATGTTGCTTTCTTCTTCAAGTAGGACACTTGATGTGGTACTTGCCACCTCCTTGTCTCAGAGTTTGAACGAGTAGGAGCACTTTGAGCTGCTTTGTTCACGGCTGCTTGCACACCCGAGGGAAGATTGGGTTTGATTGCGTGCTGGTGATTGTAATGCTGTAGAGGCCTAACACCAGTCCCCTCTGGGGAGGGCATAGCTGTACTGGTGGAAGCAAAAATAGAGAAGTGGACAGAGGGCTGAGAACTTCCACGCTGCAGAGCTGCAATTTGACACTGCCTTGCTGATGAGATCCCCACTTAGTCTTTGCACCACATGGTTTCCACATGCTGTTCTAAGTGCTCTGAATTTCTTGCCCAAGGGGGCTTGGCTGGCAAAACAAGTTAGTTGTGTGTTTACACTGCCCACCTTGCAGAAGTGGTGAGCTACTGCAGGTTGGGTGCCTGGTTGCTTTTACATTTGAAAAAATTGTTCCATTTGGCTAGGGTGGAGATCTGAAGGATCAGAGTTGAGTTGTTGACAGAGGTCTGTTGAATATACCTTAAACTAATTTTAAACTGAAGTGACTGTGCAATTAGGTCCTGAGACTTGTGAAGAAGGAGACTTGTTGGTACCATTGTGTTGCTGTGTTATTTCTACAGATGTTGGGCTACAGCTAACCATGTACACAAAAAATAAAAGGCACCAAAGGAGTGTGGTCATGTTTACAGGTTGGTTACAAATGAAGCTCGCTGGCTGGAAGTTGAGAGATACCTTCAGGAAGATGACTGGTTACTGAGTGGTGCTGGCTCTTGCCTCTAGTGACTGTGAGTGGCAGCAAGAGGCTTGTCTGCAAGCTTGTGTTGGAGCAGTTGTGTTGGAACAGTTGTCTGGGGATGTTATGGACTGCACTGACTTTTTGGCAAGTGAAGATGACAGTGGAACATGACAAAGATGATAACCTGATGTCTAGAGCAGAAGAGAGTAGAACATAATTTTTAAAGTCAAATAGTTCTATTGGAAGAACTCCCAAGGATAGGCAGGACACCAAGACAGTAGTAGTGCATTCTTTATGTGCTTCAGGTTCCCTTCCTTGCAAGAGAAAGAAGATTCAGAATTTCCTGTGAAGTTTCCTAACATAAAATCTAACTTGAGAATTGCAAATCATGCACTTTCACTTAGTCTGAGGTGGTGTTCTCCTAAGTGCTGAAAAAAATTCATTGTCTTAGGTACCCAGTTTAATATTGCCATAGCATCTTAGGTAACAAGTATTTCCTTATTAGTGCTTGGATTAATTTATTCTATGTGTTGAGCAGTTGCTTTACTGTAAATAGTATCAGCTTTTATGCTATTATGATGGTAGTATCTAAGCTGAGTAACTTTGGGCTGTTTGATCTTTGTCAGCTTTCCCCTTTAAATTCATTATTTTGAGCTCCAAAGTGGCATTAAACATAAACCTTTGTATAGTGGCTTTCTGCTGGATAGCTGTTGATGGAAAAATTGGGTGTTGTGAAGCACTTAGTTTTGATGGCTGATTAGTGAAACAAAGCACTCTTTTTCAATGACAGAATTGGGGTAGCTTTTTCTCTTGGATTATTTTGTCTGTGTGTTGAGCCTAGCCTGTCTCTTTGAGGTCAGACTGCAGGGCTTGGGGGGATTGGAGCAAACCCTTGCTCTGGAGCTTATACTGGCAACCCTTCTCAAAACTTGGGGAACTCCAAACACAAGACCTGTGCCACTGAGTTATTAATTTTGAGTTCTGCATGACTGTTCTTCTGTAGGAAGAGGTTGTACTCAACATCCCAGTCCAAAGTCGTTTATGTCTTGTAACGTTGGCTACCCAAAAGTCCAGGAGTGGATCTCTGGGGCTGACAACTGTGGCTTGGTGGTTTTCAAAACTCATGTGGGGAGCATCTGCCCAGGTGATTGCAGACTTGGTGAGATGCAGCAGCTTCATTGTCTGGCAGGTTAGCTTTTTTGTCAGCGTGGGTCTTGTTTTTCTCAGGTGGTTTTTTTTTCCACTTCCTCCTTTTGGGAAGAGGGGAGTCAACAGACTTCCTAACATGTGTAGGATAGCTTTTTTTTTCAGAAAAGTGCTACTTAAACATCTGTTAGTTGGTAGATGCAAGCCACATTGAGCTTTTCCTCTTGGTTTCCTATTAATGTTTTCCCCAGGATTCAAAGATATTTCTGGCTCTTCTTCCCCATATGCATTTGATAGTGGTACCGTAATGTATAGTGGATCTTCTTTAGACTGCAGTCCTCAAGGTTGTGACACGAATTTGTTCTGTAGTGCACCAAGATTTTTGCCCTATGCCTTTCTTCATGTGTTTAATAAGCAAGGAAAGTGGAGAGAAATTTATTTACGTTCGTTTGCTTTAAAGATTGTTTCTGTGCTTATAAGTCTCCATAGGCAGAGACTTACAAACTCTTTAATGAAAACCACATAGAAGGCAGACCTGAAGCTTTGAATGCTCATTTCTCATGGCAGATTGGCCAGCTAATTGTTACTGGACGTGTTGGGACATGCCTCCGTGTGATGTTAATAAAAAATGGCTATTTTGTGGCAACTAGCACTCATTCACACCCTTCTGTAATCTGAATTTTCAAGTTTAAGCAAGTTCTAAATTTCCATTTTAAAAGCATTTAGACTTTCTTCACTATGTATGCAGTTTAACAGAAGAGTCCCTTTTTGAACATGTGTGCAGCTTCTGGAGTCCAGAAACAAACTGCCCAGCTAACTTGGAGGGTTTCAGCTAGAATGTGGTAGCAGTTTAATGCCAGTTCGCTGTTCCTTCTCCAGTAGCTCCATGCTAGAGAGGTGTCCAGTGAAATGTTTCTCTGCTATGTGACAATCCATCCCCTGGGTATTTAGATGCTGTGTGTAAGACTGTCTCCCTTAAGTGGAGTGTCTGCAGCGAGGAGCGAGGCCAGCCTGTGCTAGAGGGCAGGGCAGGGGCCAGTATTCAAAGCTGCAGGGAGACCTGAATGAGAGCATCTGCTGTGCCTGTACAATTGTGGAAGTGGCTCTGGTTTTGTGCCTGTGCTGCCATGGAGTGAGTGCCATGTCATGAACCATTTTTGGTTGAGGGTGGGAAAGCTCAGAGTGCTTCTTTCAGATTTGGTGCTAAATTGACCAAGTGAGAAACTGTAGCATCAGTAGAAACTGCAATAAAAAGGCAATGCTTCCTTCTAGTTTGGAACTTTCTTTTAGAAGAAAAAAGGTGTTAAGAGCACTGATTGGAAGGGGTGTTGACAGTCTTAGTATTTAAAATCAAATCCCTCCTGAGGTGATTTGAACCAAGATGGTGGGAATTCTGTGTGTCTTTGAGATGGTTTAGATTGGGGTTAGGGGTCACAAGCAGTGATCTGGCACAGCCCTAATTCAAAGCTCGAGGTGCTGTGTGTGCAGCAGCAGCCAAGGCTTCCCTCCTGCTCTGGGGATGAGGTTTTGCTGACAAGGAGGGAGCTTAGTGTACAAATACACAATCCCTTCTGGCTGAGGGTAGGATTTGCCTGGCAGTTGGTTGAAGTGAGTCCTTTGGTTTACTGAACCAGTTTTGATGCCCGTCACCAGCAGGGATTTGAAGTGCCAGGAATGGAGGGAGCACTCTGGTGACTCCTGCACAAGCAGTGTGGGAAGCTGGGATGTGTGGTTGTAGGGTTGGGGAAGCTGAGGCCCTCAGAGCTGAGTATAGATGCTGTGCTGGTGGTGGTGAGATGTGGCCAGGGAGGATGGGGTGAGGTAATGAACTGAATACCTGCTGTGCAAAGGGTGCTTTTGTTTCCAGGCTGGGGTTCCTGTGTGCATCTCATCTGCTGACAGGTCCATTTTGCCTTATTAAGACCTTTTTGAAGGCTTTATTTGCTCAATCAGAAGGTATTTATTTGCTGCCCCTGTGCTTCCAATTAGCGAATTTATGCTTCCTTCCAGTTGTTTATTGAACCAGGTGTCCGCTGCACAACCTCTTCCCTTACTCTGAGCTTGACCTGCTTTCCTCATGTTGGTGGAAAAAGTAGGGCAGATTTCTAGCTTTGGGTATTATTAGCCAGGAAACAAAAAGACACCCTGGGTTTTTATCACCCACTTCCTAAAAGAGCTAACCTGTGATGAGGGAGTGCTTCAGGAAGCACTGTGGTGGTGATGCCAGGAACCCTGTCTGTGGGAAGGTGGAGGACAGGCCCTTAGTCTGGTCCCTGGCTGCCTGGAGGGATTAATTTGGCTGCAGATGGAGGGACAAAAAGAATCACTAATGAAGGGGACAAGAGAGTTCCTAGGGTTCAAGAACATAAACAGAGCCCTAATATACAGTTTTGTTTTTTTTTTTTCATAAGCCAAATGCTTCTAAGGTGATGCTGAGCCTCAGAGTGGCAGCAAAGTTCAGCCTGACCTCCCTTGTGTGTGGCCTTGGCTGTCAGAACTGCATTTAGAGTGTGCCAGTGAGTGCTGTTTCCTGGACGTGTGTAGTTGGGATGTAACAGAATTCACCCTGGAAACAGCTTGAGCACCTAGTTTTTGAAAACTGATCATTGTGCATTCCTGGAGCCCTGTGTTAGTGCTTTGTCCTGCTGACCAGCTGATGACATTGATTGCTGAAGGCCAACAGTCAAAACAGGATCCAGACCTCTTCCTGCTTTCACTTAAAGTAGAGAGGTTTTCCTGGCGACCTGCTTAAGGATTTTGTCTCCACCTTTTGGGGTGGATGGTGGCAGTTGCAATAATACTGATTATTAATCAGCTGTTACTTTAAGCCACAAATTTACTGTCTGTCACTAAAACTTCAGGGAACTGATGGGTAACTGCTATTGTAAAGAATAAGGTTTTTGTCCTGACCTACCTTGTTTGATTCCTTAAAATAGACCAGTGCTGCTCGTATCTGAGTTACACAGCTTCACAGCTGTATGTGAATAACCTATTTTGTGACATGCTTTCAATCTCTTTTTTTCTCTCCAGTCTTAATTTAACCTATAATACTGTTCTTTTTCATTTCTTTCAGAATGGACTGCTGAATTGGGATTTATTGCAGACTCAACTGTACAGCGCTGCTCATTGCTTCATCTATTACCAGTTATTTAAATTGGACTTTTAATATCCTGCCAGCTGCTGTCCACACACACATGGTGCATTGTTGCCATTCTCAGAATTGCATCTTTGAAACCCAGGCCCTCAGTAACCTTCACAGAAGAAAGAGGCGACCTCCTGCGTGCGTTTGTAGAGGGAGTTTTTGGCCCTGCTGCCCTCTGGCTTTCTGGCTGCTGCTGGATTTCTGAGACACTATGGAGCCCAGCATGGAGTACTGCTTAGCACAGGTGCTGCAGAAGGATGTTGGAAAAAGACTTCAGGTTGGCCAGGAATTGATAGACTATTTCTCAGATAAACAGAAGTCAGCTGATCTTGAACATGATCAGACTATGCTGGATAAAATGGTTGATGGACTGGCCACTTCTTGGGTAAATTCCAGCAATTATAAGGTAAGTAAGACTTTGTCATGTGGAATGTGATTACTGTCAGAAGTGTCGATGGCAAATGCTACTTGATCTAAAAGAAAGCTGTATAGTAGACATTCTATGACACTGTTCTGTAAGCTGGTAATTCGACTGAAGCAGTGATTGTTGTTCCATATCCTGGTAGCTGATAGCTGCTATGATATCAAGGACTCAAGGCAGTAGGAATTCAGTGAATGGTGTTTGAAGCACAAGTGGATTTACGTTTGGTGTTCATAGTTTGTGATATCCTGGTTTCTTTGTATACTTTGTTAGCTGGTGCCATGCTTTGATCATCCCAATAGTTTAGCAGTGTTCATGATTTTCTGCCATACTAAAAGGTTTAGCAATCTGAAAAAAGCATATATGAACTGTATTTGTTTTCACTGGCATTAAATCTTGCTAGACTTTTGCTGTTTTGTGTGGGCAGCATAGTTGATGAACCGTGCTTAGCTCAAGAAAGATAACGTGTGTGTGTGTGTCTTCTTTGGAATTTGACAATGTTGAGATGAGTTGGTAGGACATGGAACTCCAGTGCCTTGTTATCCCTGCCATGTTATTTCATTTCCCTTCAGATTTAATGAGGAAGTCCTACCACAGCCAAGTACTGTGGGAATGGAGAGGCATTCTCAGCTGTGACTTGGAAAACTCTTGTCCTGGTCTGTTCATGAGGCTCTCTGAAAAGTCTAATGAAGTACTGAAGCTGTTGTATGGGATGTAATAATGTTCCTTTTTGTTAAGTGGTGGGGAATCTCAGAGTAAAGGTTCCTACAGCTGGGCCTAAAGATGGGGGTTGTACTGAAGTTCACACCTGTAGAAGTGAAAGTGGGACTGGCTGTGTAGGTTGTGAGTGCTCTGGAGCTCAGCATATTTAATTAAAATTATTTTTAACAGAAATTTTGATTGGGAGGTGGTTGTGGCATTGCAGAGTGTTCTGCACAACTGCATTTCTTTCTTTTCATTTTTGTCAACAAGCAGCTGTTGTAGAAGCTGTTTGGCATGTAGGAGAAAAAAAACCCCAAAAACTAGAAATACTATCACCCAACCACCAAAGCTAATATGGTCTCAATAGAGAATCTGTTCTGGTGGAACAAATAAAGGAATATTTAGCTTGCTGTTGTGAACAAGCAGCGTACATATAATCTTCTGAGAGTATTACATATTCTTACTGCCCCTTTTCTTGCTAACTGGCTTTTTCTTACAAACTTCCATGATTCTCAGTGGAAGAGTAACCCAAGCACAGTGAAACTGAAATTTTTACGGGATGTTGCATGGATTTCATGAAGTGATGTAGATCATAGAGCTGTGCAGTGCTTTGCAATCCCAGTATTGCACTTAGTTTGCAGAATTTCTATTCAGATAACTTGCTCTCTTCCCAATCTTTTGTCTGTTGAACTACATGCTTATAATGATCTCTGTGGTATTCATTTTCCAGTAACAAACTGGTGGCACTTCTGTACTGTAGTGACTCTGTTCCAGAACTCATGCTGCTGAGCTGGCTGTTCATTAATGTGTGTGTTCTATAGATAGCATTTGCTGTGATTAATAAGTTCTAGTAAGCATAACAGAGACATGTCTCAGATGTCTGGAGGGTGTTTTCTCAGTGAATGAGTACAGTAGGAGATGTGAAGCCTTTGAGTGGGGCAAATTGGCTATGAGAAGGTCAGTGGTGTGAAGTCTGCTTCAGGATCCAGCCAAGGCTCAGTGCCCCTCTTATGCCAGTCTCTTCCTTCTGTTTTAATGCCTGCATCTGCATTATCATTGCCTTTTTCCCTGACTGCTTGTGGGATAGGGGTTCAGAAGCTCAGCTTTGTCTGGTGTGAGAGCACAGGGGAGCTGGTGCCATCTGATCCAGTTCATGGATTAGTTTGTCAACTTTAGGAGTGAAAGGCTAAGCATCACTGCCCTAGGACAGCCATCTGGAGAGCTGAACTGCAGTGAGGGGTCTGCTCACAGTGGAAGAAGCTGAACATTTGTAGTCTGTTTCTCTTCTCACCTCAGAGTATCAGTTTAAAACAAAGATTGAGATCATCTGCATGATTTGAAATTTCCTAACACTTCACCAATAAAGTGTGTGTTCTCAGAATAAGACTGAGTGTGGATAACAAGAGCCATTATTCTGGACAGCATCCAGTGGATTCGTGGCTCCTGCCTGTCTAGGACTCCTCCAACTGAGCACTTGTGCTTATATGTTATCACCAAGGAAACATCAGTGGACCAGAGAAGAGGCATCTCAAAGGCAAACCAGTTTAGTTTGGGTTAAAAGGAGCTTGAACTGGTGATGAAATTGCAGCTTTACAGGAAGGGCCCAAGCTATCTCCCTCATTGGCATCCATGTCTGATCTGTTTATGTCATGTCCATCATTGACCTTTTTAGGCTTTGTTGGTTTTCTGTACATTGTTTTGATTTTCTCATTACACTACTTTGTGAAGTCCTTGACCTCAGCACCATGACTGCAGATAATGGAGTCTTTTTTTTCAAGATATTCCGGAAAAAAAAGAATGATGGAGGGCAGATATGTTTTTCTTTGGTTGGTGCTGTCTCAAGTCTGTTGAAAACAGCATGTGTAAAACAGTGAGGCCTAACATACTTCTGATAGCATTCAGTACTCTAAAACTCCTTAAAAAATCATCTTGTGACCTGATCACTGGTCCCTGCTTTGTAACAGACAGATGCCATAGGTGCAGAGGGCACCTGGATGGGTCAGGATGCTTTTCAAGTCAAGGAAACATAAAGGTGATTGTAAGAAACAAGGCACTGAAGTCCAGTGCAAAGCCATTTGCCTGTTTATGCTTGCTAGGAGTTGCTTGAACTGCACCTAACAGCCATTGCAGGCTTGAGCTTTCTCAGCAGTGCTTACAGGTGTTTAGAAGACATAAGAATGGTGCAGAGAGATAAGATGAATTCCCTTTGAGAGCTCTTACTCCTCTTTGGAGCACAGTTGCTTATAGCAGAGAGCCTGTGTTTGTGTGAGCACTAGGAGTTGTGGATTACACCAGTGAGGTTGGGCTGGGGAAGGTATTGCAGGATGCTTTAGGCCAAAGAGGAATTCTGCCTCTGGTCTGTTTCTTCATTTGTGCTTTGTTTGCCTGGTCTGTGCTGTTTCAGGATGGTGGTTCTGCTTGACTCCTTTTCTTCCCCTGCTAAGCATAAAAGAGAGTTGTTTTGCTGAGCTTTGAATCTCTGAACAATAACTAAGGCCTGTACAGAGCTGTCTGTCTTAAAACATAGGGCAAAACAGCAGAGCAGTGTCAGAGGCTTCAGCATGTCCTCTCAGGTTCCAGAATGCTGTGGCAAGGGGAGAGAGCTGAAATGTCAGTAATCCCCTGGTGAGCCATCTCGCTCTGAGCTGCTTCTGCAGCATTTAGTAATGCCGATGTTGAGTGTGCAGGGTCCCCTGGCTATCCGTGCCTGATGAGCCTTTCTCAATACCCAAAGCATGATGTAAATTAAGGTGTAATATAAACTAATATGTCCAGGATGTTAAAGTCATTTCAACCAGGATGCTATTCCAAGAGGTGAGCTGAGAGTGTTTGGCAGTGACCTTCTCTTGCCTGCTTCCCCTCAGCAGTATTGGGAGATGAGGTCTCTTGCACCACTTTCCCTGGGATGTGTTGCCTTTGCTGGTGGAGTTGAGGTTTCCAGTGGAAATAGCTCTTATTATTGCAGGGTTTTTTAGACAAACATCCAAGAGGGAGATTGGTGGTAACAGAGCCTTCAAACAGGTCAGGGTCCCACATACTGAAGAGAGATTCTATTCAGTGTTTTCACTTGTTGCAGAGTGGTAGGAGAGCCCAGCTTGAAGGGAAACTGGATGGAGGTTTGCAGTAAGGAATTGGATGCAGCTTTTTTTTTTTTTTTGTGCACTTTGACAAGTGATTTTTTGGCACTGCACTGCTCTCACTGGACAGGGTTTGCTTTCCAAGGAGGGTATCTCACCTTGCATGGAATGGTGCCCTTGTCCCAGGGCAGCCAGCTCTGTGTGAGGCTCTGTGCCCAGCAGCCTGTAGGGCTGGGTTTTGCCTCTGAGAGGCGAGTTAGGAGCTGACATGGTTAACAGACCCCCAGGTCTGAGGACACATCCACAGCCTCCTGCTGTGCTGGCAGGCTCAGTCTGTCAGGGCAGGGCTGTGTCCTGGGCTTTGTTTGTGTTCATGTATGCAGCACTTCGGATTTGATTTTAGTTCCCAGCTGATTTTGGTACTGAGAGAGACATCATTCTCTTTAAAGTAAAATGTAAGATGTTAACGAGCATTTTTTTTGATATGGTGAAATATTGCACAGATATTTTATTCCCCTGACAAAATTCCTAATAGCATTAGAGAAAGCAACCTTCCATTCTGATCTGTTTCTGAATATCAAGCATTACAAGAGCATGTTTCACTGAGCTGAAAAGAAATAAAACTTACATAAATTAGCTGGCTTTCTTAAACTGTGCATCGAATAATTTTTTTTGCTTGCTAATTGAGGGGTAGAACAGATGGTGCAGGCTTAGTTTAAAGTGACATCCATTAGAGTTACTTAAGCTGATGAATGGTTGTTCACTATAAGCATACATTTGTCCTCTATACCATGTTTATTTTGGTTGAAATTCGGTAGAAGAAATCCTGATTTAAGACATAATTATCATGCATGGTTATGGGTTGATATGATAATTTGGTGAGTGTGTTTTGTTGAGTATTTAATGCACGGAGGGAAAGGACTTCACCATCTGTGGAAGAAAAAGAGACTTGTAAAGGGTTTCCAAGCAGCTGCTGTTAGCTGCTGAGTTTTGAGCTGCTGGGGGTGCATGGAGATCAGTAATGTACACAGTCAGCTATTGCTTTCATCACTCTTTACCATGAAGCTGAAATTGCTAATAATGATGAATTAAATTAGTTTTGATGTACAAAAGACATGAGAAAGGGACAATGGAGGAAAAGTGATCTTGAGATCTGGACTGGAGAGTACAGCCCATTCCTTCCATATGCCCATATTGCAGAAGGGACTGTGGCAGAAACTGCTGTTGATGGCTTCCCTTGTGGGGAGAAGAGTTACCTTAGCAAGGGCTAAAGACTCATTCTGTTTGAGCTGCATTTGTGGAGTCTGCCCAGTCCTTATTTTTAGGCTTCTGTGCTGGCATGCTCCTAATAGGTGGGTTTTCCTGCCTTTAACTTATGGAAGAGCAGAGTTTGGGCTCCAGTTTCCTGTGGGCATTGATGTTCATTCCCAGTCCAGCTGATCAGTTGTTTTTTCTCTGTCTCTAATAGCTGGACCTGCATTGCCAGCACTTAACTGCTCTGTATGGCAATTTGATTGGATTATGGTGCAGCTCTTACCTCTCTGGTATCAGCAGTGTGGGGAGTGCCACAGAGGGTGCAGTGGAGAACAGAAGATTGTAGCAGCTGGAATAGATCAAATGCAGTGCTAGTTTCAGACCTTTGGATTCAGAGCAAGGGAAAAATGACCTGCTTTAGCAAGTCAGCATTTAGAATTCCCCTGTAGCTTTTTCTTCATACTTAAAAGGTGATAATGACTGGTGTAGCAGGAAGGATTGTCCTTTTCTGGCTGCAGTGGGAAGAACTCTAGTGGAGCAGTAATACTTTCTTTTTTATGCACAAAGTGCATGTGCTACTGGCTGCATAAAAAAAGGTTTGTGATCCTGAGCATGTTAAAGAACAGTCTCTCAGTTGTTTACCAAGGTATTACCAAATCAAATACAAATAATGAGAACCTACAGGATCCCAAGGGAACGTGCAGAGTGGAGACAGAGTGTTGAAATAATTAGGGCAGAAGTTTGTTTCCATAGTGGCACATTCAAGGTCTAACCTCTTTTTCTCCTGGCTTTAAAGCTCAATATCCAAAACTCATTCATGAATTGGAGGGGAAAATAACCCCATCCCTGAGAAGACAGGTAGCTTTTGTAAACCAAAGTGTATTTCCTTTGGGTCACCTGTTTCAGAAGTAGTTGAAGCCTGGAGCAGAATCCTCAGGTATCCCAGAAGTGTCTGCAGCACAGCAACCTTACAAACCATAAGGAGATGCTTTAAACCAACCAAGAATTTCACACTCAGTAAAACCCTTCCAACCATTTCTATCTCTCTTGTTTTGACCTAAGCAGCCTGAGGGTAATTGCAACACTTACATGGAGTTTTAATTAAATTGCAGCTTGATGTCCTGTCTCTTGGTGGCCCATAGTGGATGGTGAGAAATAAATGGAAATCTGGGATACAAAGTAAAAGTCTCCCTTGCATATCACTGTCTTGTAGGGATTTGATTCCCGGTTTTGTTTGCTGACCAAATTAAGCTCCCTTAGGATTTTAGTGCTGGGACTAAGAAAAGTTGTCTGGAGCTATTTTTTTTCTTGTTTGTTTGCTTGCTTTGTTGTTTTTGTTAAGTGTTTTAATTTTTGTGTGCCTGTGGTTTTGATTTTGTTGATTTTTTTTGGTGTGTGTTTTTTTTTGGGAGGGTGTTTTTTGGTGTGTATTTGTTTGGATGTTTTTGTTATCTTTTTGTTTTGTTAGATATGTTTTCTCTTGTGTGTTTGGTAGAGTGACTGCCTCAGCATTGGCAAAGCCAAGAGGTTCTTGTTTGGGACTGTGAGTCTGGGTCAACACACGACAGACTGAACCATTGTGGTTACTAAATTGAGAGGATAAAGCTATTCCTTTAATGCTGGTGTAGTGTTTCATTTGCAGCACTTCACTCTTGTCTCTAGGGTTTATTAGAGGTCTAACAGAGTTAGCCAGGTCTCAGAAAACCTTGGTGTGTGTTGCTTCACTGCAGGCTAAGGGTCACAGCTGATGCATTGGTGGAAAAGGCAGATTATTGGGGATTTATTTTCATGGGATAAGAGTGCACTAATGCTATTGTAGAGTGCCTTACTGGGCCCTTCTGTGGCATGTGTTGTACAGTTCTAGTTGCCTGTCTGCAGGAAAGGAATTCAAGCTGGAACAGGTGCAGGGAAGGGCTAGTGGGGTGTCCAGGGCATTGGAGAGCCTGCCTAACCAGAGGAGATGAAGAGGTTTGGCTTGCTTAGTTTACAGTATGAAGGCTGACAGGGAACATGACTGCTGTCCATAAATACATCAGAGGAGTGACCGTCAGGGTTGGGAAAGAACTCTTAGATTTAAAGGGCAAGGTTAGCACAAGAACGAATGGGTATAAACTGGCTGTGAGTAAATTTAGACTGCCTGTCAGATGAAAGTTGCCTGCAGAAAGAACACTGGAAACTCCTGGAGATGAACAGAGGAGGACAAGACATTTGGTTTTAGGATAGAACTTGCGATTATTTTGAATTGTTTATGTTCAGTGTAGAGTAACAGGATTCTACATAGTGGTAGGACAATTTTGTTTCAGTCCTTTGTGTGGTAGAACAGATATGATAATATGTCTTAAACTGCTTGAATACTTTAAATAAAATATTTTGAACAGTGTACTGGTTTTGATCCTCAGAAATCCCAAAGTGACTTACAGAGACTGTTCATATTGTGCTTGTTACCTCTGGAGTAAAATTAGCAGTCATTTATATGCATGTGGGACCCATCTGCCTTCATGTTTAGTAGGTAGCAGGGTGAGTAGGAGTGAATCCTCACTTTCCCTGACACGACCTGAATGCAAGGTTGTTGTCAGTGCTGGATTTACTGGGACCTTGATTTTTTTGCTAGTCTCTGAATTTGTTCAATGGAGTTTTGTTGTCCTCTTGATGCTGAAAGAAATACTCATCAGCCCCCAGAGTCCTCCCACCAGCACCACCCTGTTAGCTTCTCCACTGAAAGAAAGCATGCACATTCTTCCATGTCTTCTTTGTGGGATATTCCTTGAAGTTGTCTTAAAAGCCATCCTTGTCTCACCCTTTGAACTTCCACATGAACAAATTGTATACTGAAAGTCCCACTGTCAGTGGGCTCTAGTTGCCTCTTGGTCTAGTTTTAATTAAGTCATTTTGTAAGTTGGGAAGTTGTAGGAAACCTCATTTCCTTTGCCTTTTTCTCTGTAGATTTGCTGGTATCTCATGCTTTGGTTTTCCTCATGCTGAGGTCTATGTTTCAGTGGATTCTCTTTTCATTACTGTATTTGCATATAATCTTTGGTATCTCTGTTTTCCCTATCATATTAAGTTGAAATTTGTTAAAATTGGCTAAAGAATTCAGAAGCTGGGTGAAAAAAGAATAGCTGAATATTAGATCAACAATTTAATGATCTCTTCCTTAAAAATAGGACTGGAAAATACCTGATAATGCTTTTTTAAACATTCCAGTGTGCTTTTAGCATTAAGTGCACCTATGGGTTATTTTGGAAGACCAGCCCATGGGACTAGGTAATCTGTTGCAGGGTTACCTTTGTGTTTTAGATGTGCATTTCTGGCTCTGGCAGCCCTCCTTTTTCAGCAGGTGCATTTTGGAACAGAAAGGTGACATTAGCTGTAGGATCACAGGGTAACTCAGGTTGCAGGTGCCTCTGGACTCACTGTCTAGTTTCATCCACCCTACCACTGTATGCTGTCAAGGCCCTAAAACTTATTTATTACTTGTTTTTTAGCAGAATGTATTAGCTGATAAGTACTAAGTGTCGCAGTGTCAGAGGTGCTTGCATGAACTGACTCCCATGTAAATGTTTTTGGGATGCCAGTGATGCCAGCAGTGTTGTGTGGTGGCTCTGAGTCACCCAGGGTACCAGTGACAGCTTCACTGAGGCTGGGCACAGTCAGCTTGCCTTGCTCAGAGCTGGTGGCTGAACTGGGCTTTGTGTGAGTCTGTATGGAGCTGCCTCATGTAATTGTATCCCGTGTGTCCTCTGGTCTGTGGCTGTATCATTAAATGTAGGAGGGAACACACTGGAGACATGTAGTCTGAATTTTTCCAAATGAATGTTGCCTCCCACAAATCATTCATTACTTTCTTTCTAGATGAGATCCCTTTTTTTTTTAATTAGGCAAAACCTTCTCAGTTCTTCATTTGTGCTAAACATGGAACTTTAAAACGAAACAACATTTGAGTATTCAAGAATCAGAGCAAAGACACACAGTTATCAGACTGTGGAGAGCCTGATATTTTTTTTTAGTGTGGCTGGGATTTTGGCCAGAGGAAAGAATGCGTAGGATTGAATCTGTATTAAGTGTGAGAAAATTTCTGTGGCTACTAATGCTTTTTCATCTCTAGAAGTAGCCTCCTGGAGAGAAGTTTGTGGAAATGATGAAAAATTGCACAGTACAGTCCTGTTCTGACATAGAAACACAGAATGGCTTGGGTTGGAAGGAACCTTAAACATAATCTGGTTCCAGCCCCCCTGCCACTGGTGGGGCACCTTCCACCAGAACAGGGTGCTCAAAGCCTCACCCAGCCTGGCCATGCCCTTGGTGTGGCAGCTCTGCTCCTACAGGCAGGAGCTGCACACACACACAAAGGCTGGCAGGGTTTCCTTGGGGTGTGGAAGCACTGTGGGGTGAACTGTGGTGGTGCCACCCTGCCAGTGTTGAGTGTTTGTGCCAGTCAGCTGTAGTTGAGAACCTGGTAACAGCAAATGGGAAACCTAAAGTTGCTTCAGTTCAGTGTGTTTTGAAGTTATATTGTCTGAGTAATATCTGCATTTACTGTGAAATGTATATTAGGAATCAGCTCTTTGTACTAATTTTCTTTGTGTCTGTTAGACCTTGCTCTATTAAAAGACAGTGGGTTTGCCTTGTATTGCCATGACTCTCCATTTGACTAATACCAAGTGACATAGTTGTGTTGGATCTGATTGGAAATCCTGCAGCAAATGGAGGCATCACTGCTTGTGCAGTGACATGGAACAAATCTCTGCTTTTAACAATTTGGGAGGAGTTCATGTCTCACTGTTGGGAGCTTAAATAAAGGGTCACAGCTCGTTCAGTGTGGTATGGAGCTGGGCTTTACAGGCTTTTACTGATGTACACCCATCACCAGAGTGGTGTGATGGAGCCAGACCTGTTCATACTGCAGTTACTGTAATAGCTCTGTAAATATAGACACCTTGAGTTTTCACATTGGAATAAAAAGTGCACCTGAGTTTTGGACGGAATTCTGTTTGCTCATAGTTGATGGAATCAGTCCTGATGCACCAAATTGTTTAACCCAATGCTCCTCAATAATCTGTGTATTTGTGTGTGCTTTCTTGTGTTTGGAGTGCTGTGGACAGAATGATCCTTGTGCAAATACTGCAGTACACTCCTACTTTTGTAAGTTAAGCCCTTGGAGAAGGCAGTTGTGCACCTTGATTGACTCTGAGATGCTCAGAGGGGCACTGCAGTGTCCTGTCCTGAGGCACCAAGGGTGCCATCACTGTGCTGCTGTTGTGTGCCTGGCTGAACTGCTTGACCTCCAAAAGGAATTTCTCACTCAATGATTTGATGTGGTATGGAAAGCTGAAACTGCACACAGGTTTTGGGAGGTGCATGCTCTTACAGATTGGAATATTCTGTCTGTCTGGCTAGAGCTTTTCTTCCAGGCCTGTATGGGTGGCTTTCCTGGTTTTCCTGTCTGCCTCTTCTGCTTTCTTTCCCTTTAGGTCTTTGGGAAGTTGTTACCTGCATAATGTTGGTGGAATGTGAATAAGTTATGTGAGTAGGCTTGCTTGTGAAAGGCTACTAGCTTCAATCCCCATCAAGATCTGAACTTTCTTGTTGCCTTCAAAGAACTCTCCTTTCTTCATGCTGGTCAGGTCCCATTCTCTGCTTGCAGTTTAATCTGTTTCCTTCTGGAATTTCCTGTTCTATAAGCCTGCTGAAAGTTAATGAGAAGGTTTCCTAAGCAGGAGGGCATGTGTGGAGAAAAGTGCTGTGAAAAGTTGCACCTAGAGGTGGTTTGATGGGAACTAGTCCTGCAGATGAATGGAAAGGCAGGAGCTGACATCTTGGACCAAATGACAGTGCTTTGAAGGTGGAGATCTGAAACTTCAATTTGCAGAACAGCTAAAGAGTGATGGTGGTGTGAAAAGAAGGATCATCCATGAAAAAAGATATCTGTAAGATAATTCCCTTACAGGAGCAGTGGTACAAATTGGGGCATACATTTGGGAAAGGTGGAAGGGAGAGGCTTTGTAATAGCAGAAAGGTGAGCTGCTGAGAACCATGTGAGAACTTCAAGCTGTTTAATCAGATGAGATGGGCTGGATGTTAGGTCTGCATGCAAGTTTAGAGATTTAACAGACTTGAAAAGTATCTTTCAGGTTTCTATCAGGGAGAGATCTTGGGTACTAGGTACTAGCATGGTCTTAGCTGTTAATCCTTCATTCTCCTATCACCGAGGTATCTGGGGCTGATGCTAATTGATGTAATTGATGGCTCTCTGATAGGCATTTCTCAGTTTTCTGGTGGCCATTTTCAGGAGGAAACAGTGCATGAGAATTGTAGCAGAGTGTGCTGAAGCTGGGCAAACACTTAAGAATGAGAGTTGGTGTCTTTTCTAGGTGGTAGCTCTGTTACAAAACTAACCCTTGTGAAAGCTGGTGTGAGGGCGGCTTGCTGGCTTTTGTCTGTGGAAAGCAGGTTTCTCCTGATGTAGTAGTGAAGTTGTCTAGGTCACATGGGTCCATGGGCTCCCCAGTTCTTTCAGCTAACATAAAAGAGGGAAATAAGGTGAAGGGAAAGCTGATTTAGACAGGAAAGCCAGGGTGAATTGCTGGAATATGTACTTTATACTCTGTGTGGGTACTCCAGGCTTCCATGTGGCGTTCTTTATGTTTTAACTACAATCCACCTTTATCACAATTATTTTGCAGGAGTGTGTTTTGTGATGATTCCCCTGATGATTCAAACATCAGTGTCAGTCTGTTGGCACAGAGGGTGGTTCAGGGGGTCCTGCTGTTTTCATGCTCCCATTCAGAGGGGCTCCTTTGCTCGAACACTGCTGAGCAAAGGCTCTGCTTTGGGGGGTGAGACACACAGTGAGAAAGAGGGGCAGCTGTGCAAAGAACCATCTCAAAGAACCAGTTTTTGTGCAGACAGCTTAATGCTGGCAGTGCACAAGGCTTGGCTAAAGCCCTCTGGGGAATCTGAAGGTGTGCATGAGCCAGGAGCTTGGAGGAGAAAGGAGCTGCTGATCTGGGAAGAGATGGAATTGTGGGGAAAGATGAGTATGGGATAGACTCTGGTCCTTGTGGGAAGATATCCAGTGATGCCTCTTATGTGGCAGTCTGAGAGGAAAAGAGCAGGAGGAGAGATTCTGGTGTGTCTTTTTAAACTGGGATAAGGGAATCACAGGCAAAGAGAAGAGGCCAAGGGCAGGACTTTTAGATGGTGTTCATCAGGGTGGGAGTTAAGCCAGGAAAAACTTCTGGCACGTCAGGAAGATGCCCTGAGCCTGTTTATCTTCCTTCTGTTTTCTTCATGGCTATCACCATTGAAGTCTGGCATCATCAGACTGGGAGGATGAAAATAAAGTGTGTTACTGGGGGGTTGTTTTCCAGGGATCAGAAGGATACTTGTGACAAATGAGAGAAGCAGTTCTGGTAAGTGAACATGTGCTGAAAAATGGCTCTACAGCCAGACTTGGCTGGGGAACAATTAAAACAAAAATGCTCTAAAACCTGCTTTTTTAGTCAGGAAAGGTGTGGTAGGGTTGGGACAATGGGAAGTCTGGAACTTAATTAAGAGCCAAATCCTGCTGCCACTGAAGTTGGAGAAACTCAGATTGACCCCAGCTGCTGCAGTGTGCCATGTGCAGGCTCTCCAGAGACGGGACGGAATTTTGGATGAGCACCACCTCTAATGTGCGGAAGATCTGTCTGTTTATTTTTAGTTTGAGCTCTTCAAATGCTGTTAATAACATGCCTGTGTTACTTGTGTGCATGTTAATAAGGATTAATTTACATCTGAATTTTGTTTCTTATGGAGATTTTTCCTAGCAGACATTCCTTTGAGGCATTCCTTTAATAATAATAATGGGGGGGTAACTAATCTTGTTTAGTCTTTTGTTACGGAAGTCAGAGTTTGTGATTGAAATTTATGATTTTCCACTCCCATTATTTGAAGCTTTTGAATCTGTATTTCCATGTGATAGTTTCAGTGATTTTAAAGTAACAACACATTGATAGTTCTTTTTTCTGAATCAGTTATATGTGAATTTACATCAGAAATTTTGGCTGCTGTGCTAGTTACTTTGGTATTTTGTGATTGTGGCATCTTCTAAATGTGCTATTTTGTATAAATCTTACACAGTAGAAGATGGGGGAAAATCTTGGACTATTACAGTGTTTTTTTATACTGCCCTAGGAATGGATAAGGGAACAACCCCAGCCCTCTGTGCTGTTTTGTGCTCTTGGAGGATCACAACAGTTTTGAAACTGTGAGCTCTCAGCCACGTGGAACTTGGTTTATTGTTTAGGGAGCTGTAAAGATAACTTGAAGGAAATGAGGCTGTTATCTGTGGGCTTCTGTTTGCTCTGTAGAGATCCACATCCTTATTAGAAAGTATGTAGATCACTGTATGTTTCAGAAGGCTGAAAACTATTGGTTTAGAATTGGGGGTGGGAGTCCCCTTTTGGCAGATGACAAAAATGCTTGTTTTCCTGCATTTTACTGTGGTATAGGGAATGTCTGTATTTATAGCAAAAAATAAATTGTTGGTCACAATTCTTAGTTCTGATTTTCTTCCTTTATTTGATTTGAGGATCTTAAATCAAGTTAAACCCTAACGCTGTTTCAGAAGAAATACTTTATTCATAGAAAATAATTGGTTTCAGTGCAGAAGGAACTGCTTGGGATTTTGTATACTGTATTACATGGGATATCAGATTAACTGATCTAATGAGGCCCTTCTGCCTCTAAAAATCTGTTACTAGTGCAAATAATGTAGGATAAAGAGGGCATAGTTTTTGCTGCCTGTATTCTTTAAAATAATGTAGCTTGACACTAGACAGATATTGTTTTCAATAATTTTCTTCTCTTCTTGCTGTTTCCTTTGTACTACCTAGATCAGTAGTGTGAGATTCCATCTCCTCCAGACAATGTTTGTTTTGACATCCTGAAATCTTCTCTTGGTTACTTTATGGGGAATCTGCTATCTCATTTGACTTGAATAGAATCACTCTAGGTATAAGCATCTGAGGAGAGAGGCTGACTAACCAACATTACAAGCTGGATTGTGATTTGGAATTAAGGTTTCAGTCATGAGAGCTGTCCCTGTCCAGACCATTGGCTGCTTGGGTTCATGCTGGGTGACCAACTGAGGGTTGTATCACTGTATTGAAAGGGTTGCTGTTCTGTGGCAAATACCAGAGCTGAGAGTGATACTTGGTTGTCCCAGGACCTGTGGTAGCGTCCACATCTTTGCATTCTTCTACATTCTTCTTGAACTTGAGGGTGCATCCTGCTCCTCTGAGGCTTGAGGCTTGGCAGGGAGGGAGATAAGGAGTGAACCCACAGAGAGCTGAAAGAGGTTCTTTGCCACAAGCATTCTCTTTCTCACTGACAGGTTCAGTGTTTGTGGATGACATGCTTAACCTGCATATGGATATTGTTTTCATCTTTGTGCCTGTTTTGAATCTCTGCTCTTCAATGCTCATTTTTGGAACTGTTGCATATCTGTGAGATGAATCTTGTTTTTTCCTTTTATCTAGCATCAAAAGATTAAAAGGAAACTTGAAAAGAAGCATACGTGCTTTTATTTGACTTGCACAGCTAATTTTCTCCTTAATGCTGTGAGCTTCAAGTTGCTGCTGAAAGCAAGTTTGTGCACATGCACCAGGAGTCTGCGAGGGGAGAGTCACAGGGAGGTAAATTTTTGTTTCCTGGGAGATTCCCTGTTTGTTTCTGCTCCTTTGTTAGTGGTGAGCAGCAGGTGATCTGGCTGCACTCTGGACAGCTGAGCCTCATGTCAGTCTTTGTCATTTCTGGGCCTGGTGGGTCTCAGCTGTGGTGGTGGCCCATGCTTTGTGTAGTGCCATCTTCTGTGTTTGTCCAGAGTATTTGAGCATGGACTCCTTCAATAGAGATAATGCTATTTGATGTCTGATGTCTAAAGCTTTCACTAGAGCTAATCTGTATAAAACTTCCTGAAAGTCCTGCTTGTTATGAGAAACCTCCCTGCTTCTCCCCTGATCTTGCAAGATCTGATTTAGAAATACTTAGTTCATGTTTTTTCAGCATATACTGTAAATAGTTGGTTTGCAGGTTCACTGCTCTTCTGATTGACATAGTTAATGATATACATATCTTTAAAGTCTTTGATGCTGGATCAAAAGAAAATAAAATCATTTTGGAAGAAGGAGATTAATATAAGTTTTTAAATTGTGTAGTGCATTTCAGCTGAAAGTATCTGGAATTACTTTTCAGACCAACAAAATGGCTAAATCCATCATTGAAGCCTGCTGCTCCTACCTGCCTGAACAATAGACATGGCATAAATGTGTTGCTTTCTGTCAAGGGAATTTGACTGGTTTAAATATTGATGATATGTTCTTTAGTCAGCAGGCATTAAGGCAGAGATTGTATTTGGTTCTTAGTTCACAGATAAAGTAGTGAGGCAATACTACAGGGAAAATCTGGAAGTGGGCTTGCAGTGTACCCTGCCTCCCTTCTGCCCACAGATGGGTAAGGAAACTGCTCTGCAGATTTAAGTGTATTTATTTACTGCAGCATTGGTAGGGGTTCATGTGGAGCTGCTCCCCTGCCCTGACTGCTGCAGCAGCAGGGGCATTAGGTAGCCTGGCTCTGGAGGCCAGCACTGCTCTGGTGGGACTGAGCACAGAACCTGGTGTGCAGCACTGGCACAGGGAGAGGCACAGCACCAGTGCTAGGAATGCACTTGTACCAGGCATGGTGGGAGGAAGCCTCCTCTGCCTGCATGACTGAAATAGGCTGGCAGGCAAGGTGACTGCACACTGAAGAGGAAATCCCTGGATATTTTTCACAGTCTTCATTCTTCATTTTTTGCCTTATGTTTCTATGAAGCTGTAAGACACCCCCCAAAGTATGGAGGCTGCTCCACAAATTCCTGTTGTAAAGGATTCTTCACTGTGTGGAAGGTGAGTGGCTTGCCAGCCTTGGCCCCTTCTGTGTAAAAAGATGATTAAACTCCTGTAGGTGGGTTTTGTGTGTGTCAGAAGATTACAATTACAGGTTAAAGACCATCTGTCTGGGTTGCTGAATGGTGATCAGCTGGGTGGGAACTGGGTTTCTGCTGGTGTAAAGGTTTGCTGGGAAAGCAGGTGCCCTTGCAGGGATTAGCTCCAGGGGAAAAGGTGTTTTCTCTCTTGTTGCTATATGCAGGTGTTCTAGCTAATGCCACATGCAGATGCTTCTCGTTCCAGATTAATGATGCTTTGTGCCCCCAGGTCTCAAGGAGGTTGTTTAAAGGAGAGAGCAGTGTATTGACAGGATTCAGTTGTTGAGTCTGGTCTGTTTGCCCAGCTCCTCAAACCAGCGCAGTGAATTCACTCTGGAGCCATGGGCAGGGCTTAGTTGCTGCTGAGCTGGCAGCTCTAGCAGCAGGTGATTGCAATTGTGCCTCCAGTGTTTTGGGCTCTTGGGAAATGACTGGAGGGCAGAACCTTGCCATTCTCCCCTTCCCAAGCATATTGTATAGTCCAGGTTTGAAAGAAGAAAACTTCTCTTGCAGATCTTTGTCAAGCAACCTCTACTGCTCCCAGTCTGAGCAGTGAAAGAGCTGTGTGGATTTTCTCTGGTGTCAGTACGAGGAGAGCGATAGTCAAGAGTTGTTAATAATGAAGGGGCTGCTGTTGACTCCGCTTGCAGCAAACCCTTCTCCCTCACTGGGTGCTGAGGCTGTAAAAGGTGGTGGTGGTAAAAGCCATGTTTGCAAACCACAGGTCTGCACCACAACCGAGCTCTTCTGTGTAGGAGTCAGAATAGCAGTCCAGTAACTTTGCAGTGGCTCATGAGATGACACTTTAGATTCCTCCCAGACACCAGCAGAGCTTTTGGGCGTGTTTCTGTCCTGCTTGCAAGTGTTTGCAGTCAGCAAGGACATGCATTCCCTGCCTGTAGGAGGTCTTTAAGGAGGTCCTTTAGCCTCTCTGCTTGAAGGCTGCAGGAGCGGTGCAGTGCCCCACTTGGAAGTTGTTGCCCATTTGTTCATCTGTGTTCAGGGGAAAGCTCTGGAGAAAATTTGTTAAAGAGTTTCAGAGATTGAATGTGAAATTTTAGGAAACGCTGACTACAAGCTTGGCTGTATTTTCCCTGTGGTTTTAGGATGAAAAGGCATTGCAGTAATGTGATATGAGTTCTACACATTAATGTGTACGACTAACCTGTAGTAACTAATGTGTTTTGGTGGTCGTTGTCTTTATGGTATTCAGGCTACCCACAGCAAAAAAAAAAAATCTCCTGAGGTAAGGTTTTAAAATAAAGCTTCTATTTCCAGGTAACCTGGGCTGTTCAATATCCTCTCTTGTATGAAGAGCAGTGAGTCTGCTTGCAAGGCCTGGGAGCTGTGAACCTCCCAGCTGGAGTCAGTGGAGGGCAGGGCTTGTGCTTCATGCAGGAGCTGGGCTGTTACAGACTCAGTTCAGTATACAGTGTCCAAGTTTATAAAGTCTTCCCTTCTTCCTGTCTCTTATCTGTTCTTTAGGGAAAATGTTTGTGCTTAAATTGAGGATATTGGCCCATTGTAGTGATTTGAAAATGAGGGTGGTGTCGAGACATCTGAGGTTGGGGAGAGATGTCTAACTTAAGATCAGCTTGTGTCTTGCCCCTTCCAGAACCAACAGCTAAAGATGATGTGGTGGTAAGACAATTTTAGCTATATGGTAGTAAGACAATTTCCATATGGTCTGGGAAGTCGTGCAAATCTCTTTTGACACAGTTTTGTGCAATTTAGTTTAAATTTCTCCCTAATAAGTAAAACACTGCAAGCCTAAAGTAATTTTTCTATTGCTTTGAGTGGCCTGGAGCCTTTTTTACAAGGTTTAACTCCCTTAGTGTGGCATAAATGAGTTGGATTTAATTGGGAAAGGGCTGGTCTGTGTGTTATTCTGGCTTTGGTAGCAGGTCTTGCAAAGCAGCATAACTGAGTCATACTGATATGGAACCCAAGACAGAGCATGCTGAATATTCTGAGATTGTTTCCTTTCCATGCAGAGTCCAGCATGTGTGTTTTGTGAAGTTAGGTGTAGAGGTGGTTAGAGAGTTGTTCTGAAGAGCCAAAAGTTTGTTAAGATGTATTGATTGCTGTTGGATAATGAATGTCACAAATATGAGGAGTTTTACTGAGTCTTGGAGCAGCTTAGCATGATAGAATCCAAATGTCTCCTTGCATCTTGCAGTGAGGAGAAAGCTTTTCATGTTCTCTGAGTGAGCCCTTCTCTAATACATTATTCCAAGAAATCTTGTGATGTACATGTTCCATATTTCTCAAAGCTTGACTCAAAGTAAGTTTTGTCAAGAAGAAAATTGTATTTGTGTGTGTATGTTTAAGTTGGCATCATTGGGGTAGAATTTGTTAAGGATCCTGCAGGGGAAGAAAGGATGGGTATGGTTTGAGTTTCAGACCTAGGAGAGGGAGCCTAAGGTTCAGCGTAGTCTTTATATACTTCATGACTGTACATTAATCTTGATTTAAGCCAGTATTGCAGAGTTCTGTTAACCAGGGTGTCAACCTTACCCTGGGGAGTAGCTTTTATTAGCCAGTGTAGTGTATTCCTACAGAGGATTGCTAATAAGAGTCTATCACTCTGCCTTTTATTGTTCATAAAGGATGCTTACTAACTAATAACTTACATTGCTGTTAATGTGTTTCTAATGGCAAGGGAGGAAATTTTGAGGCTTTGTAGGTATTGTAATACCAGGGACTTCAGGAAACAGTCAAATCCAGTTTATTGTTCACAGAAGACAAATGAATATACCCGGATGTCTTCTGTCAGATATTTATCCAACCTATGCTTAAAATACATCCTTTGAAGATTTCACATTCTCCCCAATCAGTCTGCTCCAGTGCCCCTCTGCTCTGCATGTTTAATTTTCTTTCTAGCTAATCTAAGAGGATTTCTCTTTATCCTTTTCCTGGAGGATATGGGAAAAGATGATCACCACCTTTGTTCAAGTCCATGCTAGCAAAATCTGTTCAGTGTGATTTTCAGTACAATTGCTGATGTGTGCCAAATGAGGCTGGTGGTTTGTGCCTTGTTCTGCAGTGTGTTGGCAGAGCTTTGTGCTGCTGGATCTGGTGGGATACTGAGGGAGGGCACACGACTCTTCATCCCAGAAAGGTGCCAAAAAATTGAAGGGTAAAGAACAGAACTTCTCTGCCTGTAGGTAGTGCAAAGGCCTTGTTTATGCCTCCTTTTCATTGAGGGGTCATGTGCCTTTGGAGGTGTAACATCTTCATTATTTAATGAAGATCTAAAGGAATCTTTAGCCATATTGTGGTAGCTGCTCTGGCTCCAGCTCCAGGTCTGTAGCAGTGTCATTAACAAAGAGCTGGGGGGAGATGTGGGATAAAGCTTTAAAGGAATTGTTGTGGGCAGAGATAGTTTTGGTAATCTCTAGAAAGGCACAGCATGTGGCAGGGAAAAGAGCACGCTGGCAGATGGGGGGAGTGCAGCTACAGTCATACCAAGGAGACACTGTTGTGAGGCTTTCCTGCTGTGGCAGACAGGTGGGTCACAGTGTTGATATGTCACTCTGGGAACTTCAGCTGTGATCAAGAATGTGATGATATGAATTAAGGGCATTTCTGGGAAGGGAACCTGTAGAAGAGATAGTCCATCCTTTGTGCATGGAAGATTTTGCCCTTGGAGACAGAGGGTTCAAATCAGTCTCCTCTGGATGAACTTGCATGTACAGCCTGAAAAGCAACAGCAGAGAGAATCAAATCAGTCTTGGAGGCTGCAGCAGAAATGTCCTGTACAAGTACAGCTGGGCTGTAGCTTCCCTTGGTGGTCACTGTGCTTATGGAGTGTCTTACAGCCATCTGATGTACATGGCAGGAGTGATGGGTGGTGTTAATGGTGCCTTGGTTTGTGACTGTCTGTTTAAGGCTCACAGTCTTTCCTCTCCATTCCTTGGTGGAGCTCTGCTTTTGGTGTTCCTGGTTAGCTCTGCAGCCTGAGGAATGTGCCTTTCACAGGCACTGTGGCTGCACTGCAGTGTCCTGCTGTAGTGAGGGCCTGCAAGAAGCCAGCAATGGCTCTTAGACTTGCCTCAGAAGAAGTTCTTGAGCTGCTATTATGGGAGCAGAAAACTGGTTTGACTCGTGCTGCTCTTGTGTCCCTGGTGAGGACAGAGAGCGGTGTGTGTCAGCTCCCTGCTGAGCTGGCTGTGCTGGGCTGCCTCTTGGCTCAGGGTGGCTGTGGGGCACCTGTGGGCAGCCCCACATCACCTGTGTGCGGGAACAGACCCTGACCAAAGGCTTCAGGGGGCACACTTGGGAGACCCAGCCTACCTCTGCTACAGCAGCTCTGTTTTGTGGTGCTCAGAGTCACCTGGGAGCACCCAGTTCCTTTCTGTAAAGTCAGAGAATTTCCTCAAGTTCTTTCAGAGAAGGGTGCTGTTTGCCTGCATGCTGCTTTGTACAGATGAAAACAATAAAACCAGTGCTGGTGTTGATTGGTGTTACATGTCTTCTCAAATCCTCCTAAGGAGGCATTTGGGATTGCTTTCCCTGGGTGGTTTTCCTGGGACCCTGTATTTCTTGCTGGAGAGAAGTGGTAAAAGGGAGATGTTAATGCTGCTGTATCTTGACTCCTAGTCCTAATTATCTAGTGATCAAGAAGAATTTTATGGAAAATAATGTAATTGCATTAACCTCTCTTGCAAAATAAAGTTTTCACTATCTTGGATTATTTAATGAGTCACTTAAAGAAACCATCAAAGCCCATGTAAGGTCAGCATATAATTGGGCAACTCTTTAAAGAACGTGTGGTCTCTGTAGTATGTTGAAGTAGCTTAGTAGCTAAAAATCTGTTTCTGGATTTTTTTTTCTCTACCTAGTAGAATTTAGGTGACTCTGAATTAAGTCATCAAAAGGAGAGAAATTTGCAGTGACAGTTGATTTCCCTGTCCTGTTTCTGGACAGAGAGAATGTGAATGCAGACAGCTGGCTCAAGATTCTGGTTTTGTGCTAGTGTGATGGGTCAGAATCTGGCCTGTAGCAGCTAATCCAAATTCCTTACTTTTGGTTGATGAAAATGTCAAGATACAGCAGCAACCACTGCAGGACCTGCGTACCTCTTGAAGAATTTTTTATAAAGAAAGAGTTAATAAAGAATCTGTACTTTGTTTCTGTGTTGCTTTGTGGTTGTGGCATCTTCTTTGATGTATGAATTGGGAGACAAGGAACAGAATGTGTATGTGCACACTCAAATTCCCAGTCCTTTGAAAGATGGAGGAGAAATCTCTTTAAATGGTGATGTGAGTGTATGAGTAGGTCTGCATGGATATTTTTTTCCTGCATCTATAGATCTTGGACTGAACTACATTTGTTACTGGGCTGCATGCTGGCACAGTCCCAACACTGCAGGCAGATGTATATGAAGAAGCCAAATAATACAATACCTCTTTCCAACACACAGTACTGCTAGACCTCAATGTGACAAGTTTATGGTAGTAATAATGCTCTGTAGTTCTAGATGAGGATATGAAAACTAATGAAAAACACTACCTTGTATCTCCTGTCTTGCTGTGGTGCAGGAAAGTGCTATTAACCTACAGGAGGAAAAGGATGAAGGGCAAGAAGAGGCATAACTGTAGCTGCATCTGCTTCTGAGTCAGTTTGTGGTGTTGATTTTGTGGAAGACTTAGTAACTTATCTGCTTGACTTCTCTTACAACGTCTGTTCTTAAGAAAAGCAGCCACTTGATCTCTAACCTGTACTACAAGCAGTGTTATCTGAAAAGCATATTATGTTTCTGTGTTATCCTTGGGCATTGTCATATTTTAAATCCTCTAAATTATGTTTTCTAGCCTGACATAGTTACTATCTGTGAAACTCAATCTCCAATTCAGCTGAAATAGCTTCTGTGCCTTAGACTGCAGGAGACTTGCCAGCAGCATTCCCTCCTCCTTCCTGAATCACTCTGCCACTGACAGACTGATAGAGAAACAGTAATTGAAGCCTATCGCTGCGTGACTTTGAAGTTTTTACTTTTATCAGATGATGTCAAGTTAAAACCTCCTAGATAAATGAACCAAAATGCCTTTTTCTTTGCTGAAAAGAATAACTCAATTCCTGGTATGACTGGCAGTATTTGAACTAGAAGTGTGTGTGTATCTTGCTCCCTTATCCGTGTTGCAGATCCTTTATTAGCTGTGTGAAACACCCCTGAAGTCCAAGATTATCGTGGGTCAGATCATGTAGCTGGAGTCTTTGGGGGCTATAAAATGTTGCCTGGCTTACACTACTGTACATGGAGAAGGATTAAGAAAATAAAATTAGTTTTTCTGTTTCACAGTCTGTCAGCAGGGTCTTACAGGTGGCGTCGTGGCAGCTCATTAAGCCTGGTTTTGGATTGACAGGGCTGCTTCTAACTAGAATACAGAAAAGTGTTCAGGTTTTAATGAACAGTAGAAGTCAGTTTCAGCTGAAGACCTCTGTGTTAAGAATCAAGTACAACAGAACACCTTCTCTAGAAAAGTGGCCTGACTGATTTAATTTGAGCAGCAGAGGTGAGATGGTGTTGAACTAATTGGCCTTCAGAAACAAATACTCAGCTGAATTTATTGATGAGGCCCCTTCTTTTGCTAAAAGTAAAGAGTTACTGTTTCATTTTACTCAGTTTGGAATATGCAGTAAGGCTGACTGGGATGGGAGGAAGCAGTCTGGCATCCTTTTCATGTCAGGTTAACAATGGCACACTATCACATCCAGCATTCTGTGGTGTGTCTTGTTTCAGAATTCACAAGACATCAAGTTTTGGAGTTCTAAAAGTGACCATGCTTTCCCATCTGTGTGCAAGTTTTGCTGCTTTATTTAAAACAAAAAATAATAATGGGATACTTCAGTTTGGAAGAGGTATCTCAAAGGAAACAAACCACTTCTGGAGTTACAGGAGCAGGAAGGCTTACAGAGCTTCCAACCTGTTCAGCAGAAAGCAAGCTGATCTTGTCAGCAAGTGTCCAGTGAGAACAAACCTCTGAGAAAATAACAGAATTACAAAACAAGGCATCAGTCTTGTAAAATTACAAAAGAAAAGTTATTTAAACACTTGCTTCAGCTTAGCCATTATTATGTTGAAAATAACAATAGTTGTGAAGGAGAGAAAAATGTAGTGAAAGCATTGTGGAAGGTGAGTAGAGCCTGTCCAGAGGTACCTGCTTGGTCTGAGCTCTCCCGGGGTGTCAGCTCTTGTGTACCTGTGCTGAACCCGGAGTGGCTTCTTCTGTTACACTTACAGCTTCTGTTCCTCTGATCTGTTTCAGGTCTAAAGAGTTCTGTTTAAGATAATTAATCCAAGAACTAATGATTTAGTTGAACACTTAATTAATACTTTACTTGTATTAATCCACAAGAATTCGTGGAAACCTCTTAACATGATGGATGCTTGTTTGTGTAGCTGTGGCACTAGAGCATTGATAGGAGCTATTTGCCTGACTTGTTTAAATGTGTTTCTAGAGCTGGATATAGAAGCCAGAATGTATGTGGTTTGTCCCTATAATTTTCCAATTGGTTTTCCACTTGTGCTGTCAGCTGCTCAGATGGCTTGTTCTTTTCCCTTAGCAAAATGCTGGCTCCCTCAAGCAGTGCAGGATGCAGAATTCCCTGCTCTTCCCTTGTTTGTGGTTGATTTTTTTTTTTGTTTGTTTGTTTTGGTTTGGCTGAGGATGTTTGGGTTTGGTTTTTTTTCCTGTTTTTGATTTGTTGGTGAGTGGGGGTTTGGTTGTTTGTTTCTTTGGGATTTGGTTGGTTTTTTTCTCTGTAAAATGCTTGCAGTTGAACAGGTCTGGAGACTGGATTGCTTCAGCCACAGAAACAGACATGGAACAGGCACTGCCTGAGCTGTCATAGCAGTGTCAGCCCATCCATGTGTCCCAGGCTGAGTCTTGAACCAATGATTGCCAGGCTGTCACCCTGCTCTGCTGTGCCTGGGCTTCCCCAGGTGTCTTTGCAGGAGTTTTTCATAGCAGTGAGTTATGCTGTGACTACAGTAGCCAGAAAACTCTCTTCTGGCAGGTTTTGTTGAAGAGTTGTCCCATGGTGACTACTGTCACCTCTTTCAAATCTGGAATGTCAGGTGAGTTGGTTGAAAAGGAGTGGTTTTTGTATGGAATTGGGTTTTCCAGGCAGCTTATTAGAGAAGCCCCAAGTACACAGCAGAGCCACAGGGAGACTGCACAGCACTTGGTGCATGTGGTGTTTGCTCCTGAGCAGTTCTGCAGATATTCCCATGGCAAGAAAACTCCCCTTGATGTGTGCAGGTGTCCCAGACCCAGGATACTTGTGCATAGGTAGCCTACATGAGATTGCAGAGCCTTTTTGGATTCCTGAGCACATGCCAGGCACCCATGTGGCCCGAGGGTGTGCCCTGATTTAGATGCATTGTGCCTCACTATGCTGTCACATAATTGAGTATCTGTTGGACACAACTAAAAAGGCATCTGTTTTCAGTCTGAGGGAGGAAAACAGATGTTTTATTCTCTTGTGAGAGCTCACAGTGATGCATCAGCTGTTGCTCCAGATCTCAGTGATGACAGCCAAAAAGGCAAAAGGAAAGACACACACGGCAAAAGGACTTGAGGAGATCAACATTAAATAATTTCTATTTCCTTTGTGTTAAGTGACATGTGGGATTTGGTTCTGAAGCATGTGGAAAGCATTACTCTCTAAGCTAGAATTAACTTTTAAATGGGCAGGGACAGAATATTTTTTCGTTGGTTTCCTAGACCAGATAGATCAAAGTCTTGAAAGAGATCTAATTGCCAAAAGTTAAATGATATTAAAAATTATGCTGGACTTGATCAAGTCTGGATGTAAGACATGGTTAGCTGCAAGAGGTGTGCACGGGCTACAGTGGTTGAAGCTGCTGAGCCAAAAGCTGTGTAAGGTGTGCAGAGTGCTAGGCTGGGCCACTGGTGTCACTTCACTCAAACGTCCCTGTCCCTTGCAGGATCACACAGCAGCTCAAGCAGAGGGCATGCTGACAGCTGCCCAGCCTGCAGACAGGCACTGGTGCATACCTGCTGCTGTGAGGTCTGGTTCCACCTGCACAGGCACACTCAGGGGAGCAGGAGCTGTCCCCTTCTGTGTTCTTGTGACACTGTTTCTGCTGGGTCCTGGTTTTAGCTGGAGTATAGCACTGATGGTAAGCTCTGAAAGCTTTCCCTTAAAGTTGTTTGACATGAATTGAGAAATAGTAATTAAGAATAGCTTGGAGAGGGAGTAAGAGGGAATGGCAAAAGAAGAGACTGATGTAGTCAACAGTTCAGGCAACAGCTCTCAGTCTTCACTGACGTTATAGAACAGTGGGAAGCATCTCTGTATGGGCTGTGCTAGGTCCTGTGGCTGCTGTAGGTGCTGGGTTAGATGTAGCTCAGCTGCACCCCTCACTGGTGTTGGTGAGACTAGGAAGTGTTTTAACCTGTGCCTTTAAGGGTCATCCTCTGGCCTTTCTCCTGCATGGGTCAGAAAGAGTATGAGCAGGATTCTGGCTGAAGTGGTGCCTTCCTCTGTGGAATTCCTTCTTCCCACCTCTCACCCTTTTCTCTTCCTAGCACCCATCTCTTCACTTTCCTGGGCTATTGTATCTTTCTGTGGCTGACAAAGGCATCTGGAACCTTTCTTCTTTTCTGAATGGAGTTCTTCACTGTTGTACATTAAGCTGTTGCTGATTGTGTCTGGAGATGCTTTCCAAAGGCGTAGGACTGTGTGGTACGTGCTGAGCAGGCAGTCTGTCTGTGCAGGGTGGGAGGTGCTGTGAAAGCTCGAGGTCTTTGGGTGTTTCCAGAGTGTTACAAAGACTGGGGCTACTGAAAATGCTATTGCATTTTTAATTGCATGTGTTCCTTTCTTCCCAAACAAGGCAAGAACAAAGCTTCATTAGCCACGACCTAGCAAAAGCTGTCATCATCTTGTAAGTTTCCCACTCAATTTGGCTGCTGCCTGCTCCTCACCACTGGGGCCGCTCTGCCTCCCTGACTGATCCCCACTTTTTTCACATTGCCAACAGCTGCTGGGACTTTGCTGTGTCTGCACCTCGTTGGTGCCCTCCTCATGAGGCTGGCCATGCATCCTGTCATCATTGCATCATAAAAGCTGGTGTTGAATGGTGTAATCTGCAAGTGCAGATGTTCAGAAGCTTGGGAACTAGTGATTAAGGGGAGTATCTGGATATTTGAACGTCCTCACAGTTGTTACTGGACTTTGTGAGTCCTAAGGGAGCAGAAGATTGTCAGTGATTATCTGCTAGGTTGTGTGCTTGCCTTGTTTTTTTCCAGATGCTGTCTAAACCCTCAGAAACACTTCTGTTCCAGTTTTAAAATGTGTTGACCCTTTCTATTCTTGTAGTGTTAGAGATGGAGTTGGGGTCAGTGCTTCTGTGCTCGGAGCTTTTGAGGTGCTCCAGCTAATATGGCTCTGCCTGTAGGCAGATTCCCAGTGTGAATTCTCCCTTGCTCTGTGCACTGTAGCAGCCTTTTGCTGCTAATGGAGGGGAAGGCAGTGTTATTAGGTAAAGCAGCCTGCTCTGCTAATAAGGCACATTGCTGTGCTGGCAATTGATTAGTTGCCATAATAAAGGCTTTCCCTTTTCCTACAAAAAACTAAACAGGGCAATGCAATGGCCTTGTTATTGTCCTTGCCGTTTTCTTTTTGCTTTTCTGTAGCAAAAGGAATGCTTCATACAATGAAGCCTCATTGTATGAGGCTTCATTATGCCTTGAACTCTGAGATGCAACTGGTTACCAAAGCTACAGGGAAGTGGTGCTGATCCCAGGGCAAGATCTCATCAGTGCTCACAGAGTTATATTAATTTTTCTTTCCTGGCTGAGGGCCTGGCTCTAAGTGTAAATGCTCAGCTGAGGGCAGTGGAAATGTATGGAATAGTGGCAGTGTTTTGACTAAGATATTTAGCTGTTGTGTGGTGAGGAACCAAAGGTAATAGCAGTTGGTAGTGCAGGTGTTTTGTTCTGATATCAATTCATGTGAAGACACTAAGCATTGAGTATCCATAGGTAAGGTGCTGCATAAGCAGGACCACCTTCCTGAAACAATGGTGCTGCTGCTGTTTTCCCAGCAGTGTTTGGGGTAATTGAGATGTGACAGTGTGAAGTAAGTTGTAACTCTGCTTTCAACTGCAAAGTCTCCTGTTGTATTACCATGAGTTCTGCTTCTCTGGAGACTTAGCAGACTGTATTTTGTGTCAGTGGTGATTTACCTGCTGTGCTGTCTGGAGCTCTGACCTTGCTCAGGGTAGAAAAGCCTCCTGCTTTTCTACCACACAGTGACTCTGCAACTTGTGCTTCCCTCCATGTCCTGTGGAGAAAGCCCAGTGGCTGCTCCTCTTCTCATCATACACAACCACAAGTTGAGAATCTTTGCAAAACAGGGTGAATTTGTTCTTTGGAACTCCCCCTTCAGTTCCCTTGAGCAGAGGCAGGTAGGGGAGCACTGTGATTGAGGGCTGACTTGGTCCAGCCAGCCCTGTCACCTGGGGCATACTTGTCAGCTCTTCTGGAAGCAGATGTCTGCATTTCAGGGTGACCATGTTCTTTTAAGCATCACTCTGTGGAATTTTTGTAATGATAACTTTTTGCTCTGCAGTGCATTTTCTTTAAATTGTTTTGAATTTCTCATGTGTTCTACCAAATCTTTAGCTTTTAGATCAAGAGACAACTGAGGCACTTTGTTGGCTTTTTTTACTGAATCCAGAAGATAGTTACTGGAATTTTTTGCTTTTGCACATGAAAGGTGCCCTTGTGTCCTAACAGTAGTGGTAAAAATACATCTCTGTGGAGATAATTTCTGACAACCTTTTCTTAATGTCTCCCAATATTTAAATGACCTTTGTTCTCCTGGAATTTATTTCACTGTAGAACTATGCATATTTACTGAGTTGCTCATCTGTTACGAGGCTTGTAAATGAAGAACAACTTTCAATAACCATTTTTTTGCTTATTTTACAAGTGCTGGTGGTTTCGTTGGGTGTTTCGGTTCACCTAATTCCATCAGGGAATTTGAGGATTTTCAAGGTGGTGTCTGTGACAGAATGGATGGTATCTCATCAATCTAGAGAAAGAACTCAAGAATATATATTCAAAGTTTTGCCTCATTCAGCTCTTCGAGCATAGCTTGCAGTCATGACAGTAAAATCAGTTGTGCTACTCTTGCTACCTTTTTCTTTGCTGGTGTTGGTTTTGCAAATTGTGTTGTACAAAAAAACTTAGCATCTGTGTCTGTGTGAGGATTGTTGGGCTGGGGAGAGAGGCTCATGCTTCCAGTGCAGATGTGGTGCTGCCTTGGAAAATGAATGAGAATTCTTGGAATGGCAGAAGGAGATGGACTATTCCAGGGTAGATGTGGTTATAGTTGTGTGCAGATGGGATACAGCATTTCAGAAGCTGATTCCAGGTTTCTCTGACAGGACTTTGGTTACTGCTGTGCTGACCCAAAATACCTGGCTTCAAAACTAAATTTGCCAATATCATCTAACTTCAGCTTGGTCCTGAGTGCCCAGTTCATTTGTGATGGATGTTTCATGTCACAAGGAATTAGAACTGCTCCCTCTCTGACTGATCACACCAGCAGTGATGTGAGCCATCTATGCTTGCCTGCTTGCCTTGGACTTTTCAGTGTGTAATCTGAAGTGTTACACTTTTTTCAAAAGTATATTAAATTTACTCAAAGTGTGCAAGCGCTTCTCCATGTTTTTGCTGATGAATCTAGAAGATTAGCTAAGCAACTCTTAAAAAAATAAACCTGGTTGAATACTCTTCAAATTCTGGGTTTTTTTCTTCATATTGAGATTTAGAAGTCTTGTCTTCCTTTTCCCATCCCTTCTCCAAAGAGAACCTCTCAGAGTTCAAAGTGATATATAGCTGAGCTGTGTCACCAGTGGTGACAATCAGCATGTTGGAGCAGCATGAAGCAAGCTGGTGGCACAGCTGCTGCAGAAGCTCTCTCCAGCATTCCCGTTTAGTCCCAAGCTGCCAGGCGTGGAAGGTTCAGCAGGAGGCTGGCAGAGTGCAGTGACTTTGTGGGGATGTACTGCCCACCCCACTGCTGCTTCCCTGCAGAGAGGGGGATGAAGGTTCCTGCAGGCACCACCACATCCCTGCTGTGGCGTGGTGTGGTGAGTGGAAGGAAGGGCTTGTCTCTTTCCCCTCCTCTGAGTTTGTCCAGGCCATTGGGGTGGCCTGGAGCTGATTCACTCTGGTTTCTTTCTGCTTAGTCAGATGTTGCTAGATTGTGAAGCTTCTTTATCCTTTTCTGGGAGTGTGTTTAGGTGTATCTTGTTTTAAACTGGATGGATTTGTCTGCCATGCTTGGTGACCATGTACTGTGGAGCAATGATGATGGACTCTCTGCTCTCTGATATGGGGAGCTGCCTGCAAGTCTTTCAACACCAGCCAGATATTAAAGGACAGATGCTTTGAGTTGTTTTTGTTGACCTCTGAAAAAAAGGACTGTCTCTATTGGGAAAGGCTGTGTTGCATCCTGGGAACTAACAAGAGACTTCTTTACTGGGGGAGATGACCTGGCATTTGGAGAGAGACAGGAGAAGGGTTTGCTGACAGCCCTTGGCACCTACAGAAAGTACGCTGAGACAAGGCAAAGCAGCAGCAGATGCCAAATGAGCTGAATACTGGGTGGCACAACTTGCTTTATTGCCTGTCTTGGGGAACCTCAGGAGTCAAATGAGCAGAAGCAGACCCTCAGGCTGAGGGCTGTCACTCTCTGGTTCTGTGCTCGCTCTTTTGGGGGCCCGTGTAAATAGGAGGCTGAAAGATCTGGGTGGATGTCAAGGCCTGGAATAGCTCTGTAGTTATCAGCATTGCAGCATTATCTGGAATTTCGGATGGAGAGCTGCCCTTCCTGTGCCTTGGTGTGGGGCTGTGCCCGCCAGCTGGCTGCCCTGGGGAGAGGCCTCCATCGGGATCAGGCAGTGGGATGGCTGCTGCCAGGCCCATCGCTGCCTTGGGGAGAGGCCTCCATCGGGATCAGGCAGTGGGATGGCTGCTGCCAGGCCCATCGCTGCCCTGGGGAGAGGCCTCCATCGGGATCAGGCAGTGGGATGGCTGCTGCCAGGCCCATCGCTGCCTTGGGGAGAGGCCGGCATCGGGATCAGGCAGTGGGATGGCTGCTGCCAGGCCCATCGCTGCCCTGGGGAGAGGCCTCCATCGGGATCAGGCAGTGGGATGGCTGCTGCCAGGCCCATCGCTGCTCCCATCGCTGCTCCCGAGCTTCCTCCTGGCCCCTGGTGTGTGTTAATTCAGGCAGAGCCTCAGTAACTGTTCCAGCAGTGAACGGGTGGGCTCTTCAGTGCACTCAGTGCAATGCAGCCAGGGCTGGAATTCAATTAATTCTTTGTTCATTTGCCAGCCGTGCCCTGGGTTGTCTGTTATCTGTCTGTAGCGGATCTGTTGACTCTGTCAATCCATACATGATTTCTGCTTTCTGCCTCTGACCTTCTGAGGCAGGTGTCACATTGGGGTTGATAAATGAATCCAGCATAGTTGGGAGTAACATTTGCTCACCCCAGTTGCTGTTTCCTCAATAGCTGTCCAGGCACCACTGTAATAATTGTGCTAATTTATAAGGACAACAGCAAAAATCGTGCATGGCTTAGCTTATCCTCCTGGCCTTCTCCTGGGGGTGAACTGCAGGGTATATTTGCACTGTGCATGTGTTTCCTTTCATGTTTGAGTGATGAGTTCCCCTCACTCTTCCTGGCTTTCGGGCAGTTTGAAGAAGAGATGGATTCCTTCCTCTCCCGGGATCGAATTTATCCCTGGGGCACATCTCTGTAATTGCAGGCAGCGCACTTATCTCTGTGCAGGATGCTGCCGTGATGGGGCTCTGATGAGGCAGCTGTGAATGGTGACTGGCACTCAGAGTGCCATTGACTTTCCCTAAAAGCATCTCCGCACTGATGCGGCTCTGGAGCCCACCCCCTTGCTGGGCTCTGCTGCCGGGCCCCAGGCGGGTGAGGCTGCCCTGAGCCGGCAGACACGGGCAGCGATAGCCCTTAGGGCAGCTGGCTGAGCATTTGGCAATGGGAGATTAAATCCAGTGGGCGAGATGAATGTGAAAACGACACACAGCTAAACAAAAGCACGAGGAAAAAGCTCCTTTGGTGTATGAATAAATATTGTTGAATTAAAAATTGGCAGTCTTGAAGGGTCTGTTACTGTGAGGGGAGAAGACTGCAGGCGCTCTTTGGAGAAGGTGAAGTTGTATTGTTGTGACAAGTTAGGATCCAGGGGCTGGTATTTAGGAAGGTTTTTTTCACAGGATACTTGGCATGTAGTAGTAGGCTGTTTCCCCTGCCACACCACGCGTGGTTGCCTGGGTGTTCCGGAGCCGAATTTGGAGCGGATCCATGTGACAGGCTGAGGGCTGTGGGGTGGCCGCTGGTGCGCAAGTAGCGCACGGGGTTCAGTGCAGAGCAGCGCCGGGTGTGCCCTGCACGGGCTCCGCTGGAGCCGCGCTGGGCAGGGAGGGGGAAGGGACAGTGGGGGCGGTGCCGGGAGGCGGGAGCGGTGCCCGGAGGTCGCAGCCCCACGCGGGTCCCGCACAGCCCCGCGGGGTGTTCGGTCGGTTCTGCTCGAGGTGAGCGTTGTTCAGAACGCGCCGCGCACACGCCGCGGTGCGAGGTTCCAAAAATTGCGCCGCGCACGGAGCGGGCGCTGCTGTGTTGTTTAAGGCGTTAGCAGGGCTGCTCTCGCCATACGCTCATTGAGCAGCCGCGCAACCCCCAGATAAGGACGGTTGGCGGCCGCTGGGGCGCGCCGCCCGTAGGGGAGCGCGAACCTCGCCAAGGTCCCGGCGAGGGGTGGCGCGCCCCCGGCCCGCCCGCTGCCCGACGCCCGGCTCGGGGGCGCGCACCGCGCGGGGCCCGGCGCGCCCGGGCGGCTCCGACCCGGGTTCGAGCCCTTCGGCGGCGCCGCTACCCAGAGTGCTCCGCGCCAGACGGGTGCAGATTTGCATAGAGGGCGGGGTCACCGCGCGGCGGCAGCGGCGACGGAGCGCGCCCCCTGCCGAGCGGCTGCAGCACAGCAGGGCACGGCTCCGGTAACGCGCGGCTGCGGGGATAACCGAGCTCCCGGTACCGGAGGGACAGCGGGTACACAACGAGTACAGCTGTGCACGTGTACACACGGGAGTGCAAATATATGTATGTATCATAGAATATCCTGAGCTGGAAGTGACTCACAAGGATCGTCAGCTGCAGTTCCTGGCTCTTGCACAGGACAGCCCCAACACTCCCATATGTGCCTGAGAGCCTTGTCCAAACACTCCTTGAGCTCCGGCAGGCTTGGGGCCACCACCACTGCCCTGGTTGTTTGTGTATATATGTACAGTTGTGGGTATGTACAGGGAGCTGGGCTGTGTTGGGACAGCCCCGGTGGCACCGCCTCAGGAGCCTGGCTGTCCCTAATGCTTCCAGGGTGATTAACCCCAGTGCTTATCCAAAAACCTAGGGAGAAGTGTCTTGTACCAGCACGATCATGATCTGTAGAGTTTTGTGAAGTGTTTCACATACAGGCTGCACAGTACTTTCAGTATGTGATGTCCCTTTTTTTAGTAAGTAAGCTTAGTTAAAATCAGAGCAGGTTTTCTGATCTGCAGCCTGTCATGAAGCTTCTCTCAAACTAGGTGTCTTTCTTTGAATTCTAGTTACGTCATAAAAGTGTTTGGTTTCATTTTTGCTAGTAAATAATTAAGCAGCTCTTAGTGCCTACCATTTTCTAATTATAATTGTAATCATTGCAATGAATTAGGAATGCTAGTTACAGCAAATACTGAAATGGTTTATGCACACGGTTTGTGTACCTTGCACATCTATGCATATGAATTTAGCACTCAGCAGCAATGGCAATTGCAGTGTTCATTAGTTCATTGCCTGTTCTGTGCTTGCAGGTGGTTCTCCTGGGGATTGACATCATCTCTGCACTGGTGTCCCGCTTGCAAGATCGCTTCAAGGCCCAGATTGGCACAGGTGAGGGGTCTCTGTGTGAGTGTCACCATCACTGCCACCACCTGCACTGGCTGCTGGACTCAGAGCTGTCTTTGTTCCCAGGAAAGCACTTGGGAGGCTCTTGGTGGTTTTCATGCTCTGCTGAAGGGCAGTGAGGCTGGTGCCTGCATTGGGCTTTGGGGGGAGAGCAGCGGGGCTCTGTCACTGTTACAGTTTTTTCCAGAGGCATATGAATGTTCCTGTTTTCTTTCCTTAGTGCTGCCAAGTTTACTTGATAGGCTGGGAGATTCTAAGGACTCAGTGAGGGAGCAGGATCAGACCTTGCTGCTGAAAATCATGGAACAAGCTGCTAACCCTCAGGTATGTTCAGCAGTCCTCCACAGCATGAATGACTGGCTGTGTGAAAAAAGGAAACCTTTTTTGTGTCAGAAGGTTTCCTCTGCCATTTTTCTGTCTGAAATAACTTCATCTCCCTAGACCTTTTTATAAGGTGTTTACTTTACTTGGGAAGGCTATTGCCTGATAGGATACACAAGAGCATGTCAGTGGATTTCTCAAGGATGGGATGGGTATATGTCAAGAGCCATTTTTCCAGGTTTTTGGAAGGTGCTTGCTTTCTGTAAGTATGAGCATTTTTTTAGGTAGAGGGGAGTTACTGTGAAGTGAGCACAAAACTAAGAATTAGTCAGTCAGATCTAAAAGTATCTTGCTCCTTTTTGTCCTGTTCTATTTGGATGGGTGTAAAGCTTGTATTTGAGCTCCAGAGGTGGTGTGGTGTATGTCTGCTGGAAGACAGAATCTGTTTCTTACCCCATCTCATTTTCCTCTTTCCTGTCTTCCTCAGTACGTGTGGGACAGGATGCTGGGAGGATTCAAACACAAGAATTTTCGGACAAGAGAAGGGATTTGCCTCTGCCTTATTGCAACACTCAATGCGTAAGTCAGAGCCTTCTGCAAACCTGTGTTGTGTACATGAGCCTGCTCTGATTCATAATGGTGCTTTTTGTTCTTTATTCCCAGATCTGGAGCTCAGAGTTTAACACTGAGTAAGATAGTGCCACATATATGTAACTTACTTGGAGATCCAAACAGCCAGGTGAGCTTTTGCTGTGAGTCACATCTAAAGGTTGTGCTGCTTGCCTTGTTGGTAAATGAGCTAATTGTGCTGCTGGTGGTGAGCTCTGAACAATGCTGTGCACACAGAACCCTTGGCTGGTTTTGGAGAGGTGTAATTTGAAGTATATCCAAACCAGCATATCAGTTACTCCAAGGGTTCAGCAGAACAACACGAATCTGCAGATGAGATGAACAGAAGAGGGAAACCTCTGTGGGAAGGGAACTCCTGTGCCTTGGAGGCTGCAGGGATCCCCGTGGGCTCAGTGCAGCACCCCTCACCTTCAGAGAGAAACCAGTCTGGGCAGGGAGGGCAGATGGGGCCAGTCAGACAGCCTGGCCATGTGCACTGCCACAAGTTGTCCAGGCAGTTTCTGAACAGGGGGGAAGACAACCTTTAATCAGCAGTGCTACCCAATGAAAATACAAGTGGAATAAAATCTGTTTCTCCTTAGTGCTTTTTGTCTTGTTTGGGATTAAATGCAAGTCTGTGGGGTTAGTGAGAAGAGGGAGGAGGAGAAGTAGTGTTCAAACTCGCTGTGTAATGTGGACTGGCAGTTTTTGAATAATGCTGTTGGTTGTTCTGCCACCCCGGGTGACACATCTGTGATCCAGGTCTGGAGAGGGTGTTCAGCTGGAGAATGGGTTTGTGTTTGCTCTGGGGAGTTGGCCAGATTTCTGTGGCTGTCAGGGTCTCCCCTTGTTAAGAAAAGGACTGAGTGACGCAGCCTTCCCTTGCTGCTTGTACCAGTGCAGGATGGTAAAACCATTTCTCCAAGAAATTTAATGTTTAGGGTCCTCTGTAGTTCTGAGCTGGGACTAAGCAAGCTGTTACCCTCCAAGGAAATCCTGAGTTTATGGCTTAAGCACACAGGTGCCTTGGTGCTGCCATAGGTGAGCTGTTGAATTAATTGGAAAGCTGGTGAGGGCACTGAGACATTTTTCCTCTGTGTTCCCTCTTCCTTGTGCCTGCCACAGCCCCTTGTCCTGTGTCCAGCTGCAGGGGGAAACCAGGCTGATCTCTTTCCCTTTCTCCTGTGTCTGGTCCCTCATCCCCATAAAGCCTGTGCCTGAACTGGTCAGACAGAAATGGCTGTGCCAGCGGCTCTGGGTGGAACAGTGTCTGCCCTGGGCAGGGCTGCTCCTGCGCTCCCCTGCAGCTGCTGCTGAGCGCTGCCAGACTCGCTGGGCTCGGGCACTGCTGCCCTCTCCCGGACAGAGGGGAGAAACAATCCCGGTCAAGTCCAGTTTTATTCTTTTGTTGTGGATGTGGAAGCTGTTCCACCAGAGCCCTTTTCAGAAATAGTGCTTTTGTTGTTTTCAGCTGATGTGATTGAGTTAACCCAATGTGCATCTGGTGTGCCAACAATACTTAAGCTCCTTCAACGCTCCTCAAAAATAAAATTACTAAAGCTTTATTATTGCTGTGGTGGAGTAAACCAAGTATGATGGTGGGAGCTCCTTGCCTTGCTCCTTGGGATTTACAGTCCTGCAGCTGTGCCTCTGCTTAGCTGTGCACACAGGGCAATCCTTGCAGTGCTCAGGCTGGGCTGGGGTCTGTGTACCCAAAACTGGGGGCACCAGAGGGTCCCCACAGCCTGCTGTGCCCAGCAGCACTGGTGGCAAATGGGGCTGATGGGCAGCAGTGCTGAGTGAGGGCTGCCATGAGTGCAGGAGCGGTTTGGAGGCGGGCAGGGACCTGCTGAGCGGGCAGGAGAGCGGGGAGAGGTGTTAGGGTGGGTGTGAGTCAGGTGTTGGGGTTTTCTTTGGCCAGGAGGCAGGGTATGTGTGCCTGCCCTCTGACTCCCACCCACAGTCAGTTCTGCCTTCTGTCTCAGAATATTCCATCTCTAGTTCTGGGGTGTGTGTGAGGGTAGCTGCTGGGCCATCTTCTGTAAAGCAGAAGTGCACAGTTGGTGTTTCTGTAGGCAGAGCACTTTGTTTACCTTCTCTGCCTGCTGTGTCTAGTGGAGGAAGGGTTTAAGTACAGAAAGGTGACACTTAATCAGATTTATGTCTCTTCTGTTGGCTGGAAGGAAAGATGTGCTCAGCAATTTCTTGCAAATCAGTTTTGAAAATATGCAAAATTCATGGTGACTCAGGTGATTGAATACTCCTCCCTTCCTCCCTGTTTTGTTATCAACATAGAAATGTAAGTTCTTAAGACAGCATTAAAAATCAATTTATTTGATAATATCCCACTAATATAAGGTCTGTTTGTGTCTCTATCCTTTTTCATCCAGTAAATATACCTGTTGTATACAATGGGAGGAGTTTGGCAAAGGCAGCCAAGCTCCTTTTGCATGAAACCTTTCATCTTACACCTCCGCTGCCTTTTCAATTCAATTACCTGCTGATACTGTTAACATGTGAAAGGCAGGGTTGGAAGCTCCTTCATGAGCTGTGTGCTGATGTGTATAGTGGCAGCTGTTGTTGCTGAGAAATAAAACAAATTTAGTTCTCTAATGTAGGACTTATTAGGGATTTTATTAATTTAAATTGTAAAGATGATTGATTTCTCTCATGTCTCACATCCAGGTTCGAGATGCAGCAATAAACAGCCTTGTGGAAATTTACAGACATGTTGGTGAACGTGTAAGGGCTGATCTCAGTAAAAAAGGATTACCCCAGTCTCGGTAAGTTGGGAATGTCCTTAGGTCTTCACTACTTTTGGGCTGCTTTTTATTCCCTTCCTCCTTTCAGAAGACTTCAGGAACCTCATGATTGAACCTTCTCCCAGGATCATTGTTTCATTTTTTATTTTTATTTTTTAATCTAATAAGCACTCAGATTTACTTAGTGCAGATCTTGTATCTTTGCCCAAGTATGCCACAGCATCTTTGGAAAACCACAAAAAATATTACAGATATTTAGCTAACTGACTTAAAATTAAGGGAATTAATATTTTTCCTGTATATTCTGCATATGCAGGGAGGAGACACTTCAGAGTACCTTGTGTTTATGTAACTTAGGCTGTCATAAACAACAAAAATGCACAAACAAAATAATCCATTTTAATATTTTATTTAAGAAAAAAAAAGCAGCTTCCCTCCCCTGCCCCCCCAGCCAAACCTCAAACAAAAAGCAACCAATCTTATGTCAAAACCAAAGCCATGTCCCTGTGCTTCTGCTGTTTGAGGTGCATTAGAAAGCTGCTCTGCATCTTGCCTCCAGCGCTCAGGGCAGAGCATGGTTAGCCCTGAGGATGGAGGAGGTGGCAGCTTGCCAGTGCTCCGAGGGAAGAGGTGCTTTTGGAGTTGGGGCACATGCAGGTGGAGGCAGCACTGTTGTTGTTGCCTCCTGTTCTCCAGTGGAAACATCTGCTCCCACAATGTGCCTTAAAGAAATAAACTCACTGGGAAGGAATGATGAGATGTGATAAGAATCTTCTGCTCTGCTAGACCTGTAACATAAATGGGAATGTGTCAGGGCCAGAGACAAATCAAGTTGGTTTTTAGGGGTGTGTTTTGTGGTATTTCTGTAAATAGTTAAGGTAGAAAAAGGGGTGATGAACTGGAAATGCGTCTACAATCAGCTTTATCACATCTTCAGTAATGTAGTATTTTCAGTTATATCTCAGGTTTTCCTTTCCACTTCTGTGTGTTGATGTTTTTTGTTTTTTTTAAGATATTAAAATAACTTCCTTGCATTGACATCTTCTGCTGACATTTTTGACAGTGCTCCCAATGACCTGAGTGATGCCAAATCTCTTCTATAAGATCAGAAGATGTTAGAATTTGGCTGCCCAGGGAAGTGGTGCAATCACCACCCCTGGAAGTGTTCAGAAGCCATGTGGATGTGGAATTTGAGGACATGGTTTAGTAGTAAACACGGTGGTGCTGGGTTAAAGGTTGAACTCGATGGCCTTAGAGGTCTTTTCCAACTTCAGTGATTTTATGATTCTAATATTCCTAAAATTTAAATTCAGTTGTTCATTGTGTATTTCTTTAACTTTCAAACAGGTTGAATGTAATTTTTACTAAATTCGATGAGGTCCAAAAATCTGGAAACATGGTCCAGACTTCAGTTGGTGAGTAGAAGTATTCTCTGTTTGGTGCTTTTAGCAATTTTCAGTTGGTGAGGCATTCAAATGGATATACCGCAAGTATTCTGTTAGGGGAAGCAGGAATGGTGATTGTTCAGAAATATACACAGTGCCTTTGCAACAAATAAAATGGATGTTTAGTTTGTCTGCTGTCCTTTTGTAGTATCAGAAGGAGAAGGAAGCCTAAGTTTTGAGAAGAGAAGGTGGTGCTGTAACTGTCTTCTTGTCCTCTTGAGTTACATTAGGGAAATACATCTCCTGTTCTCAAGTCCATGTGCATGTAAATTGTTCATAAGGTGTATTAAATAGTAATTTCAGAGAAGAATTGTCTTTTCAGTTTAATGCCCTAAAAGGCACAGAGAGTGTACACAAAAATGCAGCAGTATTCTGTTTAAAGCTCATGTTGTTTGTATTTTGCAGTTCCTAAGTGTCTGGGATTCCTCCCAAATCTGTCCCAAACCAGGACACTACATTTGCATATTTTGTGTGTTTAGGACTGATAGCCAAAGACCCTTAATCTGAGCCTTAATTCTGTCTGTCTTGTCTGAGACTAGTAGTAACAAGCTTACGGTAGTAACAAGTGTTTATTACTGTGTTTACAGATAAGCTTATGGGCTAGGAAATAATTTTAACAGGTATTATAAATTGAATAAGTATTGTTTAACAGTAGATTTTTGTGAGAATCCTTGGTGAGGAAATGCATCTTTCTGCTGACAGTTGAGTAGAGCAGATGAAGAACCTGAGTTCAGCACTGTGTGTTCCTATCAAGCTCACACCCTCTGCAGGGCCAGGAGCAGGGGAGATGATGTCCCAGCCATTCCCACCATGCTCCTCAAAGTCAAGAGAGCAGAGAGGTGTTTTCTCTTTTAAATAGGAAAAAAAACCTTTTTCACTTCCAGGCACCATTCTTCTTGCCATAGCCATTTTATAACACAGTAAACTTCATCCTTGCAGAATCAATAAAATTAACTGATTTGAAAATCTTGAAGTTATAGTTTGGATTATTCAGAAATGTGATGTATTATCTTGTATGTTTGTGAATGATGAAGACCTAGGACAAGTTCCTTTGTGATGGAATGGGTTAAAATTACACTTTTGCATAACATGGGACTATTTTGTATGTCCAGGTGGATGAGCCTTACAGGGATAAAAAAGTGCAGTTGAGAAACAAATGTCCTTGTTCTTTTTTAACAGGTGGGAGGGGAAGTAAATATTTAATCCCTTAGCAAACTTGTTTAGGTTCCCAGCCTCCAGGTGATTTCTCTGAAACCCCTACTCAAACTGAAACAGATTTACTGCTGACTCAACTTCCTTGCTTTCTGCTTGGCTAGGCTCAGGTGGAATTTTTGTCTTGCTAGCAGTGGAATAGAATGAACTTTCAAAAAAAGAAAAAGCAATTTGATGCATCATTGTACTACGTAGATTGCTGTTGTTTGGTGTTTCTAGGAGGCAGACTTGTGATCTGAGATGTATTGCTACATCTGAAGCACTGGTGTGTATCAGATCTTCTGCTTTTAGGCTTAATTGAAAATTATTTTTTTTTATACCCCTTTGTCGCTGTTTCAGTGAAAGATTTACCCTTTTTGTGCAGTGAGGTCCTGAGATGTTATGATCTCCATCTTCGGACTCCATGGACAGGCTTTCAGTACCTCCCAACACAAGTACTCCTGTATTCTGCACTCTGTTTAACCTGATCTCCTGATGCCTCCCTGCTCTTGGTTTGTGCTGTGGCAGGATGCAATCTCTGGAGTCTGTGTGTGGGGTAGGATTTCTCCTCAGTAGAGTCTCCTGTATGAACATTGACACAAAAAGGTAGTCTGGGGGAAAAGGGAGGCTGGAGACATGTTAAGGGTCAAAGAGAGCAAAGCTAGGATCTCCGATTGTTCTGCCAGAACCTTTTCAGGTTCTCTAGAAATGAAAACGTTGTTCTATAAGTTCTGTAGTTGCAGAATTAACGTATTTCCCATTTTTGAAGTTAGTAATGATAACATTACTTATTAACATTTTTGTGTGTGTTTGAGGGGAGGGTTTGGTTTCCCTTAGTGCCATAGGTTTATTTGTTTGTTGCTTCTCCCCTGCCCTCCAAGCACAGCACAAATACAGCATTACATGCTCGTCCTATCTTGTGTGTCAACAGCTCTGTGCAACTTTCAGTTTATCTGTCTGAGATTGTGTAAGCCAGCAAAAGGAGCCTTATCTTCACCCACAGTCACAAGTTTATTGTGGCCTGTGAGAGAAAGACAAGCTAAATTTGTCAGGTTTCTGGTGTCCCTGACACTTTCTGAGCAAAGGTGACACTTTCAGCAGTTGTCAGAGTCACCAGGGAGGATGGTGATAGATATTGCACGTGCACAAGATTCGCCTTTCTCAGGAAATAGTGGAAATAGCTCAGTGTTGTTAACCCTTTGAATCTGGCAGAGTGGTTGGGTGGGTGACTGAATGTGCTGCTCTTGTGGGTAACCAAGAGCAGGCTGTTGGCAGAAAGGTCACTCATAACTGAGCACCAGAGTTGTGCTAATCACAGTGAGACTTGAAAGTGGTTGTCAAACCTCTCTTACCACAGAACACAGTGCCACTGGGCAGCTGGGACAGCAGTGTGGCTTCTGGAACAGTGCAAAACAGTAAAAACTGGTCTCTTGCCTCTGAGACTACTGTTTGGGATAACAGTTTCCTGTGCCAGGTCACTGATGATCCAAGTAAAAGGAAGGAATGGCAGCAGCACTTTCTCTGTATGTCAGCAGTACTTTGGAGATTAGTGAGTTGCTCTAACTTGTTAAAGTTTTCATATCTAGTGGTTCCCAAGACACAAACAAACAGAAATCTTACACAGACTACTAGAAAAGTTGCTTAAAATAATAGGACATTCTCTTAACCCACAGAAGAAATCTAATGAGTCAACTCTAATCACACTGAATTTCAAGTCTCTGAAAATAATTCATGTTTTGTTTTGGCTTATCTTTCTATACTATAGTCCTTTAGTGCTTGTTTGAGTTTATCTTGAATTGTTTGATTGTTTTTTTGGCTAGGCTTTGTTTTTATCATTTAGTACAAGAATCAAATGCATAGTGGGGTGGGGGAGGTTTGCATAGTAATCTGAGGTGTTTCATTAAGTCGGAGGAGGTTTTGGCATGCCCAAGTATGCTGCTTGTTGCTAGGCTACCAGCAGCCCTTATAGCTAGAATATGAAGTTAAAATCCATGCTGGATTTCTTGATGATGCTCAGTAGTGCATCTCTGTTTTGTTATTTGGCATATAATTAGTCAGCCTCTTGAAGCAAAAATTATAGTTTTTCCCCCTTTGGGCTTTCAGCAAGCTAATTATTTTCTGTGTAACTGCTTTTGCTAATTATGCAGATGCCTTATTCCCCTGGGACAAATACATTTTCAGCATGAAAGAGCCAGTAATTGCCAGCTAGTCAGCTGCTGTTTTTGAGTGGCATTGTGTGATGATCTTCAGTTGGATGTGATACAGAGAGAGGCTATTGGACAGAGACTCCAAGAAATTCATGGGTTTCCTTGGTATTGTCTGGAAGGGCCTTTATAGAAACTGTACAGGTTTTCCATAGATTTGAGTTGACTTTGAATCAGATCTGGACTCCAGAACATGTTATAATCAAGTTTCAGTGAAGATTAAGAATAAAATAAATTATTTTCTGAAAAATACAGGCTGATAGGAACCAATGACCCAAACCAAAGTTTTTAGCAACCAAAATGTTTGTTTCAGTGTGATTTTTATGCTTTTCATCATTGTGATTATCCTAATATGATGCAAACCTTCATTTTTTTTTATGTAAGTCACACAATTTTTGTGAGATGCATTTATATTTGTGCTGGAAGGGATATTGTGGTGGTGTTCCTGTGGCAAAGGAAGGCACTGAACTTTCTTGTTGATGTTGAATTTTGATTCAGAAGAGCAAGATTTAGGGACAGTGGAGGTGGTAGTGGTCTTGGGCTGGAAGGAAATCAAAGCAGGATCTTAGAGCCAGAATTCTGGAGCTGAGATCTCTCCCCCACGGGTACTTGTGGAGTAAGGTGAGGGGAGGATGCAATTTTGGTAGCTGACTGCATGAGTGTGTGTTCTAAGAGTAAGCAAGTTAATTAAAACAGTGCTGAAATAAAAGACATGATAATTTCAGTTACTGAAAACTTATGAAGAGGGAGCAATGCTATTTTTCAGTAGAACTACTTCTATATTTGGGACGGTGTATAAGACAAATATGCTATTTACTAAATGAATTCTGTTTGTGAAGTTGTGAAATTGGAGTTAAATAGATGAAAAGTGGAGCTATTTTAGATTCCTGTTTTTTGCTGGTAATAAAGCTGAGTCATTGGAAACTATTTTCATATTTATTATATGAAGGAAAACCACCCACATTTGCCAAGTGGTTCCATGCATCTGAGGGTGGAATATTGTTTGTTTGTCAACACAAATCCAAGCAGCAGAATTGCAGATGGGAAGGAGTGACAATGGTCCAGGATAACAGTAAATGCTGCACTGTGCTTTTTTGCATTCATACCTCCTTGTGCAATTAAATTGCCATTATGGCTTGCTCTCTATTAATACAGTTCTCAGGTTGGAATACAAAATGAAACAGAAGATTGATTTCATTGACTCAGCATTTTCAGGGCATGAAAAAAGCAAATAAATGCCTCTTCACCTGTGTGGGCCGAGAGAGAGCAGTAATGTGTGAGTGATATTTGAATGAACACCATTAATTGATAGTTCATCCTTGTGGAAGGTATAAATGGACCAGAGGAGCTCTGCTCCCTTTCTGACAGCTCTGTAAATAAGCATATTGCTGAAATTCTCTCATGCAGAAGGGGAGGGGAGTGAGCAGGCAGGCACAGGGGGGCACATGGAGCTCAGCTCAGGCTGAACAGGCTTTTATTTTGGAGGAGAGCTGGCACTCGCCTGCTAGGTCACACAGCAAAGGGGTGTAGGAGGCTGGCGAGTTTGCTGGTGATTAAGTTGCTGAGAAACATGTACTGAGAGAGGCTGCTCCCCAGCACAGAGCCTTCTCCAGCAGCTCCCCAGCACTGCAGAGAAGAGAATAATGACTACAGGGAAAGGTAGGTGCTAATGAATGTGCCCCATGGGTGGATGTGTTTGTTTGTTCATGGCTGAGTGTTCGACTGCTCTGTTTCTTTTTAACGGTGTTTGGAGACTGAAGCAGTATTGCAGTAAAAGTGGAACTTAAAATAGTCTGCGAGCATCTGTAGCCTGGTGTCATCAAGCTTAGTTTAAGATTATATAAAATATGATAAATGGTCTGTTTGATGGGGTGAAGAAGAAGAATGTGTGCATAAGTAAGGGACCAGAACAGGTTGAGAGAGGTGAAGGACATGAATTTTCAGAAACCCTGCTGGTCTGTGTTGTTTTTGAGTGATCACTGAGACTTCCATTTCCTAACTGTTTCCTTCTGCAGCACCAGTTGGGAAGACTATTTAAATTTGTTATGAGTACTTTTGAATTAGCATTGAATCATAGTTCCAAGAATGTACCAAATAGAGATACCACTTTTTTTAAACCTGTATTTTTGTATTTCAACTGCATTTCTGTAACAGATTGTCTGTGGTAGTCGGTGAGGCTGGATTGGGACTTGGTGAAATGAAAAGGCAGAGGAGATTTGTATCTATTCACCTGTGAAGAATTGATTTACAGGAGGGAAGCATATATTGTATGTATTTTTGGTACTTAAGAACCCTGTGCTTTTCATCTGAGCTTTCAGAGGAGATGATTTCTGTTAGCCATGTTTGTAAAAGCTGCATTTTCTTTCTTCCCCTTTTTCTCTCGATTCAGTGTACCTGTTGTCTTTTTGAAATCCTTCCTACACTGTGGATGTAGTAGACTAATTTTAGGAAGTCTGAGGCGGTCAGTATCCGAATTTTATAGACCTTGGGTTTGTATTGATATTTACTATCTCAAGGTGTGAGTTAATTGGCAGGTTTTTTGTAACAGAACATGGAAATCTCCTGGGCAAATTGAATGCTGTGGAATGAATACTGCATGCTACAATATGTGCCATTTCCATGGACAGATCTTTATTTTATGCTTTTGGAATACTGTTTTCCAAGGCAATTGCTGCATGTATTTTCAGAGGAAGCAGTGGATACATATATGTGGTGTTCCTTGTTCACCATCAGTAAATGCCTCCCAATGCCAGGAAATTAATACTGAAACCTGTCTGGGCTGGTTCTCCTGCTCATGGACTGCATCACCTGTACCATCTACAGAAGAGAAACCTTTGCACTCTGGCTTCTCCTGTCTCTCAAAGGAGGAGAATAATCCATGATTTTTCCAAAGTCAGAATTGTGTTAAATAATTAATGTACTTCATTGCTGATTGCAGAAAGCAAGCATGTATTTGTTGTTGCCAATGAAGTGTGATGATTTCATCATGCTGGGAACTTCTCAGCTCTAAAAGATCAGCTGGTGGAAGGAAGAGCCTGGGGCAGTGGTCTAGCTGATCTTATCAGTTGGGAAATGTCTGACCTCCAGGTCACTGCTGGTTGTCTGAACTGTAGTAGCAGCAAATGTCAGAAGAAAAGTATGTGTGTAAGTCGTTAGTGTGTTGTGAATTCTGGATTGAATCCAAGTACCTTGATCCAGGATTTCCTTGCAGAGAAGACCAGAGTTCCTCTGGTTGTTTCATCACTTCCCCTAAACCCATTGGTTTTATATGAGCACACAAATGCTGTTTTGGCAAAGCTTTGGTGTAGTTAAGCAGAACCACTTTACTACCAGCATCACTAACAGACATGCATAAATACAGGCTGAAGGAGTGGGCAGTTAAAGGATGAGATGCTGCTGTTTAGTGTGGGGTTCATCGGTGAAAGATTAATGTGAACCATTCCATTATTACTGATGGAAGTTAAATGCATGAATGTCCTGCACATCTGGAGATTAATTTCTTCATGCAGGGCCTGTTCTCTTCTTCCCCATTGGTAAAGTACCATGTGTATCTGAGCAAACTCAGTGGCTGCCTCAGGAAACACATGCAACTTAGAACCATGGCAAGTATGAATTTATTGGCCAGTGTTCATAAAGAATTAGAACGAAAAAATCCTACATCCTTCCCTCCCAAGGAAACTGCAGTAACATCTGGTACAGCTGTGGTGATCACAGTTCAGGAATGCTTAGTAGTTTGCTGATTTCTCTGCTATGACCTTTTCTTTCAAATTCTTTCACGTGTTTTGGTGTCAGGTTGGTTTCACCTCTAAAACAAAGCCTTAAATTTGCGGTGGTCATTAAAGTCTTTGCACCAGTTTAGTGGTGTTTTCCTGTGCTGTTTTTCCCAGCTGGCTCTCCTTCGTAGTTGTTCTGTCAGAAAGAGCTTGCAGTCAAAGCTGGAGCAATATTAACTCCAGTGACATTTTTACATGAAAGGACTAACTAAATCTTATGGTTTTGATCACTTAGCTTTGTTTATGGTACACAGAATCTTCCAGGGGCAAGTTCATCAGTAGGATGGTTCATACACATGCTTGTGCACACACATATTGGTCACTATCAACACAGCAGTGATTTTAAGTCAGCCTTTTAATTCTCAGCAATTCTCTGAGAGATGGGAGTACAAACTAGTCAAATATCGTAGAGGAAGACTGGCACACTGGAGGGCAATCTGGTGGGAGTAAAAAATATCCCGTAGTTGTACACTGTGCAGATTTGTGAAGTTTATTTGGGTTATTTGTGTTTCACACACACTGCCTTCAACACTTGTTGGGGGTACATAGAAGAGTACTTCTGTGAGCACAAGGGAAGGTATCACAAGCTCTCTGCTCCTATGACAATAATTACAAAATTGTTCTTGGCATTGAAGTCCTTGCCTGAGGCTCACAAATAGTTCAGTTTCCAAGAAAGTGGTGGAGGAGTAGGTGTCTTTCTTTTTCCTTTCTGTATGCTGGCTGGGTGCTGGAGAGTAGTTTCCTAATAACTACTTTTAAATGAATGCTCTGGGCTGTTTTTATATAGAATCACTGTCCCAGTTAGAATTCAGTTGCTGTCCTTAATCAGCTGCCTCAATGGTAGCCAAAGACTGCTTGAGGAAGAAATGAAATTTCTTGCACCACTTGTGGAGCACTTTGATAAATTCTGTGCTGCTGCTCTCATTCATTTGATGAGATTTATTTTCAGGTTGAGTATGTAACAAGTGGACTGGGTTTAGCTGCTGTAATTAGCAGCCTCTGAGGACAGCAGTCACTCTGTGGTAATTGGTGAAATACAGAATAGGCTTTTATGGGCAGCAGAAGTTCATGAAACATGTTTTTCCTACCAGCAACAAATAACATCCCTGTCCCTGTATATTGTAACCACAGTAGCTGCAGCTTCCATAACTGTGAGGTTTTATTAAAGAGTCTGGACTGAAGAGCACCTGGTTGATTTCTAAAGAACCTGAGACCCAATACCTGGAAGCTTGAAGGTCTTTTTGTACCTAGTTACTTTCCATTTTGAGATCATTGACCTTAGGCTGGATGAGATAAGACTGCTGAGCCCATTTCTGAGGAAGACTTACTAATACTGATGGTATATCCAGTTTTAACATGCAGTGGTGGAACAAAACCTGCCCTTACAGCCATGTTAGTGGCAGGCATGAAGAGGAGCTTTTTCCAAAATGCAGGAGTGGACAAGTGCTGGTTTGTTACTCCAGAGGGGAGGTACAGGGAAGGCATTGTCTGTACTTGGCCCTGGTCTGGCAATACACTGCCTTCCTCCTCTGTTATGTTTGGCTGAAGTATTTTGTTTGTAGCTCAAATACAGTGATGTGAAATAGAACAAAACTGAGCTATAATAAGTAAATGCATCCTATTTTTGTAGTATTAAGACAGCAAATACTGCATAATGACTGGGTTTCTTCTGCCTGCTGAAGGAATTAATTCTGCTTTGCTGCTCTGTCAAAAGAATCCTTTTGTTGCATTGTGCTGAGCAGTTTGAGTATCTTTTTTTGTTTATTCCCCTGCAGCCCCAAAGCTGCAGAGAGCCCTGAATAATCCTGGCTAGGTTTACACCCCACGTGTAGCCTGCAGGGATCTCACTGCAGACAAATCTTCATGAGGAAAGCAGCTGATGGCTGCTGCTTTGCAGGTGGCTTTCAGATTCAAGCCAGGTGAATTTTATCAAAATTTATAAACAATGCACTACAGAGCAAGAGAGAAATACCTCATTCACTGTGAAGTGTCACCTGAACTGCTTTTTTCAGGAATTGCAAAACCTGTAGCAACCACATTTGCAGAGCTGTTTCCTTTCCTGTGACACACCTAACCTGCCTTCTCTCAGAGCTTGTCAGTGCACGACAAAATCCTTTAGATGCTTGACGTAGATGTGTCTAGTATGAGGTGCAGATGCTGATGTCTAAGAAATATGAGACATATCTGGGCTTCTTGGGAGGTGAGTGCTTGAATGCAGAGGTAGAAGAGAGAAATTTACACTATTCTTTTACTCAAAATCTGCTCCCTTTGACACTAATGGACTTTTTCTAATTATTTCCATGGGAGATGAACAGTCCCCTATGTAAATTTCTGGTAGATTATGTTATAAAAAGCCTTGTTATGAGTATTCTAGGCATGAGTGCTCCTTGCCTTCCACAGGGAAGGGGGAGACAGAAGTTTCAGGTATGAAACAGTGTTGGCACTGGTTCTGCTGGTGTTTATGCAGTTGGCAGCACGGTGCTGCCTTCACCCCCATGCAGTGAGGCTGTTCCCTTGGCTGTGGTGTGGGTAGGGAAGGATGTGTACATCTTTAAGAAATGCATGTCTCCCACATACGTCTGTGCCCAGCAATGGGACTCCTGTCTAGTGAGAGCTGGCTCATAATGAGGCCTGACATTTCTAATTAGGGCAGCTTTATGAAGAATGGGTCTAACTCTGTTCTCCATCATTTCTGTTTCTTCCCCTGAGCTCCCCCCAGCTCCTGCTGGGATCAGGGGCAATCCCAGAGGCAGCCCTGGAGAGGGCTGGGCACACTTCTCCGTGCTGCAGCTCTGCCAGTGCACTTCAGCTCCGATTTATGCTCCTGCTGCTTGAGCTCTGTGCTGGGCAGGAGCTGAGTCTGCAGAGGGTTCCAATCACATGGAGCTGCTGTGATGTGGAGGGACAGTCACGCTCCTTTTCACTGGAGACTTAAATAAGATCTGATCCCAAGCTTCCACAGGCAAAATATTTATGCACCAGCATGCTGAAACTTATTCTCTGCTCCCTTCCCCTTAAGAAGCTCCATACTTGTCTCTAGTGCTTTCCTTAGATGTCTTTTTTTTTTTTCCTTTTCTTTTTGATGTGTGCACTGAATTTTGTCTCACTGCAGTGGGATTTCTCCAAAGCCTCTGTATTGTAGGTCTTTGTATGCACATTGTGCTCTGTGCTTGCTGCTTCCCTTCATGGCACTCCCTGAAGCCTATTTATTCTCATGGGCTCTAAAGCAGGCTTGTCCCTATTTTTGTCCTAGCTATTTCTTGTTTGCAGCAGCACATTATAAGGAGCTCTGTTCACTCTGCTGAAAGTGTGGGAGATGTGGCAGAATTCTGGGCCCCTGGCAGCTTTGTGACAGGGTTGGACTGTGCCAGGTCCTGTGTGTTTGTACAGAGCGGGCCAGGCACTCCATCAGCTGCAGCAGAGCGTTCCCTCAGGGCCTCCCGTGGGAGCATGTCATGTTTGGTCCTTTCCACAGCTTCTTCCCAGGAAAGCTGCATCACAGGGCCAGCTGAAACACCATGCTTACCATGCCCTAAAAACAGTAAATAGTTCCAGTTAGAGGTGAGAATGTACCTGAACTGTGTGTGATGGTGCTCTGCACCCTTGGCCAGCCATGGTCTGACCAGTATTTGAAAGCAGGTGATCTCTGCTCCCTCATGGCATGCAGGGGGTTTCTGTGACACTGCACACAGGATAAATGCCAGTAAAAAGCTGTGATGAGCAGCTCATCTTGTACATTTTGGGCTGGAATCTTGACTTTCCTGTACCTATAATGCATAGACCACTAATTCCAGAAAACGTATGAATTAGAAGTAGGGTTTTTTTCTTCAAGAGGTTTTCAGTTGGTTTTATGCAAGTTCCAGCAGTCCACATACTTTAGGGACTGAGAGGACAGCCTTATGCTTGGGGTTTTTTCCCATGTGTTATTTTTCTTCACTTTAAGATAGTGCGTGAAGCACTGAAAGAGGTTGCCCAGAGAATCTTCATCTATTGAGGTTTTTAAAATTAGTCTGGATGTGTTCTTGAGCAAAACAACTTTGTCAGCTCTGCTTTCAAAAGGAGGTTGAGTCACTTGACCTTCAGAGGTCCCTTTAACCTAAATTATGCCATTATTTCATTTTTCCTCCTGTAGGATGCAGTAGTTATGGAAGATCTTCAAATTGATTCAATGTTTTTTTTGCGCAGTACTCTCTAGCTGTGTGTGTCAGTGAGCTGAAGGCAAGGTTTGCCAGTGTCATTTGAGATTGTGTCTGATTTTCAGCTCTCCAGTTTATCACGAGTGGTAACAGGGCTAAAGGCAGAAGAGAATGTGACCTCAGCTAAAACACAGCCTGATGTCAGCATGAAAAGGCTGCAAGCCACCACAGAGGCACCTCTATAAATGGCAGCATGAATCCTTTAATGCACATCCTCTGCTGATTTGGTGTTATGCTAGAATGGGTGATAATGCTTCACTTTAGTTTTATTGGTCTGTCATCACTGTGGCTGTCAAGTTGCACATGGGCATTTTCAGTGAAGCATTAAGACGCAGATTGCTCTTTGATTTTAATATTAAGAATTTAAGGCTTGATATTTAAATGTAGATCTATTCTAACTGTTTATGTGAAGAGCAGTTTGCTACAAATTAGTAGGTGAGCTGTATTTTTTTCCATTTAATCTTCATGCCATTCTTCAAAATACTATTACTAGGAGTCTCCTGAAACTTCACTTGTAATGGCAAGCTTTATTTTGCAGACAGAGCTCTGTGTTCCTCTTCCCTATGTAGACAGCCTAAATATAACTCAGGATGTTTGAATTTATTTTCTTCATCTCAGTAAGGTTTTTTGCCTTCTTTCTGTGTAATATTTGGAAAAGGAAGCTAAGTAAGCCTGGTTTAAATGTAATCTAGATGACTAACCTAGATCACCTCAACAAATCCACTCCTATTCCAAGCAGGAATTATCAGTGGTTCTTTGTGTCAGTGGGAGAGGCTTTCCAGATGAATTAAAGGACCCTGTTTCAAATATTTAGAAACTTAACACAAAATTACTATTAAAAAAGAGGGACTGGAAGTTCTCCAGCCCATCTTCTTGGTTCTTTTTTTCAGTGAAGACTTCATCAATTCTTTCTCCAGACTGTAAAGAGGAGAGAGTGGGCAGCCTTGAAGCTTTCCATGGGTAAAGAGGCAAGGCAGACAATTTGAGTTTATGCTAATTGAAGCATTGACTTCTTATGGGCATCCTTATGTAAAGGTTTTATTGAAATTCCTGCCTCCTATTTAAAAAACCCTGAACTTACTACTTGCTTTCAATCTCTGAGCAATACTAAGAGTGAATCTGTAATTGTCTGTTACGTGCTGTGCTTCTCATGTGCCAGTTCCTCTGTTTGCTAATTCTTCTTTAAGTGCAGTCAAGCACAGATGGTTGCTAAAGAGAACCAGATGATTTGCCAGCATGGTGGTGTGCTTGCAGGAGTGGGACTTGGACAGGCCTAAGGCTGATTTGTTGTCATTGCCTTGAGTTTGAAATTTTCATGTAGAAAGTTGAAATTCCTAAGTTTTGCCGCCATCTTTAGTTTGTGGTGTGATTCATTTATGGGTTTTTTAATTCTAGCAAGATGCTTGCTGACCTTTCAGTCACTTGTTGTTCAGGAGCCATGCTTGTTACCTGTTGAGCCTAAACAAGAATGGGACATGAATCAGCCATGAATGGAGAAGTTCATGTAGGTCATGCATTAATTCTGTAAGACACTTAGGGGTTCTTCTCTCCATAGTGCCAGGAGGCAAAGTTGTTCTCATCCCTTCACAGACTCTTCAAACTAAATCATGCCAAGAGACTCTCACCAGAGGGGCAGCGTGAGTGTAATTTCATCTTTTTAGCTCAACTGACAAGTTTAGCTGGCCTGAAAGGCCCCTGGGTGCTGGTTAATATGCAGGGTAATGGTCCAAAGCTTGCTTCCCTGGCTGGCTTGTGGCTTCTAAGCATGGATTCAGTGTTTGACAACATCTAGGGAGCTGATGGGATGTGCACTATATCCAATGAAAAAGGATGCTGCTGGTCACTGATTGCTGCAGGCAGCCACAGCAGCACAAATAGTAAAGAACTGTTCTGTAACTGAGCCATTCAGTTCCAGTCTGGACAAAATAACAATTCTTGCTACTTGAAATTAAGGTAAGTGATCTGTAAGGGAGGTGAGCAATTCAGGTGGCTCAAGCTGGTTAATGGTGGAAACTTCAGATGAACCAGGCTGATGCTGCTTTCATGTTTTGGGAGGCTTCAAATATTTTTTTCTGTCTGAATAAATTGATACCTGGTAAAGCAATTGGCCACATTTGAGGAATAATCATGCCTAGACAGAAATCTCTTCTATAGTATCTGCATGTGTACAGGACCTTCAGCACTCCTTCTTGTGAAAGGAATGAAGTGGTCAAGCTATGACTGATACTTGTCTTCTCCAGAAATGCTGAAGGTTTATGCACATTTGAGCACAGAATTTGGGTTTAGGGATTTGATAAGACATTATTTTCCCCTACACTTTATTCCTATTTCTTCTGAATTTTGTTTGCATCTGGAGGCAGAGTGCTGTGAACTGCTCACTTGCCCCATCTTTGGTTTTCAGTAACAGCTGCTGACAGATGGCAGTGCCCTATGAGCATTCCCTGTTACTTGTGTTAAACAACAAGGCAGCAGCAGCCTATATAGTCTGCTAAAAATTACTGAACTGGCTAGAGAAAGATTTATATGGCTTTTTCTTCTGCAACTTGGTCTGCTTGACATTTTCTGATGTGCAACTACTGATACACTTCTTTGTTTTCTTTGTGTTACAGTCAGCTGTTCATGCAAATTTTTAAAATTTTCATACTGGTTCTTTGGATAGTCTAAGCAATGCCTGGAAACACCTGCTAATAATAAAAACTTGCTAATTTGGTTCTCATATCTGCCTCTGCTTTCACACCTCCTCTGTGGTATTACCACTTCCATACCTGATAGTGTTTCAGTCATGGAGTTTGTGAGCATTTTTCAGTGTGTCAACAGATAGTAATCCTGCCTGTCAAAGTGAGTATTAACACTTGGTTACACAGAGGGTAACACATGGTCACTCCTGCTTCTGATCTGTGAAAATGTAAAGCAAATGCATGAGAGTGTGGAATCTGACTGTTGATCTTAAGCAGTATTATAATTTCCAAATAATTTGAGTGTCAGGATCCTTTTACTTGGTGAAGGAATAAATAGAAATAGTGAGTCGTAGCTCTCCGTTTTTACAACTGGTTCAAGTGTGCTTTTGGACAAATGTATTTGCACTCCTGTGAGTCACTGTGAAAGCCCCAAAATTGAAGGTTCAGAAGGGAAACTCTCAGATAAAGTCTATGACTAGTTGTTATCATTTGAAGATTGGTTTCAGAGTCTCTTCCAGCTGGTAGAAGGAAGGTCTTGGTGTCACCTGGAATCCTGATGTTACTACACAATTAATAAATACAAACCACCAAATATATTTTACTTGTATATAATACAAGTGTATTTTGCTTTGCACGTGTGAGTGGGAAGCTGGGTGAAATGAATGATGTGGAAGAACCATTGTTTTCCTTGTTAGATTTTACTCTCTAACACACATTTCATTTTTAACAACTTAGTACCATATTTTTAATTCTCTCCATTCCTGTGTCTGAAATGAAATGTGTTTAAAATAAGATATTTGAATTCTTTGACATGTGTTCTTTTCCTGCTCTGGAATGTAAATTCTAGGTGTGTCTGGACACCTTACAGCCCATGAGAGACAAAGTACCTTTAATAACCTTGAACTTGGACTTTTTGTTTGTCACTCAGTTCACAGATGTATTACAGAGCATCATAATTTGAGTGAGGACTGGCAGGAGGGTGTTCACTGGGTGGCCTCACCCTTACAAAGAAAAGTCATCCATTTTGCCTCTTGTGAAAGAGAAATGATGCTCTTCTGCACCTTCTCTTCTCTGAGTCATGCCTTTTCTCCTGTTCAACAATGTGGAGTGAGTGGAAGATGACAACAAAGTGGTCTAAAAATAAAGACTTAATAAAATGGGGATATAAGAAATCATGCAGATGTGAGGATGCATCATACTTTGATTTCAGAGGTGCTTCAAAGAGCTTTCCTTCCCTCAGCTCTTCCACCTCTGTGACCTGGTGGGTACAGATACTTACCTTGGGATCAGTATCTTCAGAGCAAACTTAGAAAACAAATTCTTCTTCCCAGTCATCACTTACTGTAAACCTGGTTTCAGGGAAAGATTTCATCTGTGCTGTTGCACTGTAAAAGGCCCAGTAAGTGCTTGAAGACCATTATCTCAGCCTGGGAACCTGTTGCAGAGTTTCCAAAATAGAAATGTCTCAGACTTCATCCCTATTTTATTTTGTTGAATAACCTTGAAAGAAGCTTCTTTAGGATTAAAGCAATCTGTTAGTTTCTGTTCTTGCTCCTGATTAGGATTTATGCTCAGATGTTGAGCTCTTTGGTTTTGCAGTTGGCTGCCCATGTGCTCTCTTCTATTCCTAAATGGTAGGATATTACAATGATATGAATCCATTTAATCTCTATTTCTGTCTGTTCTCCCACACCCCTGAATACAAGGATTTCTGTCCTTTAAGTTCCAGAGAGCAGGTGGATCTAAAAGTCTCCTGCATTACTGTACATGCCACAACATGCGTGAACAAGAGGAAGATCTGAATTGGTCATCCTTGAATCACCCTAGATAGTTATGCCAGGCTTTGAGCTTGTCTGGCAACTTAAAAAATACCACCTAAGAAGTGATTGTTAGTGGGAAAATTTGACATTTAAATTATCTCTTGGGCTGATACTGTTTTAGTAATATTTGATTTTGACATCAAACTGTGGGGAGTGACTTTATAGTAGTGGGGAATAAGGAATCAAGGCTTCAGTCACTAGGAAGTATTTAATTGAATTGCTGGACTGAAAGGAATTCCTGCCTCTTGCTTTTTGAGCATGACATTATTTGATCTGACAAGTAAGAAGTTGCATATGCACCAGTTCCTGGATGGCTCACAAAGCACAGTGTGTGAATTCCTGTCATATGTGTTTTACAAGAATTTCTCTATTCCCTTCTCTACTCGCTGTCTGTCCTTCCTGGTGTGTCGTAGAAATTTAATCTCTGCCTCTCCTCTGTAATTTCCAGAGCCTATTTCCATCTCCCCAAACTTTAACTCAGGCAGTGCACATCAAACACCGTACTAAGCCCTGGTTATCTAGATTTTGTCTCTGTTGGGTAATCAGTGTTTCAGGCAAGTAGTAAAAATCCTTTTAAGTTTTAAGGTTATTGAGTTTAAGCTTTGGAGTGAATTGTATGTCCTAGAGCTGAAATAAAAGTAGGAACTGTTCATCTCAAGGTGTGTTTATGCTCATCTTTACAATGTAGCAAAGCAGAAGTGCGGTGTAGTGGAGTCTGGTTCTCCTGGTGACTTCTGTGTTTGTATCATAAGCAGCCTGCTGGAAAGGGGACAGCTTGCTTCTAGCAGCTGAGCGTTCACAAGGACTGCACTTTACAGCTTGCTGTTTAGGACTAAAGTGTAAATGTCACATATTGAAGGGACACATCTCTCTACAGCATAGACAAAGCAGTGCAAGAGGGAAGAAGCTGCTATCTAATTTGTCCGTTTGAATTATCATTGCAGTGATCTTTCAGGGTCACAGATGTACAAAGTCACTGTGCCAGCCAGACTTGCCTCAGGGAAAAGAGAGTTCTCAAGCTGCTTAGAAAATGGTTCTTTGTATTAATAAAGTGTTTTCTTTTTTGTTTTGACTTGTTGACTTCTTTAAGTCTTGCATGGAGGCAGTAGATGTGCCTGTCTGAAACCAGACGTCTATATGGATGGAAATCAGTTGCGCTTCAGTATTCTGTGATGATAATGATTCCAGTAACTTTTCTGAATGAGAAAAGACTTAACCAGCCATGCTCACCACCTTGTCTCCATCTTGTTCCACATCAGCTTTTCTTGGCAGAATCACCTGTGAGAAATGCTAAGGAAAGATGAGTGATTGTGACTTCTTTTCCCCAGTAGTGGTGAAAATGGCTGTGCCAGGCTTTTTTCTGCAATCAGCATTCCCAGCTTTTGCATGGGAACCCCTTTGGTTTTTAATGTCTCCAGTTCTGTTTAGGTCAGCATTTGTTTTGTGGAGTGCTTAATGAGCAGATCCAGAGTAAGATGTTTAGCTGGGTTGTGGTGAGTGTTTGTATTCTTTGTGGTAAATGTGAGTGATTCTGCTTGGCCTAATTTTCTTTCTTTAGGGCTAAGTTAAATTAAATTACCTTATACTTGCCATAGTTTAATAGCATCTCAAGGGCTGCTACTTTGGCTCAGCTGGTGTCTTATAACTTGTTAAGCAGCAATAATTTGATTGTGCGTCTGAGTCCTGAGGCAAACTCATCCTTCCTTTTCACTTGACAGACTTTGCCCTTGAACCAGAGGGAATCTGCTTGCTTGTGAATGTTTATTCAGAGCTTCCACCACCTCTTAGCAAGTTTTGAACTTGATTAAAGCTAAGAGATTAATGTCAAAAACAAGTCTGCCCTTAGTCCCTTTGTTTAGTTCTTCTTGTGGATGAGATGGTCTCGGAGTTAGAGTGAAGTGGTACAGGAGGTACAGCAGAGAAACTGGCAGAGTTCAGATCAGATGAATCAAGATTTTACTGATCTGCCAAACACATTTTTTCAATCTGAATTTCCTGTTTGATCCTAACATATTGTTATGTGATGCAGTAAGTGGTAAAACTGATTTCTTTCATTGTTACTTCTTGGACAGACCAGCTGTGCAAGTCTTCTACTGTGAACGTGTATGTGGGAAGAAAAGAGCATGGTTACTAAAGCAGTCAAATGACCAGCTGTGATCAGAATCAATTATTAAGTCCAACTTTCAGTCATGGCAGATGGTTTTGGATGGCTGGATGACAGGCTTAAGTTTTACCCAGGTGCAGGGACCTGAGGAGGGTTGAAAAAGGGTGCTGAGCCATGGGGAGAAAGTGAACAGCAGCACTGGCTGAGGCCAAATAAAAATGGGTTGGGCAGGAATATTTTAGACTTATTAGAACACAACTACCTGCATTTTTTAACTCCTTTTTTTCTTTTAAAAGAGAAGGAGGGGGATATTTGTGCTTGTTTTTTTTATAAAGTCTAATAATATAGTCAAATAATAGTAATTATTTTTATCTGTGCTATGCATTATTTATATTGCAAGCACTTTGAGAAAGAGGCTTTCTGCTTTGTAGCACATTAAAGTTCCCCTGCTTGCTTGGAGTTTCATGTTGCCTCTGAAATATGAATACCAAATTTAGTAGGCTGAAGTAATTAACGACATAAGGAAGGAAAGTTTCAGCAATGTCTTCACTCTACCTTTTTGTCTGCTTTTCTCCCTCTGAGTATGACTGCTCTATTTGCTCTACCTGATGATTTCTTGTGGGGAGGAACGTGGATGAAGGAATGAAGATCTACCTTTTCTTTTAAAGGTGTTGGGGAGTGGATGAAACAAGCTTCAGGAAAACAGAAGCCCTGCTGACTATTAATATTTTATAAATTGTGACCCATTTTTGGTTTTGGTGCTTTTCTCCTGTGACTTTTTTCCTTAAGCCCATGGTTTTCTTAAATGGAGGCTTTGAACGACAGGTGAAAAAGGCCCAAGAAATTGATGTATCTCAGGAATTGGAGCTTTCCACTTGTAAATCAAGCATTCAGACTGTGCTTATATTTATTTGAAGCTTAAATATTTATTTGAAGATGAAATATCAGTCTGAATTGTTTATGATAGCCAGCCATGTGGAAACCATGTGCTGTACTGAAGTATCTGTCAAATAGGCTGCTAGCTGATGTCCTGAAACCTCTCTGTGCTCACTTGAAACCATATAGAAGAAAATCTGAGATAATAGCAACTTTAAAAAAATTCTGCAAAGTTCTGCATGCTGCTGGATTCCCCTCCATCCTACAGGTATAGAGCTGGAAGCAGAATTTAGCCTAATGTGATGGTGATTAAATAAAGGAGATCTGATATTATACATCTTCTGGCATGTGCTCTGATTCTGACTTTTCTGCACCACCTGCAGTCAGCTTCCTCATGTGGTACTTGGCCTTTGTTTCCACTGTGTGAAAGAAGTGGAACTAATCCTATCTAGATCATACACAAATTTGTGTAGAGTGGTATTATAAGTTATTGCCAGTGAACATGCATTCTAAAAATTACTGAACAAGCGTTTTTTCACTTAAAGTAAAACCTGTCTCATATACTCACTAGTTTTTGTTTTTGCATCTTAAAAAAACCCCAAATATTTTCAATGCTACCTTTGGAGTCACTGGTCCTGAGTGATCATAATAAATACAATAAGATTTTTCTACAATGATCCTGAGAAAAGTGAAATGCTAGCTTTTCATTTACCGTGTTTATTCTCTTTAAGACTCCGGGGGTAAAAACAAATGGGCTTGATTGTCAGGAAGCCATTGCTTCCCTCTGCCAGTGTTAGCCAAAATGAGTGTGGTGTGAGTGGGAATGGGTATTTCTCCCCAGCTCTAAGGAGCTGCTGCTCTCAGCTCTGGTTGCAGTCGAATGTGCTCATGCAGACATTGCAAACACTGGCCTGGTGTACTGGTGCTGAAGCAGCTTCTCAAAGGCTCTGCTTGCTCTCAGGGAGCTATACTGAAGTGGTGGGGAGACAGGAATGTTCCCAAGTCCTGCTTTTATTAGTTAGGAGTAGGCAGAAGCTTGTGCCTTCCAGTGCATCAGGAGAGTGGCAGGCAGGCAGAGCTGCTGAATCTCCGGAGAAGCGTCAGCATCAAGTCTGGCTCCCCATCCCTTTCCTTTGCTGACAGCTGCAGTGGAGATACAGAGCCAGCTCTTTAACTTAGCAGCCATTGTGGCAGGAGCTCAGAGGCATCTCAGACCATTGGTTGGTAACCATTTCTCGTTACAGAGCATAGCCTGGATCATAAAATTCAACTTTGGATTATTCTTAAATAAACAGAACTTGTCTGTACGCTTTGCTTGTATATGTGTCTTCACAGTCTGTAGTAGTATGCATCTTTATAAAGATGAAGCATTTATTTATGGTAGAAATTCCTGGTTATCATGCTGGTCATGCCTGTTTTACTAGTTGATAATCTTTCTCAAAAGGCATGTAGGCTGGGGAGTTGTTCCATAGTTTTCCCTATGGTTTTTCTTTTGTCTCAACTGCCTTCAGTCTAAGACATTCTTATCTCATGATTATTGCCCACTGAGCATTTGACAGTATTTTAAATGGTCATCTAATTAAAGTACATTAATTATGCATCAGGCCAGGCATTCTGGATGGGAGTCACTGATGTGTGATGAGCGTAACACTGTACAGTTTTTGCCAGTGCAGTACCCATGTGCTTGCATTAGCCTTTAATGGGACAGACAGAATGCCTTGGGACAGAGGGCTCCTGTTTTCTGTGGCTGTACAGGCTGTAGGCTGACAGCCTTGGTTTTTCCTTCATTGTTCTGGGATAACTGCACCTATTTTTTGGCTCAGAGGTGGCTGCCTGGAAAGTTTAGGATGCCCCACCATCTCACAGGAGTTGCTGAGCAGCATGTCCCTGTTAATGATTGCAAATAAACATAAATGAAGGTACTGGGATGGGCTGGTTCTGCAGCTTCCCCAGGTCCCTCCAGCTCAGCTTACTGGCTAAACTTCGCTGACCTGGCCATCCTCTGAGAATTAACCCAAAAGAAACAAGGCTGCAGCTTGGCATTTTCATCTCCATGTGGATATCTCTAGAAAGCTTTCTTCTGCAGGACTTGGTGCATTAGCAGGCTTTGCAGGATGTTCTGTGGTGGCTGGAAGTGGGATCTGCAGCATTTCTGTCCCCCAATGTGCTCTGTGGATCTGGAGGCAATAAGATCCTTTGCCTTTTTTTGTAACAGCGCTTTGTCCTAGAAACGTCAGGATGCTCTTTCCTTCCAAAACCAGCTCAGTGTGCTCCTTGTCAGTGCTTTACACCTCGGTGTTGTGTGTGTTGAGAATGAGCATCCCTTCAAGAAGTGATAAGTGCTAACAGTAGAAACTGCAATTTCCTTGTGTTGACAATGATGGTGTTGTGGCAGTCAGCATCGAGGTGAGCTGCACTGGTCATTATTGCCCGAGGAGGCAGAGGGATCTGTGCAGGGAATGCCAACTGGGGAGTGCAGGCTGGAGAAGTGCCTCACCCTGTGATGTCATGGCAGCAGATGGTGCAAATAGCTGGAAATCTGGACCTGGTTGTGGGGCTGGAGTCACCTGCCCTGTCTGCACATGGGGCTCCTGCACTCACTGCTGAGAAACACTGTCCATTGGAAGGCTTCAGATTGTTGGTGTGCCTGCTAATTGAGTTCCATAGGGTATAGGCAGTCCAGGTAAGACAAAATATCACCTATTTAGTTCCACAGGTATCTCCTTGTTCCTTCAGGTTTTGGCAAATAAGCCCCAGGCTGCTGCCAGCAGGTGTCTCCCTGGGAGCTTGGTTTAATCTTGGTTGCAGTTTTCCTGTAGTGCCAGTCCTGGGAAATACAGAGAACTCAGTTTCAGGTGTGGCTAAGCTTCAAGCATCATATAAGAACAACTAAATTAAAATTTTTATTTCTAATATGTTGATTCTAATATATGATGTTATTTCTACTTTTCCCAAGCCCTTTGCAAATGTTCTTTTCTGAATATGCATAGAGCAGGTTTGAAGATAACATTGGGAAAATAAGAAAACATTTGTGGCACTCCTTGCATCTTTAGTAGGAGGAAGAGAAAGAGACCAGTACAAAAAACTGTTCAGGAATGGAGCTTAATGTAGGCTCTGGCAGTGCCCTGGATTCTTCACACCCCTGAGAATGTCCCTCAGCTCTGTCTCAGTTTACTCACACATTAAAATAACAACAAATACTTCTTGCTCTTGTTGAAAGGCTCTGCTTTTTAGTTACATTTATATAATTTTTAAAGTGAATGCTGTGCAAAGCTGATCACAGACCTGGCAAAGGAGGCTGTTGCCTGGGGTGCTGGATGTAGTGTGGGTGACCGGCAGCTGGGTGATGCTGATGCCCTTTGCTGCCTGAATCCTGATGTTGACTTGCTGCAAACACAGGGAGTCCAGGCTGTTGCCATAAGTTTTCCAGCAAATGCAGAGATGGAGGTGAGAGCAAGGAAAGGGGAAGGTTCATGGATTGCTCTTTAACCTGACACATCCCTGCTATGTGTGCATGGGGAAGTGGTGCCTGAGAGAGTTCCTCTGCCTCTGCAGAATGGAATTTTTCTGTCTTGTGAATGAAGGCAGAAGAATTCACTTTCATTTATATAATTATTTGCATAAATAATTAAACTTCAGTAAGGCTGAGGCAAAATCTTAACATTGCCACTGCAGTGCAGCACAGAGGATTAATATTAAAGTGGGAAATAGTGAAATCTGCAGTTTGGGTGTGACAGGATGCTGTGACAAGGCTCATTCCTGAAGTTCTGTCAAAAGATGTTTTCTGACTCTAGAAGATCTCCCTGATCCATCCTGCATCCACAGCCTTTCTCACTGATTGGTATCTCTAGGGCCCAGGGACCCACTTTGTCTCTTTCATCTCTGAAGATTATGCTAATGATAGCACAGTGAGGAGGGAGTAATAAGGCAATGCAATTTAAAGGGTATTTCCAAGGGTCCAGAACAGAAGTGGGGCAGCACCCCCTGGCACAGGCAGCAGGGAAAGCCACAGCAGCAACACCCTGGTGTGGAGTGTGTTGGAGGCTCTGAAATAGCTGGGGTGTTTGTGAAGGCTGGGGAGATGTGTGGACAGCCTGGCAGGGATGGAGGGTGGGTGCCCCACAAGGCATAGTGACCAACCTCTGGGAAACCACAGGGGTAAGTGCAGGGCAGGGAGAAGCTGCTTTTGCTCTTTAAATTGAAACTTTATGTAAATGTGTGGGATTTTGGGGTGGGTGTGTTTTTCCAAGGTATGCGCTGTGGATTTCCTGGTGCTCTTGAGGTCTGGGGGATGGCTGTGTGGCTGGCTGGAAAAAGCACTGTGGGAATATTGTATTTCCAAGGATTACTTTGAGGAAAGTAAATCCTTATCTCTGTCTCTTCTCCACTTTGATTTTGCCTCATGTACATGTTTGTGTCTGTCTCTCAGTTACTTAATTTTTAAAAATCATTATGGGGTAAAAGCTGTGTCTGTGCAGCTCCTCACACATGGGTGTTTGATTCTCCTTTAGGTGTCTCTATGAACTGTGGTAAAGTAATTGGTGAAACTTATAAATCCTAGCTCTTAATGAGTTTATTTCAATATTTGATGCTTTTGTGGATTATTTTGGTTATTTGAGCTGGTACTCTTTCACTCAGTATCATAGTTATTATGTTGTCTGCTATTGGTATTTAATTTAATAAAGCTGATAGAAATATAACATTTGTACCGTCTCTTTTCTAAATCTGCTTAAAGCTAATGGAGATTTTCATATGGCTGAAAAGTGACAGTTTCACTGACTTTTAAAAACTCCCATTTCCAGGTGTGTTAGTTTCATGAACAGAAGTTTCTTTAAAGTTTTGTTTGCTGTGCTCTTAGTTGTGCTAGTGCTCATAGATGCTATTAGAGGGGGCATGCTGTGACTTGTTGACATGATGGCATTAATACTGTCAACATTATGGTTAAAAAAAGTTCTGTTTTGAAGTAAGCAGGCTCATTAAATCCTTTTTATTTGTCTCTTGTTTTCAAGTCTTTAAAATTCTTGTTCTCAATCATGCTTGCAGCTGTTCATCATGGCTACATCTTAAATTGGAATAATCTGATTCCAGGATTGAAAATTTTAATGTCCCTCAGAAAAGTAACTTAAATCATCATTAGCTGCATGATTTCAGATCAGTCTTCTGCAGGATGATTTTGTTTGACTTACCAGGCCAGTCCCTGAGAGCAGATTTTGGGTGTTGCTGGGCTGTTGCTTATTCTTGCAGATTGAAGTTGGAATTTACTTTCCATATGCTTATTGTGTCTGCCTAGTCTGGGGTTGGATGTGGTCAGGTCAATGTGTGCAACAATCCCCTCATACCAGTTTGGTAAAGTTAATTTTATCGTACTGATATGGGTTTAATAAATATAGGGTTCCTCACTAACAAGAATGTCCTTTGTAAATGATTTCTATGCCTAAATGTTCTTCTGCTTATAGAGGGATGGCAGGCATGAATACTCAGAAATTGCTGTCGTTGGGTGCTTGAGTCTAAGCAGTATGTGTATTAGAACAATAGCATATGTAAATACAATGTATTTGGAGCAGAAGACAATTCCAGCTGCTACTTCTTTGAGGATTTTTCTTTTCCTTTGTGATAAGAAAGTTGAAGACCTATTAGATTCATTAGGTAGTGATTAGACAGAATGAGGCAGTAACCAAGATGATGGCTTTCCTTGCTAAGGAGGGAAAATGGAAGCATTTGGGATTAATGAAAAGCACGTGGTGTTTAAGAATAATTTAATTTTGCACCTGCCTGGCCTGACATTCTTGGCCTGAGTCTCTAAGCACCACCTTACCTGTGGCTGATGGCAGCTGTGTTGTTTATTGTATTTATTATTGCCATAAATACTTTGACTAGACTTGCATTGTTGAAACCTTATTCCAAAAATCTCCTACCCATAATGATGGGGATTGTTGCTTAAATAGGGTGATACATGAGAAAAGAGAAAAAAAGCCAAGGTTCTGGGTGATATGCATGTCCTTGTCATTGTTCAGCCCCTGGAGCAGTTCATGCTGAAGTCAGGTTTTTGGGACTCCAAAGCCAGTTGTGAAGGAGATGAGGTTGTTCAGCACATGGTTCCAGAAGGCAGCCTGGGTGGGCTGGGACTGGAGCTGGTGACTGGGTCAAACTGGGATAACTGGATATGGTGGGAGAGAGAGGGGCAGGTGGCATTGGCAGGACTGACCAGTGTCACTGAGGCCAAGTGAGTGGCTTTTTAGGTGCAAAACACTGCCTGGTGTGGAGGGTGGGAAGGAGGAGCTGTGTCTGGGGCCAGGGACACAGCTGGGACACTGGGAGATGGCCAAGCAGGAAACCTTAATGATGTGCTGTGCCCATGGACTCCTGCCTGTAGCTGCCACTGCTGTGTTTTTAAACACTTAATTCTGCTGAGGACCATATGCATGTCTCTTTATCTTTAGTGGGTTTAGAAACTCATTTTCCTGGAGAAACCTCTACAACACCTATGTTGGAGTTGGACAGCCTTGCAGCTAAGCCATGCCTGGATTTCATGTGTGCTAATGGGAAAAGGCTTCTCAGCTGAAGCTGTCTCACTTGGACCCCCAACAGAGGGTGACAGCAGAAGTCACAGCTGGAGATGGGGGTGCCAGATGCTGCCCTGGGGGGAGGGCATGAGCTGAGATGTCAGAGGGGTGTCTGTCACAAAAATATGGTCCAGTGCTCATGGACTTGTGCCTGGCAGAAAGGATTAAAGAGGAACCCACCCTGTTTCCTTTGGCATTGGTAGTTTTGCTGGTGTGTGTTCTTGGCTTGTAAAGGGCTCTCAGATCTTCAGGGAGCTGGGCTTTGCCCACCTAGTGGGGATTGAGCATGGAATCTGGAAGTGCTGTAATGTTTGTCAGCTTTAGCAGCTACCTGTCTGCTCCTGGTGGTGGAGCGTGCCATAGGAATGGTGGGAGGCAAACTCCTCTGGTGTTGTCCACTTCCATCTGCACCCAAAAGTGGGATTCTTCTGAGAGTGTTGCAGGTGATTCATGCAAGAGGTACCCATCCTGCCTGTTTCAGCTGCTCTGATGCTTGGAAATGGAACAGATGATGAGTGGGCACAGTGGGCCCAGCACAAGTTTAGTCCTTTACAGAGTCAAATCTGAGGATCGTAGTGGGGCATCTTTGTGAGGAACGGATGTGATGGAAAGCTCTCTTCCCAGTCTGTCATCACTACAGAGTAGCTGTCTTCTCTAAAGCTTACAAACAAATAACTAAAAGATTTGAATCTGATATCCTGAAGTTTTTGAAAGCCAGAAAACATCTTTTTTCATTGGAAAGGACATTTGAGGCTCTGCTTTAAAAGGTCCCAGGCTGGTGGTGCAGGCAAGGGAAGTGCTGGCCCTTGTTTACCATGGTTCCTGAGTAGCAGCCTCTTCTCCCCACTTTTCACCTTGGCCAGACCTGAAGGGGTTACGTTTTAAAATGAATAATGACTAAATTTATTCGTCATGGACAAATGATGACAGCTGTTGAGATGCTCCTGTTAGCGCTTCCCAGGGGATAAAGTCAGGCTGGCTCCTAGTGCAAGGCAGCCGAGCCAGGCACGCTCAGCTCATCTTCATCCCGGATTATTTGTCCTGGCTTCCCCTCGCTAGTAGGGAATTTCCTCCCTAGAAGTGAACCCAAGTTTGCTGGGCTGAAATGGGTGTTGCTAATAAGAATTGTGCAGATCTGCAGCCGTAGAGAGAGAGAGAGGACAGAGGCCATGGCTGTTTAAATCCACGTGTGAAGACAGCATGCTTAATGAATCCGAGGGGCAATGATTGATTATGTTGTGGACTGAAAGCCGCGGCGCTCCGTGAAGCACTCTTACATCTGGGCACGCTATGGAAAATATGAAGGAATGTTGAGGAAGCTTATTTGCAGAAGGATATGTACTTGTAAGCAATTTTCTCTTCTTCTTAAATAATGTAAAGGAATTGAAAAACGTAAAGCAGATTGTCTTCTTTCTGTCTCTGAGACAGCAGAGTGGCGAGCAGACAAAGGCCTCTTTTATAAGGGCATGTCTCTGACAGAGAGTACTGTAAGGTCCTTATAACAGAGCACTGGGGGTGTCTTGGGATGGGAGAATTAAATGGTTATTTAATGTTAGAGTGGGGCACTGATCCCGCTTCAGTGCACCTCAGCTGGCGTCCTGAGAGTTACACCCTTGCTGAATTTGCCATTTGCAGATATGATGAAAAATATGATCCTGATTCAAATGATTATTATGAGCAGGAATCAATGGGTGGCAAAGAAAAAAAAGGGGTTTGTAAAATAATGTATAATAGCTTGGTTTTCTGTTCTTTTCTGTACTCCCTGTCCAGGTTCCTTTCTGTTCTTTGTTTCTCTTTCTGTTCTGCACACGTGCTCGGGCAGACTTGATGTGCAGTTCTGAACGTGGTGCTGTCATTCTGCACTGCTCAGATGAGAAAATGCTGTTGGGTTGTTGAAGGGCTATTCTAGTTTGATAAATATGTGATGCTTAGTTTGCAGACTTAATGAGCAGGAAGATGAGATTGTAATCCAGTCATCCCCAGAACTGTGGGTGGGCTGGTTTGATTTTTGGAGTGTTGTGTTTTTTGCTAATGCTCAGAAAAGCCTGTTTTAGAAAGAAATTATAGTCTTATTTAGTTGCTAAAATACTACAGGAGTGCAATGCCTTTAATATCTGGATTTTTTTTTTAGTTTTGATTTATTATATGAAATAGGAAACCACACCCTCTTCTCCCTTCAGCGGACTGAGGCTTTAAAAATGCATATAGAAGAGGAAGTGAGTTAACTAAGGCTGCATCCAGATGGTCTGAAATGCAGCTGATGGAGAATTTTATTACCTGATGGAAGAGGCTATGAACTAGTAAAAGTACCTTTTGTTTCAAATATGACTGGCTTTCACCTGGCTGTTAATACACACATGTCAAATAATAGTTGGCTAAATATTTATATAGGAGCTTTTGAAACAATTGCACCTGGAACAAGTTTTGCTTGAAGTTTTTTGAATTGAATGGCTGTCCAAGTCTTTCTGAATCACTTAAACTTTGTCCTAGAGGCTTCAGAGATTACACATTTTAAAGCCTATTTTGATCTGCCCTGACCTTGGTGCAACTCACACCAAGTAGTGTTTTTGAAATAATTCCTGTTTGAACTAGACTGTGTCTTTTGGGAGGGAAAAAAAAATTCAGTTTTGCTTTTTTAAGAGCTGCCTGTGGTAGAATTCACTGGGTGATGTACCTCCTAACCTCACAGAGGGTTAGCCCTGTGATTATTGCAGAAAATGAAGGGGGGAGCAAGGGGGAAGAGAGAAAAAAAAGGCAACTCAGAATTTAATTTGTTTTTAACCTCTAGCCAGTTGCCTTGTTGTATATTTTTCTATTAGGTAAGAAATAATATTAATAAATCACACTGGAAAACTGTGTTAATAAATCTTCAGTAGCTGTGTTAACACAGAACATAATCAAGCAACTTATTAGGAATCTGGCTAGACTAAACAATCTCTTGCAGAGAATTTTCATTTAATTGAATTAAAAACATATTTTCTAATCCTTTAATCATTCTCATGATTGTTCCCTGAGCTCTTTTCAAATTAGTTTTGAATTACATATGTCAGAACAAGACTGGTGTCAATAGGGAGATAGCACGGTCTCCATGGCTGCCTTCAGGCACTGTGTTAAAGAGACAGCCCACATCCTAATTGTGGTTTATATTCTCTTCAGCTGTGTGACCTGGAATTTATCTATTTATCTATATTCTTTTCACTTTTGCCTTGTTCACTTTTTCCTGAACAACAGTACAATAACAGTAATAGAACAACAGTTATTATTTTACCCCTTTCCTTTAGAGTTGTTTTTTTCCCCCTAGCCCTTTCCCATATTTCAAGACATCTTAAACATCAAAATGAAGAAATGTCCACCTGTTTTCACTTTTGGGATGCTTTTTTGTAGCTGCCATGTCAGTATTGAGTTGTGATTGGAGTATGGCATCATGTGCACTGCTGCATATCAAAATGGGGGGGCGGGTGTAGGTTTTTACATGATCTGTGATAGTTCTCCTGTGTCCAGCTGCTAATAAGCCAGTGCCACTTAGGGCAGAGAAAACTGAAGATGGTTGAGCTGAGAACAAAACAGGCTTTTCTTCCTGTTCTTTTGCCTCCCCAAGAATATGTCTGTACTGTTATCAAGTTTTTTTTTACTTTCAGAAAGCTCAGCTTGTATTAAATTTCACTCATTAGTGTCTCACTAGGAGCCTGTATTTGTTACTAGATGTTCCCAGGCGCTTTCCTGAGCAGGGATGGATTAAAGCACCTGCTTGACTTTTTGCCTAGTGAAAATTGTGAAGGAAATGTTGCTAATCTGGTGGAGAGTGAGTGTGTACCTTGGGCTGCTGGAGAGGGATGGGCATGAAGCTGATCTCAAATCTTGAATGAAGTGTTCCTGTGGAGATGCTGAGTGATGGGGGATGAGCTGGCTTTCTGGCCTCAATAATTACGTGTTCCATCTATATCAGCTGCCCAACTGCTTTGTCACCTTTCAACCTAAGGCTGTTTTTTCAAGTGAATTAGCTAATCTGTGTAAAACTGCAATATAAGCAGTCCTTTGTAATTGAAGTAACCTTGACTGAGAATCAAAGTGGCTGTAATTCATTTTTAGTTAATTTATGTTCACATTTGGTGGTAGAGGCTGAAGTTGGATGTACACAGAAGGTTCTGTAAGGTTTAATGCACGTTATAATTATGTTTTTATGAATTTGAGGAAACTTTTTGTATTGTCGTGTAAGGAATCTCTGGTGTTAATTTAAAGAGTTAAAGGGGATTTGTAGCTCCAGATGGGTCTGTGATTAATGGTTTGTTGTTCATCAACAACATGGGTGTTACCATATGAACTTTGTTGAATGACTGTTTATCCTTGGTCTGGTGCAGGCAGTTGCTGCTGGATCTTGGATTTGCTTGTGGTCTTAGTTTCACTACAGTCTGTGTCAAAAGAGTTATTGCAGACATAAACGTGAGAGCTGCAGACTGTCAACACCCCAAGTATTTTCTGGGGCTTGCATCTTTTTGCTGTAGATTTGAAGTTCATTCTTTTCATCTGAATGCATTTATTGAATAGTTTATAACATAGTGGCTGCAGTGGAGAAGTATTGGGTTCAGTGAGCTGGTGCTATTCCATGGCTAACTGGATTTTAGCATGAGGACACTGCTAAGATGGGAGCTGGCAGACCAGGCTGGAAAATGTAGCATGTTTGCCATAACACAGTCATGTTCCTTGTGCCATCCCTTTGCTTCATTGGTCTTACAGCTGAATGTGGGTTTTTTGACAGATAAAATTTTTGATGATGAAGACTCCGTGGATGGGAACAGACCTTCCTCAGCCAGCTCCTCTACATCTTCAAAGGCCCCTGCAAACTCACGCAGAGTTGGGATGGGCACTACCCGCAGGCTTGGCTCTGCACCTCTGGGCTCCAAGTCTTCAAGTAAGCCAATTGCCTGTGTAAATTGATGTGCCTGTGAAGTATTTACAGTGTTCATACTGAGCTTCTTGCAAGCACTTCCAGACTGGCCCCCAGAATCCAGTAACAAATTTTTCCTTATGCAGTCATTATGTCTTGTGTTCTCTGCATGCCACAACCAGAGTCTGGTAGGATGAATCTCCAAGCAATCCCCATATCCCCATAATTTATTTTGCATTTTGTGAGAGGTTGCACCGGTGTAGTTATGCACTGAGGGCAATGAGTAAATCATATTGGTGCTCCAGTGTGTAGATTTTTGCCTTTGTAGTTTCAACTCTATCTGAACTGAGGCTGCTTATAGCTACATAAGCTATATAGCCACACTTCAGCCCTTGCAGTCTAAACCTGACACACTAGCTTTCTTTTAAGACCTTTGGGCATTTCTGGTAATGAAGGTGCAGAAAGGATACTGATCAGTCATTCTGAATGTTAGCACTTATTCTACATGTAGCTCTAATTCTCTATGTGTCCTAGGGAAAGGGAGAAAGTTCCCTATATCAGGCAGTCTCTAATCTGATTAGTATTCCAGAGACTGTTTATCTTCCTTATCGTTCGTCTGTTTGTGCACCTGTCAGATCTCCACCTTCATCTATTATAGATGGGATTAAATCCTTTAAAATAAAGTCTCCCATATAATTAAAGTAAGTATTCCCTTTCATCTTTCAGACTGTGTCCCCTAACTGTTGAGTGACTACTGTAATGACTTCCCTAATGTGCCCTGTGTGCCTGTGAGGTGAAGGATGCCATGAATGTCTCACCAGTGCCTGGCATTGAATTTCCCTGCTTCTGCTTTCATTACATCTGCAGCACTCCCAGGCTGCATGAGTAGTGAACTTTCTCCTGATTAAATGCCTTGATAGCTGGTGGTTTCTTAATTGATTCTCTTGTTGATAACAAGATTGAAAAGGCTTTTTCACTTGTGTGTCAGCAGCCAAAGAGGGGGCAGGTGCTGTGGATGAAGAAGACTTCATTAAGGCATTTGAAGATGTCCCAACAGTTCAGGTAAGTAGAGTTAACTGTTAAACCATGCTGTACTAAAAAGCAGAAGGTGGATATAGGATCTCATGCTAATCACTGGCAAATTGTGCTTCATTGTGATGTTGGCAAATCTTTAAGGGGAAAGCAGGTTAGAAGTTGAAGGGGGAGGCAGGTTTTAAATGGTGGGATGTGCTAGTAGTTTATATGAAACCCTCTGGGAACTGAAAGCAGTAAAGGTGACTTGTGTCTCAGGGATCACTGCTGTTGTGAGTGTGACATCTGGACCATGCATGTTTGCTGATTTAGCTGGATAGCTGAGATGCATCATGTATCCCCTCTCCTTCACTGGACCTTTATATTTGGGACAGCTGAAAAGCACATGTGTCTACTCATGATCTTCTGTAGGTTTTGACTAATATAGCCACTAGTAGCTGCAGAAATGCTGCTTAAAATTGTGAAACTATACTAAAATAATGCGATATGATCCTTTAATCATCTTGTGATAATTGCTAAGTTTTTAGTTGCAGACAATGGGTGTAAATTCTCTGCATTGTGCAAAGCCAGTTGTGTCCAAGGCTAGCACATGATGTTTAAACATTGAGGTGCAAAGGACATAAGAATGTAGTTGGGAAGTGATCTGATTTTATGGAGTAAATCCTGCATTACAGTGCTACTCTGTATTTCAATTTGTAGATTTATTCCAGCCGGGATCTTGAGGAATCCATAAACAAGATCAGAGAGATCCTGTCAGATGATAAACATGACTGGGAACAGAGAGTTTCTGCGGTAAGTCGTGAATTTAGATAGGATCTCTATTAATAGAAGCTTTTTCTACACTGAGCTTAATCCCACTGAGGGTACTGAGAAAACCTCAGACTAAGGCTGGAATGTAGTTTTAGTGGTGAGCACTTGTTATGTTCCCCCAGATTTGTGAGAAATGTTTCCTTTTCAGACTGAATTTAAGCCACATTTGTGAGGAAAATTGCTGTTTGGTATACAGGAGTCTGTTGAGACAGCATCAGGTGGAACTGGAAGTTGTGCAGCAAATCCAGGTTCAAAGCTAGAAATTTGCTAGCAGGTTCTAAGATCAAAATGTCAAGTCTTACTCAGAATATCTTAAAACTTACCTGATAAGGCAGAATATTACTTTGCTTACAGAGAACTTATTTATACTTCTGCAAAAGGGAGGTGTAAAATAGTTCAGCAAGAATCTACACACTTAAGTTCTGAATAAATAAATATGACTGTGGGAGTGTGGAAGTGGAAATTGGGTGTTATATGCATGTCAAGACCATATACTGCTTACTGAGGTGAGCTGTGTTTTCATGGTACAAATAGATGCAGTCTTGTCTACACAGTAGACTTTCATCACTGGTGTAGCAGCTTTGCCATGTCTGTCAAACTCTGAATTACAGATCTGAGTGGCAGACTGGGCTGATTCAGTTTACTTCTGTTTAATTTTATTTCTGTACTGAGTAACAGGGAGCTGAAATCGAGCCCATGTGCAGATGCACTGGTGCACAGGAGGGCCTGAGAAGGTGTCAGAGGATTGTCTGTAGGATGAGATGGTGGTCCCTGTAATATTAATAGGAAATTTCCCATTTTGATGGGGTCAAGGTTCCCCTTCTGCTAGAGACAGATAACTTTTAATGAAGTCAATGGACACATTCTGGGTCTGTCATTATTACCCAGGCCTCAGTGTGAACCATGCCCTTTAAGTCTAGATATCTTTTTAACACAAGAGTCAACTGTGAGATTACCTAAACATTAGAAGCTGCTGTAAATAAGGGAACAAAGGGGAATCAAGACACCTTTTAGTTAAAAAAAAATATTGTTTGGGTTATTAACTATACAATTTGAATTGCTGAATGCAGCACTTCTGGATTTCTCTAAGTTAGCAAGGATGTTTAGCTTATTGTACTTAGTATGTTAACTAACCATGGGTTGAATATAAGATAGGAAATAATAAAATTACTTGGACATCAAGAATCAATTTTCTCATTGCATGTAGGTGAATAATTGCACAGGAAACCTGGAACCAGCTATTGGTCTTGAGCTGTCTTTTTATTTGCTGCTCATTAACAGTCACTGATTTCTTTTATACTCCTAACAGTTGAAAAAGATCCGCTCCTTACTTTTGGCTGGAGCTGCAGAATATGATAACTTCTTCCAGCACTTAAGACTTTTGGATGGAGCATTTAAATTATCTGCTAAAGACCTGCGCTCTCAAGTTGTCAGAGAGGCTTGTATCACCTTGGGGTGAGTTTATTTTCTGTGTGTGTTTGAAATGGGATGTAGAAGAAAAGGATCAGGCATTGGTTAAAGCACAGGGTGCAGCTAGTGCTAAGTAGTTAAAGCTAGAACATGATTTGTCTGCATCTGTTTCAAACCCCATCATGTAAGCCACTAATTGTAATTTTGCCAAGCTGTGTTCCTGAGTACTAAACAATGCTGATGGGGGATGCACAGAGTGAATGAGCAAGCCATGCCTTCATGCACACGTAGGGAAGCACTGAACAATAAAGCTGGAAATGTTTGCATTTTGTTCTGGTTCAGATTGAGCTAGTTTTTATTTCTGATGGTCTATTCTTTGTGAAATAGTTCAAGAAAAAGTGTGCTGCAGTGTTTCTGACATTTTTTTTTAAATAGGGAGCTTTAGAGAAGTTGTAATATAAAGTATAAAATAACAACAATATTCTATCACCTTGATCCCATTTGTTTGATAATAAATTTTTAGCTGTGCTAGTTACTTTATTTTATGCTGACCTTACAGTTTCTCAGGGTTCAGATGAATATAGGACACAAGTTTGAAATGAAAGGAACTGATTTTTGAAACATGGTGTTATCTGTCCTTTGGAGTTGGAGAGGAGGTGACAGTTGTGAAGATTGAGATGTCAGATGTGCTTATGTCACATATTCTGTACAAGTCTGACTTGCTTTATCTTCAGCTCACTTACCAGCATGACTTCATTCTGTTTTTCAGACATTTGTCATCAGTTCTGGGAAACAAGTTTGACCATGGGGCAGAAGCCATCATGCCAACAATTTTTAATCTGATTCCAAATAGTGCCAAAGTCATGGCCACTTCTGGTGTTGTAGCAGTTAGATTAATCATTCGAGTAAGTATACATCAAAAGAGAACAGTGTTATAATTTCCAAACACTGCAGTGTTTCTGATGAAATATGAATGCTGCTGCAATAAAAATGAGATTAATGCCTAATCTACTTTTCTGATAGTGCTGGGCTTGGCTGTTTCAGATGTTCTGCAGCCTTGTGCAGATGATGTTTGTTGAGCTCTGCCAAAATAGTAGGGAAAATGCTTCTTTTTGCAGGGCAAGATATTTCCATCTCTCTAAGAGCTGAGCAAACATTTTTCTTTGAAAGGGTGTTAGACCAGCCTTGCAGCACAGATTCATCCTCCTAATTATGCTCTAAAATACCTCACAGACAGTCTGTGTATCTCAAAAGTCTTAGTTCACAGTGGTGACTCCTGCCTAGTGATTAATTGGGTAAGCTGTAGGTGGCCTAATGTCTCTAAAATTGTCACCATTGGCAGTTTAGATCCTCCTGCAGTGACTTTAGCTACTTCACTTTAGAGAGTGTCATTATAGAAGAAAATCAAGTATTTGTTAAGGGTATTTTAGCTGATAAATTGTAAAATATTTTTGATATTAAAAGTCTGCCTATATCTGTTAGTCTTCCTTTATCTAGCAGTTCTGTTTTTAAGTATTGAGCAACAATAAGGATCTGAGTACTGAGCTCAGGTGGCTGAAGGAGATGGTCTTTCATTCTGTGGAATTGTTGTGTAAAGATTTCTTCCTGTTCTTGTTTCTTTATTTCCAGCACACGCACATCCCTCGGTTAATACCCATCATAACCAGTAATTGTACCTCCAAGTCTGTTGCAGTTAGAAGGTGAGAATTGAGTTTGCATTTACTGCTTTTTAATAGTAAATAGATGCTTTCTGAAAATGTGAATGTGCTTGTTGTTATTTGTGAAAAGGGTTGAAAACACACTTACTTATTATAACATAAATCTCATTCTTCTCCATGATTTGACTTCAGATTAAAAGTCAGCTATCCTGTGTAAACTGCATCACTGCAGAGAGGAAAAGGCATTTTTCCACAAGGAGAAATGTTTTTTAAACTAATTGTTGTCCTTGCATGTTGTTATAACAACATATTTTGGCATTTTTACCGACACGTTCCTCTTCCCCACTGTTGGCTGTTACAGTGGCTTCTTTTCTTTGAGCCAGTAAATCAGTCTTACAGGAAAACGTCATGTGGAAGGGAAGCTGGACTGAATGGTCTAATGATCCTTTCTGCACTTGGAATCTACGTGCTTCAGTCCACTACCTCACTGGGAGACTCTTGTCTCTTCCTTATGCATTAACTGGCTCTCTTTGAGTTAGACAAAAGGAAGGGCTTTGTAGCTGTATTTGGTGACAAACTTTGAGCACATTTCAGCACACTTGTGCCTTACGGTTCTTGAAGTGAGGAAAGGAGATCAAAGTTGGAAAGGTCTCTCCCCACATGAGGCTAGCTGTGAGGTTTCTGTGTGAAGCCTGTACTAAGAGGTACAGAGTATCAGTGCCAATCTCCTGGGACTTATCCTGTTTAATGAAAAAGGAAGCTTCCAGAATTGTTTTATGGCAGTTCCTCTCTTCAGGCTTCTCTATAGCAAGCTGCCTCCAATTAATACTTCTGACTGTTTATTAATGTTGTTTTAGAGCTGTTGATATTTTTTATTGGGGCCAACACTGAATTTTGATGTCCCAAAATGTTTCCTAAGCAAACCTTGGTGTTGTTCAGAGTCAGCTATGGCAAAGCCAGTGTGCCCCAATTAACTTAAACTCAGCATTTCTTCTCTTTCTTCTCTCTCCTCTCAGGCGCTGCTTTGAATTTTTAGACTTGCTGTTGCAGGAATGGCAAACACACTCCTTAGAAAGGTAAGTTCTGAATGAATAGCAGTGGGTTTGTTCTGTCCTATTTATCTGGAGAGGAGATAATTTCCTGGGTCATTCTGGAGAAAGGATCATTAGGAGAGAAGACCATATTAGGTAGCTGTAGTAGAGATGTTTTTGCCATCCAAAAGAGGCACATATGTACACACATTGTTTGTTCTGTAGTTCTCTCAGAGTTTGGTGGGTATGTCTCCTATGCCAGCCTTGGAAAACCTGGCTGAGCAAATCTCTGAACTCAATAACTTTTGTTTAAGAATTTTTTTTCCTTTTGCACCCTGAAGTGAGATGATGAGGTTAAATCTGCTTCATGTCTTATCAGGACCTTCTGAGACTTCTAAATTACTTTAGACTAGTGACCAGTTGAAGTAATTGTGCAAAGAGAGACTAGGACACAATTCCTTAGCCCTAGACTGCACAAGACTATTCAGGGCTTAGGAGACTGTTCTAGAATCCAGGCAGTTTGGATAGCTAAGTAAAGGTCTATGAAGGATGCTGCTTGCTGTCTCCTAGACAGCAGTGTGGATGAAATAAAACTGACTTGTAAGAATAAATAAATAAAGGGCACAAAAGATCCTTGATGGCAATGAAAGGATGTGGTGAACTGTTTGTTCTCAGAAACGGAGGCAAAATCAAATAAGTAATTTCTTTCTAAGTGTGACACATCTTTCTGAACTGCTGGATAATATTTTCTTTCTTATTTCAGACACATATCAGTATTGGCTGAAACAATAAAGAAGGGAATTCATGATGCAGACTCTGAAGCTAGGATAGAGGCAAGAAAGTAAGTGGAAGCTGTTGTTGGTGTCTCTTCTTCCTCCCCTTCTTTGCCCCTGTTTTGTGAGTCAATGACACTGAATGGTTGAGACAAAAATCCAGTCAAGATACATTCTCTTGACTACCCAGCTGGTGGAAAAAAGAGAGGCTGAGGAGTGGCCATTCTGTACAGTTCCTTGAGGAGGGGAAACAGAGAAGGAGATGCTGATCCTTTCTTCCTGTGATCTGGTGATAGGTGGGAATACTTTAAAACTGTGAGGGAAGTTCTGGCTGGACATCAGGAAACATTCCTCTACCAAGAGAGGGGTCAAACACTGAACAGGGTTCCTACAGAAACCTGTTTCAGGGGCACTTGGACAATGTCCTTGACAACACACTTCAACTTTTGGTCAGTTCTGAATTGGTCAGACAGCTGGACTAGATGTCTCTTATAGGTCCTATCCCACTGAAGTAGCCTATTCTATTGTTATTTGCTACTCCTGAAATCAAAGTCCTTGTGCTAGTACACTGCTAAATGGTATCCTAAATTAAGGTAGTATTTTATGACAGTGAAAAAAAATCTATAGGAAATTTTAATATTTGCAATTGATTTTATTCTTTTGAAGATTTTATGCCTTTCCATTAATATGATCGTACTTACAGTAGTGTGCTGTGTACCAGGGTCCTGCTTTTCTGAACAGAACTACAGGAACGTTTTTCTGCAGAAAGAGGATAGTGTAAAACATAAAAACAATGAATAATAAATTTTATTAATCTAAATGCTGTGTTTTAAGCAGTGGTGTTTCACAGTAGGATGCTTAAATCCTTTTGAGAAGTAGCATGTCCATCACTGAAAATTGCAGTAGTCACTGAGACTTCACAGTGGGTGACTAGTTAAGCTGAATAGACAGCAAGGAGAATGGCATGGGACTTCAGAGAGCATGCTTAATTCTCTCTTCACATGTTTATTCAATAGTAGTGTGGCTGATTGTTTTCTTCTTGTGATGTGAGAGTGCATGTGGCTTCTCTGAGGACTGGCTGTCACACACAAACAATTCTTGATTCATTTGATCTGATGATCTTACTTTTGAACTGCCCATTAGTTGCCCCTTGAAAAGTACTGAGAGTCTTCATCTCCTTTGTGCCTCAAGAGTGAATGGTGTTTAGCCATCAGCCAGGAGGTTTGGACCATAGAGGAATTCTTCCCTCATCTTAAAATGCTCTTTTATTTTCATCATGGCACTGATTTGAAGTGCACGTGAGCATCTCTTTCCTTTTTCTTGTTGGTTTGTTTTTTGGTTTTTTTTCCAAAAAGACAGGCAGCATCCTCAGTTCAGTACAGAGACATGTCTCTGCAGCATTCTTGGGGACCTGTTGGTTAAACTTAAGGAAGGAAGCAGCAGCTGGTGCTTTCCTGAATCAGGCCCATTCATGTGTGTTCTGCCTTTGGCAGGTTTTGAAGTAGCTGCTGCACACCCAGTCCCAAACTAGTGTCAGTCTGGTGGGCCTGCAGTCTCCCATGTGCAATAGACAGCTGGGGGGATGAGGGCTTCTTCCCTAATTCACCTTTGTTGGCTGCTCCTGCTTTTACAACAAATGCACCAAATGGTTCTTTTATTTGGTTTGTCTTTGTGCAGCTGTTTGAGCAACACAATGGTTGAAAAAGCTGTTTGTCTTAAATGTGTCAGGGCAGTAGGAGCTTGGAAATGGGTGGGCATTGGCCCCACTGATGGGTATAGTGAGAAGGGCCCTGGCTTTGTGCCTAAAGCCCCTAAAGCCTGGCAAGGGTGTGTTCACAGTGCTGTGCCTCATTTCCAGGTGCTACTGGGGTTTCCACAGTCACTTCAGCAGAGAGGCAGAGCATTTGTACCACACCTTGGAGTCTTCCTACCAGAAGGCCCTGCAGTCCCACCTGAAGAACTCTGACAGCATCGTGTCCCTGCCACAGTCGGATCGCTCCTCCTCCAGCTCCCAGGAGAGTCTCAAGTAAGGCTTTGTGTCACTGCCTCTCCATTGAACTGAAGGGAGCCATCACATTGCTTTGGCTCATCTGGTCATTATTTGGACTCTACACTTGGTTACTCCACAATAAATTGTTTATTTATTTGGTTGGTTGGTTGGTTGGTTGGCTTTTTACCCAACAGTGTATGAACAACAAAACCCTGTACTGGCTTTAAAACATAATCATTATCTTGACTCCATAAATAATTTTCTAGGAAGTTATTTGTGCTCAGCAGATACTATTAGTTATTCCTTTCAGGTGCTTAAAACAGTGCTTAAATTCAAGTTCTGCCTTTAGCATTAAGCCTAGAGGTGTAAGTCTTTCCAGATAAAAGAAAAAAAAAGAGTAAATTAAACTTGAGTGGTAACTTATGTCACTCCTATGTTGAATGTATGTATTTTATCTACTCTCAGGTATACAATCAACTTAAACGCCAAATGTGTGTGATTTTAGTGTAAGACCTATATGAAAAATATCCATAACTTACTAATGTAACTTTTTAAATCTACAAAAAGTGTTCTTAAAAATATTTTTTTGCACTAATAATGTGAGTACTTATTTATTTCTTAATGCTTTTATAAATAATTTCATGGTGGTGCTGTATTCTTAAACAACAAACTTTGGCAGTTTATTCCTGCATATAAATAATTTCCTATTAGCTTAGTTGTGTACTGACGGAACAGAATTGTACTGCTCTTAGTGACTGAAATATAAGTTTTGTTTTAATAAGTGTTCGTATTAACTTCCAGCCGTCCACTGTCTGCCAAAAGAAGTCCTACTGGAAGTACAACATCAAGAGGTGAGAACAGGAGCTGGAAAATGTACTTAGGTGTTGCTGAGGAAGTGTGACATTGTGATAATCAAAAACCAGCTTTGATCACTGTTTACTGCTCAGTAAAAAACAGCAGCTCAGAATGTAGAAATCTTAATTACTTTTGCAATTTACACCATATTCTGTGCATCAGCTGCTGATAAAATAATGCTTTTAAAATAAGTTAGTAAATCAATAATTTCTTACACCTGAAAGGAAGCCTAAAAAGCCTTGAAAATTGTAGCCAAGGTATGCTTTGTAATAGCTTGAATAAACTGCTGCTGATGCTAAGACATGCAGCTACGTAGTCTAATAATGCCTTCAGTTTTACAATTTTTGTTATTTATTCTCTGTGGTTTCAGCACTTACTGGAGGTGTCTGCACACAAGTCCTACAGTGTTAATTTCCATCTCATTGCTAATCTGTTTTTCTTGTCAGATGGAATATTTAGGTACAGCTTTTCTGTCCTATGTTAATGCATACAATAATCTAAACAATACATTTTAATATAGAATATAATAGACAAAACTTTGTTTGTAAAAGATAAGCTGCCTTTTACACCTGACCAAGGTTGGGTTCTGGCTGGTTTGTCTGTAACTACTGAGACCTTTGATTCAAGGAGATGTTGTTGTGTAACCTACTTGACTGTGCACACAAATGCATGTTTGCTTGCAGCTGAGTAGTCAAGCTTCATGCTTAAGAGGGTGAGCATCAACAAGTGATGGGAACAACGATCCTCATGAGAAGATGAGGTGTTGGGAAGGAAGTTATTAGAACCTGGACTGAAGGACCTGCAGGTCTGTTCTGGCCAGCAACTCTCACGTGCCAGTGATGGGTACTGTGGTTGAACTTTCCCATCTATACTCTGTTAGAAATTTCTTTTTACTGGCCTGACAGCCTTTTTATCTTATCATTTAAGCTTATAGAACTTTATCAAGTTCTTAGAGGTAGTATCCAGGGCAGCATTGATGAAATATCTTTGCAGGCAGCGTGGGGAAGCCCACATTGCCCTGATAAAGCATTCTTAGTTGAGGTATTTCAGTGCCAGCAGGGAGTGTTAAAAATAGTACTTTAAACTGCTTGTCAGGCTCTTTGAAGCACACAGCTCAAAAAATTAATCTTCTTTATTCTGGATCTCCCACTCCCATCTGCAGCATCTACAGTAAGTACAAAATCTGTGTCAACACCAGGATCTCTGCAGCGATCCCGCAGTGACGTCGATGTGAATGCAGCAGCTAGTGCCAAGTCAAAAGTGACGTCTGCTGGAGCATCCACCCCCTTCAGTTCTGCTGCAGCCTTGCCCCCAGGGTCATACGCATCACTAGGTAAATCTACTGTTCTACAATTGCAGTTAGCTTCCTTTAGTGCCTCGCAGTTTTATTGGAATAATAAACTCTGACTAGAAGAACGTGCCTCTGAGGTAGTTACCAGCTCTCCAGGATCAGTGTGTGATCTCTTGCCCTTTGGGATTAAGGAAAAAAAATATACAGCTGAACTGACTTGAAGCAACAGTTTTGAATTGTGTAATAATCTGCGTCTCACAGATTGAGGACAATGCTACTCAATTCCTTTTGACACGTTTCCCTGTCTCTTTTCCTTCTTTTCCTTCCCTCCTTTCCTGAAACTGCTTTTCCATACTTTTATGCTTTGAGTAGTACATCTTAGTTGAGTTTGCTCCCTTTCTGTTTCACAAAGGACAAAGATGGAGAAGCTAAGAGGAGGTCGGCCTTGCCATGGCGTCAGGCAGGATAGAAGTATCTGTTCCTTAAGCTGACTCTTTGGATAATAGCCATGTCACATTATTCCCTCAGAGCATTGTGTATCTCCTTCAGGTGTCTCAGGGTTTCTTAAAACAAACTTTGCATTGGATCTTTCTCTCCTGGAGTTGCCATCGAGGGAGTCACGGAGGAGGAAATGCAAGGCAGAAATTGACATCGTATTTGCTGAGCTTCATCTCAGTTGTGAGCAGAGCTGATCATCTGAGCTCCTTCTTCATTCTGCTGGTTTCACACTAATCTAATCCCAGACTTGCCATCGATCTGCCTTTACAACAGGGAAGAAACTCAGGGGTCTGTGCTCTTGATTTAAGCTGTGTACATTGTCTTCACTGAGAAGGGTTGAGGAGTTTCTTCTTTTAATGTAGGGCATTTGCTCTTTAACCTGTTAAAAAGTAAGTGGTGAATTATATAGGGATGATTTTTATGGATTCAATTTTCAGACAGGTTTCTTTCACATCTGAAATGCTTTACCTTGGCTTAGGTGTGTTGGCTGTATTCAGTTCAGAAGTTGAATTCTTACTCTGATTTAAAGTGTTCTTACTTGGCTCAAGATGCAGATACATTCCAGTGGAAGTGTAATTACAGAACATGAAGTTGATCCCATGATGGTGGGCTTACAGATGCAGCCACTTTTGAGTTGTGCTGCACTCTGGCTTCAGTGGCTACACTGCCTTCGAGCAGTCTTATTTCTTAAGGAAGAATGAAGGGGGAGGAAGTATCTACTTAGAGCTGACTTGGTCCTTGAAGCTTAGAGACTGAATCCAGTGTCAGTCTCGTTCTTTAACCAGGCTCTAGGAGAAAAGTAGCAAATTCACTCTTAAGTGATGCAAGCATGGCTGCTCCTGAAGGATCCTGCTTCCTTTTTACCTAGTAGGGACATGTATCACCTGCACATTCCCATGAGAGAAATGGTGAGGCAAACAATGAAAATGGAGTTGGGCAAAGGTTGGTTGTTGCAGGAGGGAAAGCCTGCAAGTGTTTTCTTCTGATACATCAAGGTTTGATTTGCTGCTTGGTCCAACTTTTTTAATTTCTTTAATTGTATTAATTTTTTTTTTGCACATTTATTTAGCTAATATATAGTGCCCACTTCTGTTGATGTTACTGATTTTTCCCTATTAACCCTGTCCTTACTTTTCTTTAATTTGCCTAAAGATGGTACAACCAGTAAAGCCGAGGGTAAGCAGTCTGTGTGTAACTGAGGTGTGTCCACAGTCGTACTGCCCTCCTGGTCTCTGTTCTCAAAGTGTTACCTGGTTCTCATCCATGTTCACTGGTGACCTGCATGAAGTGTTGCATGGTTGTCCTGCTCATTTTGATGCCATGGGGTATTCTTCACTTTCTCTTTGAGCTCCTCCCTGCTAAAAACCATTAGTCTGCTTTTATGACTCTGGTCACTAAGTTATTATGTGTGTTTCTCTATTTAAAGCTCTGCTTTTGGTTCAAGGTGACCTGTGTATGGACTAAAAAAAACCTCAACCAAAAAAAACCCCCAAAAAACTCCCAAACAACACAAGGCTTGTGATTTCTTTTCTCCTTGATGTGTAAAGGTTTGCTGTGTTTTTCCATCCAAAGCTCAGGTCACAACTGCCAAATGCTTTCGGGAAGAGACTGGGCAGTGAGAGAATTGAATGAGATGATCACATGGCAGAAAAATGAGGACAGTAAACAATGATCTCTAGGGAAGGAATATTTAGTCAACCTCTTTAAACCTGACCTCTCTCTTTTTGTTGTTAACTGTCTGAGTGAGATGGCTTACACCAAAGACAGTTGGAGGAAAGGCTTTTTATACTAGAACACTGAGCCTGCAAGTTTGGGAAGGATCCCAGTCTGTTTTTCTGGCTCGTTGTCAAAACTTGTTCTTTATTTCTTATTTCTTCAGCAAAAACAGACCACTGGGAAATTACTTTTTCTGAGCTAGACAGGAGTTGAAAACAAAAATGTTTTCTACACAGAATGGAGATACCACACTCTGCAGCAAAGCCTTTTTTTTCCCAGTGCAAGTCTCTTTTCAAGGGATCTATTACTGTCTTGTGGGACTGTGCTCATATCTTTGATGGCTGCTTGTATTTGGATGTGGTGGTCTGAGAAGTGCCACTGTGCTGTTGTGACATCTGTGTTATTTTCTTTACTGTTAGTGACACGTTGATTTATTATTTGGAAGAAAAGGTCTGTACCATTTTTGGAAATGGTACTTAGTGTTGAGAGAGGAGCTACATCTCATCTTGAGCAGGAAGTATTTGTGCTTTGTGATCTGTCAGTGATAAGGAATATGAAGTTTACCTGAAACCTGTATTTCTAAATCAGTCATGAGTTAGACGAAAATTCCAAGTTGTTGTAATAACTGATCTCTTTTATTCTTCCTTTTTTTTTTTTAAATTGTTGACTCTTTTCTCTTTTTTTGTCTTAGTTCTCAAACCTATCTATTTTTGGCCTACATTTGAAATGTTGAGGGTTTAATGTTTTATATGAAATACCAGCTTTCAATCCTCTCCTTGGCTGTAATAATGTTTGCAGAGGCCTGTTACAACAGCTGTCCTGTGCAATACCTCTATTTTTAGTTTATTAAATACTTTATTGCCATGATGCAAAAGGGTGGGAGTTTTATTTGGTTACTGTTTTCAATTCAGTTACATTAGGAGCAGATTGGATTTGGTAAAAATCTGTAATAGAAACCAGCAAGTTGCTTGGGGCAGGGAAGATTGAGATGAACTTTCAGAAACAGAGTTTGCTATCCCCTCATTTTTAGATACCAAGTCTTATCCCTTCTTTTTGCCGTAGGATTCTCTCTTCTTTGATGAGGAAGATCAGGGAGAATTAAAACTCAGTACACTGTAATAGCTAGAGTACTTCAAGAATGAGTTTAATCACTGTTTGAAACTCTTCATCTTTTCCCTTTGAGGTAGTTGAGGCAAAAACCCCTTTATTCAGGATTGAGTGTGTCCTTCACTCAATAATGAAACTGAGTAAGGTCTTCTGCCAACTCTGTGATCTTGCAAATTGAGTCAGGAACTGCAGGGAAGATAGAACTTGGTATTCTTGACATAAATGTAAAAATTAAGAGGGTGGGGTTAGAAAAAAACATCCTCTTGCTCTGGAACCAGAAGGAAACAGAACATAAAGCAGAAATGTCATCTACAGTTGTGCTCCTGTGGTTTGTTTTGGTTTTTTTGCAGGTCACCAGTAAGTAATTTAAGAGAAAATTCCTGTGTTATTTTGTGTGGTTCAGCTTGACATTAAATCTGCAGCCTGGTTCCCATCATGGCTTTCTGTAGCTACATTGTAAAATCCCGCTCATTCCCCTCAGCTGGGTGCCAGCATTGTGTAGACTTGGCCGTTCCCTTCTGCTTTGCCCTTGGTTCTCCTCATGGTTTGGTTTGGAGTCAGGCAGCTCAAACAAAGGAGCAAGATAGAGTAGGTGATGCCAGTGCAAGAATGCCAGCTAAGAGCTGAGTATCAGTCCTTTGGTTTGAAGTTGTGACACCCCAACAATAGGCAAATGCTGTAGGAATGCACCTCCTTATGGAAAGGTAGGTGAGTCTGTATTCCAGTGAGGCTTGTGCAGGTCTTCATGCAGTGCACAGATGTGCCTTAATTGCCCAGACTCTTCATGTATGGGGATCTTCTGAACTGCATTAAGGGCTTTACACACAGAAAGAGATAAACCTTTACAGTCTTGATCTTCACAGCTAGTGCTAGGGAGGTGGCCCTTGTGCCTTGTTATACCTGATAAAAGGAAAACAATTAGAAAAGCTTCTGCTTATTTTATCATGAAACAGCTTTTCAAGTAGTATTTTAAAAGGCTGCATAATGCTTTCATTAATTAGAGTGGTTCAGAGTATTTGTGTTACCTTTTTTTCAAAGCAAGCATGAAGTCAAGCCCTTCAGACAAAGCCTTTCTCCAAAAGGGAAAGCATAAATGCTGGTTTGACCTGTGATTGATTGGCAAGCTCACAACAAAATCAGCAGTTTGCAGTCAGTGGCACAATTTTTAATAGTTTTTAGTATTCACCAGAAAGGCAATAAAATGGGGTTTGTTACAGTTTTCAGATAACTTAGGCTCAGGTGGACACCTTGAGTGCATTATCAAAGGCTTTAGGAGTAACACAAGTTGAAAGAAATCATCGTTCCTGTTTTCTTCTCTGCCTTAAAGCTCTCCCTTGTCCTTAAGACTGAGGCTTGATTCAAAGTCATGACTGACTGTGGTACCTTACACAAAATTGCTCAGGTAGCAGGTTTTTTGCTTTTCTTGCTCCATCCCATTGTAACTGCTGAGTTGATTTGGCTGTGTTTGGGTAGGGTGAAGTGTTCACTGAGCCCTCTGCTTTGGAGGGAGATCTCATGTAAAACCCTGAGGCAGCACAGCCTGATGGTTTCCAATAAGGATCAAGTGCCTCTCAGGGAAAATCATTGTGCAGAGTCAGGTCTTTCTAACATTGGAGAAGTGCTAAATATGCATAGAAACCATTCTGATGGAGGTTGTAAAAAGTTCTTTAAATATTATCTATGTTTTTAATTGATCTCTGTGTGTCTTCCATGTCCATGTGTTATTTAGGAGTGACACAGCTAGGGCTAGAGGCTCTTTCAGGAATGTTTTTCTCCAAGTGGGGCAAAACCCCCAGTGCTGGGTAACATAAATGCATTAATGTGGTCCCTGGAGAGACCATCATTGCCCCAGTGTGTCCATGTATGACTTGTATGGTTGTAGGTGTCCCTATACACTGCATGGAATTAATTAAAGTGAGTTGTGAGGCTGTTGCATACCATTTCTAGACTATTTGAAAACCATTTTCTTCAGTGTCATATGCAGACTGAGTGTCACAAAGCCTTTGGCTGTTCTGTGCACTGGGGGTGGGGATGCTGCAGTATCCACCCAGAGGATTCAACCTGCCAGGTGAAGCCTCTTGTAAAGCACAAATGTTATCGCAGAATCTTCCTTAATTTGTTCCTCTTCTGAAAAAAAACAAGACAAAACAACCTTTCTAGGTTTAGCCATTTGTTAGACATTTCAGGGTTGATTCTGAACCATTGTTCAGAATCAACGACAGTAACTTTAAAAAATAATATTGTTGTTTAGAAAAAACGACAATAACTTTAAAAAATAAAACCAAAACCTCCTAAAAATCCAGAAATGGTTTCTTAACACAACATATTTATATGGAATCTTTCAAAATCTTTTCTCTACCAACAACAGTGTGTCACATGTCAAATTTAGATCAAGGGCTTTTTTATGGAAATAGTTTCATGGTTTTTTGAAACCATGTTGGGGCAGTCTTTATCTGTTCCTTTGCTGTGCTGTTGTTGTTAGAATGCAGAAATACTTTTAAAAGCAGCAGAAAAATAATGGTTGTGAAATATGGATTGCTACATCTGTAGTTTGAACTAGATATGGAGACAAACCCACTTGAAAGCAAAGAAGTTTTGGGAGGGGAGGTGTTTGCTTGAATTTAAGAACAAGAAACATTCTAAATAGCTTACTTGATATTATATTTCCAGTTCTGCTTGAAATGAGTTTTTCTGTCTGGGTTAGAATGATAGAGATAAAGCCACACACATGGTCCTATGTGCAAATAACTCTTGGATGTGAGTGCAGATTCTTGTTTGCAAATGAAATTCCTGGGGGAATGTGGAAGCCACATTTGTGTTGTATGGATTAACTACTATATATGCATGTTGTATTTGGCATAATATATATTAAAAATCCATTTGCACAATGCAAGTCCAATGCAGTGTTAGTTCAAATGCTTGTCAGCATTTTTTAAAGGGTGGGAAAATCTGTATCAGTGTTTGAACTCTCTTCTTACTGTGGAAGAACAACTCCTCTCACAGGGTTCTCTCTGACACCCAATAGGCCTAAATCAGTGTGCAAATGTACCAGTCCTAAAGGAAGCAGAATTTTGTTTCTGGACATTTGTTCATTCATTTACAAACTGCTGAAATTGGTAATTGGTAGGAATCTGTCCACCAGCCCTCAGGGGTTTCAAAATAGGGCTGAATTTTCTTCTTCCAGTCCTGTTGATAATCACATGTTAATTAAGTTTGTGTTAGTTCTGTTTAATTTTTTAAGCCCCTAGAAATGGTTTCAGAGGCTAGTCTCAGTTTCGCTTTATATATTGTTTTAGACTTTGTTTTTCTTAAGTTGTAAAAGTCACACATCTTATCCCAGTTTTCCCCTTCTTAGTCACCTGCTGATGAAGATACAAGAAAGGGGGAAAAAACACCCCAAATTTTGTAGATGCAGAAAAATCCAGAAAATTTTGAGGGTCTTAAGTGGCCTGTGTGTAAAAGGAGACATCAGTCCCTTCTCACCCATTCTTGGCCCATGCACGTCACTAAATGTGTCTTCCAGTACTGCCTGTTACTGTGTGTAGTGTTGAATTTCAACTTGATTTCCCCCTAAGACTTCCTGCAATGCCAAGGCCTCCCAATGGCCTTCTGGAAGGATGTAAATTAATTCCATTGCTGGTTCCAAAGATGGTCAGGTTTAAATTCTTGTCTTACTATGATGCCTTCCTGACAGAAGTGAAGGGAAGCCTTGAGGTTTCTGAGAAGAGCATGATGTCTGCCTGCCACCTTCCCCGTGCCTGCCTGCCTTGGAGCCTGTGTCAGGCTTTGGGTCCACCTCATTAACAATTGACAGGGTGGCTCTGCTCACCTTTGTGGAGCTGTGCCAAGCTTGCACGGGGTGGGATCTGGCTGGCAGAGAGCTCTAGAGCTTGCCTCTGGCAGTGCATCAGGCTGACCCTTTGTAAGGGGCAAGAATGCCCTAGAGCAGAGGAACCTGCAGCCTTGCTTGTGGTGAAGAAGACATCAGCAGCCAGTTGTAGGGCTGTTGGACCCACAGGGGTGTGCTCAGAGCTTGTTCAGTTGAGACAGTGGTAAAAAAGTTTTGTTTGTGTTTTCCCAGTTTTCTGCTGATGATGCCTTCCTTGTCTATAAACACTTGTTTGAATGTACTTCCCTGTACTTTGCCTACTCAGCTCTTTTAAAGCTAGGTGCTGGTGGAGAGGTTTGAAGTAGAGCTGTCTTGTAGGCTTTTTCCCTTGCAAACAAATTTGCCCTTTCTTCTCAAAGTTAGGCATCTCCTTGTCACTTTGGGTCTAGCAGAAGCTTTCAGACCATGTTATGAATATTTTGAGAGCTCAGAGAAGGAACATAGCTCCCAACCGCTCTGTCTGGGCTGCTTGCCATTGTCTTGTCCTGCATGTGTGCCTTATGTGAAGTGGGTTTTTTTGGGTGGGAAGTGTGTGTGTTTCCCTGTTCATATATCTCTGTATGCTTATGGTGGAGACAGAGGGCAGGAGATGAGTATCTATAACCAGTGGGTGCAGTTGTCTAGACTTCTCTTACCTGCTGTGGGTTTTTTCCTTTCATTATTGTGCCCGAGACTAGAAGTCATCCTCTGAATGCAGGATAGCACTGGCATGAGTCCTGAGAAAAGAACTTGAGTCTTGGCTAAGAACTGACGTGTGGAAAAGTATTGATGGAGGCTTTCTTTGTGTTACTCTTAATTATCATTTCTTTCCCATTAACTAGAGACAGATAATTGAAGCATAGAACTGGAAAGAGTATTCTGTAGGAAACAACCCTACGCCAGGAAGGGGATGAACTGATGACCCTGTAAGCTTTCCTAGCTCAAATTTCAGTGGCTTTTCCATGAGGAAAGGACAGAACAAGGACTGAGAACACTTTGAGACTTTATATCCATTCTCTGCTTAAATAAAGAGAAGGCACACAGAATCTATTTTCCTCAACACTGATTATGTTAAATAGGGCTCTCCATTACAAGTTGCACTGATCTTGGATAAATATGAGGGACCTGTAAACAGCAGGGAAAATTCAATGAGCCTGAAATAAAAGTGTGGTCAGGCTGTGTTGACAGACTGTCACAGGAGTGCCTGCCAGCCTGTGCAGGTGGAGCAGGATATAAAGCACCAGACAGCTAGTTGGAAATCCTAGTGATGGAATTTGGGAGGGCATCTGTCACACCTGTCTCTGAAAGGGTGATCACCTTGTCAGAAAGTAATAATTTGATACAGGAATTTGTATTTAGGAGGCTTGAATTTTTTTGTTGTAGATCCTTTGTTAAGAAGCTACTATAGAACAGGAGCAAAGGCTATGGAGAGGTAATATTTTTTAATTAAACTGGCTGATAGCATTACAGAAAGCAAAGAAGGCTTTGGACTATGGGCTGTGGCTGTTTCCACTCCCTCCCCTGCATCTCAGCCAGCCTAATAAAAGGTGTTGCCTCTCCCAGTAAATTTCTTTTGTACCCTGGCTAATTGTGTGCATAGCGTGTTAGACGCTGCTGCTGCCTTTGTGAGAGCCTTGCTAACAGTGTGCTTGTGTTTGCATCCCTGCAGGCCGGATCCGCACCAGGAGGCAGAGCTCTGGCAGCGCCACCAGCGTCACCTCCACGCCTGCCGACACCCGGGGCCGCAGCCGCGCCAAAGTGGTGTCCCAGTCCCAGCGTAAGGAGCCTTTATTCTCGGGGCAGCAGGGCAGAGTTACTCACGTGTTTCTCTTGAATTGCAGTAGCACCATCAGAGAATTGGGCTCCCTTTGGACAAATCGAATCCCACCTAGCCAGTGTGTGCTCCTGCTGCCAAACAGGGCCCCAAGTCCCAGTGCTTAATTGTGGCCTTTTTACCAGTTGTGCAGCAGAATTGCGTGTCGCTGTGATGTGTAGCTCTAAATAGCTGGCACTGTGTCTTGCTGAGACACCTTCTGTGCCTGTAGCTGACTGCTTACCCTGCCAAGCCTCTCCTGCTTATGTGACTCTATTTTTGTATGTGTGAACACGTGAGCTGTCTAAAATTAATGGGGTTTGGCATCAGTTGAAAATAGGACATTACCTATTTTGTGTAGATATGGGAAAAAGGGTTCTGCTTTGATTCACATGACACATCTGCGCTCTCTGGCTTCCTGGCAAGGCAAGGTTTTCTCCTAGGAGCCACACATATGGTGCTGCTGCATATTTGTCATGTGTATCTGAGGAGAATTTTGTCACTCAGACTTTAAAAATGAACTGGAGGGAATGAGAAACTCCCTGTTATGAGGACCTTCAGCCTTGTCAATAGGAGATTGGGTTTGTGAAGGACCTGTCTGTTCTGAGGACTTGTCTTGCTTTGTACCCCTATTTGAAAGCCCTTCTCTGTTCATTCTTTCATTGCTTTGCTCTGTCATGCTGGAGGGTTGAAAAAGCTGTTTATAGCCTTGTGTTAGACTGGGTGATCTGTAGAAAGACTTAGTATATTGAGCATGGGGCCAAATGGAAATCTTTACATTGAGGTCATAAGGATATATTTGGGCTTTGGGATGCTAATGTAAATTGATTTCTTCAGTATTGTACTTAGAACTTATCCAAAGCCAGAAGTCACTTTTTTCTTAGTTTGGAGAAAAATGGTCAGACCAAATGAGACAAGTCTCAGAAGTATTTAAATAATAGTTATTCTTTAAAGGTTTCAAAGATTATGGACCTAATGTTTCTATAGAATGCCTTATGAAAATTTCAGGTGGTCATGTCTGGACCTGCTGTCTTGGTCTAGTGTTTGCTGAGTTTCTCAACCAGATGTGATCTTTATCCTTAAAAAAATGTTGCATGGAATTATTTACAAATTTAAATATGTTGAGTTGGTCACATAACCAGATTCTCCATGCCCACACAGTGGATAACCATGTTGTAATTTCACAGACTGGGCTGGGGTGCAGTTTAGAGCAGAGCTTGGGTCTTGGTTGACATTTTGCTGAGAAGTTGGTCAACCTTGGGAAGTTTAGTTGCATCTGCACATTAACTCACTGCATTCTGCAGAGGCTTTAGGAGTGACATGTTTGTAAATAAATCTGTGTGTATTGTGTATAGCACAAACCGCATGCTGAACGCTGTATTGTCTTGCTGTCTTTTAATCCACTTTTTGCCTGTCCCTTGGTCTGCCCTCATAATCAAGGATCCAGATCAGCTAATCCTGCTGGTGGTAAGAAACATTTTCCCTTTCTTGCTTTTTCACCTTATTTCCTTCACATTTTTTAACTGCTAAGCTTTTAGCTTTCCTCATTCTCTCCTAACTGTAAGACTTAAAAGCATTTTGTTAAAGTCACAAATCAAAATGTGTATGGCAGGGGACTTTGCTTTCTCCCACTAATCAAACATGGTAAGCATATGTTCTGATGTCAGAGCTCACTGCTGCAGCTCAAACTCCAGGGGCTGAATTCTTCTCTCAGTTACTTCAGTGCATCCCTGCTCACACCAGTGAGGTGATTCTTAGGTCATGGTGCTGTGTGGAAGACTGGCATCTGTCACTTTGGGGTGGGGAGAATGGAGCTGGCATTTCATACAGTATTGGAGTGTATTTGATTGGTTCAGAATGGCTCTGGCCAAGAAATTGGAGGGGGCAAGTAACTTCATATATGTGCTATGGGATTGTTCATGATGCTAATAGAGTTCCCTATCTTCTTACATTAAGACAGAAGAAAAGTTTTGTCATACTCTAGTTGTAACAGTATTTGGAAATGAAATTTTTCTGAGATGTAAGATGCATTTCAGCAAGAAATCAGTGTGAATATTAGTTCAAAATGTGAGCTTGCCTGAGTATGCTCTTGCAACCCTTTCAAATACACTTTTCCAGGCTGTTTCAGCAAATAAATTTAATGTCAGAAATAGTAATGACAACAGCAGATTTTCAGGGACTCAAATACTCATTTCTTAGAAGAAATGTAAAGTTGCTGTGGACTATTCAAACAGGCCAACTATTCAAGTTGCTAAAAATTTTTATTATCTGAAAAATAAATAACTTGGGTTTAACCAGCCAGACCTAAGTAAGCCAGCATCTCTATGAGTGTGATGCTCATGGGATTTATCCATTATTGTGCTGATCTGTTCAGATGTGGTGGGTTTTTTATTTTCCTTCACTGAATTATTGCAGGGAAGCAATGCCACCACTGCAGTGTAGCACGAAGGTGCCTGAGCCGATTTGCAGCAGGTGACCTGTGCCAGAAGCCAGGGCACTGCAGCACAGCTCTGCACACAGCCTGGTTGGGGTTGCTTTATGAGGAGGTGAGGCAGCCTGTAAATCCTTTGCTGCTGCAGCAGGGCTGCCCCAGCACCTCCACAAGCTCTCCTAAAGCCAGCTAGGGTGGTTATACACTGCAGTGTCTGCTTTGGGCTTGATCTTCATGGGCAGCAGAGGGTTGCTGACGTCAGTGTTCATTGTCCATGGGCTTTTCTCAGTCTTCTTGAAAGCTTATAGGGAGCACTCCCATTAGTTTTCTGAGGGATTTGGATTAGATTCTTACATAGAGGTGATTGTGTTCCAGTTTTGCTGTGAGTGTGTTTAAAATCTTGGGGGATTTTAATTGTCTGTTCCTCGTTTCTGGTTCTCTCCTAGCTGGTAGCCGGTCTAGCTCTCCGGGTAAGCTCTTAGGAAGCTCCTATGGTGGCCTGAGCAGTGGAGCATCCCGAGTCCAGGCAGTGCCATCATCCTCAGAGAAGCGCAGCAAGATCCCGCGGAGCCAGGGCTGCAGTCGGGAGACGAGTCCCAACAGAATAGGCCTAGGTAAGAGCAGTCACTGCAGGGACCTGCTGGCCATGTGCCTGAAGGAGGGGCTTGCCTCTTGGCTGGGGAACTCTTCATGTTGCTGTTATTCTTCTGGGTTTTTCAGCTGACAAGTTAATGTGATTGTGGTTTGCAGGAGAGTAATTTCAATTTTCCAGGTTGAGCTTATGGTTTCAAAGTAAGCCTAAAGATGTCATGATGTGTTTTCTGTTTGAAATTCAACATGAGCAATATTATTAGATCAGGAAGCAAGAACAATTGTGAATAACCATCAGAACAATGAGACCTCATTTAAGCTTATTCCTAAAATGAGTTGAGCAATCTTTACAGTCACATGGAATCAAGGGCAAAAAGTACCTTCTTGGATTATTTTAGAAATTTTGCATTTGAAATGGTTTGCTTCTCTCATCCTTAATATCCTGGCCACGTTCTTAGAACACGTTTTAGACTTATGTAGTAATTGTTCTGCTTTTGATACTTTCGTCTCAGTGACTGTTATGTAAATATTCTTTAATAGTTTCTTTTTTTCAAATTTATCAGCAGACTTTTTTTTTAAGTCAGGTAAGTAAATATCATATATATAAAACTTTATATCTGAGTTGAAGTGAAAAGGTATTCAGTGTGCTATCTGAACATTTTCATTTTTAATATAAATTATTTTATAAGTTTGAAGCTAATGTAGAAGAACATTTTAAATGATACTGATTCTAAATTATTTTTATCTCCAGAGACTTTACCAGTAGATTGAAATTTATTGAAATTGTAGCCTTACTGTTGGCAGTTAAATTTGTAACTATTGCCTTAGCAATAGTTTTATATTTTGCATTTGAGCTGCATCTTTATGCAGAGAAGGTCGTTAATAAAGAACTATTTTATTCATTCTTTCCAGTATACTGAAATGAGTTTAAAGCACCTGAGTGTATATGCCATTATGATTCATAAAAAATACTGTGTATTCATTGTGACTGCTTTTCCAAATTCAGTGTTCTTCTGATGTCTGATCTATTTTATGGGCTCTGTATTAGTACATTATGCTTTTCTGTTTGTTGCTTTGAAAATGTAAAGTGCCTCCCAAACACTAGAGGTAATTGTTTTGCTGTCACTGTGTAGAAGAGCATTGTTTTTTAGGAGAAAGCAAAGAATGGTGGATGGTACCATCACACATGCTTAAGCTGATCATCATACTGTGTGGTCTGATTTGAAACATTCTTGAGCACATGAAGGGAAATTGCCTCGTGTAGAATCCTCACTCTTGGGTTGCCTGCTTTCAGGTATATTACAGGAGCCTTTAATTCTTTTGAAAGAGTAGTTTGTATCATTTCTCTGATGTGCTCCCTGGGAACATAATTAGTGCTTGTTCTTTGAGAGTGGGAGAGAGATCTGACATGTATCAGTGTGTGGCTTTCACCTATCACCCCCATGTTGGTGGACACATCCTGGGTTGAGCTGTTATGGGAACAGGAGTGTCTGACACTTTACTATTCAGATGCAGAAATTCTTTCTATTTATTGGATTTTTAAACTTGTAATACTGACCCAGATGGAAATAACTTTTGAGCTGTCAGCTATATACCATTATTCCATTGTACTTATGACTTTATGACATAGTAGCTAACAGTATTTTATGCTTTTTTTTATTGTGTTGCTTCAGTCTCTATATTTTCTTGATATTTTATTTTGTTTGTTCATTTCATTAAATAAACTCCCACTCACCTTGATTCCAAATACGGAAACCAACCCCCGGGGTTTTTCGGGCTCTCCTGGGGCAGTAGCAATAATAGAGCCCTCTGCATGTGGATGCTGTTAGCATCAGTACCTTGCTGCTAGCTTTGATTTCCATGATGACTACAGGTAGCCATGAAGTAGATTCCTTCTGTGTGCTGGTAATCTTGAAGAAGATTTTGTTTCCCCAGAGGCAGTGCAACAAGGAACATTCAGTGTTCTGAGGTCCTGTGTGGTCACCTGTATGTCTCTGCTTGTGACACTTCAGTTTTAAACCTGCCTCTGCTGTCTGCTCAGTGAGTTTTATAAGGGAAGGAGGAGTGCAGTCCATTTAATCTTGAGCATTTCTTTGGGCTCCATGAAGGAGATCATGTGCTCAAACAGATGATGTCCATTTCCCATGGATTGAAAATTACCAGCCTGAAATTAATTGTGCTGGATGCTCTGCAGATCATGTGGTGCAGCTGGATCTGAAAGAAGTGAGAGATCCAAGACAGCCATTCTCCAAAAAGTGGAGCAGGCACAGCTGCCCATCAGCTTCATGCAGCAGCACTATTTCTGTTGGGGTTATGCTATGTACATTCATTGGAAACCTGCAGGCAGTTCTTGACTTGCCTTGCCTGGGTGTTCCCCACTGCAGAGCTTTCCTTTGGCTGTTTGGCAGAATTTCAGGCTCTTTAAAAGGCTGCTATTGATGTAAGAAAGCGTCTGCTGATTTTTAGTCTCCACTTAAGAATCATTAAAATTCACACCCTAATGAAATACCAGTTTCTTCTGGTAGATTGGTAAACAGGGGCACTTTCATGTTCTGCTGGGGATATTTGCATCTGCTGGGTTCCACTGGCATAAGACTGCTGGATAGTGTGTTTTAATAATGGTGGGAGCCATGTCTAAGTGCTCTGACTTTCCAGGTGAAATTGGTAACAGTACACATTACAAAGTTGGAATATTATTGGAAACAACTCATCCTTGTCTTGTCCTAGACTTTCTCACAGCAGAGCTGGCTGTGGACACACTGTGTGCTTTCATGCTGCCTACTCCTCTTAATCCATTTTGCTACTCATTCACTTGATTTCTGTCCAGCTTTTGGGGATTGAGAATTCTCCAATTGAGACTTGGTCAGTCTTCTTTGCTTTTGCTCCCTGCACTGCAGAGACAGGCTGTGACAGTGTGAGAGACTTAGCTAAGTGACAACACTGCTGGCCTTTACTGCTGGCAGTGTCTGAAGGAAATAGTCTGAGTAGCTAATACAAAATCTTCTTTACACAACATGGTGATGAAAATGTGGGGCAGGTGCCTGGGAGTCCACAGCAGACTCATCCTTCAGTTTTTTCAATCCTTTTTTTTTTTTTCTCCTTAATTTTCTTTTGTATCCAGCAACATGCAACCCTTTTATTTGACCATTAATCCTGAAGTACCCAGTGTTTGGCTTTGGTTATTCTGTTTGTGCAGTCAGTATTATGCTTCATCTGTAGCATTGTCCTACTCTAGTGTAGGACAATGCAATTAAAGTGCATTTTCCTCATATTCATGCTGCTGCTGTTAGCTGGTATGGAAGGAGAATCTGTTGTGTGCATCCAAAATTTTTGTAAGCATTCGTATCTCTCCCTCTCTAAAGAGCCTTTACTGTTTTTAGTACGGTTCTATTATAGAAAAGATGGGCAGATTTTCTCTGTTTAAGAGAAATGACTGCTTGTGCAAACCTGATGTGAAGGCTGCCATTATTTACATCTAAGCATGAGACCCAAGAATGAGAAGTTTGCTTCTAGAGAGTCTGCAATTTCAAACCAGTATTTGTGTGGAGAACTTTAGTGTTAGTCTTACCTATAGTTCACTTGTCAGCTTTTTCCCTTGTACATCTGAGATGGGATTATTGTACTCATGAACCCTAATTTCATCCAGCTCTTATAATTTAGTCTGTCTTACTTATTGTAAGACCATCTAACTCACTATCATTAGACATTGTGGTGATCTAATCAGCTTGGTTCATAGCTCATCTCACATTGTCTGACATCAGAGGTCAACCATCAGAACCATTAATTCATCACAGAGATATGAACTTGGTTTTGCAAAACTGGGAGGGATTTGACAAAGCAAGAATCTGGCAGATGACTCTATTTGAATTTTAAAACCTAAATATGAAGGTTTCTATTTTGTTCTGTACTTTTTTGCTTGAAGGACACTTCAAGGATGTGAGAGCACTGAAGCACTGTAGAGGAACTTCAGCTTGAGTCTAGGCATTTAAATTCTATATACAAACCAATAGAGATTTTTAAGAATATATATATATTCTGAAGCATGCAAATGACATAATTTTTATAAAAATGAGGGTACAGTCAAAGTGTTAGCACCCTCATGTTCATGCATATGTACCTCTGCTGTGTTGTCACCGAAGCTGGCAGATTAGGCTTTACTCTGTGCCTGAGAAAATTCCTCTGTGGCGGTTCCTGAACACTTGAAATATGCTACTGCCTTTTTAAAACAGCAAGGGAAATCCCTCTTGTCATTAAATTTTTCTGACAATTAACTGCTGGGTTTTGCTCTAAGAAAATATTGTATTCTTCATCAGACATAAATCTTACTAAATAACTTTCTGCAAGCATTTTTGAAACATTCAGGGTCTCAAACATGTGCAAGCATGTAGGGTTTTGTACAAGTAAGGAATATAGTTTAAGGCTCCCCTGAAGTGTGCATAAGCTTCAAACTGTGTGCATATAAAATCATAAACTTCTAGAAATGTCTGAGGAGCAGAAGTTAGCTTCTGTTAAATATCTGAAGCTACCGCTCTCTTCAAATTCAAATCACTTTTTAACCTGTCTTTCAGGTATTCAGGTTCTAAATATTTTTTCCCCAGTATCTTTCATTAGAGAAAGATATCTCTGCAAGTCTGTGCAGTACACCTTTTTTTTCCTTAGGATATTTGTTCAAAAAAACTCTCCCTGTGAAAGGCAAATCTATGTAAAAACATCGTATTGGTATTACTTAAAGAAATGTTTCTCTGCTCATTTGTTCCAGAAGGGTGTTTATTTTAAAATGAAGGAAGAAATATTCCGGAAGGGTTTCTTTCAGCCTCATCTGTTTTGCAACAGTAGAGCTTCCCTAAATGATTGAAGATTCCTGCTCTACTTGAATAACAAAACTTGGATTGCTTAAGAAAAAAGCAGACTGTCAGCCAGACATTAAGGCTGCTGAAATTTCGCATCACAAACACAGCTCAGCATGTAAGGTAGTTGGTTTGTAAAGAGCCTGAGCAGGCAGCTACAAATTGTAATTACTAATGTAATAATTACCATAACTAACAGAACTGTGACTTGACTTTGAGCTTTCTGTCCTCATTAAACTTGTTCACCTTCTCTGAAACTCTCCATGCTGCATGCTAGCACGGAGCAGTCGCATCCCCCGACCCAGCATGAGTCAGGGGTGCAGTCGTGATACCAGCCGTGAGAGCAGTCGAGATACAAGCCCTGCTCGGGGCTTCCCTCCACTTGGTGAGTACATGTAGGCATTGGAGCTTTAAGGGTCAATATTTTTTTTCCTTTTTCCCTTGTTGTGATTACCCTTTCAAGACACTGCTAGGTGGAATGAGCTCTTTTCTGTCCTCTGGATTCCTGACACTCCCCGTTTCAAACCCCGTTTTTTTTCCCCCTTCTGTTTTCTTCTGCATGCTTCAATTCTGGTTCTCAGCACTTCACTGTTAGCAGGGAAATAGCTTAGTTTGAACTTTTGCAATTTTTAGTTTGATTGAATCAGCTTCTATTGGGCTGCTGTGCTTCGCTTAATAACACTGATGGAAATCTATGGGAGGGCAAGCCTGGATTTTCTAGGTCACACTGAAGTAGTTTTTGTAGCATTGTAGCCTGTTGTTGAGTGACTCAATTATTCATGATTGGATTTTCTTACAGCTAGGTACAGTTACAGTATATAATTTCTACCCTGAATCCTCCAGCAGAGATAGCAGCCCTCTTTTTGTAGAGGTTTTACAGGATAGTCAATCATCAGTTAAGTTTTACATGCTGTAAGAAGCTTTGACAGGCAGTGTAAAACCAAGGAAAGACTGAGATTTTAAAGGAGCATCATGAAACTGCAGTTAAAGTGTACAGTACAAATAGAAAATCTCATTACACTTACCATATGCAGAAGTTTTTCTGCACAATGCTGAATACAGCAAGATAGTTAATGTTTCTGATCAAATGCCATATCATATGTTCAACCCAATACATTACTTCTTGTATCAAAACTTGTCATCTCAGACATGAAATACAGTAATCTCCAGGCTCTCTTCATTTATGTAGTAATTCAATGAAGAATGGTGTTACAGTATCTATTTTGCACATAGTGACAAAATACAGTTATATGATGTAATGTGTAAATGGAAGAGATCATAAGTTTTAATATTGGAGAAGCTTTTGGGTTCAATGACTTCATTATATTGAGCTATAAAATAATCTGTTTTACATTATTATCTCAGCTTCTGCTGAGAAATGGAAGGAGTTCAACTTTGCACTCATAACTTGGTTCATAGCTCTTTAAGATAAATAGATGAACATTTTATTGATTAAATGAGGCTGATTTCATACCAGATCTAGAAAAAGGCAGTAGATCCATAACTGTAGCTTATTTTTATAGTTAACCTGCCTAGCTTTAATTTTGAATGAAGCTTTTTTCCCTCCAGCCAAAATGTGTAAGTAGGCTGGATTTCAGTATTAATTTGTCAGTGTTCTATGTCACTGTGCTGTGTTTTGTTTATTTTATTGAAAATACAGTCATTGAAATACTGCCTTGAGTCCTTGTTCTGAAAAGCAAATGCAGTGTATCAGAACCACAGTTGGTGTGAGCTTTGGACTTCTACCAGGGCTGAATCTGACTCTTACTCTAAGTGTACAGTCAGTTACAGATGTGTGTTATTCTGTTTTATTGTGAGGAAATTGTGAGGAAAGCACATTCTCATTTTAGTTGATGATTTTTAATTACCTGAAGAGTAATGCATTTCTAGAAATACATTGTTATTAAGTCATAAAGGTTACATGGGGAGGAAATATCAATGTAACAACAAAACCCAATGTAGTTTAATACTACAATAACCCAATACCTTATTATGTTTCCTTGTGTTTTCATTGAAATGCTTTAAGATCAAATATGTTCATGAATTTGTTAATTATGTGGTGTGTAATTCATCTCAAAGAAATTTTTATTTGTCAGTTTAAGCCAAAACAGTGTGGTTCTCTGACAGTATTTTTAGAACCCAGTTAATCTTGCAATAATTCAAAGGTAATATAATCCTGCTGTTCATAGTCTGGTTTTACTTATAAAGATTAACTTGTATATTTATGAATTATATTTAGAGTAACTAAATGGAAATGACAAGATTGTTGTATTTAGTGGCATTATGGTTAATATCAGCACTGTCATCCTCTTGTTTGGGGGCTGCAGTGCAGGCATACATGTCTGTGTATCATGAGTCCTGCTTCCTAAGTTAGTAAAAACAGTCAGCCTCCTTGCAGAAATGTAGGTTTTTAAAATTTTTTTGTTATTCTTGTTTTTCCCTGGGCCTTGATCTTGCAGTGGTGTCCACAGGGGCACAGTGGATGGCTTGGGGGAAAGCAATGAACCTTAATTGTGAGGTTCAGACCATAATCCTGCACTGATCATGCAAAACTTCCATGAGTTTACTTATGATATCCATGGGATAATTCTCTTGAATAAATGCATGTGTTCTCCATGGCCAAAGGCCACATTACATATAACTTTTAGTGAAGCTCTCAGAGTCAGAGAAACCCAAAATTTTATTTTTCTCACGTTGCTGATTCCTATTTCATTATATTAGTATTTGTGTTTATGAATGCTTTGCCTTAAACAGAACACTTAGAATTTTCTGCTGCACACTTACGTACATAACTGACAAAGCCTATTTGTATTGTAAGGTGATTCTGCTTTATTTTTTCAGTTTCTTGACAGTACTAGTTATGATGTTAAAGCAGCAAGGCCTTCAGTGAGTCTGTGGTGATGAATTGCTTAAATGAACAATCGGTTTCTTGGGTCAGTTGCTTTGAGCTGGTGAGCATGTCATTGCTAGACATAGGGAAAACTTCTTTAGAAAGACAAAATTTCTGTAATTTGGGAATGACTGGGCCCGTTCTTCATTTGCCTTCATAAAGAACTCACTTGTATGCTGAAGCCAAGAACTGAAAACCTCTCCAAAGGCATTTTGTGATTGATGTGCTGCTAACAACTGGGAACTGAAGTGGGAGCTATATTTGGCTTGGGCTCCTCTGCTACTGTGTGCACTCCATTGCTTTTAACAATTTGTATACATGTATCGTTCTAGATGGGTGTGTGATGTGCATATTCTCCTTAGCTCTGCATGTACATACTGAGGTTCAAGAAACATGTATGCAAAATTTGTTAAAAGCAAGGGACCTTTGGAAGTAGCAACACCTGAATATGTGTGTACGTGTGTTTACCTGGAAAAGAAACCAACCCGAGGACCTGTGCAGTGGTTGGTGACCTCCCTGTATGACTCTTCCTACTTATGTGGTTACACATCCTCTTTGTTAACGTTGATTTTATTATGCATAGGCTAGAATGTTGTGGAAAAATACCTGCAAGCACAATTCGTCACCATTCCTCATGGCTTCACTTTGGGGTTTAGATCAGACACATCTAAACCCTTCTCTGTAGTTCCGTGCTCCACGTTCTCGTGACGGCCGCCCGCCAGACCTGCAGGTCTGGAACGTGACTGATGTGCATCGGGGTGTTGTTGCTGAGCTGCACCCAGTTTGGGACTGTTCCAAATGAGCTCTGTCATGCATTGTATTAGTGGCCATGGGGCAGGGGGGAGCTGCAGGCGGAGGTGGGGCTCGCACTGTCGCTGTTCCGCATCCACGCGCAGCGCCGTTCCCCGTCACTATGGAACGCCTCTGCCGGTGGCGCTCACACGCATCCCCGTTGGATTGTGGCATTTTCTGTCTCGGGTTCAATGTGTGTTAATCCTGTGGGTGTTGCCATTCCTTCTACTTGCAGCTTCTCGACGTCATTCCAGGTCCACTAGTGCTCTCTCCACTGCTGATTCTGTTGGGCAGTCAGGTGAACAAGCGCTAACTGCATGAATCCGCTTCTTAATCGTAGTCTTGTTTTACACCATCTTAACATCTGCCATCGTGTGCATCAGCCAGACTTGGCATGTGCTTCTCACCGCTGCCGGGCTTTCTGTTCTGCTTTTGTTCAACGTGGCTTTTTGTTTTGAGTTTCATTTATTGGATGTTTTTAATTTTGTGCATTTTAGGAACATTGTGAACAGTGTTTAAACAAAGGGTGATCCAGGGCTTTCTCAATTCTCCTGTAAATTGGATCAGTTGTGCAGCATGGGCTAAATCCTGACTGATGCAGATTCTTTTCCCTCTTTAGCAGTGTAGCACTTTTCAGTGCCTAGGACAGGATCCCAATGGGTTTTATCCCATTTATTACTCAATATTATGGACTCCTGTCTCTATTAATAAAAGTTCTTTGTGGGATCCCCTCCAAAATACACAAGAGCAGCAAAAATTAAGCACCTGATGAGCTTTCAGAATGAACTTTGGAGCATAACACATGCTGATCCATCCTTCATATAATTCTCAAGGCCTTGCCAAAGTACATGGAAGCTTTTGAAAGAATAAAAAATCCCTTAATTTCACTGGGCTTTGCATAATGTGACTGTTGGTTTCATGTAATAAGAAAAATCTGCAGATTCCAGTTGCTTCTCTCCCACCCCTGTACTGGATTTGCAGTTATGGAGAACCTGGAATTCCTTTTAAATAAGGATATTTTACTGGGAATCTTAAAAATAATTGAATGAGGGCTGTTAGCTTCGGTACAACAGAGACTTAATTGTGGGGACAAAGATAATGTAGAAGATGAGGGGTTCAATGTTTTCTTGGAGGCTTAAATCTTATAAGGAATTTGTTATAATGAAAGTTTTTTAATTAACACCCTTCAGATAGGGAGTGAAAAATACTCTGTTTCTCATGAGTCTAGTTAAATGGCTATCACTTAATTAAAACTCTCAGAACATTTCCCTTATCATGTTACTCAACAGAAATGATGCAAGCTGATTTGAGTGGCATTTTTCAGATAACAATTTGAATTTGTATTTAATCAAAATAATTAAAAATATTTAAAATAGCTCAGATTTAAGCTTTGTTTGCTTAATAATACAGATTTAAGCTTTGTTTGCTTTTGACTTCCTGTGATAGTCACTTCATGTTTGGCTCCTGTGGTTTGGTACAATGCATAATCAAATTTTGTATGGTTACCTGTGTGCTACAGAAGGCCAAAATAGTCTAAAAAATGGCAAAATAGGATTAATAATGGTGGTTGCAAATTTTCACCAAGTTTGTAACAAGTATAGTGAATGAATGTGGCCAGAGCATAATCTGCAGATTTCTTGCCCAGTAACCTTGGGCTTGACTGTGCTGGTTATTCCTGGAGCCGGGTTTGTTCCCAGCCCCACATCAGAGATACATTGAGGTCTCTCCTGTGGTCTTATTCCAGCACTCCAGGGTGGCAGCAGTGTCTTGGGGAGAAACCCGGAGTAACTTGGGTGTTGTAAATTCAAAAACACTGAACAAAGTAGTTCAGAAGATTCCTGATAGCCATGGAGATAGAAGCCAGCATGCCACACTGTACTTAATGTGTTAAAAAAGCTCAATTTTGTTTCTTTATGCTGGTTATTTAAACTGATCTACAATTGAATTACTTTGTTGTTTTGTTCTTCATTTAAAAAAAAAACCCAACCAACTATCTTCCCTTTTCTAATGTAATACTAAATTTATTCAAAAATAAATGACAGTGGTATTTTTCATGCTATGTAGTTTCAAAAGTTAAAGCCAAATTTTCATCTCAGTAGCACTTGAGTAATGTAATTGGTTTGGATTTAAATATAAAACAAAGAACTTACCTCAACAGTTACAGCCCTTGTACTGTACCAGATCTCATTTATACTTAGGAAAATCCTTGTCCTCTGTACAACTTTATAGTGTATATATCTCTGTAGTGGTAGCTTTAGTTTCAGTCAGACCAACTGCATTATCATCTCTGTGCTTCTGTTAAGTGTGCACAGACTTTTCCATTTTAGGAATAAAGCACTGTTTCATCTTCATATGTGAAATTATTCTTTGACCAAAGTGCATTAAAAAAGGGGATAGTAATAACACATACAACTTTTATTTCTTTGTGAAATGTCATGATTTGATTACTTTTTGGCAGTAGTTCTAAGAACTTTGTTTCTTTTTTTTTTCCCCTTGTAATGTGTTTTGTAGAAAATGTGCTTTTGTTGTAAATCAGAAATGTCTTGTCTGGGTATGTAACTCTAAGAAACAGCAAATTTTGATAGGTATCACTTCTGTTTGAAATAAATATTAGTTTGCAGGGTTTTTTTCTTTTCAAAATACTTTGGACTTTAAAAATCTTCCCTATTTCCCCACAGTAGCTTAATCTCAAATAAAGCTTTGTAATTAGGACAGTAGAATTGGCCAGCTTCAATCTCTGATATAAATTATGCATGTCAGTGTAAGCTAATCCCTAAAAGATATTTCAGTGCAGTAGGTTCATAAAAGAGAAAGCAATAAAATTTTTGATATGCAGTATTTTCCCCAAAAAACACATTAAGCTGCTGAATACCATGTTTGGCTTCAGTTTTGAGCAATTCCACAATATGGTTCAGCAGTTTGATAAGCAGTATTTTTCCACTGTTAAATTAATTATAGATTAAGTATTAAAAGACCTGTGTGACTTGACCCCACTCTCCTGCTGCTTGATGTGGGTCAGCTGAAGGTCTCTCAAATGGGTTCCTGCACCTTGATCCATGCACCACTGAATTTGCTGGCAAAACTCCTGTTGGCATGTGTGGCTACAGGGACAGAGGTGTAACATGTGTTCCAGGAGGAATAGTCTGAGTCCTGCATGAGCAAACAACAGCCCACACAGAAAAGAAAAACTTGGAATGTCATAACCAATCTTTCTGCTTATGGAGCAGAGCCAGGATCCCAGTATTTGGTACCTGATCTGCCCCCTCTGGAAGGACTCAGCGGCCAGAACCTGGCCTGTGATACTTAAGTTACTGATTCTGTCATAGGTCTGCTGGTGGGCCTTTCTGAATTTGGCTTTTCTAAAAAAAACCTAATTTCAGTAACTTTTTTGGTAAACTGGGCAAATGATAGTAAACTAATTAATGTTAGGAGTGTAAATGGCATTTTAGACTCAATGCCATTGCTTTGGATGCCATTGAGAGCTTTGCCATCAAATTCAAATGGAAAAAAGATTATATTGTCTGCTCAAAGCCAGTTTTGATATAGAGCTCTGGAATTTAAACTTCTTGTCAAAGAGAACCAGAAATTGGAGTCACTTCACAAGTGAGTTGTTAACTTAATTTTTATACTGTGAAGGTGTAGGGGTATATTCTACTGGTTAATCAAGCTTGAGACATAAAATAGACTAATCTGATGCTGCTAGTCTCACATCCTTGCCTGAGAGAAAAGGCTGCAGGATAGATGAGTGCTTGAGTATTTACATGTTCTGACACTGGGCATGGCTCTGTCTCTCTGAAGTTAATGAGAAGCTCTCTTGATTTTTGAGAGTGCCAGATTGGGATGGGCCTGTCTGCCTCTGACATTAAAATAAAACTTTGAGACAACTGAGTAAAAAGAAACAGAAAATAGATACCCTGCTTCCCATCTTAAAATAAATAAATGAAAAGTTGCCCTGAGGATCCAAAATTGCTTCCAACGCCCAACAAACAGTAGTTTATTTCTTACCCTAATGGCAGACTCTGTGGAGCTCTGGGTAAAAGGGCATTTAATGGAAAAGCACTGTGAGTTCCCAGAGTCTGTGGGGAGAACAACTGGGGCACCTGATTAGGATTCCAAGTGGATGTGAATTCATTTAACAATCCCTTTTACTGTTGTCTTTTGTGCAGACCGGTTTGGGCTCGGACAGCCAGGCAGGATGCCTGCTTCTGTGAATGCCATGCGAGTCCTGAGCACCAGCACTGATCTGGAGGCTGCTGTGGCTGATGCACTGGTAAGAGGGAAAATACAAAATGCTTCCAACTCCGGAAAGTGGCTTAAAGTTACCTGTACGTATGTTCTCCTCTTTCTAAATAGCTTTATCCTGATCTTGCCAGTGTCTGATGCTGTAGAGTTACCTTTTGCTGGTTTGACTTTGGGAATACTGGCAGCAGAATGTTTTTCTTGATTCCGTGTCACTTCTCTGCAGCTGTTGTCATATAGTGCTGTGGGTTGGTGCTACAGCTGCAGGATGGCTTGAATCAGCTGTGTGCCTTTCACTTGGCTGTCAGAGGATGTGCTCAGCACTCAGGGGGTCAGAGATTTCCATCAGTCCTATTACCTGCATGAAGATTTTGTCAGAAAAACAGCATTCTCTGTTAGTGTCAATTCCTGATTAGGTTTTAGCAAGAATAAGTTTCTGCCCTTTGTTATTTGTACCTGGGTAGATACACAGAGAGCTCATAACTTGGCTTGCATGGAATCTGTACCATCTCATGCTGTTATGGTGTAAGTTGAATTGTATTTGTCTGGTTTGCTGCTAATACTTTCAAACATTCACTGCTTTTCCTAGTAAATTTTGTGTCATTTTAAAAAATTATGTTCTCCTGTATAATCTTATTGTATCTAAGAGATACTATGGTATCTCTTGGATAGAACCCAGAAAGTGTCTTCTGCTTTTCAGAAGGCACATAAGCCTTTGTATGTACCTTGAATATTTGGGGGAGTGAGGATGTGTAGAGGCAGGAGAAATTACTGTACAGTGCTAGGTGGGTATCCATTGGTCCTGTCCAGCTGTAGACCTGAAAGAGGGAAGGATTTCCTGATGTATCTTGAAACAAATCTCTCAGAATCTGTCTCAGATGCACTTTAAGGAAGATGAACCATGCTGCCAGTGTTTTTGGTAGATGGCCTTTCTCCATTTCCTAGTCCACTTTCCCCAAGGAGGGATAACATTTTCCTTTTTGTGTCTAATTATTACCCAGCTCATGGCACCTATTAGAGTACTTTGAGAAAAATGGCCCTTTTTACAAAATTTATCTTTTAAAACAAAGGAAGTATTTGTGAACAAAGGTAGAGCAGTGTATAATGGATGGGACTGTTGCATTTAGTGGGTTGAATCACTAGTGAGCATTTTCATCACCAAATCTAACAGCTTGTGAGCCCATTTCTGCTCTCAGCACCTCAAACTTGCTACCAGAGCAGTTTAGGACCTAATTACAGACAATGGTTTGCCTGTGTAAATGAAATCAGCCTTTATCCCTGCATGTGAGCAGCTGCTGAATACAGGTTTCTTAAGGGAGAAGAGTCTCACAGTATTTCAACTGACTGCTGAGCCCTGAGATTTCTTTGGGTGTGACTTAATCTTCAGCAAGACTTGGAGTGCTCTTTTAAATATTCCAGCTTTGATGTTAAGTAACATTAAACTGAAATGTTAAAATTTTGAAGGGTTGAACACTTTAAAAGGGAAATACTTAAATCTAGCTGGAAACTAGCTGGTGCTGCTGACTTGGTTGATCAATCTGAATTTGTACAGCTTCAGGAGATGCAACACAATCTTGTTAATCCCTTCTTTCCCACCACCCCAGTTTTCTCTTCATTGCCTTCTGACAACAGGCAACTTACAAAGCCTGTGTAGGCTCCTTTTGAGAGAGTGTTGCGATGCCAGCTTTTACACAGTAACCTTGTTTTCAGAGAGTTGTCTTTTCCATGTAGTAAGAAATGAAAAGAGCTTCTCCAAAGATGGCTTCAGCCAAATCCTCAATTGAAACAAAACATGGTAGGTCATTCTGTGACCTCCACTCCCTCTGTACAATTGCAGTTGGATCCACTACTTCTGTTTGAGCTGGACTTGGCCTAAACCCACAGTGTCAATACTGGGAATTGGTGCTTGGGTCTGTCAGAAGAGCTCAAAGGGTGATGGAAACTTTGCTGTTAAGTAAGGCCTTTAAGCCAGTGGTGCCAACCAGGGGGTCTTAAAAGAAGCTAATCTTCAAAACAGTGTGATGTATGAACTGGGGGTTGAAAGAGAACTTGGCAAGTGAAGTTTATTAAGTGTGCTGTACTGTAGATAGCGACTCCTCACATCAGGATTTCTTTGCAAGATTCTAAAATGAAATGCTGCTAGTAATATGTGGGGGAAAAAGAAATCACTCCCAAAATCTCTGGTATCTTTCATTGTAGATTTCCTAAAAGTAAGAAAAGAGGTGATAAATATATATCTGTTCCTAAAAAAATTTTTAACAGATATTCTCACTTCCGAGACCCCTAAGGGAAATTGTAGCCAGTATGAGTAGTGCAACAGTTAGGAGATAAAGTCAGGCATTATTATACCCACTTTTATTTTGCAAAAACTGTATTTTTTTTATTTGCTAAGACACATTTGCTATACGTTTTTGTTGCAAAAACAAACCCTACATAAGCTTCTGACATAATTCTCTATGCTTTTTCCCACCCTTCAATATTTTCCTGCCTACAGCTGTTAGGAGACTCCAGGAGCAAGGTACTAGTGCTTTCTTGACTTTTTATTTCTACTTTCCAACTCTCCCCGCCCTGTTGCTAACGCCCATGATACTGCATGTGAGTTAATTTCTATGCTTCAGTCCTCCAGTCCTAGTGGAAGCAAAACTCTGCTGGCTTCACAAGTCCAAGACCTGCAGGACTGGACACTGGAAGGACTTCTGTAGCAAACACTTTAGAATATACATATTTTTTTTTCATACATTATCTTGTCAACCCTGTTCTTTTAAGGTTTTTTTAAGAGGTTTTTTTGCTGCCAATTATGCTGCTATTCTTTCTGTAAGGATCAAGGCAGTCAAAGATGTACCTAAGGGAATTAGGTCCTCTAATGCCATGCTATGGAAATGAGTGGGATTTGAGTACTCAACTCCCTTAGCAGCCTCTGGAAAGAGTCCTAGTCCAGACTAACAGAGAAATTGCCATCTCCCATATCCAGTGCATTTCTAGAGTCACTTCAGTATTGATATCAAAGTGACTGGGCATGTCAGCACTGATTCTTTTAGCTGTTTCTTCCTTATCTTAATTTTTTTTAAAGTAGAGGTTGCATCGTCCTAGTATCTGCAACAATGGAACTGACCATTATTGCCAATAGAACATATATTGTATTTAATTTCATTGCCAGTAACTTAATTCTACTGGGCATAAATACATCATTTTCATGCTGAGGAAGGCAGGCTCTCTTCCCCTGAGTCACTCAGTCTCACTGAAATCAGTGGGCTCTGTCTTGCACTGCTGTGAGAGGTAAGCAGGCAATGCATGGTGGCATCTTTAAAACACTTCAGTCACTATCACAGTAGCACTAATCTCCTTTTTAGTGATTGCAAGTAGAATGTTTTGCTTTTGCCATCGATGTAACTGTAAATAAGTTGATAACTCTGAGTTTCCCCTTTTCCAGAAGAAGCCAGTGCGGAGGAGGTATGAGCCCTATGGGATGTACTCGGATGACGATGCCAACAGCGACGCCTCCAGCGCCTGCTCGGAGCGCTCCTACGGCTCCAGGAACGGGGGCATTCCGCACTACCTGCGCCAGACCGAGGACGTGGCTGAGGTCCTCAACCACTGCGCCAGCTCCAACTGGTCTGAAAGGAAAGAGGGGCTCATAGGCCTTCAGAATCTGCTGAAGAGCCAGAGGACACTGAGGTGACTTCATGGATTTCTGGTGCCAGTAATTCATTAGGGATGGCTACAGCCAGAAGGCAGTATTGTGTACCTGCCTTATGGAGACAGGTAGTGTCTTCCATGGCTGTGAAGGCTTTGTCTCCACAGTGTGGGATTGCAGTTAACTTTTGGAAAGGTTTCTGCATCATAATCAGTATAATTGGTGGCAGTAGTGTAGAAAGGGCTCAGGTAAGCACACTGTCTTCTCTCAGCCTTCATTTGTCTCATGAAGACCTCCAGTGACCGGTGTTGTTGTCGCACAGTGAGATTTCCCACAGTGGTGCTGTTGTAAACATACTCCAAGGGTGGTGCCATTTTTACATTAGCCTGTTTGAACCTTCAGTATTTTTCCCATGGCAATTTAGTTGGTGAAGCAAACATTGCACTTACTCTAAAATGACTTGGGGTGTGTGTTTCAAAGCTGAGATCAGACAGTGCTGGCACTGGCTGTACTCTGACTCTTTGTGAAGGCTGTGTTAGGTGTAATTATAGATCCTGTTTGTAGCTCTTGAAAAGTTTTATATCAGAAACTTGTGTCTTATAAATGGCGTAGTGTGTAATGTAGAGGGAAGTTTCTTAGGGCTATGGAGTATGTGTCCCAGCTCTGAAACTGCATATCATAGGAGAGGGACACCTTTTCCCCTTGCTAGAACCACATAACCCCTTCCAACACCTTCGGCACATCATGCCTTTAAAGTGGTTTTAGAATTACCCACTAGGTCTCAGAATTATCCAGTAGTCATTTGGAAACTCCCAATGGGCCACAGGTCATATTAACTGGACAAGTGGCTCTCAGGCCATAGACATTTCACCCTTAGTTTATATATATAGAGAAAGTGTTTGAAATAAGTTGTTTATCTCTTGGCTTCTTTGAAGGTAACATTCACAAATAGTTGTGAATGACAATTTTATTTTTCTGTTATGAATCATATGTACTTAATTTATAGCCAAGTTTATAAGTGGTTTTTTTAGAGCCTCCCTACTTGGGTTTGTGCAATTGTTTCTATTTTAAAAGGGCTTCACACTGGCTGAAAAGAGTTTGATTGTTCATGTTAACAATCCAAATAAAAGTGTGTTGAGGGCTGGCCTGAAAAAGATGGTTTCTTGCCATTATAAAAATATTCTAGCACTTCACATGATGTAATTCAGGCCTTAAATGGGAAGTGCTACAGGTTTTTAAAATGGGTAGTTAGTCTCTAGATCACAGATGCTTTTTGATGTGGTCTATTTCTGAGTCTCTTAAAAGATACTTCCATCATGTAGGCTGTCTTTTTTCTTTCTCTTTAACAAACTGTCTGGAAAAACTGTGGCACCTCATTACTTCTATGAAAAAGTTGGGTGAGATTTTATTTTGCCACAAAAGTGTGTGAGTATTGTAAGCAGGGTTTGGAGTGCTGCTGGGGATAGTTGCAAGGGAGGAAGCTCTGAGAAGTTTTGGTGATGGGCTGTTTATCCAGGTCAGTAGATCTTTGCAGAAATACTGGTGGAATTAAACTCTTGATTTCAACCCTGCTGGTTGTAGTTTTTGAACTGTGCTGTCACCAGTCCCTCAAGCTAGCAAGTTGTCTTAGCTTTGATCCTGAATAATTGTTAAATCTGTCCCAGAAACTACACCTCTGTGCAGTTATTTTTTAAATTTGATACTGTGATTAGTTCTCTGTATTTCATTTTGGTTTTCTTTTGATCTGCTTCCTCCTTGGTTCAGAGTTGATCTGGTGCCTGTTCTAATGATTAGATTTTATCATCCTGCTTGTTCCCACGGCATCTTGAGAACATCATCAAGGTCATTAGTCCAAGGGGCAAGTCTGTCTTGTAATTAAACCTGATGCCTTCTGTTGTGGTGAAACACGTTAATAAGAGGTGATGATGTGGTTGGGCTTTCTTTAGTATTCTGAACTGAAAGATGGCTGATCCTGTGCTAGCTGGGATTTGCATAGCCAGAGATGTGCATGCAAAGTGGAATGGCACTTACCCATCCTCTTTTTTTTATAGAGCTTTATGTGGCCTACTTTTTCAAGGGCTCCCCATAAGGTCTCCTCAATAAAACAAGGCAAACGAGTCCCTTAAGGAAATGTTCTTCCACTGCCTGTTGCAGTTCAGTACTTGCATTGTTACCTTGGGTCTGTGAGCTTTTAGAAACAGACATGCATATACTTGCTAACTTTATTTAACCTTTGTCCAGAAAGAAAATTCATTAGAGTAATAAACATGGGTTCGTTCAGAGACCTGCAATCTGCATGATGTCAGGAGAGTGCTGTAGTCATTTTGAGCCTGTGCAGCCTCACCCTGAATTAAGCTGACAGCCTACTGTGATGTTGTTACAAAGACTTTTCCCTCTCTACCAGACTCTTAAACCCATTGGTTTTGTGCCCTTTTAAAATTTAATCAGCCTTTCATGCATAGATTTATTGGGGGGGAAAAAAGTCCTGTGTTTCTTAGAAGCAATCTAACATAAAGCATCCGTAGAGTACTGCCTTATTCTGGCCTGTTCGAAGATTATTTTTAGAAAGAGAGACATTGTTGGATTGCAGAATTAATGTTGGTCTGGAAATACATTCCCTGTAGTCAAAATCTTCAGTAACTCTTCTCTGAGCAGTCAGTGTTCATTTCACTAGTGGCTCTGGTTTCATTGTAATGGTGAAAAATGTCTGTTCGCATCCAGAGTATGCAGGAAATGTAACCTAACTGCCTTGCTCTGGTTTCATTTGCACCATAAACAAGAAGAGCTTCTGTATTTTTTGCCAGTTTGCTTTGCAGGAAAGCTAAGACTTGAGTCAATACATTGCAGAGCTTTGGCACCAAAGAGTTCTGCATTTAACTCCAACTTAGTATCTCATGCATCATTCTTTTTTCCCCCTGCCATAAAAAGAGTACTACTGAGCTGCTAATAATGTCTTATGAATAGGAAGTTAGATTGTTCCTTGATGTAATTATCTTCTGATTTAATAGTTGGCCATTTGTTAATGTTCCTTCCATTTCTATATGTTTGGCTCCTCAATGTGCCTGTTGTCGGACTTTGGATTCAATTCTGATCTGTTAATAATCTGTGATTCTAGACTGATACTACTGAAGCAACTGGGAATTTAAACCAAAAGATGTGATTAGTATATAACCAGAAAGTTCTGATTTTACTTGAAAATTTGAAATCCTTGACACAAAGGAGACTTGAAAAACCTATGTTTAAGGTGAAAAAAATGCACAATTCAATGATTCAGCAACCTTAACCCAGACAGAAACTGAGTGCCTCCCAAACATGCACGTTTCAAGTTGTCTTCTGTAATTCAGAATGTAAAAGAAAATAAAACCAGCAGAAAATAAAATTGTCTGGTTTAAGATTTAAAAAAATAACTGTTTCTTAGATTCTTAATGTAAAAATTATGATCCCAGCAGTTAAACTGAAGTGCCAGTAAAGGCTTTGCCTAGATATACAAAGTTTTCAGAAGTGTGACCGAAGTAACATTTAAATAAAGAAGGTTAGATCTTTTAGCTGTTAATATTTATTAGCTGCTTTTTATTTTCTTTGCTGCAACTAAAACGTTGGCATTAATGTTGTGTTTTGTTTATGTATTTTAGCCGAGTGGAGTTAAAAAGGCTGTGTGAAATATTTACTCGCATGTTTGCTGACCCTCACAGCAAGGTAAGATCACAAAACCTTGGCTCGCTCTCCTGCATTACTGTGTGTGCACATTTGGCACTGTTCCAAGATGAGTGGTTTGCATTTCTACCCCTGCCATCTGCTGGGGAAAACTGGCATTTAAAAATTTCCTTGGTTTGCATTTGTTTTACAAGAGGGGGTGTGTCTCAGTCTCTTTTATGTTACTAGTAGGTGGTTACTCCATGCTGCCTGAGGAGCAGCCTGGTGCCTTTCAGAGGTCACCTCCTGGAGCCAGGAGTTCAGTTTGAGTTGCACTTCTCTAGGGTGTATTTCTGGTGTTATACAGGGAAGAGTGGTCCTCGAGGAGTCATGAGCCACATCACAGCCTCTGGGATTTGTGTGTTGTGAACACCTGAGAGCAGGTGTCTCTCCAAGACACTATTCTGCTTCTCATAATCAAGGTCTTTAATACAGCTACTTTGCCTTCCTTAAATCACTGACCTTGGAAGTTAAAGGCTGTGGCATGAATTTACAGACGTTTTTTAAGAAGTGGGTTGCAGAATGGGGAGGTACGACCCATAGACATGTTCAAAACTAGTGGATTTCTATGGACAGCTAAGGAGGAGCAGGGAGAAAGGAAAAGGAAATTTCATGCCCTTTTCTGAGTTTTGCTAGTTGAGGAAAACCAGTATGGCTGTGTAAAAACATAAGCAGCTGGGTTAAATGCAGTTTGAGAAAGAATAAGTTGTATAAATCTTTGTACTTCAAGACCTCTTGGTAAACCAGTTTTAATAAATGATTGTTGGGTGGAAATTCCACAAGCAGGTAGAGTAGCCTGTCACAGGTCCTGCTCAAAATGTGCATTTTTTGCCTTAATTCTGCTGTGGGCCAGCTGTCCCACAGGTCTCACTGAGATTGTAGTACCGACCTGAAGGTTCTTAATACTTTGGTTCCCCAAGGTTTGTGTAGTAGAAAGGGCAAAGATGTAATTATTTGCTTGCAAAATAATTCCAGTTTCTGAGTAAGGTGGGAGTTTATTGCACACTGGGCTCAAGTATATCCTTTGTGGCAGCAGTGATCTGTCATCTTCACTGCTTTTGTAGAATTACTGATACAAACTCATTAGTTAAGGTGTAAACAGATTAACTTTGTTCATATAACTCTATATAAACATATGTTACTTTCTTGACTGATGAGACAGAATCTGATCCAAGGTATATAATAAGAGATTGTGTTTTAAGAAAATGTAAACTTTGAATGAATGTGTCTTTTATCTGTTGAGAAACTGCATCCTTGATCACTCTGTGTGCTAACGAGTGGTTTGTTTTGTTGCATGGCCTGCTTTGCCGTGGAATTCCCAACAGAGAGTAAGTCTTTCCTACCCCTTCCTTCCTTCATTTGTTACATGTGGTATTTTAATACAACACATTTTAGACATGTCTTGCCTGATTTTTTTTCCCAGAGCAATGTAGTCACTAAAATCATTCATTCATGAAACTCTTATAACAAAATCATTCTGAAACTCAGACTGTAAACCCCCTTCCCCTTTGAATATTTTTATTTTAAGAACTGCGTTTCTTTTTCTGACATTTGTTTTGTTTATAGGTCTTCAGCATGTTTCTGGAAACCCTGGTTGATTTCATCATCATTCATAAAGATGACTTGCAGGATTGGCTGTTTGTTCTCCTGACCCAGTTGCTAAAGAAAATGGGAGCAGATTTGTTGGGGTCTGTGCAGGCAAAAGTTCAAAAAGCTCTGGATGTCACCAGGTAGAGTACTCAGATGGCAAATGTTGCTGAGGTTTTTTTGGATTACAGGAAGGTGTGATTTTAGAAATTCAGCAGTGCTGTGTATTTTGAGGGCTCAATCTTGATGAATATCAGAACAAAGGAGAAAAAAAGTTATGTCGCAGTGTTTCAAGTATTGAATTAAAAAGTCTCTCTTCTAAATAAATAACTTTAAAGCATAAATTTCAAAATATATAATGGATTAATTTTAGGGGTTTGTGGGGTGTATGCTCAGATATCAGGTTTTTTTGATTGTCAGGCACCCAAAAGAAATGCAGTATTCAGAATATGAATGGTGCTTTACCACAAAGTTTAGCATCTCTTTCATGTTGTTCAAACACAAATAACAGGTCAGGATGAGATCTTGAATACTAATGCAGTGCTCACACCAATTCTGTACCCCATGTCCTTTGCAAAGGATGTCCAGCCCAGGACACTATTACAGTAAAGTTGAGCTCATTCTAGAAATAGGATAGTTAAAAAGAAAAGAAAAAGTAGTCATAATCTAGGAGAAAATAGTGGGGAAAAAAGAGGAGAGAGATCAAAACCAGGTATGAACCCCAAGGACAAGATAAACCAAGCTGCTTCTAGAGATAAGGGAACAAAGCAGAGTCTGAAATGAAATGGACAGGCATGCCAAGAGAAGTGTGCAGACAGTAGAGTAACTGTGTGCAAAGATGCTGATTTAGCAGTTTGCTCCAGTATTGTGTCAATAACTAGCTAATCCTTAAACTTAGAGTTCTTCTTATTGATGGTAAAGTTACCAAGAAGAAAAGTGTGTTGAAAGCTCCAATGTAAGCTTTGAGGTATTGATTTAATTTCATTTATGTTGCATTACATCTTTGCTTTTGTTTCCTTTGGACAGGGATTCTTTTCCATTTGATCAGCAATTTAATATTTTGATGAGGTTTATTGTAGATCAGACCCAGACACCAAACCTGAAGGTCAGTATCAAAAGCCATTTCACTAAAGCATCAATGTGCTTGTCTTAGCTTGTCATGTCAGGCATGCCATAAAGCATAGAACCCATGAGAAGGCAATTATGGTATTATGGGCATGATATAGAAACTGAATTGGTAACTTGGAGACACGTGCCAGGAATGCTTCCTCTCCACCATGTGATTGTCTTGTCAATCTGTAGTGGGATCTGTTCCTATGGAAAAATGCATCTTTGCCAGCTGCTGAGCTTCACAAATCCCTTTGCATTTCTCAGGTCAAAGTTGCTATCCTGAAGTATATTGAGTCCTTGGCAAGACAGATGGATCCAACAGACTTTGTGAATTCCAGTGAGACAAGACTTGCTGTATCTAGAATTATAACTTGGACTACAGAACCAAAGAGCTCAGATGTGAGAAAGGTAAGCCAGGATGATGAAGTAATTGTAGTGATTATTGCTCTTCAGGAAGGAGAAAAAAACTAAACAAACCTGTCATAATGAAAAATTCAGTAATCAGACTCAAACTTTAAAAAGCCCTGATTTTACACACCTCACTGTCCAAACAAAACTGTCAATTCAGTCCACACACAATTCCAAAGCATGTCTTCATATATTTTTTACTTGTGTGACTTTAACTACTATTAGCATACAAAAAGAGATCATGGTTTGAAAATGTGCTTTTTCTTGAGCATTCTGGAAATATCTTTAGGTTTGTATTTTGTTTAGGTGAAGGCTTTGTGCTTTGTAGACTGAAAGCTAGCACAACTTCAGTGTTATAATGTTGTTAAAAGAAAGTAAACAAATCAGTAAGCTGCCAGGGGCTCTCAGCCCTTCTCTTTTAAGTGCTGTGTGTTTATCTCTACCTGGAAAAAACTGACACAATTAGGTCAGGCCTGGGTAATAGTTACCTTGTTCTTAATCTTCTCTCCATGCAAGTGTCAGGCAAGCTAAAATGGGACAGCTAGTGATACTCATCTCTCCCAAGAGAAAAGCAAGACTTAGTTTTTTGGAGCTGGCATCTGTAACGCAATTTAAAATTACCTTTTATTTCCAGTAGGAGTTAAAGGCTTTGAGATGAACTTAGATTTAAAAATCCCAGCCAAATTTTAATAATTCCAGAATGTAAAAAATGTATGAGAACTTGACATTATATGCACATAAAATGTTGACTTAATACTAGAATAGCATGCAGTTTTATAACTTTGGAAATAATAAAATTACTTTTATTTGATTCTGATGGAAAGATTGCTGAGTATCAAATGTGCTGCCACACACATGTGTGCAGCATTATCCAGTAGCTGAAGGAAGGCTTCAAAGAAGCTGTTTGGGCGTGTGCTGTTTGCTTGCTCACATACAGATGATTAGTTCTGGGGGAAAAAGGAATAACCCCTTTTCTGAAGACTTCTTGTAGGGATTATTCACAGCACTGTAACTGAAACTTGCTTCTGTAAGATAGTCTCCCTCAGGAAAAAAGGGATACTTTAAATTCCGGACTTACATCTGGAATATGGATTTGCATTTTAATGTTTCCCTGTCCAAAGTCAGAAACAATTGATCAGGCAAAGCAGCTGCTTTGGTGTTACAGTTTAGGTGAGTCTCAAGCAGTTTATTTGGCCGCTGGGCTGTGAGGGAAGTTGTAATTGTTTTAAGTAGAAATATGCTTTGGAAAGCAAAATCTCTTCGTATTGCTCAGCAGGAGAAACATTCCACCGTTAGGGGTCATCATTGCTGCGTGCAAAGGGAAGCAGAGAGTATCTGCTGCAGCTGGAAAATTGGGTGTTTGCTGTTCCCTGTGGGCTGTGGGGGACAGGTGCTCACTGTGTGGTGTCCATCCTTCTGTCTGTTCCAATGGCTTGCACAGCTCTGGCAAAACTTCCACCAAACTCTACCTGAGTTGTACTTGGGCAAGTGCCTGGGGCTGGCAAGAGATTACTGAATCAAAATTGTTTTTATTAAACCTGCATGTGACTTGAATTTGCCTTTGGTGCCAGTAGTTTCCAAATAAATCATTACACAGTTAAGCTAATTTAGGCTACTAAAAACAAATGCACAGGTGATCTTTATTTCATCATATCTTGCTGTACTATGATTTTATTAAGAACATAGTACAAAGCAGAGGCTTTAGAAGAAACAGTGCAGCTAAGGATTTATAAACAATCATTGGCCATTATCTCTGTCAGGACTGTAGTTAACAGACTTATAAATTTATTATGCAATAGTGAATTGGATTATCAAGAGCCAATCTAGGTAGGTGAAATGTTCTGAAGAACACAATTAAATATTGCCATGTTTTTTCCTGGCAATATAACTTGGGGATGGGGGGAAGTGGTACTAGTACCTTTTTAGTATCAAGATGATTCATTTAAGCATCAGAAGATTCTGCCCTTGTGGAAGGTGTTATGGTGACCTTCAAGATCTGTGGTTTTCTAAATGCAAAGCAGACCACGTCTTGTAAATACTGAGAATGGAGACAGCAGTGGAGATTATTGGGGAGAAAAATCAGTTTTGTCTTCAGGTGATTGAAGTGCCACAAGAAGTCTGTAAAAAGTGTAAAAATAGTTTTTCAATAGAATCTGGTGTTAAGACTGTCAGTGCAATGAGCTCAGCTCCTGCCGGTGACAAGAGTGCACAACATTTGTGGCATGGAGAGCTCCTGGGTGGTGCAATCCAGTTTCCAGCTATGGCTGACTTGGTGGAGCAGTGATGCTGCTGCTCAGCTGCTTGTGGAGGGAGGGACACTTTTCCCCCAAGAAAGGAGTTCCACAGCCAATATCCTCTTCACCCTGAGGAAGTTTGAGTTACTGAATTCTACCATAATGCCAGTAATACCTGTGTGTGGTGGCCATGCTGCTCTGCCTGGGGTTTGCCTGGGAGCAGAGGCAGGTAAAGCAAACTTCTTTAGACTGGTGATGTCTGGCAGTGAGGAAGGCATGTGGCTGCTGTGTGCACCTGGCAATTAGTCATGCAAACCTGATCCTGTAATAGCAATCAAGGCATCTGTTCAAGAACAGAACTGATTAGATTTTCAGTCTATGCTGAGATTATCCTTTTGTTAGTGATGGTCTGTCCATTACTACTACTTACTATGTGTGATGGTCATGGAGGTTCCAGAGACATAGGTTTAAGGCACTGGGGAAAAAAGAACAAAAAATGTAGTTTAGCCCAAAAACGTTTTCAAACTGAATGCTACAGCTTTATTAATAACTTTGTGTTTTCTTGTGGCAGCACTTAAACACACTTAATGAGCGCACTTAACCAATCTGACACAATTTGAACTACAGCTCATGTTTTGTAACTAGTGAGATAAGAAAAAGTCAAAAGAAATGCTGATTTGCATAAAGCAGTTTATGGTCCTGTATGAAATGACATCTGTAGTTAAAACATAAGGTCTGTTATCACAAGGAGGACGTGATGTACTGTGAGGAACATGGAATTGGTACTAAAGTGTGCATTGACAAAATGTTGTGATTCACTCTCAGGGCAGAAACATTTAAACTGCTGACAGTAGCCATAAGCTATGTGCTGTTAAAATTATTGTCAAGCTTTAAGATTAAAATAAGGTGATCTGCAGTGTGTTATGAGTAAATATTTGTCTTGTTTTAAAGTACTTGTGGGTGTTTACCCTGCATTCAGCTTAAGGTTCACTTCCTGCAAGCAGTGCTGGAAGAAAGGTGAGGACATTTTCCTTCCGTGCTGAACAGCAGCCACAGGGCAGGAGCAGGTCGTGCAGTGCCATGTGGAGACCTGGATGGGGTGTGCTTCCAGCGTGAGGAGAGCACCTGTTGGTGATTCCTGCACATGCAGCCACCTCATGGCATTTTCCTCAAGCAGAGCTTATCAGTGGGCAGGGCACAGATCAGGATTTCAGATAACTGAGCTGTAATTCCGACTGCAGTAGCATCTAAGATACTTGGCTTTCCTCTACTGATTTGTTTCCTGCTGTAGCAGGGTGTTAATTCTGATTTTCCTCTGAAAATTGTTTAAGATTTGATTAAATAATTTTACAAAAGGCAGTTAATTACCACACAGAAAAGTAACACAATGGCAATGGCAGTGATGACTGGTCTCTGAGGACATTGTAAGTCAGTAACTTCACCATTCTATTAGTGATATTGCCAGAAAAGTTATGCAATCCTTACGTAGGTAAAGTGCTGATTGAATTTGGATGACAGGCATGGGCTCTGTGTGGGAAAATACTTTGATCCTGGAAAAGAGCCATCAGTTTGAGAATGGAAATAACCATAAGGCTTCTCATTTGACTTTGGCCAAAGCCTACAGAAACCTCATGTCCAAGGCTTGTCTGAGTGGAAACTTTTGTTTAACCTGAGTGCCCAGAATTTGTGGGTGTGGAATCAGCTGTGAGGGCATGCAGGATCTTAGGGTTTAGGAGGACTTTGTACAGGCTGAAGGGGAATGAGGCCTCCTGAGGTGAAGGGCCAGTGACAATTCTTACCATCTTGTTAATCAGCCCAGCCCTGGTCTTAATGATAAATAACAAGATCTGTATTGCTTGATTGGTATTTGGACTGCTGATCTCAGGGCAGAAGAAATATTTTCCTTTGCTCCAAATATCCTGACTGACTTCTCTGTTGATGAAACATTCCTATGGTGGTTTTATTTTACAAGCCTGAAGGCATTTTTACATGTTATGGGCAGCCTTGTGTCACGTGTACATCACGTTCTGCCTTCCACTTATGTAACTGGGAAAAGTTCTCTTTCAACTGCCCCACTTGTCACTGCAAGCTGCCCTTGAGTACACACAGTTGGATGGGTTTGGTAAGAAAATCCAAATTCATTGCACTGAATCAAAAAGCCCAAGAGAGTGCTTGTGTTGCTCTAATTTTCATGAAGATTAAGCCCTCCTGAGAGTACCTTGAGAAAGGCCCTCCTTGGATTGCTACTACTGGTTTGCAGGTGAAGTTGAGGAATATCCAAGAAAATGAGTTTGGGATCAGATTTTTTCACTAAAATTGATTGAGGAACAGTTTCTGAATTATGAAGAAGATGAGGAAGATTCCAGAGAGAAAACTGCAGGCCAAGAGGCACTTCACATGCTGAAGCAGTCAATGAAGATTTATTTACTTCTTTAATTAGTAATCCTCGAGGTCATTTCTTCAGAAATATTGACATTGTCACTTTGATCAACAAAACCTATCTATCAGTGAAACCTAGCTTGAGCAACTTTAGAGGAAATCTTTCTGTGATATCTGTAGGAGGACCAGTGACAGGAAAGCAAACACTTTTAAGGGAAGGAAATTAGGCTCCTTTGCATGGTGATGCCATGAAACCTCTAAAATCTCTTGTAAGTTTTAATCATCCATCTAGCATGGGTCTGATTTCAGCTGCTCTGGGACAGATGTGTAAGTGCACCCTCAGAGCCTCTCAGTGAGCTGCAGTGGTGTTGCTTATTTGCACTGGTGTTGAGCAGTGAGCACTCATTGACACAGTGAACGTGTTGGTCTGTACTCTTACAGTAGCAGGGGCAAAGAAATACTTTGGAATGGCAAATTATTTTAGTACTCTCTAGCCATAGGACCTTACCTTTCTGGGTCAGAGGTTTCTCTAGCACTCTTGCAGTATTCCTGCACCAGACTTGTGCATCTCATGGATTCCACGATGAGCCAAGTTACCTTGGCTGCACCAGGCATTAGGATTTCGTTTCAGGCTTATGAAATCTGAAATAGGACTATATCCATATTGCTGAGGTCAGCCTTTTAGCCAAAGAGTATACCAAAAAAAGTCAAACTCAGTGTAAATGCCCAGAGGAACTTCTATCAGGCATTTAAAATATAGTCAGTGTTAGGAAAAATAGTGTAATGCATGAAGAAAGGCACCTGGTGGACTGTAATGTTTACTTGATTTAAAGCTATTAGAACAAAAAGGATCTCTGTGTCCTAGCTGTGTTTCCAAAATAGTATCCCTCATTTTCTGTTTGTTTTGAATTTGATGCTGCAGAGCTATGAGAGCCCAAATGTTTTTGGTGTACGCAGTGTAAGGAAAATGGCTTTCACCCAATGTCAGTGGCCTGAAAATGGGGATGTGCTTATTGGGAGCATGGTGCCAGGAAGGATTTTCTTAAACTGAAAGCAGTTTGAATACACTTACTCTGCATTTACTCTGTTTGCTAGAAGAGCTAGTGCTGGTACAAGAGAAGAAATGGCTTCCCAAAATTTGTACAGTCACACTTATGTATCTGTGAACAATGTTTGTGTGTGCCATTTATATAAGCACTCACACACCTACCCAGGTATATGTGTTGTTTCTATTTTGAAAATTAAGTCTAGAGGTGATGTTTACATGCTGCATTGCAGAGCTGTTTGCAGTGTGACAGGTAATTCTGCCATACTTCAGCTAGCATTTCAAAAATCCATGCAGATTAAAGTGCATGTTTTCATTACAAACCATATGATTTCAGTAGCTCTTCTTCTTTCTTAGGTTATGTGTGGGAACTTTTGTCTGAGCATTCAGACTTCTATCGTGCCAAGTTTATAAGTTTCTCAGTTGTTAATGAAAGGTAACCTATGTTTCTAGTCCTGAAACCTGTTTTTGCAACAACTGCCATTTTACAATGAGCAAAATTACTCAGGGTAACCTTCATTAAACTTGATTTCTGGGGTCATGTTTGGTTCTCAAGAAACAATGAACATTTTTGCCATGGTCTTTTCTGTCCCCAGGTCACAAAACAACAGCACTCATGAGTCATAATTTGCTGTAGAACAGTAATCCAAACATGTGGTGGTTTGGTGGTGCATCTTTTTTGCTGTCACTTTTCTGAGATGCCTTTGACACTTGTAATGCAACTATCTCTGACTTGTAAAAGCCTTTTGTGATGTATAAAGTATGTACTGTGTAAAACAGAATAGCAACATGGATTTAATCTGTTTCTGTATTTAAATCTGTTAAACAAATTCTTCCTTTTCAGGATATGGGTATGAACAGCATATGTGAATACAAGTGTTTTGGGAAAACTGTGTGTTTAAAAACTTGTACTCAAGCTAACATGCTTGAATTATATACAAACTGCTAAAGCCATTTATTGCTTCACATTGCCATGTCTGTGATGTGGATGTCCTTGCTCATCTGATTCTAGGCCTGGAAAAGGAACAAGCAGAAGGTTTGGTTTGGTAAATAGTTTTAACTCAGTGCCAGCAAATGCTTAATTGTCTGCTGGAAAGTACACTGAAATAATACTTGTTTAGAGCTTGCAAACTCTCAATAGATGTGAATAACTCACTTAACACCAGCTACTCATTGGAGAATTGCAGCCATGTGCCAGTGTGTGCTAATGCAGCTGCCTAATGTGCAAGTGCTACCCCTTGATCTCAGTGCATCTCTATTTGATCTGCAGTTTAGTATAAATCAAAGTGACATGAGAGAGAGCTTCTCTGCTCCATTGTGCCTTAAGTTATTAAAAACCACATTTTTCTTAGACTGGATGCTTATGCATTCAGAATGTAATTGTGTGTGATGCGTTCAGAATATAATTGTGCTTGTCAAAAGAGAGTAGATGTTAGTGAGGCTCTTCCCCAGACTGATCACATGATAAAAGGCATTTATAGGCAGTGTTGGTCCATCAGACTGATATCCAGACTGGAGACAGGAGTTTGCAAGTTTTTCACCATAACTTCCTCTGAACTTAGAGATCTCTGTGAGGGCAGGTGTGGGGAGATGCACCTATTGCCCCATTCCTGGCTGGCCAGATGCAAGTTCATCCCAGTTCAGCACTGCCCAAGCTCTGCACCTCAGCAGAGGTTTTCAGGTGATTGTGGAGGCCACCAGGAGGTTGCCAAAGCAATGCCTTGTAGAAAAACTAAGGGATCATATGTAAGCCTGAGAACTGTGGCCAAATTTAATTTTGAATTTAATTTCAGCTGCCCTCTGCCAAAAGGAATGCTCTTTTGATCACATCAAATAATGCTTTTTGTATTATGAAATGAAACAAGAAATTGATCAATATTCTTCCACAGAAAGATACCATGTGTATTGTTTAGGTGATTGAGTTGAAATCGATGTTTTCTTTGAATAATACCAACTTTCCTGTTTGTCAAACCCAGACGATGCATAGTTGGGTGGGTGAGGATTTGCCAGCTAGGACAACTACAGCCTCCTCAGGGCCTGGTGAAGGAAACTTGGAAGAGAAATGTAAACAGGTAGACTGAAAGCCTTGTGCACTAATCACACTAATTGTGTTTGCAGTCTCAACTCAACTGTCTAGCTGTGTAAAGAGACCTGGACTGGGAGCCTGAAAAAAGTGTGTCTGTCTCAAGTAATTTTTGGCTTTGATGTGTTTTTCTGTTAACTCTATTGTTGCAATTCCTCATAAAGCATCAGGGTGCAAAGTCCCTTTCTTTTATGGGGCTGCCAGTGTTGGGAGCCCATCACCAATAGATGTTTGAGTAACTTGGAAACTGCCTTCATGTAGCTCAGGCAACTATCTGCTTGTTCTGCTTGGTCCCCTGGATCAGCAGCAGTCATAAGGCACTTCTGTTAACCCTAGGTCACTGACCACATTTCCTTTCTAAAATCAATGGATTTTTCCACTTAGCCTTGATCTGTTTGCTTAATAAACCCAAAAGATTTCCAAGACATCTTATTATAATTCAGCCAAGTTGAAAAAGTTACAGATTTTGATGAATCTGACTATCATCCACCATCTAGGTAAAAAAAACCCCAGATACTGCTGAAGCATTCGTGTCCCTTTAGCAATTGACACTGTTGGACAGCAGGAATTGCAGTGACCTGAGTGTGAAACTTTGGGAGCTGCTACTGGCTTGTGGAACCTGATCTCCCACTGCATTGTGATAAGGAAAATAACAAAGTGACATAAGCAATCCTTTGCAAATGATTCAGAACCTGACACTGAGCCAGACCCCCTCTCTAGCACAGTCAGGCTCTGAAGTGACTGGAGTTTCTCCAGCTGAAGGCAGCAGAGAATGGCTTCATTAAGATTAGATAATCTATAGGGTCTACGTTCTATGTCACTGAAGGAGATGGATTAGTGTTCTGTACTAATGGTACAGGGACACAAAGGCAAGGGAAAATTCAGATATGACTTTCTTCAGACTATATATCATCAAGCATGAGTGTTGCATGGAGAATGTTTGCACATTGTGTACAGAAATAAGGGTTTTTTTATTGCTTGTTGTATTTATTTACTCTGACAGTAATCTAATGAAGCAAGACGTCCAGAAATTCAGAGATTATGAAAATGTCTCTTGTTTGTCACAAGCTGAAAATCCACAGATTTAAATTTCTTAGAAGCATTATCAGTAGAAGATGTCCTTTGATTAAGTAAAAATATGCTAGATAAGTGGAACTTAGAGGATTAGCAAGTGTGTCCTGATCTAACTATTAAAACAGATGTGGAAATGCTGCTCCTGATGTTCTTCATTGCCAAAATAAAATTACTTGTGTTAGAAGCATTTCAGGAGTGAAACTTGAAGCACTTTACAAATGTAATTTCAAGCTAGCTTCCAGCTTTTGAGGCCACTAAGTAGCACTGTTGGTACAGTGGTAGGGACTAAGACCTTTGTGTATTAAATAATAAGTAGGAAATTATGGGCACCCTTTCAAATAATGACTTTTGCCTGAAATAAACCTGAAAGGGCTGTTGGATGTCTGAGGACAATTTAAAAAGAACACAGACAGGGTTTTACCCCATGTAACTCCAGTGTTGTCTTTGAGACCTTTCCTGGAGCACCACTCTCAGGATGTAGTAGTCCTTGGCTTTATTTCAAAAGACATAAACTATAGGTCTCTTTTGTTTGAGGCCACAGAAGATTGTGAGCATTGGGAACAACTGTTAAGCACGTCTTTCAAAGCCCAGTGACTACTTACAGGTGACAGGAAAGCTGTTGAAGAGCACAGGGTATACAGAATTCTGGCAGACACCCCTAAAGACAAACTGTATTTGTGCAAAGAAGGAGAGCAGACACATTTCTGTTGTTATTAAAGCCAAAAAACAAAAGTGGAACAAAACTGTAGTGACCTCTGAGACCTGAAACTTCTCTCAGCTACTCCTGTAGGACAATGTCTGTGCTATTAGTGTTTGTGGTGGAGCTTTGCTGAAGGTTTCTCTCAGATCTCTGAGATGCATCTCAAACATTTCTCTTGGGCAGCTCCTGACTTTACCAGTTGATAACTCCAGATTCTAATTTTTAGGCAATCTCTCAATCTGTGAACCTTGTTGATCAGTTTTTGTGGGGTTTGGTTTGGGGTTTTTTGGTTTCGGGTTTTTTGGTTTTGTTGGTCTTTATTTAATCTCAGTGAATGTGAGATCTGCTTGTTCTGACACAGAGGATCTGCATGTCCACTCCTAACTATCAAGGATATGCATGCCATTCACCAGTGGGAATGTTCATTGGCATGGCTTGTCACTTTGCATTCAGTTCAACTTGCTGTTCCTTGTTCTGAGATCTCTTGTGTGCAGTCATATTTTTATTACAGAAAATACTTGCTGGTGAAAGCTTAAAAGTTCTTGGATCAAAATGGACAGAAATACACTTCCTTGTTGGATACCAGGCAGGCTTCATGGCAGAGTTGTCCAAAACTTCAGGTCAGAGGAGGGTAGACAATGGAGTTGAGAAAGGCATGGGGAAAAACTATTTCCCCACTTCTTTCATCCTTAGATGTATAGAATGGAGTGAATAATGACATGCTGTGTTTCTGTTCAAGTCAGTAAGAGTTTTGGCAGGAGAGGCATCATGATCCATCTGGTATGAAGTCTGAAGACCTGTTGTTTGCTGCACTCCTTGGAAGCCTGTGGAGTGTTGTGGGCCTTGGTTCCTCTGTTGGCCATATGAAAAGGATGATACCAAACTTTCATGGATGGAAAATCTTTTTCTATACAAAGCTATGCTGGTTGCTGCTGATGGCAGAAGAAACAGTATAGCTTGAACTGCAGTTTGCACACTGAAACAGTGGGGTGCTGTGATCCCCTTCCACTATGATGGGTGCTTGTGTACCCAAGTTCATCATCTGTGAAGAATTCCACTCCACAGGGAATTGCAGATTCAATTAATTATGGCAACTTTGTGAGCACATAACTTACTAAAAAATCCTTCTTTAAAGTGATGAGGACAATGAACGTACATTTATCGCCACAGCAGTGAATTACATTTGTACCCTTTTCAAAGTTATTTTTCATTTTTAGGAGATTTTAGAAAGTTTCTGAAAGAGTCCAACCCAACTGTCTGCTCTTCCTAAGCATATGTGTATGCTTTTCCAAAACAAGAGCATGTGTAGCTTTGCTGCTTAACTTTGTGAGCCCAAGCCACTGCTTTGTGTGCAGATAGGTATTCTGGAAATTGGTGTGTCAATGGCTACACCCTGCTTGGAGCAGGTGCTGCTGCAGACTATCAGAGGACCTTCATCATAGCTTCTTTTTCTTTTTTTTTTTTCCTTTTTATTGATGTTTGTTTTTTCAAGGTAGTCAGGGAAAAAGCTCACAGAACTGATTCATCCACACAGGTTGGATGCTGCTGGGGAAGTCCAGTTAGGAGCATGTGATGTTAATTACTTTTTCAGGTCTGCACACTGTGATTTATTCTGCTTCCATTCCCATTTGATTCCATTGTCTTAGTTCAGGATCTGCAGAGCAGTGTGATTGCTAATGGACATGGGGAGATCCTGTTCTGGCAGGATTCTCTGAGGCCCATAAAGAAAACCCTGTCCAATAAAATTAATGATAGAATTCTCAATTGTTTCAGTGGTACCTCAGTTTCACTTACTAAATTTAGGAAATGTGGTGGAGTTTAGCTGGTCCATGGTCTAGAGAATGGTGATTGTCACCATCCTCATAAGTCTTCCACTTCAGATGGAGTCTTTTATTGCTGAAAAAGCCTGAGTGGTCAAGACTTAAAAGGAGAGGTGAATAATCTGTTTGATGAAACAAACTTGGGATCCCTAGGAAGAGAAGAGGTTGGGTAGGAAGAGAGCTCATCCCATTCACACATAGAATAAAAAGCACAGGAATGACAAATTGCAGTCCTAGAGTCTTCATATTTGTTTGAACTTCTTGTTTTATTTGTTTTCAGTAAATCTTTGCAGTAACTTGTTCAGTTGAAATAAGTGCTGGACAGGACAATGGTAAGAGTTTCTCACTAGGCTATGAATAGCTGTACACTTCACATCTGGGAAAACAATGCTATAAATGGAGAAATATATTTAAACTTTAAGAACTAAAGCTAACTGTTGCTGTTAGTAATTTGTTATGATATATCACAAAGAACATTTCAAAAATTTGTCTGGTAGGGGAGTCTTCTTTTTGAGTGAAGGACACATCACTTACTATAAGGATCACTACCAAGAGAATGCATGCTCTTTTCAAAGAACAAAAACTGATGGTCTCTTTTTTCTTCTTTTTTTCAGGCAGCACAAATAGTCCTGATTTCTCTCTTTGAATTGAACACTCCTGAGTTTACCATGTTACTTGGTGCCTTGCCAAAAACATTCCAGGATGGTGCTACCAAGCTCCTGCACAACCACCTCAAGAACTCCAGTAACACCAGTGTGGTGAGAAGCCCTTGTCCTTGCAAACAGCAGAGCCCCAAGGACAGCAGCTCATTGATAAGCTGTTGCAGATGTTCAGTTTGAATTATCTGTAACTGTTGTCTTGAAGCAATATGGCAACAGAGGCTTTTGTTTGATTTTGCTTTTAAAAGGAACCATTAAAATAAAAAACACAGTTATTTTAAAATTCAATATAGTCCTAACCAGAAGAGATTAAAAAAATTACTGAGAAGTGCATTAAAATTGGTGGGGTTTGTGCTTTCAAGTTGGTGGTGCTTTTGAAAGTCCTGCCAGTAATGACTTTTTGGCTAAAACAGATCCTGATACCACAGATTTTCTGGGCTTATGACTGTTATTGAGATCAATTTAATTACTGTTATACTGTCTGTTAAGGAGCCTGCAGGATCTTTAATATGACCTACAAGGTCACCTCACTCTATGCCTATTACCTTATGTTTTGCTTTTATATGAAGCTCTTACATATTTTTATTTCACTGAAGGAATATATTAGTAGATTTAAATAGGAAATTTCTTTCCCTTTCCAGAGCAGCAAGGATTAGGGAATTTTTTGTCTTTTTAATGTGGAAATCTTGTGAACTTGCTGGAATTTGAACCCCCCTATCTTTGCACTTCCACAGGGCTAAATAGAATTTAGTGTAAGCTAGAACTGCAGCATTAGGCTTCCAGGCAAATGGTCTGGATTCTCTAATACTTTTGACTCTATGTGAAAAGTGTCAGAATTGAGAGCAATTTCATTTTGCTGTGGTATAAAAGATTGTGCAGGCCAGTGGAAAAATGCTAAGTTAGACCGCTTACTTATGCTCCTAACAAGCATAATCAGAATGCTTTAGACAATGTGGAAAATAGCTGTGTAATTAGAATACTAAATTGTCAGTGTAATGATGAGCATATTTTGGAGCCTTGCAAATCTTGTTTGAGAAGCTGGATTGATTGACCATTTCTCTGGCAGTATTTGCAGGCCATACATGTTGTGTATTTAAATTACAGGTACTGTGGGTTGTAGAGATGTGCACATACACTTTCTTTATCCTCAGATAAAGGAAGGAGCATATTAATGACTACAGGAGCCATGGCTGCAGATTTTTAGGTCAAAAGGCATAATCAGAACTGCACTAAGCTTGTCTAGAGCAAACAGAGGCACTGTTTGGACCTGTTGCTGTACCTGCCTGTGCATTGCAACACGTTGCTAATCCCTGTCTTCCTGCTTCTGTGTCAGGGTTCCCCCAGCAATACCCTTGGTCGGACTCCTTCCCGGCACTCCAGCAGCAGAACCAGCCCCTTAACTTCACCTACCAACTGCTCCCATGGTGGACTGTCTCCAAGGTAATGTGGCAGGCTAATTAAACCCCTTGCAAAATACTAAAGGATTTCAACACCAAGTGTGTGCTTGCAGAATATGACTCACTTTGAAAGCAAAAACAAGACAATAAGTTTGCAGTAGATTTCTGCAAAGAAGCAGTGTTTGAACATGATAATATGTGGCTGGTGATTGACTTCAGTGTTCCAGTCCTCATGCTGTCTGTGTAATCTTAATATCTTTTCTTATCATAATAGTTTTCTTTTGTGGCCTTCTTCAGAATTACATTTGTGGATAATGAAGGTAATATTAATTGGCAGCATTAGAAATATGCTTGTTGAGATTGCATATATCACAAAGCCTGTGATGACTCTCAGAACAGGACTTTCAGATTGTGCCATTTTTTAGGTGTGTACCTGTAATCAGTAATTCTTCTGGCTGTATTACATGGCTTGAGCTGCTGAGAGAGGTGCTGTATCTGCTGTTCCCCTCTTATTCTTTGTGAGTATGCAGGACAAAGAGAGTTGGTGGCTGTGTTTCAGTGCTGAGTACCTCCCAAATTGCTCACGTGGCTCCTCAGCAGCTGAGCAGTGGCCTGGTCTTTTGAGCAGCAGGTCTGTTCCAACCAGGTGTTCAGCTGAAGCTGCAGATGCTGCCCTAGAATATTTTGGTCCACTCCAAAATCTTGTATTCAGCCAACATGGGCCCTTGGCTGCTGGCAATGTGGATGTTTTGCAGCATTAAAACTTAGAGCAGGGGAGATGACATTGTAGACAGTATTGGAGGAAAGCAGCAAGCTGTTATCTGGACAAGCTCTAGTTCATGCTGGAGAAGCTTAAATTCTGCTGTCCATGTCTGCCTGTCCTCTTCATGGCAGGTTGTGGAAAAAGCAAAAAAGGAACCATGTTGGGTGGGGACTGCAGTTCATAGTGCAGTGTAGCAGATGACATTGAAATCTGTTGATCTGCTCATGTTACTTACAAAACTCTGTCTGAAGGGATGCTTAGACATGTGAGTTCCAGTGTGTCAGGAAAAGTACAGACCTTTAGCATTTAATGAATAATTATACTAATACCAGCAGCATAGGAATCATTGGTGTTTCCTGAGAAAATTTTGGGTATCTAAATACATCTTTGTGACTTCTAAATCTGCTGTAATTCAAAACTGAACCAAGAGTCTGAAAGCCAAAGCCAAGTTGCCTATTATGAGTTTTTTCCACAAAGGTTTCATTAAGAAATTAAGTGGTAGAGTTTCAGGGGAACAGTTCCAACTATGTTGCTTCCTTTTTGACTAGCTTGAGCATTGTTGCCCTGCTGATTTCTGTCATGGGAAATTACTGACTGTGTCTCCCTGTGGTTACGTTGTGGTTTTGTTGGCCATGTTGGCATGTGGCACTTATTTTGTAATTCCACAACCTTTTACCATGCCTTTTGGGTTTTGCCATTGGGACACAATTGTTTATTGCCACTTCACTCACTGTTTTCTATTTGTCTTTGCATTCTTCTCACCTCTTGAATGTCAGGAGGCAAATATCCAAGTATTGATTAAAGCATCCAGTGTGCATTGTTGCTGTTGCTTTCTTACATTTTGGATTTAGAAACTAAAGGGTTTTTTCTATATGTGATTTGTTCACAAGGACTAGTTTGAGAGGGCATATAATTCCAAAGCATTCTGCCATGGATGCAGTTGGCCAGGAATTTCCTTTAGAAAACAATCATTCCTTCCATTTTATATAGAGTTCTTGGAGGTGTTTAATTAAAAATTTAGGTGTCTTTTTGAGAAGTGTGTCTTGCTTCCTTGCTAGATTTAGTTTTTCAAGAGTGATGTTTAAAAGTTACTCTTCAGTGATAGGTGAAGGTGGAAACTGCTATAAAAGCCCTTCAAAATATTTGGAAGGGAGAAGCTGTATATTTTTGTGGTGAGTGCCCTCTGAGCTGTAACAGTATCTGCAGATTTTTGCCATTTGTAGAAAAGGCAGTGACAAATACTGCAAATGAGGGGCAGGAGCTTCTGAAGCTCTGCTGGGCTGCATCCTTCTTGAAAATGTCTTGTGTAGCACAGTTTGGGCATGGTCCTGACTTTAAGGGAGAATTTAGCTCTGGTTGTCCTTTCAGAGAAGAGGCTTTGAAAGATGTGCTGACAGGTTGTGGTAAGTAGGGTGTGCTGCAGTATTGCATTCTTTGGGATAGGTGTTTCAGTGTCATGTTTCCATTTCAAATGCTTGTTTGCTATTCAGCATTGCTGGGAAATGTCACTTTTCTCTCTACAAACTCAGAACATAAGCATGCCCAGGTCATTCTGATAGCAGTGTAAAGGATAAAGATTCCCAGTTTCTTTGTGTAGCTCTCCTCCAAAAGTAGGCTTGGCCTTTCATTTTAATGGGGCCTGTTGCCAAAGGTTTGTAGTCAGGTTGTGCATTCCCATTGCCTCCTGGGGTGCTCTGTGTGCAGGCCCTGCTTACCCTGTCCCTGCCCATGTCTTGTACAGGCAGCCTGAGTGAAGTCAGTGCAAGGATTATCTCAGTTCTTAACACCAGCTCTGGTTTTGAAGGTTATGCTTTCCTTGCATTTTTTTCTTGGTTCACAGATTGGAGTCAAATGCAGAGGCATAGAGGTCTTTGGAGCTGGGATATGTGCAAAAAGGATGACTGGGTCCTGTAAAAATATGAAAATGCTTCTAAGCATAGCTGCTCTCCCATATTACTGATGATTTGTGGGCAATACCCTCAACATTAGTCAGCAAGGTTCCCTTGATACAGATTTACTGTATTATCTGTGTGTTGCAGGTGACTGATTTTTTGGGAGTTGTGTGTGTATTTATGTGTACATGTATTTGGGCTCTGTGGATAGATTTTGAATGTTTTGGCAGAAGTGGACTCTGCAAACAGCTGATTTGCCTATCCAGATGATAACATCTGCTTAAGTATCCCCTGAAGTCTTCAGGAGGGTTGCATGCCTTCAGGGTCTTGGGCAGAGTCCTTTCTCCTGCCTTCATTTACTCCCTCCAGTTCTGCTTTATGGTCACTATAACATATCCACTACATCTGTGAGTTACTTCTGCATTTGTATCTGCTTTTTTTTTTCATTAACAGTTTTAGTTTTTGGTGAGAGGAGTTATGGAAGAGAGATGTGCTTTCTGAAAAAGAAAACAGGGAAGGGCATTTGGGAACACTGAAAATAATAGGAAAAGACCACCAGACTTCAGACTGAAAGAGAAGAATGTTTCCTAGGCAAAGCACAAATAAATGGCTTGGGTTTATGTAGGACAGAGAAATCTTCTGAGATTTAATAAATGATGTTGTAGTACAAAATTGAAAAGACTAGGTTGTGAAGTCCTTTGGTGTTAGAATACTGTTCTGAATGATAAATTGACTTCTGCAAACTTAAATTTTACATTCAGGTTGGAAACTTCACATATTAGAATTTTGTAGGAGTAATTGAATGAATGCATTTGGAATGAGTTTCTGCCATTATTAGTAGTCCAGAAGCCTGTGCTTAGTTATTGAAAACAAATAAACAAAAATCACCCAAAATTAAAGAAAACAATTTAGTCTTTCAAAGATCTTTAGAGGAAATGCATCAGAATAAAAGGCTACAATTTTATCTGGCTATGTAAGTTTACATACTTGCTATTTCACTGATAATAAAAAATACCATTAAAAACAAAATTTGATTGACACTTTCAGTATTAAGTTGAGCAAACAAAGACATGGAAACAGAATTAAAATAAGCCACTCACTTTATGCAATAAGAACAAGCCTGCATTGTTTGGTGGCCTGTGTTCAGGTAGGTGAGACCTGAGCTGTGAAACTTCTGATAAGCAGTCTGGAAGTCTGGAGTATTTCCTTGATAATACTGGCATGTAATAGCTGTGGGATTTGATTGCTGGTTAATGAGTGAAATTCTTGACACTGCTCTTCAGAGGAGTTTTTTAACTGGCTTTGCTGCTGTTTGCACTGGAGCAATTCTTGACTTGTCACTTCTCACGTGAAAGTATCTTTCACTTGCATATGTACAAAGACAATATCCAAGACAATGTGCTGAAATGTAATAGAAACAAAGTAGTGTTGTGAATACTCCACCAGCTGAAGCATCTATTCTCATTTGGAAGGTGGTTTTGAAAATCCATGTACTGTAATAGGAAAAGGAGAAAAGCAGAGATTGGATAAATTGACACAGGAATGGATGTCTTGACCCAAAGACACAGGGTCATGCAATAACTGAAAGGGGCCTGTGAAAGTTTAAGGAGCAATCTGAATTAGCTCAGAGGCTGGTTTCACCCAGTCTTTGCAGCTTTGTCTGCTGAGACCTGGGCCAGGTCCCCATGATACATTTACACTCCAGACTGACTTTTTACTTGCTGCATATTTGGGTTCAGTTTGAATCTGGTGAAACAGGATCAGATCTTAAGCCCTGCAAAAGTTTTCTGATTATGTAGGGCCTGACTACAGGCTTTTATAGAGGCACCAGAAGACAAACTTTATAAGGTATCTTCAGGTGTCTAATAAAATAAATTCCAATTTTTCTTTCTTCCAGGGAAATCCTGTTGCTTAGAAACACCTGCTTAGAGTTTGAATACACGTGTGGCCAGGGATTGCTTGCGTAGAACATTATAAATGCAGTTGTTTATAGAGGCTATATCCATTTGTGAAATCTACTGGTTAGTACAAGCAGGGACTGGATTTTTTATGAATCATATTATGTTAGGAATAAAAATGGAAATGAATAATAAAGACCAAAACAAAGACTTGTGAGGCGCAATGGAGTATTCTTGTTTAATTTTGTTTCTATTAATTTTTTTCTCTCTCCAAGGCAGCATGACAGCACTAAGCCACTCAGATTATAGTTTCTTTTTTTTTTCCTCCCTCTCCTTTCTCTGTTTTTTCTCTCTTTTGTTTCTCCTCTGGTCACGGCAGTCGGCTCTGGGGTTGGAGTGCAGATGGGCTGTCGAAGCACCCCCCTCCCCTTTCTCAGCCTAACTCCATCCCCACTGCTCCTTCCCACAAGACTTTCAGACGCTCTTACTCTCCCAGGTAACAAGCTACCTGTTAAACCAACTTGTCTGAGGTGTCACAGTATTATTTACCTTTCACACCACAGGATTTGTTCAAATGTGGGCCTTGCAGAGGCTTTGGTTGGAAGAGGGGCAGAGATGATGATGATACCTTTCAGAGAGCAGGGGTGACAGGCGGCCACTTGCTTGCTGCTTGGGGAAGATGCAGCATGCAAGTGGGGATAAAATAAAGTGGATTTTTCCAGACTCTTTCACTCATTCCAGAAGATGGCAGGGGAGATGCTTCACAGTCAGTTTCCAATGCAGAACACAGTTGCTGAGCACTTTTGGCAGGCACTGGTTGCATTACAATACCAGGGGCAGGATCTTTCAGTTTGGCTGCACTGTGCGTGTGGCACTAGAGGACCTTCAGATGGACACATACAGCTCAGGAGTGACTTCACATAGAGCTTTGCTTGTATAATGTGTTCGTGGAACATCTTGGAAATTTATAGTATTGAAACTAAAATTGTTCTTACCACAAGATTTTGAGTTTATCAATCACAATTTCAACCTCTATTCCTCCTCCTGTGCCCTCAAATGTTGTTCCAGTCTGCATACAGCTCTTGAATCAATAAAGTGGACTAAAGCTGTATGCTGGTTTTAATAAAAAAACCCAACCTGAATACAAATTTAATTTGTCAGATATCTGTTAAATTCCTTGGCTTCTTTAAAGTTTAAACCCTGACAACAAACCATCTGTAAATGTGGTTTCTCCTGACTTAGATATGACTGTTACCTGAGGAAGGACTGTATAGTCTTTCCTTAAAGCCAAAGAAAAGACTTTAATTTTTCCTAATGAAAAACTAATGAAAAAAAAAGCAAAGGAATTTTTCTTTGAGGCCTCAAAGTTTGAGAACCTGTAACATCTGAGAGAGAAAGTAGAATGCAGTAGTAGGTAACTCTGTGAATGCCTGCAGAATTAAAAACTTCAAATGAATGTTCTGACTCTGCTAGGACACTGTGGAGATATCTATGGAGGGGATCCATATTAATTTTTGGAATAAAACTAGTTGAGAGTGTTTTTTCTGTCTTCTTTTATCTGACACCAGATAATAAGGTTTGGAATAATGTAACATATATTCCAGCCCAGAGCCTGAAAGTGCAAGGACGTGAGTTACTGTGTACTGCTTGAAGACACTAAACTGTGGACTACTTACACATAGTTTGGATTGGAAACTGAATAACAATTTATGGAAGTAAAATGTATTTCATGCCATACTGGAAAACTACCAAATTGTATCTTTATAAGCTTACAGACAGCTGCATTGGTTTTGTGCAGCAGATGGAAAATAATGTTGTGACATCCCTAAACACTGCTCATCTCTACTCACTTCTTATTCATCCTGTGCCTTTCCTCTAGTTTTCTGCATGGGTCATAATTTTTTTTCCCTTTTGTGCCTTTTTTTTCCTGAAAGGTGAGTGTAGTTCCATTTTGCTTTTATTCCCCCCATTGTGTTGTCTGTGAAGTATTCCAGTGCACATACTGTCAGTAGAGACGTGTGTTCACATTGTAGAATTTTCATTCATGTAGAGCACAGCCATAATGTGACCTCCTACACAGGCTTACTTCTGATATATGAAATGACTGGATTCTTTAGATCTTTATTAAAATGTGGGTTTGTGCTTTGACAAATGCATCAGATTGGTGGCTCTGAGACATTACCTTAGTCTCTTAGCAGTGAAGAGTCTGTATTCTCATTGTTCTTTGGTGACAGTGTAGGGCAAAATTCATCCCTGAGGAAAGAAGTGATGACTTCAGCAGATTCATTGTCAGTATTATATTTGTGATTATTTCTTGGTTTTTCTGCCATGGATTTAATTGTGTGACCTTTGGTAAGTCATGTCATCTCTTGGTGTGAGAACACAAGTACAGTCACATGTATACCTTTTCAAATGGGGGTTTCATTGCCCGCTTCAAAGTTACATGAAAAACTAAGATCTGTGAATTAAACGTGCTTGAGCTCAAAACATATATATTTGAGGTTGTATGAAACAAAGATTTTCCCATTCCTGACTGGTACTTCTAAAGAACCTAAAAACTGCCTTGCCTTCTGTCTGGAAAGCCATCACAGTGCATTACTGTTGTTCAGCTGTCTGAAAAGCCTTAAATACTTCAACTTCTGTAGGTTTATGAACAGCTTTTGTTTCCTGATCTTGGTCTGTTAAATGATTGCTCATTCTCCCTGGTCTGCCAGACACTGTTTGGGGAATTGTTCTTTGGTTTCTTTGCCAAAATACATGGTGCTGATGCTTGTGTGAGTGTAGTGTGAACACGTTGCTTGGGAGCCAGGGATTATGGCTACTTTCAGTGTGTTAATCCCAAAGGAATTGGGCAGCCCATCTTATCCTCTGTCTGAAGTCCCCAAGTTTCTTCCAGAAAAAAAAGCTGTGGTTCTAGATATTTAGTAGATATTTAATATCCTGCTTTTGGTTCCATTGAAAATAACAGCTGTGTATGCAGAATTCAGAAGGGATTTTCTTGTTTGTTTGTTTGGGTTTTTCCCCCACCCACCTCATAGAGAATCTTTCTTTTGTGGAAAAGGAACACAACTCAGTTCAGCCATCTGCCTCCAAGCCTATCCTGTCATTCTTCCCAAAATGTTATGAAATAGTAATTCACCACTGTAGGGAGCCACTTCTTGCATTTATTGACAAACAACTTGATGTAAATGTCTGATTCAGTCTGTTTGCTTCTGGCTCTACTGAGATCTGAGACTCCGCCAGAAATTGTTCTGTCTTGCTGGATCTATTAATTTAGTGATTGTCATGCAAACTCAACTTCTCCTAGATAGAGCAAAGCCCTGCCAATAATGCTGTTTTATTTTCTCAAAGATTGTAGGAACTTCTCTTTTGCCAGATCTTTAATATCATCTGCCCTTGCATGCAAGGCATTTTATCATGGGACTTAATTTTGAATAACTCCTCAAGGAATCCCAAAACTTTTGGCTCAGAAATTTCTGAGGAACTGATAAACTGCAAGAAGGTGTCAGGTTTGAGTGAGAGAATTCCCAAACTTAGGCCAAATACTGAAATGCTATTTTTATCAAGGCACTGTGCGAGTGAGTTAGGTTTTACTACTTTAAAATGGGCCATGTTAGACTAAGGCTTATGTCAAGTTATGTTTTCCTTTCCATTTAAATCTGTCATAGTTTCATATATTGTTAAACATAAATTTCACTGATTTCATTTCCGCCAGCTGTCACAACCATTTGAGTTCTTAGAGTGATTGATACTATTTTCGTTTTTAAATTACACCACTGCCACACTGGGGATAGGGTTTTTTGGTTTACAGAAGGTAGCACACTTACTGAATGTAAGAAACAGTGGACCTGCTTTCCCTTCACTTACAGCAATGTGTTCTCCTTGTTTTAGCCCCATTTGAGGGGAAGCTCAGACCTGAACTCTGCTTTGATTCCATCCATGTTGTGTTACAAGTCACTGTTAGAAAGGGCACTCCAAACCATATGTCTCCAGCTTGTTTTTGTTGACAGTCAGAAGTGGATTCCAGTTTCATTTGTAACATTTCATATACGTTTGGTCTTTAGTATGCTGGATTATGACACGGAGAACCTAAACTCTGATGAAATCTACAGCTCTCTTCGTGGAGTCACAGAAGCGATTGAGAAATTTAGTTTCCGTAGTCAAGAGGACCTGAATGAGCCAATCAAACGTGATGGAAAGAAGGACTGTGACATTGTAAGTGTTCTGTTGTTTACTGTCCCCCAATAGATGAAATTTTAAAACATTGTGATCAAACCTGCCTCTAGATTGTTAGTGTACAAAATCCAGTTACTCCTGCTATATTCTTACAGGCGTCTTCTGCTTATTGGTTGTTAATTTCTCATACTTTAATTATGGGGTTTCACTGACTTTCCCTTGGCTCCCTTTGAACTCTGGCCTCCTGTGGAATATGATCACTGGGCTTCTGTGCAAGTGCCGTGAAGGATGGAAACAGTGCTGGTGTTCCTCAGGCTCAGCATGGCTCAGTGATGGCTTTTGCCTGGAGTTTGTGTAGTCATGTCTGTAATGGGAAATGTTCTTAAAATGTATGGATGGTTTCCCTCACAGGCTTAGGACCTGTGATCACTCCAAGTGCACAGCTCATACAGTTTCTTATGGTGCAAGACTGGTTACAGAAACTATGATTATGAGATATTTTTGAGCAGGTGCAATTGTGTGCAAGAAAGAGGTAGTAATCAAAGCTTTACGTAAGTATTATGTATAAATAATACATGTAAATCTGTGCCTTTTCCTGTTGGTGGGTGAACTCCAAAAATGCTACAGTTTCCATAGAATTTTGAACCTCCCTTTTTCCCCTCTGTTTGATTCCCCTAGGTGTCCCGGGACGGTGGCCTTGCTCTCCCTAGCGGCGATGTCCGCGGAAGCGGTGACGTTGTGGAAGGCGGCAGGATGGCTCTGGATAACAAAACCTCCCTCCTGAACACGCAGCCTCCCCGCGCCTTTTCGGGGCCCCGTGCTCGGGAGTACAACCCCTATCCTTACGCGGACACCATTAACACTTACGACAAGACTGCCCTGAAGGAAGCAGTGTTTGATGATGACATGGATCAGCTCCGGGATGGTTTGTATCCGCTCACCTTGTAGCACTGCAGGCAGCTCACTGCCACTCTGGTGTACTTGTGTATGGCTGGTGCCCTCAGATACGTGCCTGCCTGTGCATGTGTTGTGTATTACATTGCATCTGAGCCAAAGCTTGGTATGAAATACCCTTTGTTCTCATGTCCCAGCAGAACCTCATCTGCGGATACTGAGAAAAAATGTTATACTGTGGTTTTGATTCTTGTTTGCCTGGGGTTTCCTGTAAACTACTCCCTTAAGCATCCGCGTGCATCTGTAGGGACACTGCTTTGGGACCTTCCCCTCTTCATGGCTGAAATGTCTCACTCAACAGCTTGTTGTTAGTGAGTGTTTGACTTCATTAAGTGCAGCTACACATCAGCTTTATTCTTTTGCAGTACACTGATGAGTCACTGTACTTTATTCTAAAGGTCATACATGTGACCATTGGTTTTGGGTGTGTATGTCTGGGAAAAACCACGGCAGTTCTCATCTTGTAGAAGTAATTGTTGGAACTGGAAGAAATCCAATTGCCATCTCTTCCTGGTTCATTAGAAGCCACGTGCAGATGCATGAGCCCTGCTATGAACTCAGGTTAAATAATGGGCTAGTCTGATTCTGTTGCCTGCTTGACTGAGACCACCTGGACATTAATGCATTTTTAGGGGGCCCTTGTTACATGAACCTTATTCCATAGAGGGTGAGCAGTCTTGGCACCTTTGATCTTTTCCACATTTCTCCAAATGATTTGCTGCCATTTGTCCTAGAAGTACCCATTGACCATTCGGATTTGGTGGCTGATCTTCTGAAAGAGCTCTCCAACCACAACGAGCGGGTGGAGGAGCGGAAAGGAGCTCTCCTGGAACTGCTGAAGATCACAAGGGAGGATAATCTTGGAGTTTGGGAGGAGCATTTCAAAACCATTCTGCTCTTGCTGCTGGAAACGCTTGGAGACAAAGATGTGAGATGTAGATTTTGTCTTAACTCTCCTGTCCATTGCTTCATCTTGGGTAATAATTCCTACACACCAGTTTAAATGAAACCTGCCACTCATCAGTGATAACTGCACTGCTCATTTTTTCTTTTGAATTTTAACAACTCTTTAGTTTTCACTCTGTTCATTGAAGAGTTTTAAGTTACTCCAAAATGTCCCAGTTTTTTCCCCTCCCTCCAGAGTGTTACTAATAAATAGATAGGAAATTGAACTAGAATCAGAAAAGAAGTTCTAGTCTAGTAAGAAACTGTCAAGACTTCAGTTATTTTCTTCTGAGTTAGAATGAAGTTACAAGCTCTTAGCTATATTAAACCCATTTCCAGCAAGCAGAATAAAGGCATTCTAGAATAAATTAATTTTTTTCCCCTGGGTGGTTTAAAGACCCAGGGTATTAGATCTCATGGGATGAGTCTCTGTCACTTTTAAAAATGTCATCAAGAGCAAGCTGCTTTTATAGGGGATCTTGTTTTGAAATGTTAAAAAAAACTTTGTTATTATCACAGCTTTATGTTTGGTAGTTGATCAAAGTGGAAATGTACAGGCTAGGATTTTTTCCATTTGGGGATATTTGTTCAGCTTGCAGCTCAATGATATTTGGTAAAGGCTCAACACCCCACTGCACCTTCACATCAGAGCCATGCTCCATCTGAGTGTTACAATACTGAGGCTTCAAAGCACTCACAGTTCTTTTTTTTGTTTCATCTGATTCAAAAATCTGTTGTATTTTTTATACTACTTGTAAAATACATATCAGGCTCTCAGAAATGTTAGTTCTGAAGCAGGGTAGGTTGCTAACATTTTCTTAGTCATTGTTCTTAGTTTAAGCATGAACTGCTGTAGTTTTACTTGTTTAATGATAGCACCATCACACAAGTATCAGAAGGTCTGGTGACTTTGTCTTAACTACACGTGAATTGTGCTACTGTAGGAATTTTGCAGATGAATAGCAAAGCACATATTTTAAAGACTGAAAAGGATGAAGTAAAGTATGTATTCCTCTGCTGAAATGATGACATCTATTTGGAATGCCACAGGTCAAAAATGTAATGTAAGTTATGAAATTGAAACAGCTGTTACAAATCCCCTCTGCTCATGATCTTTTGATACAAAGGATGAAGACATAGATCAGTGTTGACTACAGTAACTTAAGTCCTTGAAAGTAATTTCCATAGGAGTTACAGGACAAGTCAGTTTTACTTCTTTAGTACTTGAAAAACAGCTTTGTGGCATGGATGGAGCCCAGTTGGATCTGCCAAGCTGAGCGAAAGAGGAAAGGCAAAACATACATGTTCATGCAATGTAGATGTCCTCCTGTGAGTACAAATTTGTACTTCATTGCCAAAAGAAAATGGAATTTAGGAAAGTAGTCATTCTGATTCTTGTATATGTGAGAACAGTCATTTTATGTGGCTTTTTGTGCAAGAGCAAGCAAGGAGCCCAATTCTGAATTTTGTTACATTGACTCCACTGCTCACTCCACTGGAGCTGGTGGTGTAGGGAGCCATGCAAATTTCTGATGAGCCACGAGAATTCACTTCAAACTACAATTTTGACAAGTGACTCTTTCTAATCTTTTTCTAATGTCTGTTTTTCCTGACACAGCATTCAATCAGAGCCCTGGCACTGCGTGTCCTGAGGGAGATCCTGCGGAACCAGCCGGCGCGGTTCAAGAACTACGCGGAGTTGACTATCATGAAAACACTGGAAGCACATAAGGATTCCCACAAGGAGGTGAGTGAACCTTTCAGCTACTGGAAAAGCAACATGGACCTGCTGAAGAAAGGTAGGACCTGTGAGGCTTAACAGGCAAACGTGTTGAATCATCTTGACAGTGGAACAAATCAGTATTAAGTCTCCCAGGTATGAAGAGGCAGGATTTTTACATGCTGAAAGAGTGAGGAAAAAAGTGGAGACTGTCAGAGCTATTTATGTAGACTTGGAGCTGTGTGGAGTGGTATTCCACTGTTTGTTAATTTCCCTGCTCATTCTGGGACAGGTTGAGAACTGTAGGAAAAAAAAAGTGCATGTTTAATTACTTTTTAGAGCATGCTGGGGGCACTGTGCTGCCTCTGTGTGTACAGGTTAAGAATACAAAATGTACTGGAGAACACAAAGGCTGTGTTCAAGCAGAATTGTGTGTGAAAACTGAATGGTGAAATTGGGCTGTGCTGGAAAATTGGGAACTGGTGAGTAACAGGAGAAAATGGACAGAGGCCATGCTGCAGTGGCAGAGGAAGAAGCAAAGGGAAGGGTGAATTGCATTTTCCTTTTTGTGAGAGAACTCATATACAAAACTGAAAGTATTCTGCAGTAAAGCTAGAATAAAGGGTCATGGTAACATTTTAAGTAGATCAATTCAATTTACATTTAAAGTTAGTCTTTGTAGATTGATTTCCAAGTTGGATCTTTTAAATCTACCTCATGCATGCTGGAAGTTTGAACTAAACCTTCTGGTAAGTGCGACCAGAACTTCCCTATCAGTCTGTGATGGTTTTGTTATGAAAGTCCTTGGTTTGAAATCTAAGGCATTTAGTCTTCTCTACAACAGGGTTATTCTAAATTAGCAGTTTTAGGCATCTCTAAAGATATTCAGCCATGAAAAGATTATTAAAATAGACCAGACTGCTCCAGAGCATTGGGTGAATAACACAAGATTATTTAACCATGGGTAGCAGAAATTGTACTGTTTGAAAATCAAAACAGCCAAACAAAAAACACCCTCAGGGAAAGAAAATAACAGTCTGGATTTCTCTAAAATGCAGAAGTAGAATATGTTTATTGCTTTAGTGAATGAGGGCCACCCTACTCTGCCTACCTTCCTCTTTTTGATTTAGAGCCTTTGCACCCCTGTCTTTTTCAGTTCAGAGTAGTGAGAAGCAGTTGTAAATTGATATTCTGATAAAGCAGTCAGACAAAACATTATGTTCTGAAGGAGTGCCTTTTATTGGCAAGTTTTCCTGCTTGCATGCTTCTCAGCTCACCTTGACTCAGTGCCCTTTGTATTTTTTGTCTGAGAATCCTCCAGAACTAACATTTCTAGCAGGACCTTTCCAGATAGTCCCTGGCATTGTTTTTAATGTCCCTCAGAATTCACTGTCCTTGTGGGACTGGTGGGTTTTACAGAAATCAAGACTGATGTTGATAGCACCATGCTTTATGCCTCTGTATTCTTGTGATGTGGAAAGGTTCTTTAGGATTTTCATGAGTTGCCTCCCAGGGAAAAGCAGGGAAAGATACACCAGGAATGAGAGGTGGGAGTTCTGGCGCTTCTTTATAGAATAACGGAGCTGTGCTGTGCTCAGCAAGTTGCTGCTGTGCTGCACACAGTGTGGCTTTGATTTTACATGGCTTTCCCAGCAGCTTCCTAATGAGACATCAGCTCAGTGAGACCTTTGGGTGGCAGCTGTCACAGCAGGACACTGCAGGTATAACCCTGTTTTGCCATCTGTTGTGTGTGCACTGCTGTACTAAGTGGGGACATTGGTTTTGGATTTTTCATTCTGTGTATGAATATTTTCTGATCCCTGTGTAAATGAGGCTCTCAGAACCATGATGCAGCCCAGGAAAGTATCATCTGCCTGTCAGTAGTTGGAAGATATCAGCATTCCTGAAGTTAAGAAAGGTACCTGCACTTGAGTGTCCACATGAGCTAGGCTAAGTATACACCTGGTAATATGCTCAAAGTAGTTTTGCCTGTAGTTGGGACTTGCTGATTCAGTTAAGTCTGTGAAAAATTAACTGAGAGATCATTTGGGCATGGCTCAGTTGGTCAAACTCATAGCCTGGAGCCAGGAGGTCACAAATTCCCTTCCCTTGGTGGCCCTCCAGCTCCCTGCCTCTGCTGACTTTGTGGCCCTGCTCTCTCCAGGAGGGCAGGAGGAGCTGCCCTTTGACTGGATCCCACTGAGCAGGGGATTAAATGAGGATTCATCAGCTTGGAGTGAAGGGCACTTGGAAAGGATAGCTGAAGAGGGAAAGGAGGTCCTGAGCAGTCTGTTCTACAGCTTGCTTTCTCACTATATCAGAGCAGTATTAAAGGAAGTGATTGCACTGTTCTTAAACTACATAAAACCAAATCTTCCTCTAGACTGTAAGAACTATTTCAAGAAAAGCTGGTATATAATTTAGTTGGGACAGGGTTAATCTTTGTGTCAGTGATGCCCTGATAAGATGACACTGCAGTTTATGTTTCTGGGCTGCTTCTGCCTTGTAGCAGAAGACAGAAGTTATCCTTGGTTAAGATTTGACAATTTGGTGTCCGACAGGCTGTGTAAGTTAGGAGAAAATGTCTGTTTTGAGCATGCTGTATCTGTTTCAGTCTTTTTTACCTGAATTTCCCCTTCAGCACAGGGACTACTAATTGCTCCCAGCTACTGCTCACATTTTCAGTTATATGTGACCCACAGAGACTCAATCTAAAGTGACCAAGCAAAGGGAATTTGAAGAGGAGCAGAAGTGTTAAGGTTGGGTACTGTCTCCAAGAAGTCATAGTAGGAGGAAGTTCTTTGGAAATTAAGAAGGTTGGTTTGTCTACACAAATTCCAATATTGCTGTTGTTCAGCATCACCAGGAGACATCAAATGTCAGAAACAATATATTCACCAACAAGCAAATATCACCCCCTCCCCCAGCTGAGTGCTGATATCTAGTTAAAGTTTCTTTCATTTTTAAACAAGAAAAGACCTGTGACTTTATTCCAGATTACATAGCTGGAAGTATCAAAACAGTGGTAGCATAGTTGGATATTTTGGGATGCCTGGGTAATTGGCTGTTTTTCCAAGGCCAAGCAGAAGTCTTTAGACAGTTGGGTCTTTGCCATGGCTAAAAATCGTCTGCCTTCTGTTGCTGAAGGCAAGGTCTGGGATCGGCAGAGCAGCACAGCTGAGGGCACCACAATTCCCCCCAGGGATATGGGAGAGGAAAAGTTGGTACATGGAGTTGGAGCTGAGTCACACCTTGTTGTGAGTGCAAATGCAGGAGATTGGCAAAGCACAGACCTCAATAGCAGGTCAAAATTAATGTAACCCTAGGCTACAGACTAGAGGGCTCTGGGTTGGGATTCATGTTTAGTTTGCATTTCTTAACTTTGTCCTGTTTTTATACTGTTTGTAGTACAACAGTCTATTCAGTGCTGTTGGTTTAATGGAGTGATGTGAAGAGTCAAGCCTGCTTCAGTTATAACTGGGAACATTTAGGGGGGTTGGCATGGAAATGCCTTTCACTTACTTTAGGAGCATTAGAACGTAATTGAAGTTGTGGATGCTATTAAATCTTGTTGATTTTAATCAATCTTTGTTTGTAGTTATTTGGAAGAGAACCATCTTTCTGTTGCCAATTAGTTAATATTAACTCATTTGTTCCAGTGTAGTTACTCACCCATAACTAAGGAGAGATTCTGCTTGCTGACCCCATACCACTGATAATGACATTGCTTCAGATTCATGCCAGCAAAATGAGGATAATTTCTTATTATTGAGTATTTTAAATCAGGAATAGTTTAGTATCTTGGAAATCAGCAGCAGAGTTAGAAATCATAGGATAGCTAATTCCCAGCTTCTGTCTCTAGCACAAATCCTATAGACTTAACTGATGTCTATTTTCTATGTGTAAGGAAAGAATCCTGTGCCATATCTTAGATATCTAATTTCTGTATTTTATGATATAGAAAGCCCATAAGCATAATTGGGATGCTTATTGTTGTACGTTCTTTGTTGTAACCCTCTGAAAGAGGGAGAAGAAGAAATCAGTTACCCATTACCTGTTGATAATATTTATTATCTTGCTGAGGTGCTTTTAGATTGGCCTCTGATATTTATATATTGTAACTGTCCTCTGGTGATGGTATGATCTATGTAGGTCTCTGCAAAAAGAAAAGCACTAAATGATCATAGTCCTGAAGATTGTTACTTAGTCTATGCTGGAAGCTACAGAGTGCTGCAGCTGGGCAGTCACTGATGTTTCATAATATATGTTTATGTGCTTTTTCAGTTTCCCAATACATTTCAAATGTTTAGTGCCCAGGAGAAGCAGTCTAATCTACTTCATCTCTGAATCCTTATAAAAATCACACTGCTTTTTCATCTCACCCATTGCTGAGTCCACTTCCTGCTTTGAAACCAAGTCCATAATTGTTTGTTCCTGTCTGAATTAGACTGTAAAGCCTTCAGGGGTGGGAGTTTGCCTGACTAGGTACTGGTAAACCTCCTTCCCCTCCAGCTCAGATTATACAGGCTTTAAGTAACCACCTCTAGATGGCAAAAATTGGCTCAAAAGCCCAGCCACATGTCTTGTAAGCCTGAAAGCAAAACCTTACTCTTCTGCTTAATAAACACTCTGGTGCTCTGCTTGTTTCACAGTGGTGTACAAAGCCTCTAAACTTTCAGTGAGGCTTTGCCTGCACTGCCCCATCCTCTACAACCTTCTGCAGAGACACTGGAACTAGCAATCATGACAAAGTACTCCCAAAGTACTTCCCAAAGGAGCTTGAGTTGCTGTGGGAAGCTCTCATCCAGGTGCTACAGGTGCTGCTTTGCTGAGATCCTACATGTTACACTGATCCCCTGTGTAGCCCATGAACCTGGCATGCCTTAGGGGAGTCAGGACATTTTTCTTTACTTATTTTCCAGTACTTTGTGCCTCTTTAGAGCAGAAATTAAACTATTCAGAACTCATAAGCTGATTGCTGCAGCTGTCAGGCAGCAAGCAACATGTTCATGCATGAAGTGTAGTAGCCGAGCAGAAGAAATTGAGTGGAAGCGAATGGAGTCTGAGCTCTGGCTGTCTTAAGTGAATAGGATCCTGTGGCTGCAGTGCTCTGTTAACCAGGTAAACCAGTGGGAATTGTCATCCAAAGTTTGTCCAGCAAATGTTGTGATTTGATGATTCCAGTGTGCTTTTCTGTTTGAAGAGAAGGCTCTGTGACTGTTCACTGTCTTGATCACACTAATGCTGCACATCAGCATATCCCCTCACACTGAAATCAGGAAGCAATTCCCATGCATATTCCTGGAACTGCCTGACCTGCTACTGCCTAACAAGAAGTTTGCTCCTTGGTAGCATTAAGGAAGACATTGGTGATGAATAGCTTTCTGTGTGCTTCACCTCACTGGCTTTGTGCATGTGAATATGGCTCCTTCCCTAAAGCAAGCTGGGTGGAAGTATAAAAACTTCTCTTTCATGAGACTCACTAGAAAGGTCTCAGTGTATCACAGATGTCTTTCAAGGAACCCTCCAGCACACAGAGCTTATGTTATGCCTGCAAAAGTCAGGCTGAATCTAGTCTCCAGTGTGTAGAGCATAAGGTAAGCCTTTAGAAAGGAGAAAAACCTGCTGCTTTAAGGCCAAGAGCTATCTCTTAGATCTGCATTCCAGGGCTACCTGCCCTGTGTTGAACGATTTCAGACTATCCAGTTCAAGCCATGGTTTGCTCTAAGCTTTTACTGGGAGGTAAAATCATGTTTGTGGCATACCTTACGTACAGCTTAGTGTCTGTGCTTTTAAAGAACTGCAGGCTCTCTGTAGTCTTGCACATCTTGCTTCGCAGCCACCCTTTTGAACCTGCTGCTTCCGGCTGCTGTCATCATTTGATGGCTTTTCTACTTGTACTTTGTATCTCTGAGATTCTGAAGAATAATTATATTAGGTCAGAGAAAAATCTTGCTTCACTTGATACCCTCCCTGACTCACTAGCAAGAAGCAAGCATACAGAGATGCTTCCCTGTGGATATTCTTCCCCCTTCCAGCTGTCTTAAAGCCTTTCCGTGTGAATGGTTCTGCCTTGCTTCCCTGTGCGGGTTGGATTTTTTTTTTCCCTTTGGTTAACTTGTCTAACTTCTAATCCTCTTGTGACAGCAAGCTCTCCAGTCTGAGCACGTAACAAACAGCACCCTTTCATTTTCTTGGGCTTAAAGGGTAGATTACATAGACACTACTTACTGTGGTGTCACTGTTAGTATGAGCCTTTCCTGTCACTTCCCAGTGTGTATCTGTTGATCTTGCCTTCAAAGCTGGGAGGAAGACTTGTTCCTTGATCCTATTTATTCATTTCTCCCACTCCTTTTAAGGTCTGCTGGTCAGGTTAAAGCCCTGATTAAAAATGACATTTCATTTTTTGATGCTGTAAGGTATGTCCAGTTTGCAAGACACAAGGAGCGTGCCTCATGGCAAAACGTCTTTGCTAAACTCTGTCACAATTGCATGTTCTTGTTGCCAAATGACCTGGCAGGTTGTACCTTCTGATAATGCACTCCCCTGTGTTTGGGAATGCTGCTGATTTCTCTGGCAGTGCCAGGTGAGCAGAACTCTGAGCCAGTTGGGTGAATACTGAGAGCCCCACATGGGATGCACAGTCTCTCTGGGTGGCTGAGTGTTTTGTTTTGCCAAAGCCAGCAGGAAGGACAGGGCTGGTACTTGCATTGCAAAATGGTGGCATTTGGCTTCCTGTGCCAGCAGGGACGAGTTTTTCCCTTTGGCTCACTGTCAGCTGGTATTGCCCTACCCCTTCCTAAGCCCTGTCACCTGCTGGTACTTCCCCAGGGAGCCAGGAGCTGTTACCTGCAGAGGCTCTCATCCAAACAAGCATGTTAGCACATGCTGGAATCCTGTTGATGTCAGTGAGACCTGAGCATGTTATTAAAGTTAATCACAGCTCAGGGAGTTTGATGAAGTGTGGCTGAGATGCAGGCATTGTCTGCCAGATGTGCTCATGGGAGGCTTGGAAGTCTCCCTGGTGTTGTCACATTTACAAGCTCCTGTCATGCTGGATAGGTGTAATGCATCCTCCTGTGTTTGGGGGGAAGGGATATGAAACAGCCAGCCACTGCCTAAATGTAGCCACATCCATGCTAGAACTGGGCAGCAGGACTGTCAGGGGTATAAATAATGTCTGTACCTTTACAACTTTTCTTACTCATCTTTTGATGGGCAAAATGTGTGACCTTTGTTGCTGTTGAACTCTTGCTCATTTTGTGAAAAATTCACTGTATTTTAATGCTCCTTGTGCTTGGAATTGGTTAATGGGCTTTTTGTCTCATGGACTTGCTTCATACCTTCAACTTAATAGACATAGTATGCTGCAAACAGAATATGGAGCTGAAACCCAGATAGAATATTCATTAAGTTTTTCACCTACTGCTTTTTTTAATGGTAGTATGTTTGAGATCAGAGTCTAGCTGTAGGTTTATACTAAGATATTGTTGCTTTTTTATCAAGTAGGATACCGAGAGAATAAAAGGTTTAGTTTTTTTTACAATTTTCTTTTTGTGTGTTGTGATATACGTGTAAGCTTTTCTTTCTGAGAGTGTCTGAAAACACCCTCCCAGCAGTGTTTGGCATTGCTGCAGAACAAAATCCCAAGTGGCCTGTGTTCAAATAGTAATGTTTGGAGTTTTTTAGTTAGTGGCTTGCTAGGGAATAGTTAAATTGGTGGTAAATATCAGGGCCCTCTAAGTTCATGCTTTCCATCATTTGTGGAAAGCAGACATCAGAAGCTGCAGTGCCTGGAAGTGGATTCCTTTAGAGACCTTCTGGGAGCTGCTGGCTTCATCTACTCCAGCAATTCCACTCTGTGCTATCAAAGCCTGGCATTAGATTTCCCTTAAGCACTTGGGTGTTTCTCTTCTTTCCCCACAAAATCACACAGTGCTGGCTCCTAAGCTAGTACTAACTTATGTGGAAAAAATATTAACTTTCATGCTCCTCATGTGTGAAATTGAAGAGAAATTAGCAAAGACATAGCTGGAAGAGGGAAAATTGCTGTAAGTGGGAAAGCAAGCATTCTGTTCTGCATAGCTGCTCATTCACAGATCTTTCAGGAAGAATTTTTTTTTCATATTGACCACATTGTGGATTGCCATTCATTTTGGAATGTGTTTTAATGTTTTAATTAAATGCTGAGAAAGGCTTGAAGTAAATGGAGCACTTGAGCAGCTTTATTTCTGTAAATAGGGCACTGGTACAGAAGCAGTCCAAAATCTCAGGTTACTTCACCATCCTGCCCATATCTTGCCTGCATGCAATATTTGTGCTGTGTGAAGTGTCTGAGGTCACATTCACTGTTGGATCTGCCTTAGAGAATGCCAAAAGCCAAGTGGAGGAGTTCTGCTGTTTCCTGGGAATACAAGTGTCTTGTGCCATTCCTGTTTCAGGGAGGGAGCATGAGTGGAAGATAAATGTTAGCAGCATGGCTGTGATGCTGTGACTGTGGGTGAAGCTGGCTCTGTAGGTGGAGATGATCCCTTCTGGTCACTATTAATTGCTGTTCTCTTAAAAGTCAATTAAACCTTGTGTTTTGTAGTCCATAGGCTAAGATAAACTTCCAGCTACTCCTTGTTCATGCATTATCCATAGTAGCTTCTTAAAAATAATGAAAGCTCACTTTCTTTTGAGGCTTTGATAGAGCTACATCCATAGATTGCCTTACTCAAATAAAAGTCCCTGAGTTTGATGCCATCACAGTGTGTGGGAGAGGAGAACAACACGAATTCAGCAGCCATGACTTCAGTCCAAGTGCCAGGAGACCTGTGGTTTGATTGATTTGCTGTTTTGCAGATTGCCTGGGACAGATTTCCTGGTGCTGGTTTCAAAGTATTGACTTCAGACTGCCCCAGGTAGTTCAGTTTAGGAGCAGGTAGAGAACTGGTGCTGGGCACGTGAGCCTCCCACACAACCAGGAAAGAGGGGTGCTTTAATGTTCCTGGGCTTTGTTAGGGACTGCCTGGGACTAGCTGGAAGAGCCCAAACATGAGGATTTGTGGATGCTTCTTTCTTCTTAAAGTTGAGGTGTTGGATTTAAGTCTGCCCATGGGGGCATCTGTCTGCTCAGGATTTACCCTCCCTTTAAAATAAGTCCTGAGAAGAGGGGAGTGAGAGAAGATGGAAAATAGCATCCTCCATCTTTTGTGTTGTAACAAGAACACGAGGAGCAAAGAGTGTGTTATTTGTGGCCAGGAAGAGGACAGCCAAGAGGAAGCTTCATTTTGTTGCCTGGCAATTAGCACAGACACTTGAAAAAAGAAAACCTGCCTTCCCATCCTGTTCTTTTTTATCCAATTACTGCAGAATGTAAAATTAATAAATTCTCTTGGGAGGAGAGACCAGATTTGGGTCTTTCTTCTTTGAACTAGCTGTCCTACCTGCTGGGGAAGAGTGAAAGTTGTGAATCTGCTTTCTCTCAGGGTAGAGTTGAATTTAGCATCATCCTTGCTTTGTGTGACTCCTGTACAGTGTGGGCTGGTTCAGAGGGTGGGTGCTGCTGCTGTTTCCACTTATTCTTGCTCCCATTTTGTATGGTGATCCCAGTGCTGCCTGGATGGTTACCTGTGCTGAGTCAGGGACTCCCTGAGCCCATTTGTGTCTGTGACCTGGGTTGGGCTGCAGTGTGGTTCAGCTGGGGAGAGGCAGGACACAGCTGCCAGGGGTGCCTCAGCATGGCATGTGCCACTCAGCACTGAGTGCACACTGGGAGCTGTGGCGGAGCCATTTGTGATAATGGTTAAGGAGAAACCTTTGGTGTAACTCTAAGCTGGTGGGTTTGGGTTCTTTGGCAATGGCTGGAGAGATGTCATCCTCTCTCTCCTCCTGGGATTGGGAGTGTCTGTCTGCCTTGGGTGACAGATCATTTTTTCAACCTAGCCACAGCTCTGACACAGTTACATGAGGCAGGAAGGAGTTCTTGCCACTGGCTGGAACAAAGATGTCACTGGAGACAGAGGATGTGAAGTCTCAGAGTCACTGCCCCTCAACAAAGCCTCCTGCAGATCTGTTAATGAACATCCCCAAGCACTTCCTGGCAGTCATTCCTAGCACACAGCAGCAGTGTTGGCTGTCAAGGGTGACCTCATTAACACAAGGCTTTGCTCTACTTTCATTCCAGGTCGTCAGAGCTGCTGAAGAAGCTGCTTCCACCCTGGCCAGCTCCATCCACCCCGAGCAGTGCATCAAGGTGCTCTGCCCCATCATTCAGACTGCGGACTATCCAATTAACTTGGCTGCCATCAAAATGCAGACAAAAGTCATTGAGAGGATTTCCAAGGAATCGTTGCATCAGCTCCTACCTGATATCATTCCTGGGTTGTTACAGGTACAGAATCCCATGTCACTGCTCCTGAGCACAAGCCACCATTAATTTGTGACATCTCTGCCACAAGGGAGGGAGAATGATGGACCCTATGGGGCCAGATTTTGGTAATTTAAGCCATTTATTTCTGGTAAAATAAAATTTATATATATGAGTTTTTCATCCTTTTAATGTTAAGGAAAGGAAAATTCAGTTTCTTGCATGGATATTCCACAATTGCATGCCTTTTCCTGACTCCCAAATAAGCCAGTAGCAGCCATGAAATAAATTTGAGGATAGAAGTTAGCCACATTTTACACTGTCTCTGTACATCTTATAGTCCCCTTTAATTCCCCTTTAGTTCTGCTGAGCTGTTCTGTGCTTTGATGGTGCTGTGCACTTGAATTTGAATCCCAGCAGGCAGGTTGCTCCTTTCCTCTTTTCTCTCTGAAATTAGGACCAAGCTGCTTGCTGACTTTATTCAGCCTCTTTCATAACTCTCTCGGGCTGGGTGGGGAGCTGTGTTTTTGCCAGTGCTAAGGCTTAGTTGGACACTGTGGATTTAGTTTTGAGCACTGGCTGTAGCAGTGCTGTCTTTGGTCCCCTGCACAAGCAGCTGGCAGTGCTGGGATGGGGCTGCAAACAAGAAGAAAATATGTGAAGTAGCAATGAGGGAGGAGAAAAAATGTGTGTGTTTACTGAGGAGAGACTGTGACAGGAACAGATCAGTCAGAGTGAAAGGGGGAGATGTGTTTAGGTGGGTAAGACTTCCATGGAGAACTGGGATAAAGAGGCCTCCTCATTGTGAGCTTAAAATGTTGGAAGGACAAGAGCAAAGTCTGAAATTCCCCTTATGCATCCTGGCATTCTTCCCAACTTTGTAGTGTCAGTTCTTACAATTCTTAAATCTCAGCTTCTGGGAATTGTACAATTCTGTATTCATCTAAACTTTTGTTGTAAAATAGTTTTAGCCATCATTGTTGGAGACAACAATCTGAACAGCGAAGCTTTGATGCACTGGAAAAATCTGAGAGCAGCATGCCTTTAAAAAGGCAGTTTTATTTGTCTTCTTTAATTACTTTAAATGGTTCTTATTTCAGAGCAGAGTCTGCCTGAGGTATTTCCTTACCTTAGAAACTCAGTGATAGAAGGAATTTACTCCTTACATTTGGGAAGTATTTTGGGATGCTGGCTGAAGGACTGTGTGTGGAGAGAATCCCCTTTGTGCTTGTTCACCACGCTGAGGGTCCTGGCAGAGGGGTGAGGAGGGGAGGAGTGTCAGCAGCAGTGTGGGCACAAGTGTGCAGCTCAACAGCCTGGAGCAGGCTCTCCATGGACAGGGGGCACCCCATGGAAGAGCAGGGCTTGGCAGGGGAGAGCTGTGGTGCTTGCCCTGGTCCTGATGAGGAGGCTCAGCCTTTTCTCCACCTTGATGCTCAATAGCTTGGAGTTTCTCTGAGCTCACCGAGGTCTCCTGCTTTCCCAGCTCAGTGCTCTGTGGCATTGCAGACTGTTGTTTTGGGCTGTGCTTGGGCCCTGCAGCTGGGACAGCCCCAGCTGTGCTGCATCCCTCCTCTGGCTTTCCTGGCAGAGGTCACCCTGCAGCCAGAGGAGCTGGCATCCCTAAGGCTGGAGTGGTGTCTGCCTTTCTCATGGGTGGGATGGCTGCTGAGTGATGCTGCCTGAGCCTGGCACTGCTGTCCATAGCTGCTGAGTGACCTGCTGGCTAGTGTGAGCTCTGCCCAAGCTGCAGAGATCAGCACATGTACAGGGGTCTTTCAGACTGTTCAGGACAGTTCATGGTTATCTGAACTGGACACAGAAATGTGTGTATCTGATGGAGTCCTGAGCTTGTGTTAGGAAACCATGTGTTGTTAGCTAATGCTATAAATAACTAGATATTAATAACTTACAACATGGCAGTAGTACGTAATATCAGAAGGAACAGATAGGGTGATTGCATTCTCTTGTTCTTTGAGTATTCAGGTTGCAGACTGTTATGTTAAGCAGAGGTTTTTTAATTGATCTCTTAGGTCAGCTACATTTGCAAAATGTACATCAGCTCTGCAGTGTATTGCTCAGGAAGGGTGTTGGGGAGTGCTGTTTGTCTTCTGACCTTTTCCTCTCATTTCCAGGGTTATGATAACACAGAGAGCAGTGTCAGAAAAGCCAGTGTATTTTGCCTAGTGGCTATTTATTCAGTAATTGGAGAAGAACTGAAACCTCATCTCGCACAACTCACAGGAAGCAAGGTACATGAGTAATGTGTCTCTGGTGTTTTGGTCCTGCAAGCCATTCTGCTGGCTGTTACTAGCAGCAAGACCAGTGGCTTCACTGTAGCTCTGGGGTGGGTTCCCTGAACTCTGTTAAATCCTCTCTCACCCTGACAAATGCCACAGCAGCAGCACTGCACCTGCTCAGCAGTGTGAGGATTTGAAATCCCACTTAGAAAATTTTAATGGTGTTTGGAGATTGGTTCTGTGATACATTTGATCTTGTGTAACTGCAGGCTGCCTCTGGTCCTTCTCCAGCCATGTTTGCCTTCCTCCTTTGGCATTACATCCAGAGGTGATTGTGGAGTGAGCTGGCTCAGCTGGCTCTGGCTGAAAACCAGATCTGCAATACAAATTAAATAGCTTTTAGTCTGCTCTGTGGCCACACGGGCATCCTCATGCAGAGAGTGATGGGAGTGCATGGAGGTGGTGGGAGAGCAGATCCTCTCAGCAGCAAGTTGTGATTAGGGCTGGTAGAGATGCAGGTAAAGCTTCACTCTTAACAGCAGGGCACGTGTGTCCCTTTCCTTCTGGGACAACAGCAAGCTCAAATGACCCTTCAAAGGAATTTGTACCCTGGAGTCAGACTAGCTGCAAAACTCAAATTCTGACCTGATGCTGCAAGTGAAACCAAGCCCTAAATTCAACTCTGTCCTTCAGACAAGAATTTTGTGTTGGTGGTTGATTGCTTTTCAGAGCTCTCAACAAGCCACCACAAATTTTTTTTTTCTGCTGTTTGAAGTCTTCATACCCAAGATTTCTACACAATTTTAAGATGAATTCTGCAGGTTTTGTTTCTAAAACAAATCTGTGCACATGAATAGCTACTTACTTCAGAGGATTTAATTCTGTCATTTTGAAGTCAATTTCTTTCATGGGTAAGGCAGTGTGGTATAGACCAAAACAATATGAAACTAAAAACACTTGGATTTTATTTCTGTCTTGTCACTAAAAAAATTACAATTGTGCCTTCAAATTGGTCTGCAAGGAGTCAGCTATGTGTGATGAGGTTTATATTTGGAATGTTAGGAAATCCTCCTATAAAATGTTGTAGAGGCTTTATTATTCCAGTATCCTAGGTGCCACAAACACAGTCCACCACATCACTAACTATAAACATGTAAGTAATTCTTCTGGGTTTATGCAGACTACCTGCCTGTTTAAAGTTAAATGTTAACATGAGTCATTACAGGATCTGGAGTTTAGGTGGCAAGGAGGAAAAAGAAAACAAATACATGCAAGGGAAGTATATAGTCATAACAACTGCAATTGCACTAGATGTACCACATTAGTGAAGATATAATGTCATTGAAAAAGAACATTTTATACAACAGGGAAGGTTCAGGGTGTTTCCTAGGAGGGAGACCCTTGGCTCTTGGATCACCAGTGTGCCTGCAGCCCTACTGACCTCTGTGGGGATCCTGCTTGACCTGGCCTGGCTGCAGGATTGAGGGCTGTGAACTGATGGCTGCTGAAGTGAAATGCAAGAGGCTTTTCTAAATCCCATTAAGTCTGTCAGTAACTTCAATGGGACTAGGCATAGCCTCTTGTCTCTGTTCTGAAATATGGTCAGTTTTCTTGCTTTTCCTCCAGAGTACCCAGTGTCAGCTCACCCCAAAATGAGCTCCCCACGGAATGCGAGTTTTTACATTGACAGTCAGCTTTTTTCCCCCCTGTTTTTTTCTGGCATCTTCTCCTGATATTTCTTTCTTTCTTTCAGATGAAGCTACTAAACTTGTATATAAAGAGGGCACAGACCACCAACAGCAACAGCAGCTCCTCTTCAGATGTTTCAACGCACAGTTAATGGAGATGTGTGGACATGTGTGTAGACTTAGAAGCAATCAACGGTGCCTCTCAGAGACCTTTCTGCTACTCTTCACTGGCGCGCTCCATCAGCTCAAGGAGGCCATGCAGATATTTATTGCAATCAGTATTTTAGTCCCTTCAAAGCTTTTATGTAGAATCTTACTGGTATTGAATGTAAAGGAAGCAAGGTCTGTGTCGCAGTCTTCATTAAAAGTGAACATCAGAAAGCCATACTTAAACATATTTGTATAGCCTGCTGAAATCTCAGAAATATGTTTAGGTTAGCATTCTAACACTGAGTCCAAGAACCTGGGCATGTGTAAAAGTCAAACAAATCTTGTGGGTTTAGTTCATACCCAGTTTTGGTTCCTGTGTGTTAATTACCTGCTCTCTCCCCTCACCCGTTCTGGCTGGGTCCTTCTCTTCTTTCAAGTCGTGTGTTCCTGTTCTGTACTCCCTGTTGCAGCTAAGCTGACTTGCAGGGCCCTCTATGGGGAGATCATTGCAGGTATGGCTGTGATTCCAGCCTCAGATGCTTTAATACTGAGAGATACCAAGTGAGTAATGAAAGTAGGTTCTTTTTAAACATCTGAGTTTTGTACATAGTTCTGACAGACCCCAGATGGGCTGATCTCTCTGTAACTGCTATCCAGCCAGCTGTGCTGTGCATAACAGCTGGGCTCTTGCTCTTTTCATTGACTTTGTAAATACTTCTCCCCTCTCAACCCATTTGGCTCTTTCATATGTTCAAAAGAATCTCCAGGTTACCTGTTACTCCCCAAAGGGAACCTGAGACCCAGTTCTGGGACTGCTTCTGCAAATAGGATAGTGGAGTTGGGTGGGTGGGATTGGGTTAGGCTCTGAGTGTGTCAGTGGGTGGGCAGTGGGAGCTGGCAGAGCTGTACTGCAGTGCCAGCTGTTTTCCTTGAAATCTGTAGCATCAAAGGGCTGATCTGCTGCTCTGACTGACCCACTGATGCTGGATGGCTTTGTCCCCACAGCTCCTTTGCACTTTGGGCAAAATGTTCATCCCAGAGGACAGAAAGGGTGTCTGAATCTGAACAGAAATACCACATGGAAGCACCTCTGAGCCAGCTGGGACAGTGCTGGTTGCCTGCCACAGCCCCTCCTGTTCCTGAGGACCCTGCAGTGCTGTTAACTGCCCTTAGAAGCCTCCTTTGTGCCATCTCCATGCACAGGCTTGCTGAGTGCTCTGCATTTCAGAAGACTGAGGGTCCCTCACCAGGCACTGCTGGCAGCAGGGTGCTCTGGGTGAGGTGTTTGCAGCCTGGTGACACAGACCAGGACAGAGGCAAACCAGCAGCAATGAAACACCCACAGCATTGCCCTTCCCTCAACAGAGACCCTTCTTCCTGCACAGGGGGAGCTCCCCCTGGCCTGCCTGTAACCAGGGAAGGCAGGAGGTTGCTAATTACCGTGCTGGCTTTGGCCCTGGGCTGGATCCTGGCTGATGGGCATGCCCACCCCAAACCTGCCATGGATCCCAGCTGGGATTTTGCCTCCATGCCAGTGATGCAAGAGGGTGATGGACTTGCAGCTCATGGCTGCAGCTGTGGTGATGGATGTGTGTTCCCTGGCTGCTCTCAGTGCCCTGGAGTCTCTCCAGCTTCCTCCACCTCCCCTTTAGGGAGCTGAAGGGACACCTTGGGAGCACACTGAGAACATGAGACTCCATTGCTGCAGCAGGGGAGGGTAAAGCTCCTTCCATCAATTATCCCTCTGTGTTTCAACCCCATCCCTGAGGAGCTGACACTTGGTGCCAGCTTCTCTCCCAATTCTCTTCCCAGGAGGGATTGGGGCTGGTGGGGGACTGTGTGTCACTGGGCTGCAAAGGTTGTTGGTCCCTTTCCCTGGTTACCTGAGAGCAGGGGAGGTGACCTGCTCTGCTACACACGTGTGAGGCTTTTGCTGGCTGCAGGGCTAATTCCCTCATCTTTCCCAGCCAGTAATGCTATGGCAGGAGAAACCATGTGCTTTCCTGGGGTGGGGGATTCCCCCAGGGTCTTTCTGCAGGCTCAGAAAAGCCATCCTCACTAAAGGGGGGGATTGGCTGCTCCATGGTTCATGTCTGCCTTTCTGTGGACCATTTCTTTTCCACATCTTTCTGTGTGCTTGTTAGAATGCTCTTTTTTAATTTTTTTGAATGCTTCAAATTTGATTTTAACACAAATTTATTTTTCCTTTTGAGGAAATACTCAGTTGACTTGTTGGCAGCAGTTAAGCTGTCTTGTTTGAATTTTTAGTAGTGGGCTAGGTTTTTTTGGGGGGGATGTTGGTTTTTTGTTTTGTTTTGTTTTTTTAAATTGTGCTCTTAACTGCTTAGTATTTATGCCTCTCTTTCTCCCCATCTCAGCTCAGCATCTTCTGTTCCAGGTCTGGGGTTCAGAAGGTCAGCATAGCTGACCAGGTGGTGTTAGTCCCTCCCAGCTGTGATGGAGCTTGGTCTATCATCATTTGCTGTTGGTTGGTTTTAATTTTTTTCCTTTCCATTGAATGGCACACTGTAGCAAATCTCCAGGAATCGAATTCCTTCTGCAATGATTTTAAATGCTTTATAAAACGCTGTTGGTATGCACTGAGAGTGAGCGCACTGTACGTCCCTGACCCCGCCGTCGGGGTCTGAGCTCGTCCTTGCGGCCAGCCTGGCTTCCCTGGCCCTGCAGGGGGATCCGGCCTTGCTTCTGAATCAGATTCAGTTCTCTTTGTCAGCAGATGCTCATCCATGTGCTACTTGATTTCACGGTGTGGGTGGAGCACTGTCCATCCTGGGAGGACTCCAGGGTGTGTTCTGCCTGCCCACAGTAGGAGCATTCTGCTGGGGTATTTATGAATCATCGCCGACAATGTACATAGTAGGGTTCTTTAGGATGTTGAACATGACCCAGTTTTTATTTTGTGTTTCCTTTGAAGTACTCAAAGGGCTAGCTCTGAATGTCACCTCTCTGATCTGCAGTTTTGACTTCAACAAGCTGTACAATCATCTTGTTTTCTCTTCAGCAAGCATAAAGGTCTCTCTGGCTACAAATCACAGTGTCCACGCACGCTTGCAGAGGAAGGTCTGCATGCTGCAGTGCCTCACTGCTCCGGTGAAGCTTCTGTTCACCTTTTCCTGGCAGTAGCCACCTACTGCAGCTGCCTTTTTTTTTCTTGCTGCCCATTACGCAGGGCTTCAATTTTTCGTACCTTTAAAAAAAGGAAAAGAAAAAAAAGAAAAAAAAAAAGAAAAAAAAAACGTATTTTCTTTGCCCACCATGCTTTAAAAATCTGAATGGGAGAAAACTCTCAGCAGACAGCAGCTCGTGGCTGCAAGGTTGCCGAAATCTCAGATGTGGATGTTTTTTCTGCCATTGGCTGCACCAGTGCTCCGTGGGCATGGGCAAATCCCGGCTCCATCTGCCCCACAGGTCTACGTACTGTAGTTCTCATGTAGTTCAGAAATACCGAGGCATGTGGCTTTCTTAAGGTACACTATGTGTGCTTGCCTGGATTACAATACAATACAAGACTGTCTTTTTAATTGCTTATTACTAGCTTACCAATAACCTGTATAAGTAATGTAACTTGCATCTTTGTCATCAGAACCTTTTCTCCCCACCCCTTTATTTATCAAGCATAATATTACATATTAAGGGACAGAAAAATAGACCTTTGTAGTACACAGCAGGATGTTGCTAACAATGTTTTAAATGGGAAGTTAAAAATGCTCTGAAAAATGCCAGCCATGAGAAATGACTTTGTTGGCACCGTGTTCATGCGCATGTATTTTTTTCTATTTTTTCCGCTTTTGTCATGTTACATCCATATCTGTATTTATATCTTATTTGTTTCACTTTTGAGTGTATCATGGCAATTGTACAGATGTTTTTTGTTAACATTTACGTGATAGAATTTGCTAAAAAAAAAAAATTAAAATAAAACCTTTTGAGTTTGCCCTAGAGTAAGTGGAAGGTGGGTTTCTTCTTGGGGGAGAAACATCAAAGTAATTCACTGTCCAACACAGCTCCGTATTGCAACCTGTGCTTGTAGATAACTTGGTCTTATTTGACACTACTGTGTTTGAAAGCAGATGGTTGTGCAAAGTCATGTAACTCAAGGAGGAAGTGCTTCAAAGATACCTGTATTCTGAAGCTTGTTGAGAGAATTACAGAGGTCTTAAATACATGGCTGTAGAAATTTGGGTGATGAAGCATTTGGGGAAGTGAAGGAATGCTGGGAATTGCACAGGTCTGTGTGCCTGGTACCAAATGACAAAGAACTTGAATTTGAATTGTCTGGACAGCCTGAGCACTCAAGCACTTGTGTGTTTTCCTGTGGGAATAGTAACTCATCACAATTTAAAAATCTGTAAAGAAGCTGTGCTCTGCACTCAGGAAATTAGTTCCCTAAGGTCTGAATGATTTTTATCTTGATGGTCAAGGCAAAAGCTCCTCAAACACCTTGTGCTGGGAGCAAGGAAGCCAGGAGTGCACAAGAGGTTCATATTTTGTAGAGGAGGCTTTTGGTTTGAATATTCCTAGACAGAAGAGTATATGGAGAGTGTCAGAGAGCATGAACAGCAGCACTGGCACTCCTCACTGTCACCAAGCCCTGCCCCATGCCAGCCCAGGGACCCTTCTGCACTGAGATTCAGGGGCTGGGCTGGGAGCAAGGGGCAGTGCTGGCTCTCCCTGCTGCAGATCTTGCCCCTGTGGTGACAGGGTCTGTTATGACTCTGCTGTGTGCCAGAACAGTAGGAGGGAAGGCCAACCTTGCCCAGTGAACCTTGGCTTCTTCCCAGAGCACTCTCCGTGTGGCTGTGCAGAGAGAAAATTAGAGGGGCTGAATCTCAGCTAGAACTTAATCTGGCTGCTGCTGTAAAAGACAATAAGCAATTAACAGCCAGAGGGGGAATCCCCATCCTTTATTGGATGCACAGGAAACATAGTGACAAAGGATGAGGGAAATGCATGAAGCAGATCCTCCTGAGTGCCATCACAGGGCATGTACAGCAGAGTCAGGGAACCAGAGCCAGCCAGCATTTGTTTGTGAAAGGCAGGTCCTGTTTGACTGACCTGATCTCCTTCTGTGGCAGGGTGACCCACTGAGTGGGTGAGGGGAGTGCTTTGGATGTTTTCTACCTGGACTTTTGTAAAGCCTTTGACACCACTTCCCACAGCACCTCCTGGAGATGTTGGCTGCTCATGGTTTGGACAGGTGCTCTCTTTGCTAGGTTAAAACTGTCTGGAAGGCCATCCCAGAGAGGTGCTGAAGGGAGTCAAACCCAATGAGCAGCTGGTCACCAGTGGTGTTCCTCAGAACTCAGTGTGGGGGGCACTGCTGTTTCATGTCTCCATCAATGATCCAAATGAAGGGATCAAATGCACCCTCAGTCAGTTTACAGACAGTGCCCAGCTGGGCAGGAGTGTTGCTGCTGGATGGCAGGAAGGCTCTGCACATGGATCTGGCAGGCTGGGTTGATGGTCTGAGGACAATTGTATGAGGTTCAATTAGGTGAGGTGTCAAATGCAGCCCTTGGATCACAAACCCCAGGCAGTGCCTCAGGCTGGGGAGAGTGGCTGGAAGGGTCTCCAGCAGAGAGGAACCCAGGGGTGCTGTCAGCAGTGACTGAACACGAGCCAGCTGTGCCCAGGTGGCCAAGGAGCCCAGTGGCACCGGGCCTGGACCAGCAGTGGTGTGGCCAGCAGGGCTGGGCAGGGACTGTCCCTCTGCGCTGGGCACAGGTGAGGCTGCACCTCAAATCTGGGTTTGGGCCCCTCCCTGCAGGAAGGACATGGAGGGGCTGAAAGGGAGCTGTGGAAGGGTGTGGAGAATAAACACTGCAAGGAGTGGCTGGGGGAGCTTGCTTTGGAGAAAAGGGGACACCTTATAGGTCTCTACAACCAGCTGAAAGAAGCTGTAGAGAGGTGTTCTCCCAAGTAACAAATCATAGGAAAAGGGCCTCAGGTTTCACCAGCAGAGGTTTAGATTAGATATTAGGAAAAAAATTCGTAGAAAGTGTTGTCAGGCATTGAACAGGCTGTCCAGGGAAGTGGCTGAGTCACCATCTGTGGAGGTATTTAAAAGATGTAGATGGGTACCTTATGACATGGTTTTATGGTGGACTTGTCAGTGCTGAGTTAACAGCTGGGCTTGGTGACATCAGGGGACTTTTCCAACCTAAATGATTCTATGGATTTTCATGTGTTCTTTGGGATGAGACAGAAGAGAGTTTTTTTTATTGAACCACCTGAAGGTATCTGTCCCTTGTATCCCCTTTGTGGTGAAGTCCCTTGTCCTCAGCCACATGCCTGCTTCACAGATGGAGGATGAGGAATGGCTGTATCCTTGGTTTAGAGAGTTTTGCTGAGCCCACCCTGTGGAGGAGGACTGGAGTCACTGCCAGCCATTAAAGGTAGGTAGAAGATTCCTGGCAAGTGTGAAGATTTGCTGGAAGCACTTATAGCCCATTCTCAATTCATTTCTCTGTCCTGAAGAATCTGAGCTGCTCCTGCTTCTTCCCTCTGCATTCCCCCTCTAATGATTTTGTGACTCCTTCCCTCCCAATAAGGGAAGTGGCAAGGAGTGACTCAGGACATGTCAGCAGAGTTCCACTCCTGGACCAGGTAGGTGTCTTATCTCAATTTTCTTCACTTAAAAATAAGATATTTTGGTTTAACCCCCCCAAGAAAATACAGCTCAGTTGATCAGTGGTAACCTAAATAATTCCACTGCTTCTGATTGTGCAACCCTTATTTATACTCTCTTCCTTTCACCAACCCATTTTTCCTGCTTTGCCTTTTCATACATTTCCTTGAGGTATGGAAAGGGCCCACCCCAGCAGCTGCACTCCAGCCCAGGGAAGAGGCTCAGGGCAGAAATGGATGTAGCACTGACCCAGGGAGGAGAGGGCAGAGCATGAACCAGGGCTCTCAGGTGGCTGTGTGCTTGTATAGGTCCAGAGAAAGGCCATCCCTGATTGTGATGCCCAGTCATGGATCCATTTGTGGACATAATGGGATTACAGCCAGGATGTGCATGTAAAATGGGCTGCAGGGCTGGTTCAGTAGCAGGGTCAGCACCTGAGTGCCTGAGTGAGCACAGCCTCCCTCTGCCAGCAGGATGGGAGGGAGTGACACCCACTGCAGCCACTGTGCCCCTGGACCACTGCAGCACGGTGCAGATTCTCCTTTGGATCTGACTGCAGCCCATGTCTTGGGAAGTATTGGCCTGTTAATCCCAAGGCCCTTACACAACATTACTCTGTTCTCCATGCTGCTTTGTCACAACTTGGCATGTACTGAAACAGGCCCAGCAAAGCCTTTTTGGAAAGCCCTACAGCTTTCCAAAACCCAGTATTTACATCCAGACGTGGGTGCCAGCCCATTAACCAGGAGCCAGGGATGGCTCAGGGACAGAGGGGATGGGTGCTTGTCCCTTGGGGCAGGCAGGAAGCACAGGGTGATGCTCATGGGGTGCGCCCCACGGAGGGAGCCGGGCCACAGGAGTGTGCAGAGGCTGCTGGGCACAGGGAAAGGCAGGAGCTGCTCTGGGAGCAGCCAAGGGATGGTGAGGGCAGTGTAAACCAGACCCAGCTAACAGGGGCTGGCGGGATTACAGGGTGCCAGGGAAGCTGCTCACAAACACCTCGAGCACAAAGCAGCCCTCCAGAGCTGAGGGGTAATGAGTAATTAATGAAGACAGGGATGAAATTCATAATGACTCAAAAATGTCCGAGATAATGAAGTCCTTTTCTTTAAATCCACCTTTAACAAGAAAGCTAAGGGAAAGGATTTAGATCAATTAAGAAGTAAAGAAAGGCAATCTTGTAAAAATAGCTATTGACACAAGCAAGTGGGGGAACAGCTGGAAAGTCTTGCCATGGCAGTGTATAAAACAACCATGTGTGGCATAAAGACACCCTTAAGTGACAGCAGGTACAGGAACAGCCAAGAGGAGCTTCGGCATCCATTTAACAAATCACTGCAAGTGCAGCAGGGTCTGGTGAAGGGTCTGAGCTCTGGGAGTCCATGGTGAGGAGCAGCAGTGAGCAGGGGTCACAGGCACTCCTGAGGGATGCAGCAGCCCTGTGTGAGCACCAGCAACCCCTCCTGGGCATGGGATACACAGTGCCCCTCAAAGGCAGGGCCCCCACTACATTCAAACTTACCAAAGCCCAGGGGACACAAAAGAGGCTGCAAACATTGGAGCTGCCCCTAAAACATGTTCATTACCTCCCTCTTAGAGGAAATATTTTTGTCTGTCTCTGTCTGCCATGCAGCAGGGTACTTGGGATATTGTTTTCCTTGTCCTGGAGACCCAATTTCTTAACAACCATAACCCTCCTCAGTGCCTTGCTGAGGAATTACCCCTGTAAGCTCCATTGTGCCTGGACCTGTCTTCTGCCCCCTCCACAGGTGCCCTGGTGCAGGATCCTGTTTCCCCTGTGCCAAAATTCTCATGGCATAGGCTGGGTGGGCTCAGCATCTCTGGGTGGGTTGGTGCTTGGCACTAGAAGGGTTAAACGGATGGCCCTGTCACAGGGGCAGTTTCTTGACTGCCGCTCTATAAATAGGAGCTGGGTTTCTAATCTGCTTGTCACTTGTTTCCACTCCCTGCCAGTTTTTTCCTGCTTTTTCCTGCAAGGAGGTACCTGCAACTGCCACAGTTTGCAGCCCTGCCAACCCTGCTGGGAGAAGATGGATGAGGAGCAGCCGAGTCCTGCCCGATGAGACTCGGTGTCAGTGCTACTCCCAGTAACACACACACACAAACAAAAACAAAAAAAGGAAGGAGAGAAACCAAGCCCTGCCCTGGGAGGGACTGCAGGGTCCTGGTTAGTCCTGAGAGTGTCCAGCCCAGTTTGGCTCCCTGCCTTGCCCCTCCAGAGCTGCCCCAGAGCCATCATCCCCTTTTGGGACAGGTGAAGCCCTGGTTCAAGCACTGCAAGCTGATGTGGTAGACCTGGTTCAGCTCCCTGGGTGAAAAATCCCTTTTGGTGGAGAAGGAACAGGGAGTGGGGGCTGACAGCATTTTGGTCTCTTTGCAAGTCTCCAATCTGCTGTGTACCCCCAAGGCTGCATCCCCTGCCCTATCTCCTCCATCTCTCCAACAACAAGAACAGCTCCATCCCTGCTGAGCGACAGGCTGTAAATCCTTGTGAGGACCTGCTGGGAGAAGGGAATGGGGGTTTGCAGAGAAGGCCTGGGAGGATAAGCTGGCTTCCCACTGCGGTGAGGAAGACATGGGCAGGTTGGAGGGAGGCCAGAGATGAGCAAGGACATGATGACTCCCAGCAAGCTTGCCCTGGGCTGGATAACAGGCAACAGAAGGGGCTCAGGGAGGCATGAGAGCAGCCCTCAAATACGCAAGAGGCAATTCCACAGTGGGGTTAATCTCTTCTCTGGATAGTGCAAGACATTTTGGGTTTAGGAAGAAAAATTTAGATGAGGAAAACATAACAATCAGAGTAATAAATTGATTTCTGCTGAGAAGGTTATTCACCCTGCTTTCAAATCAGTGAGATCCTCCTAGTTATGATCATCTTGTTTCCAGGCCTAATTTTGCAAGGGGATGATGTGATCAAGCATGTGAAGGAACAGAATCCTGTTGTTTTGACCTGTTGTGTGTCAGTCCACTCAAACCTGAAAACTCAGCTTGGACAAGCCTCTCTGCTGGTGGACAAGGTGGAGAACTAGCCAGAAAGTGGGAGGTTCATTGGATGTCTGCTCCTGAGCAGTGTTCATGCTGGGTCAGGTGTGTGTCCCAGGGGCCTTTCCCTGTGTGCCCACCTCGAGCTCCATCGCTGCCGACAGACGGACACTTCCCAAGGCTGCTGACTCACTGAAATGGAAATGTTCTCCCAAAAAATGCTGAGTTTGATAAAATTGCTAAGGGATCCTGCTGGCTTCCCTGACAGCTTGGCTCCCTGCCCTGCATTTGGAGTAGCTGCTGGGAGGGAGGTCAGTCTCGCAGCCAAAGGAATGCGATGCTCAGGGCTCCCAGGGTGATGGCTCTGCACAGGCTGTGCCAAGCCAGGGCACCCTGGTGGCACCTTCAGCCTCCTGTCCCCCAGCACTCTGCCTGGCAGCTGCCCCTGGTGCTCCATGGGGTGTCCTCCATGGAACATGTCTGGTTTCAGACACCAAACTAACCTTTTTCTCCTCACACATTTTGCACCCCACCTGCAACCCGGCACCTCTTGCCCTGGAAGGATGGAGAACACCCACCCAGAGTGACAGTGGGAGTAATTTATTCCTCTTGCAAAAGACCAGCTCTTCTGGCCAACAATAAGAAATAAATGGAGCTGGGTATTTGCCCTGTAGAGCCAACCCAGGTAAGCAGAAAGCTCCAGTTGCTTTTGCATTCCACTGATGATGGAGAAGCACCTCCAGTCTGACCCAGTTTGGCTCCCAGCAGCACCAGCCTGAACTGTGCTCACCTGAGCCCTCAGGCTCCCAGAGGTGGGGCCCTCACCTTCCTCCTCACTCAGCTGTGCCCTCTTAGCTGTCATGGGTGCTCCCCATGAAGCCCAGAAAGGGCTCCTTATGCTGTTCACTCCTTTTGCTGTTCACCACTTCCTGCTGCAGCTCCCTGTTTTATACCTGCCTGCAGATGGTCCCTGCTAAAGTACCATGGTGGGACCTGTCTCTGAAAGTCTGATGCAGCTTTTAAGAAGTCCCTGGAGGTTTTCCTTCCCAATGAGTTTCTTCATCATGCTGGTAAGCCCAAAGTGCTCCTCTCAGCTGGGGGCTGGGAGCCAGGAGGTGATATCCCTAACTTCTGCTGCTGAGAGGTGCCTGTGCCCAACCCTTTGATATCCCTGGGTGGTCAGCCACAGGAGACAGATCCAGGGTTCCCTCTGGGACACACCCTGGTTGGTGGGAGGAGGAGACAGGACAGCCCTTTTAGTTCTGAGCTAGAAGCTGAAATCAGCCTGCTCCACAATAATGCTTGGAGCAACTGGGAGTGCTGAAAAGGGAACTTTGAAAGGGATCTTGGAATAATCTGTGACACCTCTGCAGCCAGGGCAGGGTCCTTGGCTCTCCTGAGAGCCATCAGGGTCGCTGTGGGGAAGGGATGCAAGCTTCACTGCGACAGGCTTCAAAAAGCCAAATCGCTGTGATTGCTCAGCTCCTGCCATGCAGCATGGGAGCCAGAGGCCCCCTGCATCCCTCTGGGACATGTCCCCAGCTTGGAGCACTCCCTGGAGGGCAGCACTGCTAGGATGTGGGAATGTCCTCTCAGTGGCATTTTCCCTGCAGTCATTACCAGCGTGTGTATCCTCACTCTGTTTTGGCTTTTGGCAATCACTCTGTTTTGGGCAAGTGCTAAACATTAACTTAGATTTGTACTTAATAACTTGGTGGTGTGTTTGGAGCTCAGTGCAGAGGGAGGGGACACCCTCAACCCCCTTCTCCTGGCCTTGCCAAAGGTTTAGGGATGCCACAGCAAGAGAGTGCACACCATCACTCACTGAGCACACACCTATGGCTGGCTGACAGCAGTCAGGTACTCACCAAGCCTTGTTTTCATCCATCAAAAATCTTTGGTTTCCACGATGATCATAACCAGGAGGACCTCACTGATTTGAGAGCAGGGTAAATAACCTTCTCAGCAGAAATGAGAGGCCTGGAGGGGACCGGTATGTACAGGAATGGCATTAACAACTAATCCCCTCTAATCCAAGATGACATCCTTATCACATGAGGGCATAAAATGCAATTAGACTTATATAGTGCTATCTCCAGAGCACTAAGCAAATATTAACTAATCCATCTTCCCAGTGCTCCTGTGGTGACAGCCCAGTTGCCCTGGATGTGCAGGTGGGGAAACAGCAGCATGGGATGCTGCACTAACCAGGTCCCTTTCAGGAGAAGACCTTGCAAACTCTGCATCCAGAAAAAAAATTAGCAAAGCAGTGTACAGTCACTGGGAGATCATCTGGGGACATGGGGCACATCTTCCTTCAGGGTTCCTGTTATCAAGGGGATGGTGAGTTTCTGCTTTTCTGCTGTTTCTCAGCACTTTCAGGATCCCTCCACAGCTATTACATATCTGTAGGGAGTTAAAACACTTGTTCAGTCATGGGCTTCCTCCATTGCTGAAACACATTCAAATTTTATCCATTTTTTAACAATCACTTCAGCTCTGTTTGTGTTAGGGTTAGTTTCTAACCTTATGTCCTGGGTTCCCCCATCTCATGGAAGTTGCAGAAGGCACCTTTGCCAGGGGGAGCTCCCCTCCCTTGGCTCTCCCAGGGTAACTGGCCCTGAGATGGGAAATGCAGCTGATGGTCCCTGCCTGTGTGGGATGATGCCACTGCCCTTGGGACTCAGGCCAGTGAGCTCAGCACCCTGAACCAAGCACTGCCACCCTTGGTGCCAGGGGTACCTGGGGTGGGCTGGGAGCTCTGCCTCAGCCCTGGTGCACCAGGCCTTGCAAGGTTTTCCCTTTAGAGCCTGATTCCCTTGGAGCTGCAGTGGGGGATGTGATCCTCTTATCACTGTTGGTTAGCCTTGGGTGCCCTTGACAAAGAGCTGCTTGTGATGGAGGAAGACACTTAAAAACAGCCACCACGTTTCTCAAGGCCTTGGGATAAGATTGTATTTCTTGGGCAGGCAGTTCTCTCTGCTTTAAAAGCAATTGGATGCAATTGAGTGTGAAGCACAAATTCCTTGACCAGTCTCTAAAATCAAAGACACCCACAAAAAGGCCACTGGCATTTGAAGGACAGAAAATTGAATAGGTGCCTCTTTGGTTATGATGTTCCCTTGACTTGAGGACATCACTTTTGAAGCTCAACACACATTTACCAGAGGGCCTGGAGAGCTGTGTAGTGCAGGGTGAGGAGAGACAGTCTGTGTCCTTCAGCTCTGGGTCTCCTCTCCCTGCTGAGAGCTGCTCCCATACCCTTCAGGAGCCACTCAGTGAACGTTGTGTTTTACTTTCCCTTGGGTTCTTGGGACTGAATGAAACAAAACAGTGAAGGTTAGGACTCATGGGTTTGTTTACTTTATTAATAAGGTTCCAGATTTTCTGGAATAGAAAAGAAGATGCTGTATGCAAAAAATGTCAGCAAGCTTTGTCAGGAGGGAAGGAGTGCCATCAAGGCAGGAAGATGTGGAAGTAGTTCATGGAAACCTGCTCAGACACTGGTCTCTTTGGAGTTGAGACTATGCTGTACCCTCAGTAGTATTCACACCTCACTAGGCTGAGAGCAGAATCCATCCCCAGCCCTCCCTGCTCCCCACACTGTGCTGGCACCACCACTCCACACTGGGACTCAGATCCAGGGACTGATCCATCTCAGAAGCAAACTGAAGACCAAAAAAGGCATATTTTCATCTCCTGAAGAAAGAACAATTCCCAGAGGGAGCTGCTCACCTCCTGGCACTGCTGGTACAGGTGAGGGAAGAGGGATAGTGTGTCTTGCAGGTGGATGGAAGTGCATGGGGAGGCAGTGCAGCTCTCAGGGCAGGGCTGTGTCACCCTAGACCCAACCAGGGGCACCTCAGTTGCTGAGAAGTGGGTGCCACAGCAGGTTTCTGCCTGCTGAGGAGCTTCTGCTGACTCTGTTTAGGGTGGCCAAAAATCTCTGTGCTGAGAGGTTGCCTTCAAACCATGATGCAGTTAAAACCCACAAATGTCCAAATGTTAGCATGCTCCAGAGTAGGGAGCAATCTTTGCCCTTTTAGAAAGCTCACCTGACACTTCTTTTCTAGCTTTACAGTGCTGCCAGTGAACTGCTGGAACATGCATGACTTGGCCAATGTGTCCTCTAAAAGCTATTGAAAATGTTCCCTTTCCTTGCCTGGGGGCCCTGGCTCCACAGTGGAAGGGTTTCCTCCCTCTGCTTCTGGAGCTCAGGCTGCCCAGATTAAATCATGTATTGAAAAATTCCATAGCAGCTTCCGACCTCAATGAATAGCATATTCAAGGCCACTGGAAGGCTCTTGCATTTGTGTAGCTCAATGATTTTCAACCATTATTTTTATTTCCAGTAGAGATGGGAATCCCCCAAAAGTCCCATCGACAGGCAGCTGGCCTGTGGAGCGCAGTCACTCTCCACTGGAGGGGAAATGACACGAGGAGCAACCTGGGCCCTTGCAGGGTTGAACCTGCTGCAGCATCACCCCCTCATCCAGGAGGAGCCAGGGGATTGCTCTGCAGCTGCTGGCATCTAAATCCCCACAGGTGAGGGGCTGCAGAGGAAAACCCTTCTGGTCACATTCATCCACACCCAGCTGCGCTGGGCTGGAGCTGGCAGAGATGCACATCACGCTGGAGCCAGCAAACAAGGGATGGTCTGCAGCAAAGGAATCCCACAGGTGAAACAGAGCCTCAGACCATCCCAGGGGGGACAGCAGGAGAAGTTACCTTTATTAAAGCACATTTCTTTTCACTCCAAGGTCATTGTTCCCAACTGCTGCTGCTGAGCTGGGATAACACCAGGTGTGCCACCCACAGCCTCTACCAAGAGACATCTCCCCATATCATTGTGTTCCTCACTGCTTGATTCCTACAGCTGGGCAGTCAGCAAGCTGCTCAAGGAGGCCATCCCTCCCCTTTTGTAAATATTATCACAATCTGGCCTTTTTTCTGGAATTCCCCATGGATTCCCAGTCATGCTGTACACTGGCACCAATGGTTCAGCCAGTTCTTCAATGCAGCTTATGTTTGGATGGCTGGATTAAAACCTTGTAAGTTTACTCACTGCTAAGGTTAGAACAGGCCAAACAAGAAACCTGCAGAATAATGTATTTTATGCTTTTGAACAAAAAAAGCACAAGAGGCAGGTATAATGATAAAATCAAAATGCCAGCCACTGCAAATAAATGGAAACTATTGAAAAGCAGCAATGATGATTAGATTAATCTGACTGCTTGACACTACTAAGTAGATGATGTCACTTTGGGCTTATTCTATTTATTTATCATTTAAAAAATGGTCCTGTCTCACCATTAATAATCCCCATAACTGCCACTGCCCACACCAGGTGTTATGAGCTGGTCATTGCTGGATGCACTCAGCTTCCCCTTCAGTGTTACCATCTCTTCTTCTGTCAAGAAGAGACCCTTCCCAAGAGATGTTTATAAATTATGACCAGGTTTCTTATCCTTGTTTTGATAAATGAAAGCAGATGTTTGGCAGGATTCATCTGATTCATCTTCAGTGTTTATACCAATGGAATCACACTGGCACAATCCAGGGAATTCAGGATGCTCTGCACCCTATACTAAAAAAATATTTATAATAACTCAAATAAGGAAGGCAGAGCTACAGTGAAACTACTACAACCTTACCCTATTTCACACTAGTATTTCTATTTTTTATCTTTAGTCTATCTACAATAATCTGTCTTCAAGCCCACAAATTTCTTTTACAATGGGCAACATGCATCTATAGCACAAGGCCCTTGATTGAATCATTCCGTGGTAGCACAGCTGTTTAGCTGATGCCTTATAAACAGACATGTCAGGAGGGGTTATTCCATTCCCTGCTCAGGGTCAGCTAAGAGCAAATCCACGTTGAATTTCAGTGTCAGAGGGACCCCTGCCCTGAGATGAACTAGCAACACTGTTTATGGACAGAGTAAGGCTGCATTTATACGAACACATGCAGAGGTTGGGTAGTAACTTTGTGTCATCCTGGTTCTAGACAGGGGAATGAAAATGGTGTGTGTGTTAGACTTTTTAATCTCAGTTAATTGATTGCCAATTCATCTGAGGCAGTTAATGATTTGGAGAAGTTGATGGGATGTTTGTCTCAGGACATAATTATTTCTGTCATTCCTTCCTCAAGCTGAAACGAAATGTTGGTTAATTGGCACTGATTGATTAAAGTGGAACAATAGAAAAAATTCCCTCTGAAAGTCTGCGCTTGTCTTTGCTATGAAATACGGGAGTGCTTCTAGCCTGAGACAAAATCCTGCTGCAGACAGCAGTTTCTACTCAGTACAGTGAGCTTTAATTTTACCCCTGGTATCTGCTGTCCCTTTAGTCCAGCTGCTGTTGGACAGTCAGACCTAGAGGAGGCAAGAAATGGGTCATTTTTGCCATGCTGTAGCCAGCAGTACTGAATAGTGTGCATCTGAACTGCTGCTGACCTTCCCCAACTACACCATGGGAAAAGCTGCAGTGATGGCCCCCAGGAGGGCTGTACAGTGAGGTTGGTCATTGCACTGTGAAAACAAACCACAATCCCTCTTTTGCAAGGGCAGGTGCAGCACTTCTGTGCTTTGGTCACTGGGATTGCCTTATTTGAGGGTATTCATTCAAATAGTCTGTTTGTGCCCTCAGATGCTATCCCATTCCTTCTGGGAAGTCTATCCACAGCACAAGACTTGGTGGGCAGATGATTTGTGTATTAGAGACTTGAAACTGGGATTTCAAGTCTTATAAAATTTGGAAAGTACAGTATCTTAAACCATTGCCCTGGGTTATGTGGGAAGGTGCTGGAATTGTCACATTTCTATTGGTCCCACTCTGGTTATTGTAAAGTCACATCAATGTGCCCACTGTTATGTGGAAAATAAAAAGTCTCCAAGTTAGATATTAAGATATCAGGAAAAGGTTCTTCCCCTAGAGGGTGAGTGGACACTGGAACTGGCTTCCCAGGGAAGTGGTCACAACACTGAGCCTGCCAGATCTCAAGAAGAGTTTGGACAATGTCCTCAGGCACATGGCGAGAGTCTTGGGATGTCTTCTGCAGGAACAGGAGCTGCACTCGATGATCCTTGTGCTTCCCTTCCAGCTCAGGATACTCTGTGTTTCTATGATTCTTCTTCCACGTGCACACTTTTGAGATTCCTGTAACTCCACTACTTTTTGTCAGACAATTCTTAAGTTTACCCCTGGATGCATAAGAAGAAAGTGAAATCACAGACGTCAGTACTGCACGCCCCACCTTGAAAGGGATGGCTTCTCCATGGCCCTACTGTATGGCTGCTGAGGAGAGCTAGACTGGGCCTCATCACCCTGGGACTTACACATCCACCACTGTTCTTGGTGATGTCAGCTTGCCCTTAATTTTCCTGCAGTGTGAGGTGACGTGGTCATTATCTAATGGTGATGGGATATTTGCAGGTTCACCCACACTCTGTGCCATCATATGAAGTTAATACAAATGTATTAACTCATTAATACAATACATGTATTTACTTGCCCTACAGGACTTGCAGAGACAAGAGAGGACACCTTGTATAAGGAGGAAATCTGGGATATCCTGGGGGAGAAAGGAATGTTGAGGAAATAAATGCATTTGTAACTAGCAGTAGAGGTCAGTCTCCACTCACCTCACCTTACCTTACCTTGCAGGGAACTTGGGAGGCCTCATTATTTGACTTGGGAATTGCTCTGCAAACACAATAAAAAAGTCTTAGAATTTGTTTATAAAAATTAAGGGAATAACATGTTATTAGAATAATTGTACAAATTACTGCCATTGCAAAATTGCTTTTATGTACAAATATTCCAGTTGGGAATAATTACAGTCAGACTACATGTAGCTAATAAAAGAAAACCACACTCCCTTTTCCAGTCTATCTTCTTAGTTATGAATTTGTTGTGTGAATTATCTAACTAGGCCATTTCTGTAAGAAAAACCTAATTTGATGGAAGCTTTACTTTGAAGCAAAGAACAAATATTATAATAATAATAATAATGATAATATTGACAATGTATTCTTGTATTTTGAGTTTTTAAACATAGTGTTTGTGAAGGACTATGTGATTCTGCTGAGGTACTAAGCATTCTCTGAAGGACTATTGAAAGGTGTTTTGAGTACATGAAGCATCTTGAATTGTTTTCCTCTCAAGGAATTTAACATGTCTCTAAAGTGTTTCAGGGGAAATGAGAAACTGTAATGTATTTCATACTTAGTGCTGTCCTATAACAGATAAATGCCCTGGAGTGGAGATTTGAGTTCTTTCTACGTGCTCAACTGTGTCTAGTAATTACCCTGAAATTATTTCATGTCTGAAGAGTTTACATTGGAGAGGATGTGGCTACTTGACACTGTAACTTTGCCAACTCCAGATTATAATAAAGCATTTCCTCTAGAGTTAAAAATAACCACTTTTCAGCTGGCTTTTGCATAGTAGTCTCACTGGGGCAGGACAGCACATGCAGTAGAGCAGTCTGCAGACCTTTTGCCATGAGTCTCTTCAGGAAGTAGAAAGTTGTGGACATCCCATTACACGTTTGGTAAAGACCTGGACATTGCCTTGAGCAGGAAGGGGATTATGGAGCATGTAGACTAAAACCTGGGTCAGGACCACAGCACCCCTTGCAGGATTTCTTAGACTTGTTGAAATGTTGGTGGGAAGTGACTTCTGAATGTCTCTAATCTAAACTCCACCTCCAAACAGGGCTGGAGCCTCCTCTGGACTGCATCAACCATGGCTCTGCTGCTGTCGTCTTGAGCACCTGCAAGGATGGAGATGCCACAGCCTGTCTGGTAGCCTGTTCCAGCCCTCGGGTGAAGAAGTTTTTGTTAATGCTCAGTCTAATCTCCAAGTGACAGCTTGTGGACATTGCCTTGATCACTGCTGCTAATGAGCAGTGCTTGACCTCACCTTTTTTAATGCCTTTGCACAGTGGGATGCTATTAGGACCTGTCTTGACCTCATCATCCTCAGACCCAGCAAGCCTAATGCCTTCAAGCTCTCCTCACAGGAGAGGTGGTTTGTGCCCTACTGAGTATTTCAGCAGTTCACCTGCTGGATCTGTCCAAACTCTCCACCGTGAACAGGAGGCTCAAACAGGTGCAGTTCCACCAGCACCAAGGAGAGGTGTGACAGCTTTCCTTGATCTCTGCATTATGAGGAATGGTTTGCTCATTTGTAGCAAGGGGGAACTGCTGTTTTGTACTTAATCTTTCAAGACAACACTTGGGTCCTCCTCATCAGGGCTGCTCTGCAGTCAGCTGGTTCCCAGCCTGAAACTGATGCATGGGGTTATTCCAGCGTGGTGCAGTGCTTTGCATGGCTCTGCAAAACTCACTGAGGTTTCTCATGGCCTCAAGCCTCCCGAGGTCCTGCTGATCAAAGCATGGGTGCTCAGAATGCCAACCACCCCACCCAGTTTGGTGGTGCCTGCAAATCTCCAGAGGGAGTCTTCTGCCTCTTGTTCAGGCTTTTAGGACTCCCTTTCCATGAGTAGAGAGGACACAGCCTTGGTCTGTGGGATCTAAGGACTAGACATCTTCTGGCACCTCTTTTGCTTTCCCACACCCACTGGGGGCAAAGCTGGCTGAAGCAGTCAGTTCCTGCTGCAGCCTGGCTCCTGGCCTCTCCTTTCCCTGCTCTCCTCTCCCTGCAAGTGCTGACACCAGTGCTTGGGGCAGGGTGGCAGACCAGGCTGCTGGGCGGATGTGGGATACACTCAGCCATCACAGATATTTTTGGCCCAGCTACAATTTTTCAGCTATGAAGCAAAGCTTCCTCTAGCAGCAGAGCTGTGAGCAGAGCTGGGCTGTTGTCAGCTCTGAGTGACGATGCTTCACCTCCTGCCACGGCTCCCCACAAAGCTCCAGGCAGTGACAGTCCCCCCTCTCTGCCACCCTGGTGTGTGAGGTGTGATGTATTCACGCTGCTCCAGCCAGCACAGGAGCGCAGCACAGACGGTGACCTCAGGCAGAGGGACCAGAACTGAAACCCAGCCATGTTCTGGGCACAGCTGTTTGCAGAGTCAGTGTCTGCTGCTGGCCAAAAAGTACATGATTTTTCTTTTTTTGCTGTTGTTAGTTTTTTAATATTTTTTTTTAAATCATGTGCTGCTTTCCTACTTGTGCTGCTGGCTCCAGAGATCCCTCTTGCAGCAATGTAAACACGGCTACTGTGTGTCCCCATGATTGCAGCCTGTAGCTCACAATGAGACAGCCAATGCCAATAGATGTATAATGAGCATTTAAAAAGCACTTATTTTGTCATCCAATCATCCGTCTTCCTCATTGTGTAAATATTTTTTTTTGTTTCCACGACAAAATGACTTTAAAAGAAATGTTCACCAGGAAGAAAGAAAATTTTGATTCTGGTGATAAAATCAGGACAGTCAAAATGATTAATATGACATTGGGGAGAGCTCGCAAATGAGGCTTAATTTCTGCGGCAAAAAGACCTCGTGGATACATCAGTGCTATGTTGTGCCTGGAAATTTAGTGGCAGCTGGAAATTTGATGGTGACCTCTGATAAGTAAGAAAATGGTGAGGGTTTTAATGAATGACTTGAATAAGAAAATAAGTCAGTCTGTGTGGTATTCTTCCTGATATTTGTTTTGCTATTAAGTTCAGTTAATGTGGTTCTCATTGTGTCAGGATGACTGTGTTGACAGCACATCACAACATATGAGCATGGGGCAGTTTGACTGTCAGAGAAGGGGACACATTGCTCCACAATCACGAGGTAGAGCAGGGAGGTGACTTTTGGAAGCCTTTGGCAGGAGACGTCAGAGATTGTAATGACAGAAAGAGTCCTGATGAGCTTCTTTGCTCTCCTCTCTCAAACTGGCCATAGGACCTAAATGAACTCCTTTCTGTTCAACTTTTCTTTTCTTTTCTTTTCTTTTCTTTTCTTTTCTTTTATGTGCGTGTGAAAAAAATTACTCTGTAATTATATCTAGAAAATAGGGGTGGCAGGAGGTGGCTTTAACCACAAAGTTTGGGAAAGTTACACTCATGGTGGATTACATTCACTGCAGTATGTTCTTAGCCTCACTTTATTAACTTGCAGTGTTTATTCTGTGGCTCTTGTATCTTTGTTCTGAGGTTCAGGAGCATATTTTGTAAAATGTTGATTTTCCATGGGAGTATTTATAGACTATGATTGAGTCACCTGTTAATCTTCCTCTTGTAAAACCAAAATAAGCTCTGTGTTTCTGTCAGTATAATGCACACTTTCAAGACCTCATTCATTCTCAGTTTTTCCAGTTCAGTGTCCTCCTTCTTGGCTGTTATACCATCATTGCATTCATACTCCTGGTGGTAGCCACTGCCCAGAGCTTCTGCTCAGCAGAGGGCAATGGGAACCCATCTGGGCTGGTTTCCATCTGAAAAGTAGACCAGCATGGAATAGATGAGAAGAACTTGAGGGTCAGTACCTGTGAAAGCCTGTACTTGCCACTGGAAGCAGTCCCAAACCCTGTCAAAGCCAAAGCAATGCTTTTTCTAATTTAAAGCAATAAGGGCTGTGTAAAAGCTGCTCCTTTCTTCATTCATAATATTGCTGTTGATTAAAACCTCAGGTTTGGAGTCCTTTCTGTTTTCTGGTGCCTTCAGTATTTTCCAGGGAAAGTTGAACAAATTTAGTCAGTCATAGCCCAGTCACATTTCTTGGTTATCTTGGAGAGCCTCCTTCAATATTACTCCCCTGAGGATCCCCAAGCAAAAGGCTGGAAACCTGTGAGCTAAAATACACAGAAAGGCAGCACAAAGGCACATGCTGACTATTTTTCATAAGAGCATATTCAGCGCTTGGGTGACCATCTCAGTAAGTCTCTGCAGCTCATTTCAGATGCCTGCAGTCCATCCAGATTCCATGGTCTGTGAATCAGGAAGGAGGTGGAGTAATCCCTGAATAACTGTCTGGTTTTGGGAGCTCTTGGGTACAGTATAATGTTCAACTTTGATCCTTTAATCTGGGGCTTTGTGAACACAAAATTGCTAAACTGATACAGAACATCCTCTTAGACTTCCTAGAAGCAACTCAGATGTTTGTAATGGAAGTCATAAAGGTATGGAGATGTTCTGTTTCTTTTCAGTTTCATGCAAGTGAAGTGTTTCAATCCCTTTACAGACCTGTAGCCATCTCTACAGTGTTACAATGCTCAAGTCCATTTAGCCCTTGGCTAATGGGAACATTGTTTTTCCAGAGCAGAAATGGAACTGAATATGTGAATATCTCAATCACTTCATTGCAAATTCTGCTAGTTTGGTTCCAGGTGTTGAAAAGCTGATCAAAACCTCTCGACTCTCCAGTGAAGCAGATGAAAGATGATTCCCACTCAGTACTTAACTAAAGGGATTGCAACAAACAGTGAAGCAGCAGAATGAACTTTTGGACTGAACTCACTGGCACACTACTTGAGTTTCCAGGTACAAACATCTACAGGAAAAGACACCTGTGTTTTTAAATACCTTTTTTCAACACAAAAAGTATCCCCAGGTCCCTTCACAGCATTACCTCAAGTAGAAAAATCCATCAAACAAAATATTCAATCAATCTCTTTTAATCATATGATCAAAGTGTTTTACCATGGCAAATTGAACAAGCATCTAAAACGAGAGATGAAAAGCAATCAGCACAGCAAAGAAATTACTTTAATCTGGGAGGAAGTAGGAGAGTACAGGGAAGTTTGGGTGACAAAGCCGTGGTGGACAAGACTTCTTCAGTGAGGGGTTGTGTTAAGATAAAAGGAAGAGCAGATGCTGGAGCCCCAGAGAGAGAAGTGCAGAGGGTGATTTGGCCTATGTGATGTGGTGGGTTCTGAAGGCCAGGAGAAGGTATTTTATGTTGTGGCACAAACTTCCACACTGGGGGAAGAGCAGCAGTTAGACCAGAAAATGGCTGAGATTTCTTTCAGGAGAGGTAGACAAAGAACAAAGAAGTCTTTTTCTTCATCAGATTTGGCTTAGAATCTGATGGGATTCTGATGGGATTAAGGAATGGGAAGGACGAGAACGTTTAGAAGACAGAGCTGCTGCCAGAGTCTCTGTAAAATTAATTAGTAGACTTTATTTTCTACATTCATCAACAGGCTGGAGAGGAAATGAGTAGAATAATTTTAAACTAATTTTCATTCCAACATATGTATTTTCTAGAAGGATAGTAAAGAAAACATATCACACCAAACTTGATGGGGTCCTTTGTTTCACACAGTGTGGCAAGTTACTTTTACACTGGACTTCATATTTCCCCAGTAGGTGCAGCTAACTACTTAAACTGTGGAAGGATATTTACTATTTCTAGAAGTCCTTGGACAGCTCTGCAAACTTTGCCTTGTTTCTCTGTCCAAGAGCTATATATAGTCTTTGCTTAATCAAGGTCTCAGATGTTGTGTGAGCAGAGCTAAATATTTTCGAGAGTATAAAAAAGATAACTCCAGCCATTTTGCTTTGCTAGAGCCAGTGTTTGTCTAAATTTGTAGCAACCGAGGGTACTGTAAAGGCTCATTGATTTGTGCAATTTCTTACTCTGAAATTAACAAGCAGATATAAAAAATGCATCCTAAAAACTTTTAGACTCATAACATCTCTGTAAAGCTGCTTAGTTGTTTTTCAGGCTACCTTGTTCTTTATCTCAAGATACGAAACACCAATGACCATCATTATATTGCATCTGACTCTATTGGGCTTGACCTAACTATGATCTATAAATCCTATCACAATATCAATATTCTATAATAATGGCAGGAGAATAGAAAATTCATCTATCTGAAAAAACTCACCCGACAGTGAAATCTGACAGCCAGTGCTGACAAGTACCCTGAGGGAAGTGCCTTTTTCTCAGCTGAAATTTGACCAGGAACCTCAGGGATAGGAAGCCCTCTCCTGAAGAATTGACTGAAAGATGTTTAATGACTCAGAGTAACTAAGGATCTGTTCCCATTTCTGCTGGTGGACAGACCAGGTATGAAATGACTAAACAGGGAATCCCTCTCCCCTTTTATTCCCTTCTGTCCAAACTATCAGACCGGAGAAGGACTGGTAGGACATGAAGGTGCCCGGAGAGCAGGGGCTTAGGAAAATGACAGCTATGGGCAGCTTTGTGGGTGAGGATCAGGATCTGCAATTTGAAATGGAAAAGAAACAGATTTCTCCGTACTGTGTGGGGGAGTTGAGGTAGAAAGGACAGGAGGGTTTCCAATGGGCTAGAGGTGAGTTTAGTCTCTGACACTGCTCTCTTCTTCATCCATCTCCTCTGGCAAACTTTGCCTCTTGCTCTCTCAGTTGGAAAACACCCCCTGACACAAAGGTCGCATTAACCTGAGGCACAGGGCAGAGTAAGAGACAGCACGGGCCTAAAGCCATCACCTGTCGTTCACTACAAGAAAACAGGGACCTCCGAGGAGCCTGAGCAGCACTTTCACACTGCTGTAGGATGGAGTGGCCCGGTTTAAATCACAGCCCAGAGCCCAGGCGGCAGCCCCAGCACAGCGGACATCGCCCTGGGCCGCCCTGGGGTTCCCGTGTCCGCCCGGGGGCCGGCCCCCCAGGACCCTCACACCCCGCTCTGGGCCAGGCCCGTCCCTCGGCGCCGGCGCTCCGCCCCGGGGCCGCGCGGCCCGTGCCCGCCGGGGGCCGGGGCTGGCGCTGGGGCGGGCCGGGGGAGGGCTCGCCGGGCTGCGGCGCCCCAGCCCGGCCAACCCGCGCCCGCCGGGGCTGGGCCATAAAAGCGCCGGGAGCCGCCGGGGCCGCGGCTCCAGTTGGCGGCAGCCGTGTCGGGTGCTCGTGGGGCGGGCAGGGCAGCGCGGCCGCCGCTCCGCAGCGCAGGGACCGCCGCCGGCCGCCCCCAAGATGCTGTTTTGGCACACGCAGCCGGAGCATTACAACCAGCACTCGACCGGCAGTTACCTGCGGTGAGTCCCGGGCGGCGGCAGCCCTGGCACCGGGTGCGTGTTCGGTCGGGTGCCCCCGTCCCGCGGCCGCCCGCCCGCCGCCTTCCCTCCCGGTGCCCCGCAGCGCCGCTCCCTCTGCCCGAGAGACCGTTTTCCTTTTTTGCTTTCTCTTTTCCCTTCTTTATTTTTTAGCGCCTGGGTAGGCAGCTCTCTGCAGCGTTGCTTTCTTGCTTGTGCCGGGTTCCGTCCTCTCCGGGCTGGGGTAGCGCGGCTCCGAGGGAGGAGGTGCGGCGGCGGCGGAGCGCTGTCAGAGGTCTGAGGAAAACGCCTGCTGGCAAATTGAGAAGGCACCCACTTTTCTTGGGATGGGATTTCTTTCTCTGCGTTTTAGGACGATGTGTGAAAAGCGCAGAATTTCACTTTCTGAACTTGCCTAAACCAGCTTTTTCCTGCCTCCGCACAGTTGCGTTTAATTAAATGTGCCTAATTTAAGTACAAGGGCTGCTAAACAATAGTCTGTGACATGTGTAGCACAAACCCGTGTTTCCTCCCTCCAAACGATGTCAAAGCAGGCAACTTTGGGAGTTCCCCTTTTGCTGGGTGCTTGTGAATTATTTGCCTTCTGAAGATGTAAAGCTCAGCCGTCAGCTGGTGGCGATTGCCGGAGTGGGATTTTGCTGAATTGTGGCAGTGGAGAGCCTGGCTGTGGCCCAAGAACCCTGACTTTCCAATGTACCCCCAAATAACCACTCTTGAGAGAGCATTGAGTTTGTCGGGGGAAGCACTTCGAATGCAGATAATGCTTCTCTTTCAGGGAGACATGCTATCTTGACTATTCCTGCAGCCTATCAGTGTACTTGCAAAGGAATTTTATTTTGGACTAAATAATAATTCCCTGTTATCCAATTATACAATATTGGGAGATTCTTGCCTTCTGGCAGCTTTTCCGTTTCTTCGTACAAGATTCTTCATCTCCTCTCTCTATGTCAATAACTCAGTTTCACAACATGTGTGTGGCAAAAATCTTGTTCTCTCTTGCTTTGCACTTGCAAATCTGATTAATTTAGGACAGTGAAAATGGTACTAGCAGAGAAGCATCAGTGTATTCTCCATTAGAGAGTGTTTATGGTGATCAGGCTGCTGCAGTAACTCCATGGATTTGTAGCAGGAGTTCTACAAGATCATCAGGTCTGGGTCAGGCTTTACTTCACAATTTAAATTCCGTTTAATGGGCCAGAAAACATATTAGCTTATTTTTGCTGGCTTGGTGCTAACTGGGGGATAAAAGATATCTGTTCTGTCAGGAATGCTGTTGGTATGGAGGTGACCTGTTGGTGTTTTAGGAACAAACTTCAGTTTTAATGAGTACCTGTCTCTGTTAAGTGGTACGTTTGATTTGGGATTAAAATCCCTATAGCCACTTTTATGGCAACAATGCCCTCAGATGTTTCAGGGGAGGTTGGTTGAACAAAACCCTTGTTTTTTTTATGTAGAGATGGCTAATTCTGGCCAATTCACTTTCCATGAGAATGTGTCAGGACATGCATTTCTAACAGGGGCATTTTTTCTGCTGAGCAATGCCCTTCTGAAGGCTTTCCATAGCGCCTTTTAGTGACTACAAGAAACTGAAATAGTACAATATTTGAAATTGCTGTAAGAAAAGTTTGTATAAGTTATATTTTGTAGAGATTGAGAGCTTTCTGTGTATTCATGTAAGTTCTGCTATATTTCAGTGGTATTTGTAGCTGGAGCAAGATAATGCTACAGAAAAATTCTTATAAATTTTCATTCATTTTTTATGAAAACGCAGTACATGTTTTACCCTCTGTTCTGTCAGCTGACTGAACTCTCAATTAACTTTCTCTCCTTCTAGTTATGCAAATTAATTTTTATTTAAATCCAGAACTGTAAATTTGTAGCATAACGGTGAAAATCAGGATAGTTTTAAGGGGTTCAACGTTTCTTTTTCTTTTTAAGGATAGGAACTGTTGTGAAAGCCTGATTTTCCCTAAACTTGATTTGCTCTTGAGTGAAGAGTTGAATAAGTGTTGTGATGGCTTATATGCTTATAACTTAAAAATTCTTTTGACCTCATTCTAAGTTCCAAACACTTACAATAAGGTCGAACTCTTAAGAAGGTCTTGACCGAAAGCAGTTATAGCACAGGCCATTAGTTTAAATGCTCTAGGAGTAAAAATGTGATTGTGTGGCTTTGTTTGAGCTTAAATATGGTGAAGCTTTCCAGAAAGCAAGTCATGGATTCCTCCGTGCTTGCAGAATTCAGTGATCAGACAGCTGTGCTGGCAGGTGTAGGGATGCAGAGAACCTGATGTGAAATATGGTATTTAAATTTTGACTTCCCCTTGCCTAAATTTCTGAACTGTTTCAGGTGAGTGTATGTACAAATTCCTCACCCCAACACTTAAACCCAGGCTGGATTTTGTGCACTGTTTCTGCCAGACTGCGGGAGTTTTCGTGCTGGAGTTTTTGACCTGTTCTCATCTGCAAAGCCACAGGCATTCAGAGAGCATTGTGCAGAGCAGGTTAGGAGCAAATGTTGGCATCCTCAGGAGCAAATGTTGGCATCCAGGCTGGGTGAGATGACTCCGGAGCAGTATCAGATCCTGCATGTGTGTGGAGCAATGCTATCTATTTCAGAAATCTACTGCAGGCATTTCTGTCACTTCATTGCTGTAGTAAATCATCACTAAGGAAAAAAAAAGCCTCTCTGTGGCAGCAGTTAGGCAAGAGCTGTGATTATGTCAGTAATGCCAGGAAGCAAATGGGGCTGGATGCCTTCGAGTCCCTGATAATACTGGGGGCGTGGGGTTGGAAGAGAGAATGGAAACAGAGATGGGTGTTTCTTTTCTTCTGTCTGCATCTGAAACGGCACAATTTGCTCTCTGGCATTGTTTTCTATTAAACAGGAGTACCTGTGTTTGAACCAGGCACTTGAGCAGTTTACTCTGAACTGCTGCACTGTTTCACTGATGACCTGGGTAGCCTTCAAGGTTGTGAGTGCTATAAGTGGATCATTAACTGAACAGGCAAGGAAAAAATTCTTAATGCCCTTTCAGGTTGCGTGCCTGTATGTGCTGGATGGTTTTTCTTGGAGCATTTTGTGTATGGGGTTGTCAAAAGGAGCAGAGCTACAGCCTGTGTAAAGACAATCTGGAAGAAATAGAGGAGAAAAAGAATCACTTGTTCTGAATTGTCACTGTGTTCAGTATAATCCTCCTAATTTGGAAGGGTATTAATGTTTTAAGCAGGTGGACACAGTGATCAGCAGCATTAGTGGCATGGGAAGGCTAATGTGGTTCTTCAGTATCAGACAGGCTGAGATAAGGATGCTTATTCCTGACATCTCATTTTGTACTAATCAACTCATCATTTGTTGAGCTCTCAGCCTTGCTAATACCAGTTCTGCTTGGGGATTAGTGTGGGTTGGGATCAGCCTGGGACTAAAGCAGCAGGCAGGTCACTATCAGCATTTTGTAAAGGAGTGGGAGCTGGGGCTGTGTGCAGGTCCTAGTGAAGCTGCTCCCACACATCTGGGTGTGCATTTACAAAGGTAGCCCAGTGCTGACTTAAGAGCTGTGTGATTCCCTCGAACCAGGTTTACTAGAATGCAAGGAGATATTATGAATAAATTAATCCAGCTGTGCATGCCATCATTTACGTGAATATCTCCTTTGTACACCAGAGTTGTGTCTGCTTCCCACCCATGGCTGCTGCTTGAAGACATTTTACTGATCTGACTTTTGGCTGTCAAAGTGCCCTTTCTTGCCTTTTTTTTTTTTTCTGAAAGGCTTTTGTCTGAGAACCTGAGAACTCTTAAATCAAGTATGTCCACAAGGATGAAGGCTCTATTTTGATATAGTTTTTCCTTGTCAAGAAGACTGTTTAACTGAAAAGTGAATCTGATTTATTTCTTAAAAACTTGCATTAGTTCTCAGACATACTCTGTTTTGCCAGCGCTACGTTCTTTTCCGTGCAGTGCTGATATCTTAGATGCAGAAGTTGCCTGGTTATATTAAACAGGCCAAACTCTTCCTCTTTTAGCCATTTTAACCCGGTGTTTCTCCAGAGACCATCCTGTTATCTCAGATCATGAGAAGCAGATGCGGATTGAGGCTAGGATAGCCCATAAACTCCTTCTGACTGTGTGTAACTTGTGCGTTGCAGAGATGTGCTTGCGCTGCCCATCTTCAAGCAGGAGGAGCCGCAGCTGTCTCCTGAGAACGATGCCAAGCTGCCCCCCTTTCAGTACGTCCTCTGCACAGCCACCTCCCCCGCCGTGAAACTGCACGAGGAGACTCTGACCTACCTCAACCAAGGTAGGGTCTGCAGTACACTGAAGGAGAGGATGTTTCCTGGGAACAGTTCATGAGATGTGATCCCATAATTTGCCTTACTGGGAGGGTAGCGGGATGGGAAAAGAGGGGTAGAAGTGGGGAGGGGGGTGGAAGAAAGGAGGAATATTTAATTTTCCACATTTATGTACCAGATTATCAACTATTTTAAAATAAATACCACTGATTAACTGTTGGCTTAAGGCAGTGTTACAGCATGCACAGTTCCCTGTGGCAAAATACTGGCTTGATCTCACACACCTTAAGCTGCAGTCTCCTGCCTTCATCTCACAAGGCCAGTTTGATGATGGACTGGGGAGGGCTCGTACCACTGCAAGTCCCCTGGCACTGCTGGAGGGCATAGCCAGGCAATGATTTAGCAGGTATCCAAGGGCTGCTCTGAGGTCTGGGCAGTGACATCTCTCCAACAGGCTGGTGGCTCTGCTCTGTGCCTAACTTGACAAGTTGCCGGGGTTCAGTGCAGCAGGGTCCTCTATAGCAGACCTCACAGAGTGGTTGGTACTCCTGGATAAGCACTTTGTTTCTCTGTGTTCTTTTCTTTTCCCCCCTTTGGCAGCGTTTGTGCAGACACATCTGTGGTTGGTGTTTGGCTGTTGCTTTGCGGCACCTCCTGTGCGTGGGTCTTGAGGGGATGAGACCTCTCCATGCACAGATTATGCTAAAACACATTTTCACTCAGTTTCTGCCAGGCTGTAAGAAAGGGCCTAACAACAAGCTGAAGGCTGTCTGCCCTCTCACTGAGATCCTCTCCTGCCTCAGGATACTGCCTCATGTCTAAGCTTCATGCCCTGAGTAGGATGCCCACTTGGGTGCCTCTCTGGATAGATTTCTCTTAATGCTGGTTGAAATCAGAGCCCTGACCTCCTTTGGTCTCTGAGCTCAGGTGCAGCTGGCTGCTGGATCTGTGTTGACAGCTGGTAGACCCATAGAACCCCCACAGAAAGATCAGGCTCTACCCAAGGAACGAGGTATTTCCTGTCACATAAGCTGGCACTGTTCTGTCTCTCAGGATCAAAAGATGCTTGGGATATGTGACTCTGTCATCTCAATTTAGTCATCTAAACACAGCAGATCCCAGGAGATTATAATGGGACATATCAATTGAGAGATTGAGATCAGTCTTCCTATGAAACGCAATTCTTTCCTACTGGAATAAAAGATTTTTTAAAATGAAAATCTGTTGACAGCCAAATATTTTAGCATACTTGAAGCAGTGCCTACTTTTTTACCTTGGCAGGGAAAAAGTTAGACAACTCTTAGTGCAATACCGTGAGTTTTTTTAAAAATTGCGTGACTGGAGCAATCCATGTTTTCCTTTGTAAAGTGAGACTGTTACTGCCTTTTATATAGACCATGTTGTGTTAGGCTTTGTCCTGCTTACTATTGCAAGGAGTTGTCTACTGTTACATCTTGACAGTGCTTCCTGCTTTGTTGTCATTTCTTGGACATCATCTGTCTTTCACCCCTCGAGGTGGGATGTGTATTTGCAGAATACAGAAGAGCATGAATGTGGGCAGGCCTGGAGGGGCAAAGCAGGGATGGGGCTGGCAGGAGCTGTGCAGAGGGGCTGAGCTGGTCTGTCTAGTTTCTGTTAGTGGGCTATTGGTGAGAACATTGCCATGGGTTAAAAAGGGGTGAGGATTAAAAGGCTCTGTCAGAAAATGAATCCCCTTAGTAGAGTTATGTTCTATGAGCTTGAGGAGGTGTGTGAAGGGGACCTCGAGGCAGCTGAAGTTTCTGGAACCAATGCTTGTGGCATGGGAGAAGAACTGGCTGACTACAAAGCACTGTGACCTAGCTGCAGTGCCACATCTCATGAAGCAATTCAGGACCATTCCTTGTACCTTATCACCTTGTGCTGGCTGTAAGCAAAGGGACACCTCTTGCACCTTAACCTCCCTCTGTGTTTATCATGGATTGGCCAAGCACTGTTACATAAGACTTCCCTTCTTGAGTGTTGTGATGGATTACTTTAGCAAATCGGTAACTTCATTAATGAATGTTCCTCTGCCCTGCCTGTGTGTCAGTCATGGCTGGCTTGTAGTAAGGTAGGTACAAAGACAGTGGCTGTCCCAGCAGCCCCAACAAAGCAATTCACATCCATTGTGGTTGCTTTCTCAAACTGTGAGTAAGGGCTTTGGGGTTTTCTGCTTGCTAGGTGATTCTTGCTGTTCAAATGTTCCTTCTCAGCTTTAGCTCTTCACCACTCAGTTATGACCTTTTGTCACTGTGAAGCAGCTCTGCTTCCTGCTCTGGAACACATTCTCCACACGTGACAGGTTCCAGTGGTGGTGAGTGGACCAGCTCAGGAATGTCCATATGCAGAAGTGCATGGAAGAAAGCTCTGACCAACCTGACCTATGGGCTGTGGAAAGCTGGAAGTACTGGGTAGCAAACTGAAGGCCATGTTGAGTAGCAGAGATGCAAGAGGAATCAGTGGAGAGTTCCGTGTGGGGTCTGAAAAGACTTCATATTGGCTAGGAAGGAGGACTGTCCTGTGGCTGTGTTTGTGTGCACGTGGGAGAGGGCTCCAGACTTGTGAAGCATAATGGCTTCTCTTGAGCCTTGCTTCTTGCGGGATAGACCTAGAGGGATGGTCAGTGGGGTGGAGGAGGAAGAGATCTTTGGTCTGGACTCTCCCCAAGGAGGGAGGCTGAGAGGACTGGAAACCAGAGTGCAGTGTTTGCACAAAGGGGCAGGGGAAGGATTTGTGAGGGAGCATAACAAAGTGAGCTTAGCTGTTAAGTTGACTTGGGGACATTCAGCAGTGGCAGAGTCCCAAGTTTTTCTGCTCCGGTTTGAAACCATGAGTGCTCTCTGGCCACAACTCTAGAACCAGCCTGTAAATGAGGTAACTAGAGTCAGATCTGTAGCTTGGTTTCCAAAGACTGACTCATTACACTTGTCAGTCCCAATCTCTTTCCTCTCCTGCCTTCCCACATTCCTTGGGAGACTGGAGCCAAATTGAACTCAGTATTAGTTTGTTGATCCTTAGGGCAGTTCCTTCATTAAGAGGTCTTTACTGGATCTCAGGAGGATTACTCATCTGATGGGACAAAGTACATTATTAGTAAGGTGTCTCAATACCACTCCACCTTCAGTCCATGAGACTGGTAAAGGTGCTGTCCTTGCACTGGAAGCTGCTGCTGGCATTTCTCCTTTGGTCGGGGATCACATCTGTCAACAAGAACTACATTGTCCAGAAGTCTGCAGCACAAACATCCTAACGTTTCTGGAACTAGCCTGCCTTTTAGCACTGTTTCAGTGTCTCTTGTGGATAGGAATTTTCAAGCAAACAATCAACCAGCAACCATATTACAAACCACTGCTTCAGCAAGATGGCTTGATGCAGTGCATATTCCATGGTCATATGGGGTGTGGTTTCACCATGGCTGGCTGAAACCAGTTTCAAACACGGACAGAATTGGGTGCAACGAAAGGTGGTTCCAGAAATTGCCGCAGAAGGAATGTGGAGGAAACAAGCACTGTGTACAGTAGATCTGAATGCTAATAAAGTTGAGGAATAAAGTCATTATTGTGAAAAACAAAATGTCAAAAATCACAAAAACCTGAAAGTCATTGCCCAGGGGAATCAGCTTGTAGTGCCAGAACCACATGTGGACTGTGAGCTGTTCAAGTCATGATTTTATTTCATGACCAGTGTTGAGCTGGCTCAGAACTTCAGATGGTAATTACTTCAAATGGAGGGAGGCTAAGTTTGGTGGCAGAAGGTCACTGAGAGCTGTGTGAGAGATCCAGCCCAGAGTCCCAGAGGTATTTCACAGTAACTTTGCCGTCATCTGGCTGTAAAGTTTCCTTGGGCTCCGTTCAGCTCTCCCGATCTGCAGTGTGTGACTTGTGGTTCTTGGCTCTGCAAAGACTTTAGTGTACAGCTGGCTGGGGTTTGGAAGGCTGGACACCCCTGCATTATGGTGTCTACCAGGAGTCAGCCTTAGTGCCAGTCCTGCACGGTTCAGAAGACAAACAAGCCAAAAACCCAGGCCATGAAGGAAAACCACTAATATCTGAGAGAACCTGTGATTTTGGGAGTGTTGCTGTAGAGGTGCATTAGCAAGTGATGCCTCATAAACCTCATGATGGACTTGAGTCTGGGTCACACCTAAACAAAAGCCCAAATTTCAACCCCAAAATGCCAAGGCATATATCCGGGTTCAAGATGTGTGTGCATAAATTGATACATTTTAAATGGTGCTGCATTAAAATCTGTTAGGTGTTGTCCTGCCTCAGCTCAACTATAGATGTGCTCAGGTTGCTTCTCCAAAGAAAGGTGCAGGAAGCACTGGGCAAGAGGGTACTTTGGAGTAGATGCCTGATTGTTTGAGTAGGAGATGAAATTGCTTACAGCAGGAGGAAGAAGAGAACCTTTGCCTCCTTTAAAAAGTCTAAAGCTCAAATTTGGTTGCCTAATCTGCAGCAAGAGAACCCAGTTTTAAACACTGAGCTTTACAGTAAATGAAAAATGCTGTTTTATATTGACATTAACTCCTACGTAATTGAGTTTTTATGGGGTCACAACTGCCTGGATGTTTATACTTTTCCTGGAATGGTTCTTTATTTGCCTAAATGAAGTATAGAGAAAGTTGAGTGACCAGCTCTGGCTGTGTGTGCTTCTGGTTTAATTATAGCTCTGTTTATGGGGATATTTTTGCTTTGTCCCATGCTAGCACTACCTCTTTTCCTAACAGTGACTGCCACCACTGAGCAGGCCCTGGGCATGTGTGGGAGCTCTGCTGCTGGTGGCTTCTCCCATGTGGACAAACATTCCACCCTTGCCTGCGATCACAGGCACAGCAGTGGCTTTGTGCCATTGAGACTGTGAGTACCAGGTGCTCCTGGTTCCTGCCCACCCACCCATGCATCCTTCTTCCTAATTGTTATGGGATGCCATACTGCTCCTTGACCCCTTTCCACTCTGTTCTGGGGTTTGGATGGCTTAAAAAATGAAATGGCTAACAATGCTAATTTGTCTTTCCCATTTCTGAAAGTGGCTTTTGGTGTTTTTGGTTCTTGTGGTGCACTTCATCTTTGGAGAAGGAATTTGTCTCCTGCCTGACTTTGAAGACAGCTCTGAGTAGGTTCTGGTGTCTCAGCTGAAGCCATTAATTGTGCTAGAAGCAATTTCCCCATATGTTTGGCAGCTCTGTCTTCACTTGGCAGCCCAGGATAAACAACCCTGTCTCCAAACCACACCATCCCAAAGCTCACCATGAATCTTGCTTCAGATGACAGGGCACCTCTGTGTAAGTAGAGCATCTGACTTCTGTTGTCCCGAGGAAGCTAGAATCTCAGTTGTCTTTTAACCAAGAGGCTGTTTTCTATTCTTTTTGTAATCCTTTCTTCTGTTGCTAACATCTGGATGAAATTCAAACGGGATTGTGAGCTTGCTGGATTGTAGCCTGTGCACAGATCCTACTGGAAGCCCCTAGACTGTGTTTTGTTCCCCCATAAATCTTCAATATCTGTGAAAAAAGGGAGTGCTCAGAAGTTCCTCAGAGTGTAGTAAGAAGTATGAAAATATTGGGAAGACTTTTGCCTGATATTCCACGTAATTTTTTTACTTTACCTCATTATCCATATCTGAGATTCCTTTAATTATGACAAAGAATTTTTTGCCTCTGATTGTACAGGATTTGATGTTTGTGTGAATATTACTGTCAATGTGAGGTGGTATAGAAGTTTTCCAATTAGCCTCCTCTAATTTGTGCCCTAAAAGTTCACATTTTAGGTAGCAGTAAGAAGCTTGAGAAATACTGTAGGTTTGACCTGATTGGCTGTTTTTGTAGGAATAATATACATTTTTGTAAGAGACCATACTTTTTTTTCCATAAGACGTAGGGGGGAAAAAAAGCACCTTTTTTTTTTCTCCTATTTGCTTCCTATGAAGCATTTATTATGTGTCCCTGAAACTAGACAGCAAGTAGTGAAATTCCTCCTGTCCCAGCTTGGTGCCACGTGTGTGTGGAAGGTACAGTCAGCTTTTATCCCATCCCCTTCCCTGCCCTGTGGTGGCAGCCTGGTTGAGCAGCCACGGGTGGGAGTGGGACTGGCTTCTCCCAGTTTGCTATTGCAGAAATGTGGTGGAGGAAGGGACTTCACCTGGGGGCATCTGAGGGAGCTGCTAGGTGGGGTCAGGAGTCATACTCAGCTCCTCTGCATCCCTCGTCAGCACCCTCACCCAGGACCATTCATTTTAGTTATCTGAAACTCAAGTAAATATTACACACAAAGCTACTCCTTCAAAGCTATAAAACCTGTTGTCCAAATTGACTTAAAACAGGCTGAAACCAGAAAAAGCCTGTATTTTTTACTTACACAGAGAAGGTTGAGGTTTTCTGAGCTGGACAGATGTGACTAAGATAATCCTGGGTGTTTCAAGTACATGCTGAAGGAGTGGAAATACAGGAAGAAATTATTTTCAAAGGGTAGGTATTTTTTTCAGCTTTCCATCGGAGGTCCATAATTTTTTTTCTGATTAATTTGTATTAAAAATCAAAGTTTATAACATGGTTTAGCTTAGGTGAGATCAAGTGGAAGTCTATGCAACAGAAGCCCAAGTGCACACAGTGAAGTTAGCAACTAGAAGAGTTTTTGTGCCCACTGGCTTGTTTTGTGTCCTTGATTCAAAGTGAGACTTTGGGGATTTAAATGCACCTCCCTCTCTTGAGTGGAAACCATTGTAAATGAGGAGTGTTTCTGTTAGTGCCTGTTAGCTATGAAGTGTCACCACTGTAAAATAGACCGTCTTCAAAAGTCTGTAGAGAGTAGGACTCAGAAAAATGTTCATATAGTAAATGAGCAGTGAAATTTTCCTGCAGCGAACTTGGCTCCCAGGCAGCTCTTTGGCTTTCCCACAAGAAAGAGGTAGGGAAGTAGAAAAAGGGGGCAAGAAAAACCCCCTTGAGTTGGGGGCACATTGTAAAAGGAGGAAAAACATAAAAGGGACATAATGAGGGTGAAGCTCTGTGGTGTGGTGGTAGAATTAGGAGTTGAATTGCTGTCTTCCTGTAGCACTGCTGCCCTGATGGTAGGGGCAAGCAGAGCAGGAATCCTCAGTGTTAAACCCCTGGGTACCAAAATACGGTGTTGCTAAGGGAGCTTTGTGCAAGGGGAGAGGCAGGAGGCAGGTGAAGGCCCAGACTGTCAGTGCTAAAGCAAGGTGTGTGGAAATTGTGGTTCTGATGGCCACAGTACAAGCAAATTCAGAAAGAGACCACACAAAAGAGTTAATGAGCATTGGTCATGGCTGGGCAGCTCAATGTAGATGCAGTCTGGACTCTGAATACCAGAAGCTGAGAAGATATGGCAAGGAAGAAAAGGCTGGCTTTATTGACCCTGCTCCATCTCTGACTGCTGTGTTGAAGATGGGATGTGGGGCAAGATGGGCCTGCAGTGTTAGAACGACTCTAGTGTTCCTTTTGCATTTCTTGGCCCACAGCTTGTCCTCCTTTGCAGGATTTCCATGTTCCTAGCATAGTGGGAACTTCCAGGGTGGCCTATTGTGTAGCTGGTGAATTCAAAATATCCACTGGATAAACATCTACAGCATCTTGTCAAAGGAGGCTACAGCAAGCAACTGCAGAATATCTCACTGTCATTGTGGTTCAGGGATTGAGGGTTCTGCTTTTGCCTCTTGTCCTGCAGAGTGTCCACACATGGGACACGAGCAAGTCTTATGCTAATTTTTATTTTAGCTTGTGACTGGCTAAAAAGGTGTGTATCATTAAGCATGCAAGTTCACATGCCAGCTCTGCCACTCTTGTGTGTTTACCCTGAGGGTTCATTAATCTTTCTTGTCAGAAAAATCTTTGTGTGTGCCTGATGCCGTGAATAGTTGTTTTGGCTGTTTCAAAGGTGATCCTCCTGGATCACCTGCTGGATAGTCTTTGGTTTGGTATGATAAATGCTTGGGGTTTTTCTTCCCTCCCCCTCCTTCTGCATGGTGCATTTGACTGTCAGCATTCCTTTGCCTTTATCTGTGCGCTCTTTAGGATGTCCATATAAAGTTGCTAAATGGAATTTTTATTGGCTTGGCTTAATAATCAAACAGTTTCCAGGCTGGTTCTGTCTAGTGCTATGTGGATCTATTCTGAGAAAGAGGACACTGTTGTTTTTTGGGGCTTTTTTTCCCTTTTCCACAGACTTTAGTTGGGGATATTGCTGATTCAAAGGTTAGGGTTTAATTAATTTCTGGAAAGGCTACTTTGTTAGATTAAGTAAGGCCTGAGTCATATCAGCCTGGAACATCAGCATCCTAATTGGAAATGAGTGTATTTTATCGGTGTATTGTGCAGAAAACCACAAAATGCATAGTGCAAGTGGCCCCTGAAATGTAACACCAAAACAAAGAAAAGCAAACAGGATATTGTGGTTGTGTAGTAAAATGACATTTGAACAGAATGTAACTTTGAGCTTGAAATAGTGATAATCTTTTGTATTCAGAAATTGCCTAAAATTTCTGTGGCTGTCTAAATTCCATGGAAATCAGTAAGCTGTTAAACTTGTACCTTTTGAGCAGGTGATATCATTCCTGTGTTGAACAGAATTATTTTTCATCTGTAGTAAGTGCTTGACTTTAAATTCTACTGGCCCCACATTAAGTGGCCATGCCCACATTTAATGTGTGTTAATTATCAAAGACAATGCAAGTTTGAAAAAGTAAGCAGTCTATAAATCCTCCTTCAGATAGGTGAAATTGCTTCATAAATTATGAACCAGGAACTCTCTGGGCCTGGGTGGTTGCTATTTTACTGGGTACTACTTAGTTTGTAAAGTGAGTTGCTCAAGCTCTAGCCTAGGAGGAGATTACATGAATTTCCTTTTGCCCAGGGAATGTCTGTTTAAAATAGAAATTACAGTGTATTGAGTATATTTTCACCTGCCCAGGTTTTTATTGGTGCCCCTGAAGCTTTCAGTGAAGTTGGGACACAAACAGCATCTCAGGAATGTGTTGTGGTTTTCTGAGTATTATTACTGTCCTGTTCTCTGCCTGAGGTAGCGAAGAAGGATTGTGGTGAGTGAGGGGAGCACAGGGTCACACAGTTGTGCAGGAGGCTGCTGCAGCATCAGCTGTGCTGGGGATTGCTTGCAAAGTGTCCCCTTCATTTCAGGTGGTGACAGAAGTGCTTTAGGTGCCCCTGTGCATGTGCCCAGTATTACACCTGGCCTGGGCTGTTCAATCAAATCACTGTTCGTCTCAGCACTGGTATTTATCAGTGTTTCCCTCTGAGACACATGGAAAAACTCAGTATAGGGGAACTCTGTATTTCAGCTTTGTTTTGGGCTTAGCTAGTTGTAGTTTAACTTGAGAACTGGAAGTGCAGATTGTTTAATCACACTTTCAGACATGTTTCTGTACAGATTTGGACACCTGACTAAGAATGATCTGTTACAGATTTAGTTTTAGCAGAAAACTGTCAGTGTGTGCCTGCTCGTGCTGGTGAGTCAGCGGTGCAGGATTTATAAATGATCTATCAGAGCCTTGTGTGACTTCTTTGCCCTTTTTGATGCCAGGGGGAGTTCAGCTTCCTTCAGGTTAGATTGCTATTATTTGCTTTATTTTACCAAGGGATTTTGTTTTCCAACATCCAAGTGGTCATTCTTTAGAGCCTTTTTTCTCTACAGTAATAATTGCAGGGCTGAGATTGTAATTCACTATTTCACTAGTTTTACTGGTAGCAATGGTGGAAAATACAGGGTGAACAAGGTTTGCAAGGTATTTTCTAAGGAAAAAGTATAATCCAAGCAGTTTGGTGCTATAAAAGTACAAGTATCTGAATGCTGTCCATGCTAATAAATTCTGGGTACCATAAGCCACAAAGCAATGAATTTGCTAGAAAGCTTTAAGGAGAATAAATTAAAAACCACTGCCAGAAGATGGATAGATAAGGGAACTTTGAGGAATTGGGACCAAATTCTCACTGATAGAGTTTCACAGCAAGGAGAAAATACCCTCATGTTTTCTGAAGCTTGGCTGGGAGCAGTCTTGTTTGATAATCATGTAGCAACTCAAGTTAAACATTCAGAGTTCAAGGGGAAAGCAGTTAGCATAAAATACCATTTTGATTGAGGCTTTTCGTGGCATAAACTGCATTCCAGGGCTTCCATCAGATGACCCATATATCTTTCATCAAAGCATGTTATTTCCTCTTTGGCTTTCTGTTTAATATTAACTCTGTCTACACTGCAGTTTCTATTTCACTGGTCTGCAGGATCTGTTTCTGACTCCCTCCAAGGTGAATCACTCCTGTCAGGTGGGGATGTGTGGTGCCTACTGCATTCCAGGCTGCAGTTCTGCCCCTATCCCTGCAAGGGGGTCAGAGATGGCGTGCTGCAGAGTTTTTGAGTGCTTGATGCTAGTTTGAAAGGAATATGGATGATGCTTTTATACCTGTTCTTTTCTTTTGTCTCATTGTAACTGAAGTTAAGCAGATCAGGCTGACCAAAGAGCGAGAGTGTATCAGTGCACAAGGGTGTCCCAAAAACCTGCTCATTCCTGAGATACTTGCTGAGTGGCTGACAATGCTTCTGGTTTGACCACTGCCTTCCTCCATAGCACAGCTCATACCACTACATTTTGCTGTCCTTGTTACCCCTGAGTACAGTCACAGATGTCTTTTACTGTCTCTTGCTTTCAAAACCTAAATTAATATTCTGTAATGATTAATTAGCCTCATACCTGCTTGGGAATGAACTGTAAGTGCAAGGGATACTTGGCTGTGTGAATGGGCTCAAGATGATGAACTGTATCACTCTGTAGCTGAAGTGTATCTCCAGAGTGAACCACTGAGCAGCCAACATAGATAAACATGTACAGCACATACAAGTGCATAGCACAGCAGATGTGGCCCTTAGGGACATGTTTTAGTGGTGAACCTGGCATTCCTAGGTTAATGGTTGGACTTGATGGTCTAAAGGGTCTTTTCTATGATTCTGAGAGAAACCCATTTTTTTTAACCTGACCTTGATCTTTTTTATGCTAATATAACAGAATTGATGCTGTACATATCTCTAAAATTTGCCAGGTGAACAATATTAACATGTATCAATGGAAGCATTGGAAAGTCTTGTGAGTTTAAGTGTGGAAGACCTCAATTTCAGGACTATGGTTTACAAAATCTACTTTTGTTGTCTAGCAGTCTTCAGAAGCAGGTCACTGTTTTAATTTGTTTTACTCGTGTGCCAGGAGATGGGTAAAGATCGGTGCATGTTGCCATGGTTATTTTGGTACTTCATGTGGTTTATTCTCTGTTCTCCCCATGCCCTCAGTCACTTGCTGGATTCAGGGGGTCATTTCCTGTTTGCAGAACTCCTGCTAACATCAGAAGGGCTGTTGTGCAAACATTTGGGGCTTCAATATGCCCTCTTTTGTCCTTCCTTTTTTTTCTTTTTGCTATCTGCCAGCCAGCTGAATAAGCACAATTATCTCTGTGCTCTGTGGATATGGTCTGTGCCCATGCAGGTGGGATTCTCAAAAGGCAGTCTGCCTTTCTGACACATCTGCTGTCATAAGTTTCCCATTTCTAAATCCAGATCTGAAAATTCAGCATTTTTGTCTCTGCTGGTAGAAACTGCTTAGAGGGAGATAGATCTGCTTTGCAGTTTTCTGCAGGGCCAGTTCTGCAGAGATACTGGTTGAGCCAGAAAAACCAAACTGGTCTGCTTCTTGGTGCCTGCCTTGTCCTACCCTGTGCATTTTTCAGGAAAAGGGAGGATAGCAAGATGAACAAGAAAAGCTAGCCATAAGGTACACATATGCTCCATTAATCCTAATGATCCTACCCTGCCTTGGTACTGGTTGCCGGCTTATTGTAAAGACTTGGTGTAGTACAGTGAGCATTTGTACTGTCTTAGTCATTTCTGTGTGTAAGGTATTGAGACATCAGCCTCCTTTGTCTGCTGTCAGCCTTGAAGAGATGTTATTTCATAAACCAGTTAGCTGAATTCTGTTGAATTGACTAAATTCCTTATGTGAGGGTGGTGGTGGGGTGATGGGAGTGTGTATTCCCTTCCTGGAACTGGTCCTTGCACATGCTGTAATACCCATTGCTGCCTCCACACCAGTCTGGAGGAATATTTATGCCCTTGGCAGCGACTTTCCAGGCCTTATGAAACTTTTTTTTTTGTGGTTCACCAAAACACCTTACAGGCCTGACTGCTCCCTGAGGATTGCAAGATTTTCCCCAGTTGCCATCCTCTGCAGAATTGTTCCTGGACCTGTTGTGCCAGCACCTCTTCGAACAAGCACTGCTTTGGCAGAATTGCTTTGGCAGAAGGGAGGCAGAGGCAGTGCTGTTACAGCCATGTGGCATGGGGGGACAACTGCCTCAAGCACCCCGGTGACATTCTGGAGGGTGACCAGAAAACCATAGCAGCCTCGGGAGACAGATATAATTGATGCCCTAATGCAGAGCTTTTAGCTGCCAAAAGGCAAACCTTCCCCTCAGATTTCTGCTGTGCTTTAGTGCCTGTCGATTACTGGGGCAAATGCATTATGTTAGCAAAAATAAGCTTTCCCTGATCAAACGTTTGCTTTATCAGCCACATAAATGCCAGCATGACTCTCTCATTGCTACAACATATTAAACACCTTGGAAATGTTTCCTTAAACTCTAGGTCAGTCTTATGAAATCCGTCTACTTGAGAATAGGAAATTGGGAGAGTTTCAAGATTTAAACACAAAATATGTAAAGGTAAGGAGAAACATAGATTTCTTTTCTTCCTGCTACTACATACAGCCTTTAATGAAGGGCCTGACCTTGCTCCCACTGAGACAATGGAAAGCACTTTGCCATTGTTTTTAATGGAAGCAGGGGTGATGGAGTTGTTGAGTGCTAGTTTCATGGGACTATGCAGCTTGGCTTTGCAGGGCTTCAGGGCGACCTTTATTCTATTTGTGATCATGACCCCAGAGTTTCACTATGAATATTGGGTTCAGGGGAATCCCAAAGTTCAGTGGTGAACACGGTCAAAGCTGTGGAGAGGCAGACTTGTCTCCCTGCTGAATCACAGCAGCATGCCTGGGTTGTTACGTGCCAAATGGAGGGCCCAGGTGTTTACATAGTTCTGCCAGGTAGATTCTGTATAGCTCTGGTTTACTTTGGTAATGAGCATAATGATGAACATATAGAACTTGATCATTTGGTTTGGGGGACTTTTTCCTGTTGTTTCCTCCACTGCCAAAACAGTTCAAATTCAAAAACATTGGTCTGGACCCTGGTTCTGGATCCAACCTTCAATTCTTGACTTTCTGCCTCAGGATTTCCTTTGAGAAGTGGGAACTAGTTGCAAAATTAGTATTCCAATTTGGATTTGTTGTCCAAGTTTAGGCCGTTCTCTGTTTGTCTTTTGGCCCATTTCAGGTAGTATGTGGATTGGGATTCCAATTTTGCAGGTGTTCCCACTGTGGCATGTTTGCATCTTGAAGCTAGGGTTTGATTTAGGCATTTCTCAGGTTCACTGGCAAAAGTTTCTCACTCACTTGATACAGAAGTCCCCAGCAAGAGTGTGGGCTTGAGAAACTGGGATGTTAGGGGTCATTAACTCACATAAGTATAGCACTGTGAATATACAAAAGAATGTTTCAGTTAGGAGTACTTAGGACTTGTCTGCCCTGGGGATTGCCTTTATTCCAGCCTTTTATCTCCAGTTATTGGCATGGCTGCACCATTGCAGACCAGCCTGCTGTTACAGATGCTTTCCTACTCTACCTCCCCTTGTTTCACTATTCTGGGGCAAATCCTATGAATGGCTCCTAATGGCTGGAATAAAGTTTAATTCCCACTGACAAGGTGTCTGGACATGTCAGCTCCACTGGGACAGGGACAGGTGAGCTGACTTCCACATTTGCATATCACAACGGGATATACTGGGGTTGGGACATGGTACAGACTCATTAAATATTACCCCCATATGAGCCTTTTTTGGTGTTGAGGCAAAATAGTGACGTTTACATGCCATGACACCTAAGATTAGGTGGACATTGCTATAGTGAATTCCAGAGTGAATCCCAGAAAGCTGTACAGGGCTGTGTTACTCCTGTAAGATGTGCCCTGTGAAGGGGGAAGTGTGTTTCTCTCTCAGGGGTCCCTTAGGAATTTGATACCCATGATGATGGGTCTCTTAGGGGGACCCTTCTACTCTCCTCATCAATGGGGGTGAGAAGCATAACAGATCAGCTTTTGCTTCTACTCTGGAAAACCAAAGTCATCTTGAGAGAGGGTTCTGGATGCCATTGCTCATGCTGCTGTCTTTTTTTAACAGAGTATAATTCGTGTGGTTTTCCACGACCGCCGCCTGCAGTACACGGAGCATCAGCAGCTCGAGGGCTGGAGGTGGAGTCGGCCTGGGGACCGCATCCTTGATATAGGTGAGGCTATTTCATTGTGGCACCTCTGCTCTGCTGGGGACGTGAGTGGTGCATGCAGTGTTTGCATGAGTGTTTAGGTTTCCTAAGAATCCTGTATGTCTTTGGGAGGGAAGGAGATCTAGCGCTATAGGTCCCGAGTAGAGCTGTCTTTGATGGCTTCGCTTTCACATGCATGTTCTGATTGTATGGAAATGCTTTCTCTTCTTCAATTTAATATTTTTAAAATTTTAGGGGTTTTCTTCTACAGATATCCCGCTGTCAGTTGGTATCTTGGATCCCAGGGCTAGCCCAACCCAGCTGAACACTGTTGAATTTCTCTGGGATCCGTCAAAGAGGGCTTCAGCATTCATTCAGGTAAGAGATAAATCATATTTCTGTGCTAAATACAGTGGTTAGATATCTTTTAAAGACCTGGGGAGACAAAATAGCCAGTACATGAACAATAGAGAAGAGTGGTAATGATAATTACTAACTTGTGATAATCATGTGTAATTAATTTGTAGGATACTCGCTAAATCAATTCACTGGCTACTTGTTAATGTTGGAGTACTACCTGCTACTGCCAGGATTTTCTTTAAAAAAGTACTCAGACACTGGTGTTGCTTTCTAAGCATAGGTTTTATTTTGAGAAAACTGTTCATAACCTGTTTTCCTTGCTTTCCTCTTTCATGACTGTTTCTCATTCTGAGCATCAACAATCTGTTTTTAATCTAAATGAGGGATTTACTTAAAGGGTGCTTTTCCTGATGCCCTGTTTCTTTCTGAACTGCTTGTTCTGATTATTTTGTCAAAAGGAACAGAAATGAAAACATACAAGCTCTTCTGCCTCTTAGGTTTTTGTGAGGAGCCAAAACCTCATGTTCAGGCAGTATCTGAAATTCAGATGAGCACAGGTTCCAGCTGTCTCCAGAGATGAGCACAGTTTCTGTTTTGCCAGGTACATTGCATCAGCACAGAGTTTACTCCACGGAAACATGGAGGAGAGAAGGGGGTGCCCTTCCGGGTGCAAATCGACACCTTTAAGCAGAATGAAAATGGTGAATACACAGAACACTTGCATTCTGCAAGCTGCCAGATCAAAGTGTTCAAGGTATGAGGTAGTTTCGGCTTTGTCATCAACTAGATTAAGGCACAGGAACATGCAAAGATTTCAGGTGGTATAGGAGTGATGCAAATATTGACGTAAAAGAACAGACTTTTAACTGGATATGCTTAAGATCTTAAACAGGACTCCTGTGCACATGTTGCTATAAACACTGACCTACACAGTAATTCTAGTTGAAATGTTACACCAAGACTTGTGCCAGTCTGTTGCACCTCAAACACTACAAAAATACTGACATATTTGGGGTATCCAGTGTGTTTTGATGCTCCTAGGCAATCAAGGCATTAGGGCATCTTCAGTTTCTTTTTTGAGCTTTCCATGAACAATAAAATTTTATTGTGGAGATCTTAAATACCTTTTTGCTGTTGTTGGTGCACAGTTTGTCTCTGTGGTACCTGGAGGAGAAAAAGGTTCAGAGAACAAGCATCTGTGAAGCTCCTAATCCAGGCATGGCAGACCTATAGCTACTTAACCACAAACTCTCCATAGGCCTGTTTGCTCAAGGGATCTGCTGCTCCAGTTTGTTCCTGTGAGCAGTGTCTTTCCTGTTTCTGGAAAGATGCTACAAATGCCAGTTGAGGTGCATAACTTATGGACTGAAGTAGTTGGAATCACATCTCGGGGCTGTGGTCAGTCTATTTCAGAATTGCAATAGGCATCAGTGGTGGATGTACAGAAACAGTAGGGATGCTTGATTAATTCTTTTGTCTAGAAAATGCAGATCTGATCTTGTTTCATATGTAGAATGCATGTAAATCTTAAGGAGGCTTTTGTGAACAGATTAGATAAATCTGTTGGCCTCTGTCTCCAAACTAGTAATGCTTGGCATAAGGGAGAGCCTGTGCTTGTACTTATAGCCTAAAGGAGCAGACAGAAAACAGAAGACTGACAGGGAAAAAATGGAAAAGAAGACCACCCAAGAGAAGGAGAAGTATCAGCCTTCCTATGAGACAACTATTCTCACAGAGGTAAAGTGTTTTAGACACATCATACTACATCATGTTGGGAGATAAATTTAAAAGAAAACAGCATCTGAGCCCTGGAGATTGTCTTGTGGAGACATGTGTGCTCAGATCTGAGTGAAACTGAGAGTGAAGCAAAATTATAAAATGACTCACTGCTGAGATTTGTGAAAGGTGCCAAAGTTTGTCTTGGGGTATAAACTATAACCCTTAGAAGCCTGGCTTAAAAAAAACACCAAAACAACAACTTTCTCAGTTTTCACCACTGTGCTCCTGGGCACTTGTCATGGCCCTCAGGTGCCCATTGTATGAAAATACAGTTGTCTGTATTTTTTTCAGAACTGCTTGGCAAAAGCTCATGTTGAAGATGGGACACTCGAGCAGATGAATAGGCTGTCTGATTAAATTATTAATCTGTTTTTCTGTGAGTGTGCCTATGAAGCTGTTGTTACATGCAAGATTTTGGGTTGTACTCTAGGAATATCTTGTCTTATGTTCTGATGCATCTGGTGTAGCGTTGTGTGTGTTTCTGCCCCTCCCTGTCATTACTAAGATGTTTGTATAAACTTACCATGGGCTGTAGAATTAGTCTAATTAGAATTAGCAACAGGACTCAAGATATTTAAAAGTGTTGTTCAGTCTCCCTATGGGAATGACTTGTTATTTGATTGAGTTCTTCTTTTTTTGGAGGGGCTTGCTGGACTTCCAAAAATGATGTTAATTATTCTTAATTTAAATCAACTTCCTATTTGTGAGATCCAATCTCTCCCACTCCATTTTCCTCATGTTGCCAGGAGCAACCAGCATGTTTTCTGATTGACAGACCTAATTCTACTGAGTTGGCAGATCCCAGACTCTCCCTGTGAGCTCTGATGCACTTTGACATATTGCGTGGGGAAATGTGGGTTGCCAAAGAGTTAAATATTTGCCAGTGCTTGCGGAGATTATAAAACATTTGCTAGTGTTTGTGGAGATGATAAAGCTCCAAAGCTACACTTGCTGCCTTTTCATCATTGCAAACAAGGCCACTACAGAGCATTTTCTTGAGCTCTTGGTGGTGGGGGGTTCAACAGGGCTAGATTTCTCCTGCTGATTACTGTGGCTTAAATTCAGGACAGAGTCACCAATTCTAGCTGGGTTACTCTGGTTTTATACTACTGTCATGGAATGTGGAGTCTGACCTATACTTGTGAAGGCTTTTAGTAGCTTTGTGTCTGTCTGTCTTTCTTAAATTTTCTCCACTTAGTACCCATTTATGTCTGGAGCTGTTTGGCTAATAGCCAGAGGTTTCAGCAGGCTGGTTCAGATTCTGCTCTTTTGCTGGTATAAACCTGAAGCAATGCCACAGGAGCATTTTTGTCACTCTTGCCTGGATTTAATTAGGGATTTATAATTGAGACCAGGGGTATTTCTGTATCATTGCTGCCTTCAGTCTGAGTTGACTTACTGGTGTTGCTCTGACTTACAGCTGTGCACGCTTTGGCCCAGTGTTATTTGGGGACAGGCTTTGTGAAATGGGAGAAAGAAATGTGGAATGCACAACTGGAATCAATCTTGGCCCCCTGACAGCCCACTTGGAGAGCAGTGTAGAAAATCCATGGCCTGTCTCCTCCTCCCAGCAGGAGTGATGAGCTGAAGCTAGTGGCGTGGCAACAGCATGAATGTGGTATTAGAGGAGAATCAAATCCTTTATTTCCATCCTTATGAAAGTTTCCCCACTGCCTTTCTTCCAACAGTGCTCTCCCTGGCCAGATGTGCCTTATCAAATGAACAATGCTCCATCTCCAAGCTACAACAGTTCTCCCAACAGCTTCAACCTCGGAGATGGGTATGTAACAAATACATGCATTATCTTCCCTCTTGATATGGTAGCCTTTGTGTGTTTGTGCATTTCTTACCCTGCAAGATGATGTTAAGGACCTCCCCCCTTTCTGGCAAGCAGAAAGTATTTTCCCAAAGCCTTTAAGACCTTCCATCCAGGAATTCCCTGTAGTGCAGAGTACTGTTTGTACATGTTTATGTGGTGGCTGGAAGGGGAGCATCAGAGGGCCTCAGGCAACCCCTGGTGAGAACACACCATGCCCTGTACCACCAACCCCAGTATCTTCTCACAAGTGTGTAAAGGCTTTCAGCACCTCTTCAGAGTAGGTGTTTCTTCCTTAATTTCTGTCTTGAGGTAGTTTGGGGTGCTGAATTCCTGGGTGAATGACACATAAAGAAATCCTGTTTGGGGCAAAACAGCCTGGCTTTTGAGATGCCTTTTCAGAACAAAGGGCTAATGAAGATATGTTTAATTCATTAAATAGCCATCATAATGAGACAGCTCTAGTGATTCTGAAATGCTGAAGATGGTAACTGGTATCAGAAAGGTACAGAAGTGTCCCTCAGTACTTATCAGTCCTCCCTGCTACATACTTCCCCTTAGGAATTTGGTATAGGCTTTTACTTTTGGTAGGACTCTGCCATCTTACTGCCTTCCCACACAACTTAATTACCATGTTGTATTCATCCATGTTGTATCACTAATTTTCAATGAATCCCCTCAGACTATGAAAAAGAACAAACACTGAAATTACAAAATTTTGTGTTAGTAGAGAGATCTGCTGAGTATTTTTTGCCTTTGGCAAAATCTCTGATATGTTTAGGAGTCCTGTCTGTGTTTAGGAGAATTTACTAGAAATGTGGTTTTGCATGATTTATGCCACTTGACTATGTTTAAGATAACACCAGGGTTGAATTATAAGATCCTTTATTCAATTTTTTAAAAGAATTATTATTAGACAATGGATTTAGTTAGGATATTTCTGGCTCATAGAAATTTCAAATTCAGCCACCCTGTAGGTTACGATTTTCTTGCTTAGGTGATGTCACATTAGTGAGTCAACCGTATGGAAAAGCTTGATTGAGGTCAGTAAACCTGAGGTTTTTCTCTCAGTTTTGAGGAGAGCCTCAACTGACCAAAAAAAGACTCAGGTAGAGAGTGTTTTTTTAAAATTCTTGTACCAAATTTTGAACACTTTTTAAAGATCTGATAGACAAAAAAAAGCCAAGTTGGATGTAACTTGTGAAAATTGAGTCAAATAGAGGAGGGGGAAGAGGATGGACACTGCAATGTAAAACTTAAAATAATGTGTTTTTTTTCTCTTCCAACTTTATATAATTTCTTTTAGCAACAGTTCTCCAACCCACCAAATGGAGCTCCTGCCTCCCACCAATGATGTAAGTACTTGAGATCATGTTAATGTGGTGCTTTTCTCTTTTAGGACACTGGTGAACAGTTCATTTCAAGACCTTCTTATTCTTTTTGCAATGTAGCATCTCCTTCCTTCTGCTTCTATTCAAGATGCCCAGCAGTGGCTTCATCGTAATAGGTTCTCTCCATTCTGTAGACTCTTCTCAAGTTTTTCGGGTGAGTTTAAACAGTCCAAATATTCTGGTTTTTTTCTCCTCTGTAAGTGCAGCTCATGTAGCATCTGCTGCTGGCCACATTTGATGGGATCCTTGGTCTGATCCAGTGTGGTTGTTCTTTGGTTCTTAGATTAGTTACCAGTTATCAAAACTGTTTGTAGACCTACAGAGTAAGTAAAAATGGAAGGAAATAAGTTAAGATGGAAGGGACTTTGTAAGTTCAGGAAGTGCAACTTCAAAGCAAGTCCAGGGCCTTGTGCAGTTGCCTTTGAACATCTCCAAGGCTGGAAATTGCACAGTGTCTCTAAACTTCTTCAAATACTTAACTATTCTGACAGTGAAAATGTTTATTCTTATGTCTAGTCAGCACTTCATCTTCTGTCTGCTGCCTCCCATCCTGTCCATGTGCATATTTAAGAAGCATCTGGCACCTTCACTGTGCCCTCCATTCAGTAGTTGTACACACCAGTAAGGTGGTGGAAGGGGCAGCTGTTAGAGGTGTTGAAACCATGAGGAGACTCTCTCTGGCTTGCAGCACGATGAAATAACTCAGTGAATGTGACAGTTACAGAAGACCAGGTCATTTAATGGCCAGTGTGAAATATCTGGCTTGTTTATAAGTTGGCTGGAATATTTTCCAATGCAGCACTGTTCTTTTGGCAGCTTCCAGCTTTCAGTTCCACAGTGATTGATTTAAAGTGCACACCTCTCTGAATTTGCAACTTCTCTATATAAATCGATCTGGTTTAGCTTTGTGGATTCTCTATGCCCTCTACCCCTGCCCTTTTCTGCTGCCCATACATACTATTTGGAAGCTGAGATTTGCTTAACTTCTGAAGAAAAATCAATTTGAAATATGTAGGTGCCGACTTACTGAAGATGTCCAAAGAAGATTTTGTTCAAATCTGTGGGCCTGCTGATGGAATTCGGCTCTTTAATGCAATTAAAGGAAGGTTTGTACTGTTTCCTTCCTATTTTTTTATGATCCCTTGATAATTTCAGTGTTAACTAGAAGTTAATCTTGGAGTTGTAGCATTTAAATTTCCTTTTAATACTTCAGAGAGGTTCTCTCAGGGACTGGAGATCACAATGATATTCAAATCCAAGCACAGCTCAGAAATGTTGCCAAAACAAAGCAACATAATGTAGATCTCTAGTGGTTTATTTGCTACCAGCTGATAGCTTGCATCCATTTCATGAGATACACAGCCTACACTACCCTATGCTGCTCATAAATTCTACAGCTGAGCAGGATTTAACTCAGTAGAGGCAGGTATGATGAACTGCTTAGCAAGTGCTGTAAACTGTTCTTACCTGATGTTGAAAAGATTAAGATGCTCTGCATCACCTCCCAGGAGTCTCTTGCTAGACATCCTAGGCTGTCTAGTCACCAGCATCAAGACTATCCCTTAGTTTGTTACTTATGCACGGCATGAATGATTCCATCTCTTATTGTCTGATAGCTGACTTGGAACTTCCAGATCTATTTCAGATCTACTTGGTAACTTACTACTGTCTTTGATTAATCCATAGAAATGTGAGGCCCAAGATGACAATTTATGTCTGTCAAGAACCAGAGCAAAACAGGTCTCATCTCCACCAAAAACGAGAAAATGGAGATGGCAGTCTTTGTGGTAAGTTCTTATGGATGGATTTTGTTAAACACTTACCTGGTAAGAATGCTGCTTTCTGCCTGAGCTCCTGTGCAGGACAGCTTGGTGTCCTTAGTGTTTGAAGGGATCCTTTTTATCCCAGTTTTGCCACTTTGGTTGTGGTTTCACAGCTACAGATTCCAAATGACACTGTCTGCCTGGGGGACAGACTCAGCTTACAAATTATCTGCAGAATGCCACAGCAAAATCTCTATTCAGTTCTTAGTAGGCACAACAGCATTAAAAACCACCCTTCCATCCACAATTTGCTTTAGATTATGTCTTCTTGTTTGAAAAAATTCAGGGAAATTAAAAGTGAGTATGTCTTAAAGTAATGTTATAATTCTTGAAAGTTCAAAGCTTTTGGGAATTTTTCATCCCTCATGACACAATGTGCAATCAAATGAGAACAAAGATTATCCTTAAATCTTGCATTTAGTAATAAACAGGCACAGCTTTCCTACCTGGTAGCTATAATTTGGATTTCTAAAGCAATACTGTCATCCATGGTGTTACCTTTTACATTGTATGTTTTAGTTTGTGCCTATGGAATCAGTGAATGGTGTCTAATAAAACACTGCTTTTGTGTCACACAGCATGTGTTTTACTATTTGATTGAATTATTTTTTTTTTAAACTTCAATAATCAGTAAAAAAAGATTATCTAAAAATATAAGCAGCTTTATGAGAAGGCTGTTTTAGTGCCTCATGATGTAAGTTGTAATTAGTCCCCATGTTTTCCTCTGGGTAAAAGTGATGTTTTAATTGCCTGCTGCATAGGAATAGTGGGTATTTTTCTGCAAATCATCAAGTCAGATATTTGGAGGATGCTTTAAAATACTAAACTTGTTTATTCCACTTGAACCTTCATCTTAAACCCATTTGGTTGTTGATGCTGAGTGTCTTGGTGCCATCTGTATTTGCTATTCTGTAGCTGCTTTCCACTTGTTGCAGTGTACCACGCAATCTTCTTGGAGGAGCTGACCACGCTGGAGTTGCTGGAGAAGATTGCGAACCTGTACAGCATTTCTCCACAGCAGATCAACCGCATCTACCGGCAGGGACCCACGGGCATCCACGTCCTAGTGAGCAATGAGGTGAGGGGCTGAGGGCTGCAGCTTGGTCAGGGGTGCAACACTTGTCTGACTTCTTGGAGTTAGAATGAACTTTCAAATTATGGAATGCTTTTTCAAGGGAGAACTGTAAAGCCGTTAATCCCACCAAGTTAAAGTAGCGAATCAGCATGCACAACACTGATTTTGGTGTGGTTTCAAGACCTTTGCTTTGTAAAAGATGTTGGGGTTTTTGTTTGCTTTTTTAAAGTAAAAAAAACAAACTAAATTGGTCATTTATTGCGCTCTACCTGAAAAGAGGTTGTGGCAGTGTGGGGCTCTGTCTCTGCTCCCAAATAACAAGTATCAGGATGAGAGGAAATGGCCTCAAGTTGTACCAGGGAAAGTTTAGATTGGGTATTAGGAAAAAATTGTTAATTGAAAGGGTTACCAAGCATTGGAGCAGGCTGATCAGGGAAGTGGTTGAGTTACCATCCCTGGAGGTGTTTAAAAGTTGTGTAGCTGTGGCACTTGTGGATGTGGTTTAGAGTTGGACTTGCTAGTGCCAGGTCAATGTTTGTGCATGGTGATCTTAGAGGTTTTTTCCAACCTAAATGATTCTATGAATTTCTTTTCATTTTGGCTACTTACACACATTTTTTTAAGTAAGGATCTAAAGAACTTTCAAAATTAAATAGGTAAGTTGCCCAAAGAAGGTAAGTTTTAAAATCTGTAGGGCAATTAGTTTTACATCTTGGCCCATGTTTCCAGGCACTGGGTCTATCACTATATGCATACTATAATTTATGGACCTCTGATACTGTTTGTGTCCCATTATATGATGCCTTAATTTAGTCCATTCCATTAACTTACAGGTTAATAGTGAATTGCCCTTCTTCCTCTTTTTCCTCTACTAAATTACTCATTCATGCACCAGAGTCACTTAAGGAGCTTCATTTAAAGAAGCATTGTTAAAACAAATGAAGCAGAGCATAGGTCTCAACTGGAGCCTAAATGGAAGGCTGTAATGCTTATTCCTGAAGTCTCCTTGCTATTCCAGCCTGATTAAATCTGAAACTTCAGTGCTTTATGGATGCAAAGTGCTTGGAGGCAGCTCTTGGTAGGGGAATTGCATGAACCAGCCTGGGTATAAGGCTTTAAGTATTTGCTTAAGTCAATTATTAACAAGTTCTATTGCTTTTCTAATATTTTTTTCTTGTTCTAGTACTACAGTGGCAAGAGTGTGGCACTCTGTGAATGTACTTCATGCATCATTAGGCAAAGACACACAAACTGGCCAGAGAAGCCTGATTTGGAGGAGTAGGGGCTGGATGTTAAATCCAAAAGAGTATAGGGAGATCAGTCCAAGTTGAAAAGGGTGTTTTGATGTGAGAATTTACAGCTGAAAAATGCACTTCTTGAATGATACTCAGTAGCTAGGAGAAGGCTTTTTCACAAGGCTGGATTTCATTAACTGATCAGAGAGGTTCAGGTCACACCTCCCTTCTCTGGAATTGTGTCCAGCATTTGCCTCAACTGTATGAGACACATCCTGAAGGTAATTTACCTCTTCTGTCCCACATAACTACTCTAAGATGGGAGGAAGCATTGACTAAGGATGAGGCTTAAATGGGCTTTTCATATCGCAACTGAAATAATCTTTATCTCCTTATTTAAGGCTGTCACTAGAATCTGCACCTCTTCTGAAAATCTAGGTGCCTCTCATGAATAGCTCAATAGCTTTAGGTTCTGGTCTTTCTTCCCATGATTTGCCTTGCTTCTTATAACAGTTTCATTACAATTCTTCTTCCTTGACAAAATACAAAAAGGTAAAGGAATCCTGCAAGCACAGCACCTGTACTTAATGTCTGATCAAAATAGTTGGATGCTGCTGAGGTGGCTTTTCAGTAGCAATTCCTTTATTCAGCAGGGAGTCCATTTCTTGGGGTTTACCATTTCCAGGTTTTCATTAAATGCTGATGTAAGTTTAGCTGAGCTCCATAGTTTAGCTGAATATATAATTACCACTGTTGGATTTTTAGGAAAGGGACTACCTTAATCCTATCTAAACTAGTACAGCTTCACTGAACACAGCAAAGGGTGTGATCTTTAATAAAATATTTGGAGTGGTAAAGGAACCTTCAGGATCAAGAGCTGCAAAGAGGATGGTAAAATGCTGAATAAGCTAGATCAGTTTCAGGCAAGCACATTTAGTGTGAGCTTCCCTTAAACACAGTAGCCATTGCAAGGACCTTATTGATCAGTCATGTACATTAATAATCTCATGGGCAGGGTTACTCAGGACTGGGCAGGATTAGACACCAAATGCTGTTTAATACCTCTCCTCTAAGTCTGTACTGGCTCTGAAAGAATTGTGAATTTAATTGCTAAAAATGTATTGTGTTGGCTTTTTCCTTCTGCCCTTCAGATGGTGCAAAACTTCCAAGACGAGTCCTGTTTTGTTATCAGTACATTGAAAGGTGTGTATTCCTGCTGCTGTTACCTGTTTCTCTAAAGATAATTCCTCCTTTCAATTGCGCTAAATGTTATCACAAACTCACTGCTGTTATCCTGAAAAGATAAGTAATCTAATCTAGTATAAGTCAAGCTGTTGAGTACACTATGATAGACTGATCAATGCTTTACTTTCAGTTACACTGCTACAAAAATTCCATAAATGCATTGACACCACTGACATAAATGAGCAGGAAGCCTTTGAGTAAAACAATAAAATATGATAGTATGTAGGAGTTTTTAATGTAAATTATTTGACTGAGCTGTTCAACATTGGTTTTCATGAGTGGATTTTGAAACAAGTGTAGGAACTATTGCAAACTACCTAGAAAGAAAATTTCAAGTTCTGTATCTCTGGTGTTTCTTTAAAGCAATGAAAACATGTTTTGCATTTCTTTTTATAGCTGAGAGCAATGATGGCTACCACATCATTTTAAAATGACCGTGCTGCACAGAGAGACTTTAACGGCCTAAAACTTAGTGCCTCACTGAGATTGCTACAACCTAGACTGGAAACACGAAGAACCTTCTGGATAAATGCTCCTGTGAACTAAGAATTACCAAACAGCTTAAGAAAAAACTTGCTTTTACAGATAGAAATTTTTGGTGGTGTGTGATTTTGGTGGGTTTGGTTTTTTTTGTTTGTTTGGTTTCATTTTTGTTTTGGTTCTTTTGTTTTTTTTAAGCTGGAGCTGAGAACATCCTCAAAGCTTGTACATGTTTTTTCCTCCCTCCCTTCCTCTTCAGTCTTGAAAATTGTAGAGGTTTCTGCTTATTACTTAGAAACATCTGCCATGTACTAAAGGGAAATGAAAGATAAACAAATCCCAATTCTCTTCACCCCTCATGTTCAGGTGAATTGATTTACTTACAGTTCTGAGTGCTCTCTTGCTTTCGACACACACCCTGATGCTGATGGATGTGGACTCCCCAGGGTTCCTCTTGTACTCTTTGAGGTGGAAGGCTTGGGGCTACTCCCAGAACAGATTGGGCAGTGCAGAGGATGGGTTTGGTGCCCACCCTTCACTGAAGTGTCAGCTCTGGAAGCCCCCCACACTTTGCTGTTCTGCACCTGCAGGTGTGCTCCAAGTCCAGAGACCCTGGTCCCTCCTGACAGAGCTCCTGTAGTACTGATCCAGCAGAGCAGTTCTGGGGGGTTCAGTGCAGGACAGACAACTTGTGGTGAGCAGTTGAGTACCTTATTATCTGTGGCTTAAGAGTAGTCTCCTTGAATGGAGCATATGAAGATTTTCTGAGGAACTCTTTTGAGCATTGGAAGCTATAGTGCTCGTGACAAATTCATACTATGGATTTATTCTACTCTACAAATTAGTGATTAACTGCTATCTTTACTGTAACTGGGAATTAGAAGTTATAATCTTAATGGATTTTCATCCTGTTACTGAAGTAAAACTGTTTTGATCAAGACCAGGTAACAGATCATCTTAGTTGCTGCTTCCTATATTCTTGCTCTTTCACCTTTGACCTCTGTTTCCCATATCTGTAACTGTGATCAGCTCCACTCTCCCTTGGTCTTTTGGGACTCCATCCAAGCTCCATTGACCTAAAAAGGTGGCTTCTGCTGAAGTCAAAGGCAAACTGCATTGCACCTTTCTTGCATGGATGAAAGCATTTCACATTTGACAGCTAACTAATGTGGCTGTTTCCCCAAACTGAGTGTCCATATACCATCAAAATCTGATTCTTGAACATTTCATTTAATTTCATCCTGAACTGACATGGAAAGCTGAAATACCAAACATTTTCCTGGAATGGAAATTTTTGAAAAAATGAGAAATTGTCAACTGGAAAACACTGAATAAAATGTTCCAGCCTTTTGAAATGGAAACATTTAATTAAATCCATTTGGCCCTTAAAGCAGCATCAGTTTGAGCTACTGTTGCAGCCCTCAGAAATTGTCATTCGAGTGCCTTGTGCGCCATGTCTCCCTTGGGGCTGAGCTCTTTGGCTGAATCACAGATCCCATGATGCTCCTACCCTGGGTTAGTCAAACAGGGAATGCGTCATGAGGGCTGGAGAGGTGCCCAGGGAGAGAGGGGGCCGCGGAGCCCTTGAGTTACAGCTCCCAGCTGACACTGGAGGAATTCGGACAGACACGGACTGATATCTCTCTGACAAAAGTTATGTGTTTCAAGTGTTCCCAACAGAAATAAACAGCAAAATATTGAGAAAAGCAACCTTTTTTTCATTAAAGCATCAAGTTTTGCGCAAAAAACCCCACCCATCTCCACTGATTTTTTTTTTTTTTTTAAACACTGAAAATAATACTAGAATAGAAAACTTGTGTTACAATGGGAAAGCCTTCAGCCAACTCAGCTAATTGAGCAGCAATGCCTCCTTAGGCACGATCTTGCTCAACTGTGACTGTCATGGATGCTCCATGAATTGTAGGCATGCAAAAAGGATGTTTAGGCTTTGGGATGTGGCGGTTCCCCCTTCTGTAATGAAGAAATTGAGGCTTCTTGGTTGAGAACCAAGCTGTGTGGGCAAGGAGGAGCTCCTGGCCATGGAATCCAGGTTGTGGCCAAACACAGCTGCCTTCCAAAACAGTGAATGAATTCCAGATGCCTTTGTGAGCAGGTGGGACAAGTGTGCCCTTGTGCACCAGGAGCTGCTTGATTTATTTTCTAGAAGATGCTTTGGAAGATGGATGTTGGCTGTGGTTTTTCATGCTGCTCTGTAATACTGACTGTCATGGGCATGCAGCTCAGGTGAATCTGACCTTGTGCGAAGGGTTCTAAATAGACCTTGAATTTGCCAGGAGTGTAGCCTGTGTCATATCCTATCCACTTGGATGTGATAGCCCTCTAACTGAGGGGACACAGCAATACTGATACAGTAGAGTGAAGGCAGGATAGAGGTGGCTTTGCTGCCAGAGTTAGGGACTGAGAGCTGTTTTTGTTATAAAATGTCTAACTTCCTGATTTTTTTAAAAACTAACTCTTGCCTGTAAGGAATTATATGCCAGGGTCCTCATAGTGTTTCAATTGCACTTGCTTGATGAATTTTGAACAAAAAGAAGTCTCTTAGGGCCTTCCTGTATTTAGATTTTTTAAAATAAATAATTTTAGGATGAATTTGATATCTTGCTGTCATGCTCTAAAAGGATACACCAGAGTAAACAATCCCATAGCCTATGTATATTTTCCTATGGGTTGGCTCTGTGTGAGCCTGTTGTAAAGCTGTATGGCTTAGGGGTGTGTGTAATACCTATCCTTATTTGACAGAGTAGTTCTAGTCCTTGTTTAGCCTCTGTAGCCCCATCAGGAATTTGGAGGTTTGTGGTTAAGTAACATACACGTCCATGAAGGCACAGCATGGCTGGTTTGGTGTCCAGGAGACTGCTGAGTTACTTCAGCTTAGAATCACACACTGTCTTGAGTTGGAAGGGACCTGAAGGGTCACAGAGCCCAATGCCCTGGTCCTTACAGAAGTACCTAAAACTGATCTCTGTTACTATGAGCGTCATCCAGAGCAGCCCAGGGGCTCCTGGAACTCTGGCAGGCTTGGTGCCATGACCAGGGGCAAGGGAGGTCCCTGGCAGCCTGTCCCAGTGACCAGCCACCCTCCCAGTGAAGAACCTTCTCCAATGTCCAGTCTGAACTTGCCCTGATTCAGCTTCACTGCCTTCCCTTGCTTCTGCTGCTGGTCACCAGAGAGGGGACATCAGCACCTCCCTCCCCTGCTGCCCTTGAGGAAAGTGCAGAGGGATAAAGAGAGAAGGAAAGACTTGTCTCACCTGTGTGTCAGGTAATCCTTGACTGTCCTTGGATCTGCCATCCCTGGAGGGACTTGTTTGACTCGTTTGTGGAAGTGACAGCCTCCAGAAGGAAACTTTTGTTTCCTCAACAGTGGAGGAAGCACAAGTGTCTAGTCTGGGTTAGATATCTAAATTCTAGATAGGCTAAAGGCAAGGGAGGTGAGTAGCTCCCACTCATCTAAATAACATTTAGTTTTTTTACTAATTGCCTGTTACATTTATTTTTACTCTTTTTTTATAGTTGTTGCTTCTACTTCTTTCTTAAAAAGTAAGAAAACCTACTCAAAGTGATTTAACTGGAACTTCTTACAGCTATATGTGAAATTTGTGCAGCAGAACTTTATAAGGACTGGGGCTTAGGATAACAGTGAGTAACACTGTTTATCAAGCTGTCCAGCTCTTCAGTTGTATGTATGATGACAGCCACTATGTGTAGAAGGGCTTGCTGGGGATGAAAAGGCAGGATCATTATCTGATTAATACCAATATGACTCTAGCCAGTACTGCAGAGTATAAACTTTCATTCTTGTCGGATCTGTACTGTCTGTTTGAAATTTCATAAATTGTGGCATTTTCTCTATCAATGGAGTAAAATTACAGAGATCAATTAATATGACTCTGATGAGGTCTGGAAAACTCACAGTAATGCCCATGATACACACCTGCAGGGCAGGGAGAGGGCAAACGATCTGGTGATAAAATCTTGGCCATCTGATTAAGGTGGCAGGACTGGTGCTATTAAAATTAAAGCTCCTGTTCTTTCTGCTGGCCCTGCATGGTTAATTGGCTAAAGTAGAAATAATCATTCAATATGGAAAATACTGGAGTTCTCATTGTCTTAGTGTGAAATTTAATGGGCTGAAATTTCAAGACTTTGAGGTGGTAAAAGGATTCTTGCATTTGAGAAGCCCTGAATGGCACTCTCCTTATAATGTAACATATACATATATATGCATATATATATACATATATATCCACATACATACTGTACTGTATCAACACATATTTGTGCTGGGTACATGTGTTCTTTGGCTTTAACTGGTACTCTGCTTTGTTTAGTTGCAGTTCAGTGTAAAAGACTCTGGTTGATCAAGCTTCAAAACCCAGCCATTCCTTGGGTAGAAATGTAAAAGTCCATAGTAGCAACTAGGTGATTTGGACATGGTACACTTGGAGTGATGTAAGTTTGATAAATTTCTGCAATACAAATCCCAGGCCTTGGTGAAGATGAGCATATACTTTCACTAACACTGCAGTTCTACATTGCAGCTTCTGAAAATTAGTTAGAGTAACAGAAAAATAGATTGCCCAATGCTTAGTGAACTAGTAAGGCTACTCCATAAGCAGAACAACCATACGATGACTTTTCCTAGCTCAATGTTGTATTGCTTAAGCATTGGCTGTAATTCTAACAATCATCTGGTGGATGACTCAAATAGGTTTTTTTGTCTCTTATCTGTTGGGATTTTCTTTACTTTTCAAAGAAATGCTTATAGTCAGACTGTAGCTTCTCTTTCTCCTCCAGTTATGAAATGGTTTAACTTTATGCTAGTAATGGAAATATTTTCATTAGATTATAATCTCTTTGACAGCACAGGGTACTCAGAGTGGGGAGTGTTTGGCTTTGATCATCACTACTGTGGGTGAATATGAGAAGGCAGACTGGAGGTGTATCTAACATACTTGGCTCTCTCTAATAAATGGGTTAAGCTAGTGCCTAATTTTTTGTGCATTTTTGATTTGTACCTTTTTTTTTCCCATTCCCTCAAAAATCTGCTCCCTGGCAGGGGGTGCATTGGTGACCAGATGGTGTGCCCAACTTTTTAAAGTAGCCTGCTGTCCTGGTTTGCTTGGGGTGAGTGTTTATCTTTCAAAAGGGAGTTACCACTCTTCACTGACAGTGCAGCTGTTAGAGGCAGGCAGTGCTGGCCACAAAGCTGGCATGATGGGCAAGGGTGGGTGGAGGTGGGTCGATGGGAGGCTGAGGCGTACCAGTTGTGAGTAAATACTGCCACACTCTTCGTCTTTTCCTTTGTTGGTTTTTGGGGTTTTTTGTACATGAATAAATAATAAAAAAAGCATATTTTGCACTGGCTCTTGTACTGTTGTGCAGAAGAAATCTGTATCTAGAATCTGTGCTCCAGTCAAAATGCAAATAAATCTGTTTGTAAGAAGCACGCTTTGGTCTCTGGTTTATTTGGTGCGGTTGGGCACAGGAGCGCCTCGGCATCGGCTGCTGCTCAATGAGGGGCTGGGCACCACCTCGGGGTGAGGGGGAGCAGGGGGTGCAGAGTGCTGGGAAGAGCATGTTGGCTGCAGCCAAATGTCCTGCAGCGATTTCCTCGAGTTGGGACTGCCTCCATTTCCCCACAGCACAGCGCAGTGCCCAGCTCGTGTTTGATCCGGTCACGGCACGAGGAGAAGCCTCATCCCTGCAGGGCTGTGACCATAGGCATGTGCTTGACTGGGGGCACCAGCTGTGTCAGATGGCAGCTGGCTTTGGTCTTGCAGTGCTCAGAAGGCACAGCCATTTCAGACATCAGAGATGAGCAGAGTCCCTCCTGACGGCAATGCTCTGTCCCATTGAGCAGCTGTGAGGCACATGCCGGCAGTGAGGCTTGGACTGTGGAGCATTCACAGTGGTTTGGCTGGAAGAACTCCAGTATCCTCTAAGGTTTAAACCATAGATCTAGTAACTTACATAGTCAGGAAATTAGCAGATGTTCAGAGTCATTTTCCAGTCAGAGAAGATGGAGCCCAGTTTGGAGATAGTATACTCTTCCAGCAGCCAAACTTCATGTCAAGGCAAAGTAGTGAGAATGGCTGTACAACCAGTGTAAGGGTGCTCCTTAGTCTGAATTGACCTCAAGCCATTTCAGCTCCTTTCCTCTGCTGAAGAAGTATTTGAATCTCAAAATTAGAAAACACATCTTGGGCCTTGGGTGTGAATAGCAGTTCATATGCAAAGAATAAGGGCACAGACAATGTTCCTAGGTAGAGGTTCAAGAGAATTTAATATCTTTTCCTACCAGTGACTCACGTGTCCCTGAGAGGAGGAAAGGGACTGTCTACCCCAGTTTCTGTTAGCTTGAAATTCCTCTGGAGGCAGAAGTCCAGCCATCTGAGGCCTGGTACTGTATTCAGCTGCTCCATGCATGGTGAGGCAGCACTGTGTCCCACAGGACTCACTCAGCTTCAGTGCAGCTTCAAATCCACATCGGGGCAGCAAGAGGGGATTTGAGGGGATTTGGGTGGGTTGTTCCCTGAGGGCAGGATGCTGGTAGGCACTCCAGGGTCCAAGGCTGGCATCTGGGCTCTTCAGGGCTGGCTGGAGGGCGCAGAGTGTGGGGGGTCACTGGCAGCAAATCCTTGGTGCCTTGGTGGGTGTATGAGCCCTGCCTGCTGCAGGGGCCATCCCTGGGGCTCTTAGGAGCTGGGCATGAATCTCCCTGATCCTGCAAGGTGGGAGTGCCATGTGCATGGAGAGTTCCTACCAAACTCCACACACAGCTATCCCTCTCCTGTAAGCCTGGCCCATGTGCTGGCAAGGGTTGGTCAATGTGGAAAGGAACACCAGGAAGGTTTTTACCTAATACAAAGGGTTCAAGGACTGGGAAAGTGGTAATTCTGCACAATAGCATTTCTGTGGGAAACACATGTAAACAACTTCGAATAGATCCAGAAGTTAGCAGCAGCTATAGGACTGGACAGGAATTCTTAAGAGCTTTTAATGAGTGAGGAGAAACAAGACTTAGGACTGGAGCTGTTTAGTCAAAGCATTGACATAGTATCATCTAAATCCTCAACAGAAAGTAAACATTTTGAAATTAATTTTCTAATTCCCAAAACAATGCAGTCTTTCAGCTAGATTAGTCACAACTATAGAGCAGACAGGGAAATACCACCTGTCATACTCGTCCTGTAAAGAAGCTATATGCTTCCAGGCTTACCTGAGTAGGAAAGATTTGATCCTGCAATAAATTAAATTGCTGAAGGTTTTTTTAGTATATTACAGCAGAGGCTGGTTGTCCTGATCAAACTGGAGTTTCAGACAAGTGTTGACTCCACTGCTCCCCAGAGATGTGTGGCCCAGGGAGGCAGGACTGTCTCATCCTATCCCATCCTAAATCTTCTATTTTTGGCTGTTGCAATCAGTGCCACTGTCCATTTTGCTGTCTAGAAAAGCCTCAGTTCTGATTTATCTGATATTAAGTAATAAGCAAGTATGATGCAGCTGGAAAAAAGTTTGATTAGCAAGAATCCAAAATTAGCTGAGCACATTAGTGCACTGAGAAATAGTTTTTCCAGTGACAATTTAAATGCTGAAGACTTTGATGTAGAGAAGAGACGTGCTAGAAATATTATGTTGGATACACTTAAAAAAAAAAAAAAAGCAATGTGAGAGGAATTCCTCCTTGAAAATATTTTCAAAGCCTACTATCTCCCAGAAGAAAGTTCCTGGATGGGCTGGCACCACTTGGGGAATTAAGATCTCCATGACAACACCTAATGGCTTAACCTGTGGTAGTAAAATAAGGGAAAAGTTAAGTTAAAAGGTGAGCCCATGACTCAGTGCAGGTAGGAAATCCTGGCTGAGGGTGCATGGCCAGAGCAAACCCAGCACAAAGGCTTGGAGGCCACATGCATTGAGCCAAGGGTGCTCAGCTGTCCTGAGGACAAAAACATCGGCCCAGACAAAATCATTCCAGAGCAGCCCACAGTTTCCCTTTTCCATCAGATTCACCTCATTTCACAGCAGTGCCTACGAGGCCACAACTCTTGTTCCTCTAGCAGCCATAGTTATTTACTGCCACATGCATGGCTTGAAAGAAATGAAGAAAGAAATGTATCCCCAAAAGAAAATGTGGGGATAATTTTGGTGATTGTTGAAGTGATTACTGGGGGAAGAAAGGAAGAGACATTCTTTTTTTTATAAAGCTTTGGCTCCCTTTTGGTCCTTCCAGCCCTTGCCAATGTTTGCACTTTTCAATTCTCCAACAGTTGATTTTTTGATCCAGTTATGGTGATGGTTTGGTCACTGCTGGCCAGCTACACAAGCAAAGTAATTGAGAAAATGAACCTTTGGATTCTTGGAGACTCCCACTTTAAAACAATGAAACCATTTTTTCTCTCTCATGAACATCTGTCATCTTTCAGGCTCCCATGCCCACAGGTGATAACTCTGTGTCTCCTTCTGTGAAAATGTCCTTAAAATTATATTTTTGTGCAAAGCATCTGAGCCCCAGTGGTGCAAAGAGCATGACCAAGAGCCCAAACTCAGACCCTGGGCCAAAGAGATGGATGAGATAATAAGGGTTTAGGGCTGTGGAGAAAAACTAGCATGACACTTGCTTATAAAATTAAATTCTTATGACATTACAGTGCTGTGAAACTCAGAAACCCCCAAACCACCAGACTCTTGGTACATTCCTGACGGGTGGCCACCACTCTTGGTTGAAAAAATATGGGAAATGTGGGGAGGTGATTTCAGGTTTGAGAAGGGAATAAATAAAAGACATATACATTTTAAAAAAGGAATTCCATTCTATACACCCACAAAGCACAGGAAGAATGGTAAGAATTTAAATACCACGGCAGCACTCTGCCACGTGTTTTCTCTGCAGTGTCTGATTTTTAGCTTAATTCTTCCTGTGGAGATTTATAGCTGAAGTGTGGGTCAGACATTAGGTAAAACATTAACAGGCCATTTTGATAGTCAGGAGTACAAGACACTAAGCCCCATCCCAGCAGAGTGTCACAGCCGGGGTCCTTCTTCAGGTGTTTCCTTGTCACCTTAGCTGGGTGCCAGGTGGGTGGAGGGCAAGGAAGCTGACAAGGAGGTGTTGGGGAAGGAATTGATGGCCCTTAATTAAGAGTGACACTTTTTCACCCACATTTGACTTTTTAGGTGGTCTTCCAGGGAAGCCAGGGCTGAAAATACCCTTTTTGCTATAGCTGGGAGGATATCCTGGGAGGTGCAGATGAGCCAGCAGGTGTTCCTGGGAGTTTTGATTTCCCAAACTGGCCCACGGTGGGGTCAGCATTACTAGCTTGGACACAAGGAGCCCTCCCTGCACCTGCTCAGGAGACCTGGCTTTATAAACCACATCCTTCCCTCCTTTGGTGGTGGAGTTGGGGGCAGAGCAGGGGTGGTATCTCAGGTGAGTGGTTAAAATATTTTATTATTAAAATAAATTTAAATTTAAAAATTTATGTGGGTCATAAATTTTAAAGTCATTATTGTGGGTCTTTAGTTTAAAGCCATTATCCCTTGTCCCATTTCATAAGTTTTGCTAAAATGTTTGCCCTTTGAGTATGGAAAGCTGCAATAAAGCTCCCTAAGTGTCTGTACCAGGTCCCACAGCATGAAAATCCCTAATGCTTTCCCCACCCTTGCAGTATTTTCCCCTCTTCTCTCTTTGTCTCTCATTTCATCAGGGACTGGCAGTGCATGGTTCATGCCAGCTGTGATACAAGGTTTTGCTGTTAAATGAAGCTATGGCATAGTCTGGAGAAGTTTTGTGATGGGAGCAACTGGTGATGGTTTTTTAGTGAGTGGTGCTCCATTGTTCCTTCTGCTGTGTTCCTTAAGGGCCTGTGTGACTCCAGGTTTTGCCTTTCTGGGTGTGTAAATGAGACAAATCCTGAGCAATTCAGAGCAAAACTCATCACATCTCAGCTGTCCAGGCCATAAAAATGGTCAAGTCACTTTCTGTCCCCAGACTCTAGGGCCAAACCTTGGTACAGCCAGCAGCATCCCCTGCAGCTGTGACCTGCGCTGATCCCTCCTGCTGGGGCTCACACCTCCCTCACCTGGGGCTGCTCAAGGAATTGCCAGCCCAGGGCTGGCTGTGCAGTGCTTGGCACGGCTGGAGCTGGAGAAGGATGCAATTAAGGCAATTACAGACTGGCGATTTTGCATTCAATGGAATAATTACTCTGGAAAGCTGGCAGTATGGGTGAAACTTGCTCCCAGCCTTAATATCAGGTTTCACTATCTTGCCAGAAAGTGTGATTGACGTCAACCTGTTATTGTGATAAAGGCTATAAACTCACAGGCTCATAAAGTAATTTAGTGTGGAAGGAGTCTTCAAAAGTCATCTGGGCTAGGCCAAAGGCTGCTTGTTGTGCAGGGTCAGCAGGGGAAGCCCATGGCCAGTGCTAGCCAGGCAATCCAACCACAGATTATAATATCCCATTCTTGCCTCAGAGAATTTATGAATCACTAAAAAACAATTTTTGTCTTTTCAGTGGTGGGTGGGAGAAAAGTAAAACAACATAGGTGTGCTAAGCCATAATTATCTTTCAGTTCATCCCTTAAGAATGTCTATTTAGAAATTATATTTTACTTTACTTGGGATATATTTATTAATTTTCCCCAGCAAATAGGAAAAATATGACTTGGCAACCACTTTCTACCAAGTTGGGCAGTTCTTGTGGTGGTGTGTTTGCCAGCTAAAGATGGAGCTGGACACTAAAAACTTAAGGTTGTACTTGCTAACAGTACTGCTTCACAATGATGGGTGGGATTGGCAGTTTGAGGGGCTTTAAATTGGGGTGAAACTTCAATGGATGAGCTTTTCCACACTGTGCAGATGCCATCATGCTCCACATGTCCCTGGCAGCGCAGTCTACATCTTGGGGAGCCTGGGGAACCTGTGCTGTGGATGCATTAAATCTCCAAACTGGGTTCTTGTGCAATTGGTTGTGTGTGCTGCAGATTCTCAGCTCTGCTTGCTTGTTCTGATGTTTCCAGATGTGAGAGGTTGCATTAACTTGGCTTATTTTTTTTTTTTTTGTGCATGATGAAAGAACACACAATTAACAGGAGAAATGGTTCTGGAGTTGGTGGATAAGAGATGCTTATCCTTAAGTTAGTCTTGAAGTAAATAAAGATGTGAGTTGTTTTCAGTGCATTTTAATTTGGATGGAGAGGCTGCAACTGGCAGGGCTTTGTATCCTGAAACTAAGGAGAGTCTTACAAGCTGAGCTTGGATCATGGGCTATATAAGCACAAGAAGCATTACATGGTGCCTTCATGTGTCTTCTTTGAGGAAAATCATCATTGTGTTCCTTCAAAAAGGTGGAAAATTCTAGAGGGAACTTGATGGGAAAACTAAATCACCCAAGTTGTGGCCATGGACTTCACACTGAAGAGTCCTGTTCTAAGTGCAACTCTCTCAGAAGAATGTGAGATGCATGCTAGAAAGGGTTTTGACTTTAGGAAGATTTAAATGTGGAAAATGGCATAAACTGATGATGATAATAAAATCAGTTCTATGTTTCAGGTTTTCTCCATTTAAAATCTTACTTGACATATTTTCTACTCAGAATAGTCCCTGCCAACATTACTGAGCATCTGTAGATACTGTGGTACGTTCAGTAGTAAATGCATCATGGAATTTAATTTCAAGCTTCCTTCAAACAGTCTACCTGTGACTGATAAAGCTTATGGAAAAGAAAAGATTTATTCTGTTTCATAGTGATTTTTTTGGCGTAATTGATATTTAGGGTGAAAATATTACTTAAAAATTGCAATTCAACAAATCATAAATTTAGGCTTTGCCATTCAAAATTACTCCTGCCTCATTTTCAAAATAGGATATTCTGACACTGACTTCTTTCCCCTTGGCAGAGTATTACTAAATTCATTTTTCACCTCAGTAAATTAAAGGCAGCAGAGCTGGGTAAAGCACTAATAGCTTAAGGTACATTTTTATTTATCAAGTTATTTAGCCTGTACACTTTGTTCTCACTGCTTTGAGAACACAAACTGTTTTCTGAACAGGTACTTGACATGATGGCTTGGCCCCAAGACCCATGGAATTATGTTTGATAGGTCTGGAAGCCTCCTGAGTATTGTTGCAGCATCCCTGGGACCAGTTCAGCTGAGATCTATAGGGTTGATAGGAACTTTCTTAGAATTAAATTTAAGACCAGTCTTTGCTAACTATTATCTGTAACACTTTATATCTTCATGTATTTTTAGTGGAGTGCCTTTGAAAGACCTTAAAAAGACACAGTGTTTTTCTGGGGAAATTTAATGTTGTTGAGTTTTCTCAGCATATAAAAGGCAGCCATGCTTGGTATGTCCTAGTTCTTGCAAAAGTCGCTGAAAAATGGCAAGATTTTTTTTTACACTTTTGTTATGTTCAGATGGACTTTTGGGGGCTTGATGATTTCTCTTCCACATAATCTTTATGAAGAGGGAAGTTCTGTAGTGCAAACATAGTTTTGGTCTGATAGAAACCTGTGGCAGTAACTGAACTGGGGAAGCATGGCTGATCCCTCTTTTCCACAGGGAGGAGATGGGATGGGTGTGCCTGCTCAGTGTTTGAGGTGTGCACACCCTGCAGCATCCCTTCAGTGGTGGTCAGTGAAACAGCCCTGTGTGCTGGCCAGGCAGTGCATCCCACCACACTCACCAACATCTGCCCTGTGTATTCTTGAGTAAGAATTTTTCTGTAGCACTTGATACCCAGAAATATTTTCTCTTTGAAGGGCTTGCCTGAGTATTTAGATATTCCCAAGTAGATCCAAAGATTTCATGGGTTGATAAATATTTTCCACAGCAAACTATGACTGAGCTGTAGGGTTGGTTTTGCTGGACAGCTGCAAAAATGGATGAGGTGTATGTTGTACTGCAGCTGAAACTCTTGGATGTTTGTATCAGCCTTCCTGAGGGTCACTGGAACAACACTTAGAGATGCTAGTGGAGAGAAAGTCCTGCTGGAGCAAATAGTGGGGGAAGTTATTCAGGAGTACTCATGCTTGTAGCAATTCTGTCCTTAGATCTATTGATCTTCTTTGTGTGTGCTCCTTTTCCACCTAATTTGGCACAGCTCTGTTGCCAGTTGGTTGCTGAGATTATGATGTAGGGATTGATAAGCACTTGCCAGCATTCAGAAACTTTCCATTCCCACACTTTGCAAGCCCTGGCCATTTTTCAAGCCTGTCATTTGAAGCTGTTTGAATCATGGTAGAACAATGACAAGTGAGGGAGAATCTGTTACTACTGATATTTATCTGGGAGCCTCCTTTGGTGCAATTACCAGCTGGGGAGATAAAAAGTGTGGTGCAAAGATTGTGTTTGGATGATGGTCAAAAAACAGAGGTTAGTGCACTCTACGAGGAGATGGGGAGTGCTGGACCAGCACCAAGCAGTCACAGATTATCACACTGAACAGGCTGGGTCCTCCATGTGGGAAAATGGAGCCCGGGACAAGGAGCAGAGAGCCCTGGCTTCACCTGTTCCCACTGTCACTGGAAATTTAGGGTTCAGAGGTGGAACTCCCTGCCCTGTTCAGACAATATTTGATATTGATGCACAGGTAAGATAGGAGCCATGGGCAGTCGCCAGTGAATGCTGTGACATTTCCTGTCTTGTTATCCTGTGAGCTAGCAAGGGGTAAAATCCTCATGTAGACATAGTGAGCCTGTTATTCAGTGCTTTGCTGATCAAAGAAAACCTTTCCTCCTCCCTGGCCTTGTACATTTCTGTGTTCAGGTGTTGAGTGTCCAGACAGTCCCAGGAGCTGATGTGTGTGTGTTAATGACCACTCACTACACACTTGTAGGTAAGATCAAAAAACACTTGCCATGTTATTCCTCTTCCACAGTATTTTGTTTCCATGCTCCCCCCTCCCTCCCCTTTATTCTTTTTTCAGGTTTTGTGTGTAATTTGCCCTACTCTTGCTGCTGACCCTGCCCTGCTTGTCTGTGCTTGGGATGGGCTCTCATACCAGGACTGCCCCACAGAGATTCCTGCCCTGCATTCCGTCTGTGCCTGGGCTATGGTGTGAGCCCTGTGCCAGGCTCTGTGCAGGGACTACTCCAGGTTAGAAATAAATGACTGGCTGTGACTTGGAAGGATTTCCTAATCTGATTCATCTCATAGCTACAACAATGGGCAAGACAGTGTGTTTGAGGTGGCTGGGGAAAGAAAATGCACGTTCAAGTGTGATAGTAGCAGCCTCAGATGAAGAGTGTCTGTCTTGTCTTCTTTCAGACAATACAGAGAGGCCAGCAGTGAAGTTGTGCTGCACCCTGGGGGGCTGATTTTGGTTTTCAGTGGGGTGTGAATGAGGGGCCACATCTTCAACCTCTGTGAGTAACCCCTGTGATGGTTTAACTTCCATCTTCCCACCACAAAGCTGTGGTTGCCCTCTCAGTCCCTTCACAGGATGTCTCTGGCACAGGTGATGGCAAACCTGGGTTGTGAGAGGGGTGAACACTTGAAGAGAAATGTTTTAAGCAGGGTCAGGTGCCTGATCTGATCCCTAACACCCCATCCCTGGTGCTGAGGCCCATCAGCAGGAGAGCTGGGGTGCATGGCTTGGCTGTGCCCTGCCAAGGCCAGGGGTAACCCGAACTCTTTGCTGCTCCTTGGGGAAGGTGAGCATGAACTCATCAAGTGGTTTATGTACCTGATGGAGCTTCTCAGCCAGGGATGAGGCAATAAGTTATTAAAAATCCACAGGCCATAGAGAGACAGAGCAAAGTTTACTGTGGGAGCAGGCAGCACTGTGGATCCAGAGTTATGTGCAGCTTCCTGCAGCAAGTACAGTGCAGCCCCAGCTCCTTACACTTGAACTTCCTTTAAAAAGCAATGTCAGTACCATTATTACTTGATATGGGCTACTATTTAATCAGCTCCCAGTGGAGCCCTCACTATTTTCATCCTTCCACCAAGTACAGCTCCTTAAAAGACAAACAAATTCATGGTCTCTTTTTACTTTCCCTTGAGACACAGCTGTAAAACAGCCAAAGCCCTCAGTATCTCTCAGTGATTTTGTTAGTGCTCTCAAAACCTCACACTATGTAAAGCTTTGGGATTGCTCAAACCAGGAAACCTGACACAGAGCTCTCTTTTTATCTGCAAAAAAAGATATTGTGTCATGGATTTTTAGGAATAAAGCTGCAAAACAGCTTGATGTGGGTTTTTCTTTCAACCAAAACAATGTGTTGAAGCATTCCAGATGTGTCAGTTTACTGAAGTTCATGGGGTGTGTAGAAGTCTCAAGATCTTCTACCTGCAATGACACATAAATGCCAGAGCCACTAATTTTGCTTAAATGCTTATGTGCAACTTTTTCCATAAGGTTTGACTCAGAACTGCTCTTTTGAGATGAGTTATGGATGCATCAATTCCTAGCAAGACAGCATGACCACAGTGGAGACTTAGTGCATGTTCTGGTTGATCATCACAGGTAGCCCTGCTGTGGCAAAACTGCTTTCAGATGGGATTTAGCACTGCACAAAACAAACTGGGAGATGTGGTGGCTTGGCAAAAGTGGGGTAGTTGATGCACAGACCAAATCCTTACCCTGCAGTATTTTTTTTTTTTAGGTATTAACTGGGAAAAACCCCAAACACAGAGCTCTTGTCATTCTGCAGGGCAGCATGGAATAAATGAGCTAGTTTGTTTTAGGCTGCTCACAGACCTTTTCAAACCCAAATTCCAATTGCAGAGGCAGAAATTCCTCCTTGCAAATTCTGAATATGGGCAGTGGTAGAGAAATTGTAGATTTTCAGTTGTGAAGAAAGCTGCTAGTAACACCAGATCTGGAAAATTGTCTTTCAGAAGAGAAAAAGTGACTTTTTTTTTTCTTTTTTAGTATGAGTATTGCCTGCTGAATACAATTAGCTTTTTCCTGTAGGGCTAATGAATAAGAATTTATTAGGAACCATTTTATTTCTAGAAGAATGTACTGCATAATTAAAATTTCTGATAAAGGAAAGAGCAGTTTGAGTTATCCTATGATGACTAGATCAAAGTTGAGAACAAGACCAGTCAATTCTGTGATTTCTGGCTATGGAAGAGATGCAGGCATATGCTATGATTTGGGATGTTCTTCACATCACAATCTAAAGGTGTTTCTAAATGCTGTGGCCACTGTTGTTGTTATGATCTGTTGTGAATCAAGAAGCATCACTTGATTCTTGACTCATTCCACTTGATCTAAAGCAACTGGATTCCCTGAGGGGATGCAAATGTTTGTAGGTGAAGGGTAGGGTACAGGTGATCAGGGCAAAATCTGTGGTAGAGACATCATCTTTTGGTATTATATTTGGGAAAAGTTGACAGGTTTTGAGGCATGAAAGAACATTTTCAGCAATACTGCCTTCTCCTTACAGACAGTGCCTTGCCTCTGCCCTTATACCATCACAACCACTTCTGTTTTCTCAAAACTTTCTTGGTTGTCTTCAAGCATCACCCAAAACACTTCTTGTTTTTCCTGCAACTCAAAATACAAACAGTATCACCATTGGTTTGTGTACAGCAATAATCCTGATAAGATTTCTTAGGAACCTCAGCAGAACAAGTTAGAAGTAATTTCATTGACGCAGTTCTGTGGCGTGCCGAAATACATCAAGTTGTCATTTATGGCATACTTGTTTTCTTTCTTTGTCTTGATCCAAAGACATAAAAAATGGTAATGGATTATTTGTGGTGTTTGAAGAAAAAAATGTTCTAATCATATGGTTTAGGTTTCTTTCACTTCTGGCTGCAAGGTCTGGAAATAATTAAACCTACTAGACTCAGAAAGAAATGCATATGGAAAGAAAATATCTGGAGGCAGAACTTTTAAATCTATTAAAGGGAGTGAGGAGTGAGTAAATAATGTATCAAGATGAACCAGCCAGGGGATCACTGGCTTTGGGCCCTGGTTTATAGGTCACATTTATAGGAAGAGATAGACCTGAGGTCTGCATAGTGAATGGCCCCAAAGCTGGGGCATCAAAAATCTGATTTGAAACCATCTCTAGTGAAGGTACAGATCAAGAGATGGTTTTAAAGTATTATAGGGTTAGTAACAAAGAGGATAAGTGTGACATTAGTCTCTTTAAAACACCTTGAATTAGGAATGTGGATAATGATGGTTGGAAATGCATTTGCATCTGGATCAGCCTACTGATGTGGGGGAACAGAGCGATGGTGTTATACACACTGTAACCAGCTCCTGAATGGCTTCCAGATCATATTGGAAGATAATTGTTTGTACAGCTGGATCTTCTCTATCTGCTTTCAAACCACTCTGCAACCATGTGGAGAAGATTTTATTATATTTTAAATCTGGGTATCTTCAGAATATTCCAATACCTCCTGAGCTTGGAGAAAAACTCTAATTATTGCATAGCTCCAAAACCTCTGGACTGGAAACATTTGTACATCTCTGTGGAAGGAATATAATTCCTAAAATGAACCAAGTCCTTAAGAAATTAGAGTGTTTCCACTCTTAAGGCCCTCTAAGAAAGCTCAAGACAAGGTGTTCTTAATTATTTTAATTTTTTTAATTCCTTGGTGCACACATAGCAATCTGGCTGTGTAATTGCAGAGTTATTGAAATAAATCTGAGAATCAGGATGTTACTTTGGTGGTGGATGAAACAATAGTACAACTGTCATAAGAATGCTAGAGGTTTTTGGATAAATTACAGAGTAAAAAAGGTGCTTACATGCTTTGAACAGTGACTGGTGAGGTTTTTTAGTAACAGTAATTTTTAATATATTTTACCATACACAGATTCCTTCCATTAAAAGCCTTGGCCTGATAAAAATATGGCCTTAGTATAAATTGATCTTTTTATTTCACAACATCAAGCTCTTAAGAAGAGGAGAACATAGTGGTGACATGCAGAATGCAGAGTTTTTTTCTTGGCAGTGGTGGACAGCAAATCAAGATTTATAACAAAACAAACATATTTTACTGAAATGAATTGGAGGCAGGAGCTGGTCAGGATGAGTAACATGCTAATAAAAAGTCTCAAACTTCTCTGTCTGACTGGATCCACCCAGAGAAAGTTCCTTCAACTCCATCAACACACACAAGAACTTCCTAACTGCAGAAGTACCACTCATGCCAGCCATAAGAAAGGCAAAAGGATGGGAATGGGAGTGGCTGTTGGTGAAAACAAAGGTTATCAGGAATTTTGTCTAGTATTGGAGAAGCTGTCTTTTTGGTGGGAAAGAAGGATATGCAGAAGATGCTGTGCCAAAGTGCAATTTGTAGTTGCTCTGATGGGGAGCCCTGGCAAGCCCCCTTTCTTTTTCTGGACCCAAATTTCTTCTAGCAGAACTGGTCCCTTTCCTTTGTGCTACTGCAGAGAAGGCAGTGACAGCAAGGCTGAGCAGGAGGAAGGATGGAGTAAGAGCTGGAGGCTGATCGCTGCTTTGGGACCTTCTTGCAGGCTTTGGTTATTGCATTTCTTCTTTCTTATTAATTGTTTTCTTTCTTTCTTTTTTTTTTTTTTTTCATATTCCCCCCAATTTATGTCAAACTGTCTTGGATTACAAACACCAAGGGCTAGTTTGAGTTACACTCCCATTACATTTTCAGAGTATTACTGCCTAGCAGCAATCTGCTCCAGGACAAGTCTGAGGCTCAGGCTCGATATAGTTTGGCCCCTTATGGAAAGGGGTTTTTGTGACTGCACTGCTAGGGAGAGGGGCAGCTGCATGCAGGGAAGCAGCCAGGCTGTGGGAAGTGAGCAGCACAGGTGTGGGATGGATGGACGGACGGACGGACAGATGGATGATGTGGAGGTGCTCCCATGCAAGCCAGGGAGGGAACTGTCTGGGATGGGCTGTGAGCACAGAGTGCTGCCTGAGGGGACAATAGAGGATATCCCCTAAGCCAAACCTATACAATATTTTATCCCACCCTGCAGGCCTTGGGGAACTGCCTGGTGTGACTTGCTTGGATGCAGCACTGAGCCCTGCTTTGCTCACAGTCCCACTGGGCTGTGGCTTGTGCTCCTGTGCCTTTGATGACTGACTGATGTCTGTCAATCACTGTGCCTGTGCTTTCAGTTCTCACCTGGGCTCCCACTTGCACCTGCTATGTATGAAGAGGCCTCTCTGCTTTGCAGCAGCCCACAGAGATTTTGTGCTCTGGGCAGAGGTGCAAAAGCCATTGCAGAGCAGTGCTGCAGTGCTGCCCTTGTTCTCGTGTCTCTTTTGAGAGCCCAGTGCCTGCTGTTCGGTTTCCACCAGCAAGTTCTCACAGGACAGACCCTTTGCATCTGACAGAGGTCTCATGTCCTTGGTGCTCATGTGGTTGGCTGGTGGGATGCTCAGGGAGCAGTGTCCTCCTCCTTGCTGCTGCAGAAATGTTGCATTTCTGAAATGAAGTATGTTGTTTGCATGTCAAAGGGCACGGGGCATTTTCACAGCTCTCCTGGCAGCCACAGGCTTGGCATATTGCAGGCTGAAGAACTGCCAAGGGCAAGCATTCAGAAAAAAAATTTTTTAAAAAATCCCTTGCAGGCAACTGCCAGAGTTTGGTGCCAGGTTAATCAGAACTCCCCATTGTCTCTGTGAGACAAATGTTCTGATTAAATCTATTGTTGTTGGGCTTGATGGGACAAAGTGTTACTGAGTTACATCACAGCTATAATGTGGAAACTGGAACACAGCACAATTTATGGTGGAATGTTCCCTGGTATTGTTCAGAAATATCACCACAGAAGAAGTTTGTGGGAATGATTATTTGAAAGCTGCTGGTCTAACAGTGGCTTGAGCCCAGCTCCAGGGTGTCTAACTAGGCTCTGCTCCATAGCTTAAGTAAACTACTTAACCTCCCTGTTTCTGCCTTGCCCTTTATGAGCAGTGGTGTTAAAGTGTTTGTCTGCCTTCCTGCAAGGATCTGTTCATGTTTCCAGCTGGCTCTGGTTCGTGCACCCGCGCTGGTGCTGCAGAAGTGTTGCTGTGTCTGCTGGACTGGAGGTTTTCTCTTCTGTCTGTCCAACCTGGTCATTGTGTTCTCATTGCTGCAGCATCTCAGAGGTGACTGGGGGTGACCTGAGTCCTGCCTGCTGGGGCTAACATGGCAGAGAGATCCTGGCACCCACTGCTTCCACAGTTTGCTCTTGCAGTCTGCAGTCCAGCTCCATGGGAAGAGCACTGGGACTCCCTGGTCTTTAAACAGTGCTGGCTTAAGGACTGTTTTAAGCACAGTGCTGGCTAAAGGACTGTGTGGTTCTTAAATGTGGAAAAGAAGCAAGTAAAGTGTTGGTTGTGCAAGAGGCAACACTGATGAGACCTCAAAAAAGCTATTGCAGGACATGAAAGAGGTGGAATCAGACTGTCTTGTCTAGCCACCTTATGTCACTTAATAAAAGACAGATATCCATGAGAGGTGTAGTGCATGAGATTGCATCCATCCATCCATCCATCCATCCCCCCCATCCATCCATCTATCCTCACACAGCCTGAGTGCTGCTGGTTCCTGGCTGACCTTAGTTAACAGGGCTCACTGAGGTGTCCCAGCACACTAGATAAGTTGAGCAACCTTAGGGTCACCAGTGTTAAACTGAACACTGAAATTTGGAGAGAAGGTAATCTGTCTCTTTCTCACTGACTCTTTTGTGTAGCAAACAACAAGGTTTGCATGAGCACCTTCTGACATTTGATAATGTCATCTCTGCAAAGTGTCATTGTATTGGAGAACAGGAGACAGACTGGACTAAAGGCACAGGAGACTGAGGAAAACAAGTAACAGAGCATCCAGGGGTCTTAAATGAAGCCTGGGTGGAATCTAGCTGGTCAGGTTTTCCATGATAACAGATCAGAATATCTCATCTTATGTCTGTAATTTTTTGAAGATGCTCTAGGTTCCTAAACTCTGAGGAAAATGTTTTCATGATGCCAAAAATTCTCAGCCTTTGATGGCTCTCCCTGAGCTGGCTGAGTTGCCTGTTCTCCCTCTTGTGCAGTTTGGGGTGGAGGAGAAACAACACCTTCCTTTCCTTTGTCTTGTCTTTGCCTTTATCTTTTTTCTGTTTTTTGTTTTGTCTTACCTGTGTTTGGAGACAGGGCTGATTTACAAGCTAAAACAAAGCAGCCTGTGGCATCAGGGAGCTTTCATATTGTAATCACCTGGGTTGTGTTGTCATAGCTTTGTTGGTATTTTAGCCATAGACACACCACTCTCACTTAAGGCACAAAGACCATGCTGTAAGCTCATTTTGCTTGGCAGTATATGCTTAAAAATGAAAAGGTTTCTTTTTGTCACATGTGTTTAATGTATAGGCTAATTAGAAAGGAATGTTAACATATGGCATTAACCACCAGCTGCAATATAACAGCAGAGCTAAATTTGGTGATAGTGAAGGGGCATAACCCAAGTACCCAGACCAGCAGACAATAGTTAGTGTAACCAAAAAGGGTTTGTGATATCAAAACAAGTGGGAACAGTTCAGCTGGCAGCTTGTAGATTGACATTAGGATCAGAGGTGTAGACAGAAATGAAAAAATAAAATGAAGTGATGGAACAGTTTTGAAAAGAGACAACTGCATGGATTAGTTGCCTCCTCAATTGATGAAGTTAGTTTGAGTACCAGCTGGTGAAGCTCTACCAATGATTTTCATGAGCCATGACAACTTATAGTTTACGGGCTACAATGGAGGAAAGTGCTGAAAATGTGTTCAGTGCTGTGAGGAATGGATTCAAGATGATGTGAGCGAGGGGTATGTGGTGTGTTCTCATCCCTGGAGGGGAAGAATAAAACAGTCTAAAACCGTTTTGGGAATAGCATCTCAACATAGTTGCAAGGACACCACAAGAAATAAAATATTAATTGGAGAGCTTCCAAAGATGGGAAATTATTGACCCAGAAACCCTGTTTCTTTCAAAGAGCAATGACATTAGAGAAGTTCATAAAGACACTAGGCATGGTAAAAGGAAATTCTACCAGCAGTGAACCTGATTGTGGGTCCTAAGCACTGAATATTATAGCAATATATAATGAGGCAAAACAGTGATCTGGGCTGTTCATGTCAGAGTATCTGGTGATGAGACTTTTTTCATCGATGAAAATCAAAGAGAGAAAATAGCTCAACATACAGAACGACTGAAGCCTTCCTGAGGAGAAAATAAGGGGGGGAATTTAATGTGTGCAAAGGAAATAAGATGCCTCCTAACATTAAGGAAGAAATTAGTGGCAGATGAGAGGAATGAAGCACTAGACTCAAGCCTTCAGAGAAAAAAATATGCCAATTTTTTGACTTGGGAATGCAGACATTGCATGTGGGGGATGACAGTATCTGCTGAGATGTGGCGGTGTAATGCTGTTACCAAACACACTGAATTAACTGGGTATTTTTCTCAAGATCCAGATTTGTTTAATGTCTGTAACTCCTATATTTTTATGAGATGTATTATACTCTGCCTTTTCTAGAAGACATTTATTAGACAGAGAATGTCAGTGGTCAGAACAAATGTTTCCTTGAAGATGAATTTATGGTATTTTGGATGTAGTCAGATGATAACTTTAGCTAAGCTGAACAGGACTCAGGAGTCACTCCATGCAGATGTTATTGAAAGAAACTCTCAGTATTCAGTGATGCAGCTCCACACAGATCTGCCTTCCAGAAAAATGCCATCTCCCTTGCCTGAGAAACTGAAATACTTAAAATAAACAGTGACTTAGGAACTGCATGGGGCCAAAAGCAGTTTTACTGTCGCTGCCAGACCCAGTGCATGATCCTGCTGTGTCTCAAGGCCTGGCAGAGGTAAGATCTTGATATACACAGTCTGGTTTTTCATGTCAAGAAAACTTGGATGCATTGGCCTGGAGGAAGCTGTGGTATTAGCCAATAAAGAAAAATGGACCTGGTCTCAGTAGATCAGGAAGTGCTTGGTCTTGCACTGTCTGGTGCCAAAACCATTCCAGGTAAAATGGCAATCTGTGCTTAGGAGTCATCTTTAGCCCTCCAAAAATCAAGTACCTTGTCTAAGCAGTGATTTCATATCCCACTATGGTCATCTTGCATGGAGTGACTGGTCCAGCCTGCTTCAGGTGGCCACACATGTTTGAGTGAATCCTGTTTAAATGCAGAAGGAGCCTGTGTGACCAGCATACACTGGTGATGAGCTTGTAAATGCTGGAGAGTGAATTAGTTGAGCCCAATCCTCCTTAAGTGTATCCCTCTCTTTTCTGGAAAGTGGAGAATTGCCCCAGTCTTCTCTGAGTGTCTCCCTGTGCAAAGCTGCAGTTTTATGTGCTTGGGTCGGTCAGTGTGATGCTCTTGAAGTGGGAGCATTCCAGCAGCCTCATTTCAGGCAGTTTTCTTGTTCAGTTTGATATTACATGTTTCTTAATATGTTTACAAATTGTGACTTCCTTTTGTCCTGGATTCTGCTGTTCCAGGCATTTTTATTTTCAGCTTTCTGTTTCACAAAATATCTGTAGCTTTTAATGGAATTGAAATGTACCTTAGAAGGGCTAAACATTCACCATCAAAATCCTTCTAGGAGTTATTTCATTATTTTGAAAATGTTTTAAAGTGGCTTGTTGGATTGCTAGAAGTGAGGCTAAGCAGTTATTTGCCTAAACAACACCTTAAGGTCTTTAAAACCCAGAAGAGGTGTAACCTACATGTCTGCTGCCCCCATGTTAGGTGAACTTTGTCCAGTAAAAAATACACCTGATACAAAATCATTGCTGTGTTATCTCCAGCTCAAGGGAATGAAAATAAAAATGCAGATTAATTTCTCACTCCAAGAACTGCCCTGCATAGAGCTAGGAAGGACACCCTCCATCAGCATGAGGTCTTTGCCTGTGCTGCCAACTTGACCGATGTTGCCCATTGGTCTGAATGGCCCAGTGGGTCCCAATTTCTAACTATAGTTAATGATGTTCTTGTAAGCATGGTCACAGATAAGATTGTCCCTTGGAAAAAGTCCTGGTATTAGGACTTCTGTCAGGCTTTGGACTAGTCTGTGGAGATGCAAGTTTGCTGGAAATGTTTGGCATGACATTTCAGTTTAGTCACCACCCCTGGAGGTATTTAAAAGCTGTGTAGATGTGGTGATTAGGGACATGGTTCAGTGGTGGACTTGGCAGTGCTGGGTTAATGGTTGGACTAAGTGATCTTAGAGGTCTTTTCCAACCTAAATGAACAGATTCTGTGATTCAGCTTGTCACTGCAGCCTGCTGTACTCCCTGCATGGTGCAGCCACACCCACAGTGTGGTTGTGAGAGGGCTCTCCTGTGGCCACCTAAACCAGCCTGGTGGCACTCCTTTGTCTTCCCCAAGGTGTGGAAGCTGTCTAGAGTGACAAGTACTGAGGATTTTGTGTGCCCAGCTAGAGACATGGCATCAGGCACCCTCATTTTTGTCTTATGGGTATTTTAAAGTAGCAACATATAAATCCATGTGTCACCCTAGGAAAGTCCCTGTGATTTAGCAGTAGAGAGACCACAGACACGTCAGTGCATCGCGAGGGAAAGCTGCATCACCTCGATGCCTGAACCCCTTGACTGGCACCTGCCTGCACCTCCAGCCTTGTGGGAGGCAGTAAATGCTGAGGTGAACTGAGGACACCCTCACAACAACTCCTGCTTTTATATAGGTGTTATCTGAGGCGCAGTTTACATGTGTGAAAGTATAGTAACCCCAGACTGATGGCAATCAGTACTATTGGCAAATAGTATCTGCTTATTGTCACTGTTGGGAGTAGTGTACAATTAGAAGGATTTTCATAGTTACCCAGCGCAGTGTGTCAAGGATCATTTCCCCTTGGCTTTCCTTGCAAGAGACTGATTGCTGATAGGGAGGACATAAATTTCAACCTGTTTGAGCTGGTTGTAGCCAGTTTTCCATAAACGCATTACAGTTTAACGCCAAGGAATGCTCTTTAGAACAGATGGTGAGAAGGAATGGCACCCATTCTAACCAGCATGGCTAAAGAAATTTTGGGTATGTTTTTGCAAAATGAACATCATGTATGCATATGTGTGTGTTCTTACATACAGGTAGTACTTTCATTTACATAATTCTCAGTAAATAATCTCAACTCGTTTTTCAGCAGTCAAATGCCTATAGAAATACCAACCATATTTTACTGCTGTCTTCTTGGTAATTTGCTCAGTATTATATAGACTTTTTTTCTTCCAGTGACAAGATGGAAATCATTCACATTGATATGGTAACTGTAGCTTTATTACTGTAAGTCTTCTGGTTTAATTTTTAGAGATAAGACATACAGTGTCCTGATGATGATACTGTCTGGAAAATGCTATTTTCTTTCCTTTATCACAGTACTTGTTTTACAATGGGCTGCCAATAAGGTTTAAAAAAGTTCTGAAAATATTTGAAAATCAATATATTCAACAATATATAATCCCTATGAGAGCATTGATTTCCTCTATGAAATACAGATTTCCTCTGTCCTAGTTTTAAGTCTTTAAACACCTGTGAATAGAATTTCATATGTGCCACGTTTGAAGAGACTCTAAGTTGTTCTGAGAAAATATGAATAATAATTGACTATAGAGCTGGCCAGCTGTGTTTTCAGACACAATTTGCACACATGTGCTCACACTCCTACAGGGCTCCTCCTTACATGCACTGTATAAAACATCAATTTCCACAGCAAAGGTGGTCTGTGGTTCGAGTTCTCACGTTTGCCCCACCAGTAACACGTGCTGACAGCAGTTTTCATGCTGGGGGGCAATTACAAACCTAGCTGAAGGTTTGTGTTTCTGCTAAGTGTCTGCAGTAGCAATGAACACCCTTGTTCCTCCAGAAAAACCTTCCCTGTAATAAGATCAGATCATCTTGTTTGGATTAGCAAGTTGTCAGTCTGGTTGTTGCTCCTGCTCGTCTTTAATTTCTAATCTAGTGACAAGCTGTGAGTTATTTGATTTGATTCTTATGGTGAATCCAGGGAAAAAACGCAATGCCTTGAGGATCACTGTGTAGCTGGGAGTGAAAAAGTATGTCCAGTTTGGAAGTCTGCTTTTTATGAACTCCTCTGTGATGATATGAAGTGCAAACTTGAAATCCCTGCCAGGGCAGTCTGAGAAATACAGATTTTATGAGATACTTAAGGAATTTGCAAACATTTTTGAGGGGAGAACCAACAGTTGTTTCAAATATATTTATCTGTGACCTAGAAAAATTGTTCTTGTGGTTTTGTGATCTAATGTGCCTTGTGCTATAGACGTCCACAATAATTTTTAATAACCAATTCATTACCAGTAGTCCAAATCTACGGACCAAAGACATCTTTAGTAGCCATAAGAGCTCTGAGAGCACTTCAATTACATTACACAAACAAGATACTACTGTGTATGAAAGAGCTGTACGACTTGTATTTTTGCTTCAGTTAAAATATAACCAAAACATAATCTTTTGTACATGGCCTCATGAAAGACTGAATCACGTGCAGCAGCACAGAATAGTGGCACTACCATAAAATTAAGTGGTTGTTAAAGGATTTAAGATATGGTCCTTAAAGTTTGTAAAAGGCACTTCTTCTAAATAGGGGATATTAATCTCCACAGTTCTAGCAATTATATTTTATTATACTGTGTCATATTTTATTTTTGTGCTTTTTGTCACGGCCAAAGCAACCGGTGTGTATTTGAGGTGTAGTTTTAAAGCACCAATAGTGCTTTTGGAAGTTGGCTGCATTTCAGTGGTGGGGAAGTGTCAAGTATTTGACTAAAATTTCAGCAGATTTGTAGCTTCCAATTCTATCATTCATTTGCCTGTTCAGCTGGGTTATGCTGCTTTTATCAGGTATAGGTGAGATTGACACTGGCATAGCGCCTTCACCTCTAGAGCTTTTAAAAGAGATTTAGAAAAATTAATGGGGGAAAGAAAAGTGCCCCAAAAAGGGGTGTTGGGAGAAGTCTATTTTTTCACACTAAGAGAAGTAAGAAACTCTCTCTGTCTTTAGCTTATGGTAGGGCAGGCTCCCTTTATCACCCTGAGTAGCCACCACAGCAGAATGCCATTTCTTCTTGAAGGGGCAGCAAGATGAAGGGTTTGCAGCTGAAGAGGGATGCTGGTACTTAAAAATAAAGCATGACTTTTAATGGGAGGGTAATTAGCCAAACTACAATGGGATGGCATTGATTATCTGCCTCTTGGTACCTACTGCATGAGGTCCTTGCTGAAAGGTATGTTTCAGTCATACCAAAGTACTATTTTAAACAGAAGAAGCCATTTCAGTAAATAGAAAGGGAACTTACAAGCAATACGATTCCTTCTGGCTTTAAATTCTCTGAATTATCAAGGTACTGCTGGTTGTTGCAGCCATGCCATTTATGAAGTTCAGACTGCACCTTCCTCCAGTGTGCAGTCCTGGGAAAAGACCCAGCTAGTCCAAGGCCAGATGCTCAAAGATTAATGTTTGATGTTTATTCATGTCTGCTACATTCAGTGGGTTTTATGCCATTATATAGTTCATGATACTTTGATCCTTTCTGGGAAGGTAGGTGTAAATGTGTGTTTTGTGTTGTTTTCCCCACTTTTGGAGAGGGATGTGCCTTGCAGTGAGGATGGTGATACATGACAGAGACCCATGCTGAGCTTTCTATGAGACGTCAGCCCTGAGCAAACATTGGGCTGAATATTTGTCAGAATCTGAGCCTTTGGATAACAGAGTTACAGATGTACAGTATTTTGTACTCCACCTCTTGGCAAACACACTCATTAATTGCCCATTTGGTAAAAAATCCTCATATATGCTGGTTGGAAAAAATTAGACGGGAAAACCTTTTGCTCAATTCTCAGAACGTGGGAAAGAAACAGGAACATGTGAAAAGTGTTTGGGAAACACTTGGATGAGTGGTGTATGAGTGTACATTAATTCATTATAATGAAAATTGCATCAGCTTTCTTTCTGGAGTTTTGGGGTTTACATATGATGCCCCCATGGCTACAAGGACCATGTGTTCTCCTCAGCTGACTGTAGACAAGCTGGTGAGGAGCACTGATGTCAGCAGAATGTAGCAATGCTCCCTCTGCTCCGTGCCTGGCCTCCCATGCTGGGGCTCGGCTCTCTGTGCCTGTGTTCTCACGACCATCTCTGGTTCCTATCATGGGGCACAAAACCTTCTCTCGGCAAAAAGGTCCTCCCTTGACCATCCTCCTTCATCTCAGTTGTTTGTTCCCAGATGAGTTATTGATCTGGTGCTGGTAGCCTTGAGCATTGTTTCCAAACAGCAGAGACAGAAGCTGCTTGGAAAGGCAGTGATGAAACCAGAATGATAATTGCTGTTAGTTATGAAGCATTTCTGCAGTCTCAACCAGGCAGGGACCAGTGGGTGGCCAAGGCATGGCTGAGGGACAGAACTGATCTCAAGATGAGAAGTTTGCTCATTTAAAGGTGAGTTAGGCATCTGATGGCAGGCCATGCAGATGGATTATTGGCAACAGATGTCCTTCCATAGACCTGTGTTTTCTCCAGCATTAGAGAAGTAGGGTGTTTTCTGAGCTTGCAAGTTGGAGTCTGCCTGAAAATGGTCTTTCTTAACCATTGCCAGTGGGACCACCTCCCTCTCTCTGCCTTGGCTCTCTGTGAGCCAGCTTTTCAACAGCCTCTACAGCAATCTCCCTTCTGAAATGTATTAGAGGAAAAAATTGCTAATACTGGAAATGACCTGTTCACCTTCAGATGCTTTCATGCAGGCTGTGTCAGGGAATTCATGTATTCTTTTTCAGTAATGAAGTAAGCTGGCAATGGAGAGTTTTCTTTGCAGGACATCATTAAACAGCCCACGTGCTGGGCTGGCCCTTACACATGTGCCCTTTTGCCCTCTGCTGGAACCAGCAAAAGGTGTGTCACAAGAACATCATTCCTCTGCATGAATCAATCCACTAACCCATTTTCCAGCAGCAGCACTAGGTTCCTCTGTTCCTTGTCACCCTGAAGCGCTGGGTGGATGCTGTCTGTGGCTGGGTGATGTCTCTGAAGCTGAAATGACCCAATGACCAGCCAAGCAGACTTTTGTCTCCAGCAAATGTGTGCAAGAAACTGCTTTGCCAGCATGCACATGGACTGCTTGGAAGGTGTTGCATTAGAGCCTCTTCCTAATGAGCTGTGGGCTCTGGGAGTTGTGAATTGGGCTAATCTTTCCAGGAATTTGACTCGAAAGCTTACCACATCTCCAAGTACAGGACATGCTCGTGCAAATGAAGAGTAGAGTGTCTGAACTCCCATTTGACTGTATTTATTCTAGATATTTATTTGCCCTTGTTTTTGCAGGACTTTTTAAAGTCCAGTATAATGTCAGATGTGCTGAATGCTGTAAAAAAACCCCGACTCATCAATCTTGATGGATTTTTGTTTGGCACTTATAGGTTAGGCCTGGAGACACAGCCCTTTTATAAGTGTGCTGTGTGCTTTTAAACTCGTATATAAGGACATTGAGGCATGAGGTTTGCATCTGCTTTGCACTGACCCATGCCTGCAAACGAACCAGCTGTATAAAACACACAGCAGAGCTGTGTTTTCCTGCTCCCTGTGATGGTCCCACAACCTGCTGAGGCTGGTCATCACCAGCCCTGTGCCCCAAATCCTGGAGATGGGGGCTGACACACTAACAGGGGAGCAGCTCCTGCTGCAGAAGGACAGCCCATCTCCTGCTGTGGCAGCTGCATCACCTGGAGCCCATCCTGTCCTTCTGTCAGGCTGTTTTTGCCATTCCAGCCTGTCAGTGTACCGCAGCCATCAGCAGAGACATTCCAGGGGAAGTTGTGCAACTGTGCCTGCTTAATCATTAACTGGGACGTTCTAGCTGTTAAAGTTTTTATTTATGTCTAGATTTTTGCGAGGGGAGACACTTGTTGGCCCGGGCAGGCTGGATTGCACACAGAGCTCTGGCGCTCAGCCGTGCTCTGCCCTGCGCACATGAAGCTGAGCAGTGCAAGGCTGGCCAGGATTGAGAGCAGAGCTCCCAGTGATGAAGGGAAGCAAAACTATCACTCCTAAGGAGCTCTGGCTTTCCTGAAGGTCCTGGCTGGGAGCTGCTCCATGCTGGATGTGTCAGCACGAGGAGCCTGCCCTAAAGGGGCAAAGCCAAGGCACAGGGGGTGACCCATGGCCAGCACTTGGGCACCTGTGTGTGGATAGTTGGGTTGTCACAGCAAGAACCAAACCCCATCTCAGTGGGAGGATTCCTGGAGGCTCTCTGGGGCTGGGGTGTGTGGGGAGGGCTGCAGGGGGGTGCAGATGGGGTTTTCTTTCCCCAGCATGTGGGGTTTGTGGCTCTTGCACTGGGTCTCAGAGCTCTCTTTTAGGCAATGCCGAGCCAGTTCCAGCTCACTCCTGGCTAGAGGTGGTTGGTGGGGAGATCATCCCTACTTCCTCCTTCATCCCCCACCTCATGCTGCATTTTACTGTTCAGCTGGGGCATATCTTGGTTTGAGTCAGTGTTTTGGCCATGCTGATTGATTTCAGAAATTTGTGTATTTGAAGCACTAAAACAGCATGGCTTGATCAGCAGAGAAGCAGTCTGAATCCCTGCTCATTTTCATGGGGTCTATTATGTCCCCGCTAAGCACCCCTCTCTGATTCACTGTCACAGTGGATATTTTGGAAGGTGTGAATGACAGCAGCTACAGCAGACCCCTCTTCACTGTTCTTTCATCTCTTGCTTGCAAGGTCCTGCCAAAGCCACAAGAACGGGGGAGCAGAGGTGAGAGCTGTCCCTGGGGCAGAGCCAGGGAGAGGGAATCTGTGTTCCCATCTCATCTTCCCTGCACCATTACCCCTGGGATCAGGAGCAGTGCAGCAAGGTTAAGGCAACATATTTTGCACCCAAAATCCACTGAGCAAGGAATCAATCTAGCAAACAATCTCATGCTCCACAGAGAAATCCTTTAGCTGTGCTTGCTGCTGTTTGTGGCAGTGCTGCACCATGGCTTCCCAGTGAAGTCACTGAGCCCAGCTGGGTGTAACTGAGGGTGGTGCTCACATTGTCTGGGCTAAATGTCAGCAAGGAGCAGCAGCAGTTGAACAAAATGGATTTCCAAGCATTTCCCCTCTTCTGGTTGCACAGATCCCCTCTTCTGGTCGCACAGAGCCGTCATTCTTGGATGGCTGAGGCAAAAAGACAAGAGCAAAGTTATTTTAGATGGAAAAGTAGCTAAACGTTTTGTTCTTTGTGCATAGAAATAAACAGAAATGAGCCCTGGGTCTTGTAAACATCAACATCCAGTTTTGTGTATATAGCCCAGCTGCTGGGAAAGCATGGTGTGTTCTAACTCCACTTTGAGTTTAAGGAATAAGCAGGATCCACTGCTCAGCCCATGGGGTTCCTGACCGTGCTTTGAGGGTGCCCAGTCAAGACTTGAGCATTACCTGTGCTGATGTGATTCTGCCTTCCTTCACAGTGGGCAAACTCAGCTGGGCTAGCTCAGAGCTGCCTCTGGAACTGTTTGATCCAGGGGAATGGTCAGAGTGCTCTCTGGCAGATGGACCACAACATGCTCCTGGATGCTTGTGTTGGGTGTCCAGACTTTCTCAGTTGCTGCATCCACTGGTGTGACTAACACAGGTGACAGGAGAATATTAAGAAAAGTCCATGGTTCTAAGCCTTCCCAAAGAATGTGACCCTGAATTTGAATCAAATGTGACAAACAAGACTTTTCTTTACCCTGATCCAAGTCTGAAAATGTCCTTGGTAAGGCACTGACTCTTCAGTGATGGTGCAGAGGGACCTGGGCCATGCTCTAAGGGGAGCTGCTGTCACATGAAAGTCTGCTGTAAGGTCTCTAAGCAGTTAAAGACTGGCATATTTACATTGAATGTTTTGCTAATGTTGGTCTTTCAAGAAACCAGTTGTAAAACTTGCTGCAGGACTGCTTCTGCAATTGTGTGCCAGGCAGCAACTGGAGCCTTGTGTCCATGACAGGGCCCTGTGTACTGCTGTCTAGGAAACACTTCTGCACAAGGCAAACCCTTGGTTTTCTGTGTTTACTGTTCTGTCTTATTGTGAAACCTGTTCTGAAATATTGTTCCTAACTAAAAATGATTTGAAACAGATTGCTTCTTGCCATCTTTTTCATGGTGCTTGGAACCAAGGTATCCAAGTCAGAAGGGAAAGGGAGATTTGGTCTTAACCTGACCTTCCAACATGCATAGATACAGTTCCACTTTCCTAAAATTATGTGAAACTGGACTTGGCTTGTGCTCTTTTTATGTAGGGTTGAACTTTTCTGGTGTTCACGTATTTATAAACTGAAAGTACCTCAGCAGTGGGAAAGGACATGGACAACTTTGAGTGCCTTCATGGACTGGTGTGACTGTAGGCATACACCTTGCACATGCAAAGAACTGCAATGCTACAATTTCCTACGCTGATGAGGTGATGTTGGTGAGTTTGCTTAACCCTGCAGCTGTGATGTCTGCTGGGAGCCTGGCTGCCACAGGCTGACAGCAGAGCTGGGCTCTGAGCAGGACAGCGCTGTGCCCAGGGCGTGCATTCTGCAGGACTCTTCTGCTCCCTTCTGGCCAAGTCCTGAAATCCAAACCAGGGAAGATTTTCTCCTCATCTTGGCTGGATATCAGGATTGGTCTTAGAAGGTCTGTGGTCAGCACAATCCTTGATGCTGGCGGTACAGGAAATGAAGGGTGGGGATGAGTGTGCCCCATCATGTAGTGCAACCATTTATGAGTTCCATTTCTCTTTCCTTTTCACCCACAAACGTCATGGTAACCAGTTTCTTCTAGAAGCTTTTGAGGTCCTCAGAGGACATGTGCTCAAGAGTCACAATTACTGCAGTGCTGCAGCAAGTTAGTGATTTCTTTTCTCCTGCTCAGGGCTTGCTTTTCGTGCTGATTTCTTTTCCTCGCTGCCGTATTGCTAATGTTTAACCTCAGGGACTTCCTCACCAACCTACAGCCCAGACCCTGCAGTAATGGCACAGAACTGTCCTGTTTTTCTTCAGGGTAGCTGATTTTGATGTGTAGACAACTTCTGTCTCACAAGGGCTGAGAATTTTGGAAGTGGCAAAGTGCTGCCCATCACACTTCAGCGCCTCAGTGCTTGTCTGCAAGTCAATATGTTTATTCTGGACCAAAATTAAGTGTACTGTTGAATTAAATGAAAAAGAATTTATAACCATGACTGAATTGTGTTTGCAGAGAAGCTCTCCTCTCTTTTTTGCATACTATTCAGCTGCTCTGTATAGTTGAGACAAGTGGGGTCCCACGTGGGATTAGTGTCCCCTTTGAGGGACAGGAAACTTGGACACAAAGATACATGACTATGTTCATATAGGGTCCTATAAGGAGCCAAGGCCACATAAGGAGCTCAGTGTCCTCCCTAGAGTCATTGACCCAGGCTCAGGAGTCCTTTGATTGATTGGGAAAGAGAGCTGGGCCCCATTCAGACTCGGGGTCCCTACCTCGTGTGGCCCATGCCACTGTCCCCAGCAGTGTCAGGGCCTGGAGGGGTGGCTTGTTGAGCAGGCTGTGGGTGCTGCCATAGGCTCACCCTGCAGTGCTGCTCTGCTCTGGGCATACAATGAGCTAATCCTGCACACCTGGCTCTGGCTGCAGTTCCCAGGATGAAAAAAATCACCTTTATCTGTAATCAAAGTTTTAACCTGAAGAGCTGACAACCCTAAACAAAAGGCAGTTAAAAAAGAAGCCCAACGTTTATTACCTAACATGTTTCCAAAACCCCATCATGTTTAACCTAAACATACTGCTCTTAAGGGGGTGTGAGTCATGTCTTTAATCACTGAGATTTGACAATAGCAGGTAAATTAGCAGGTTGCAATACAGGAAGCCTTTCTTAGAATGTCACATTGCCAATCCTGGTGCTGGGTTGGGACCTCAGGGGTATCTTCCAAGAACCTACCTAGGCTGTGGACCAGGATTAGTTAGATATGTTCAAATCCAGCGCAGCTGTGCTGGCAAAAGCTCCTGTGTAAAAATCAAGGTGGTAAAAAAAGCCTTTGGTTTGGATGATTGTATTACTCAGTCTAACCTGCCCCAGCATGAGGGCTTTTGTAAGCTGTCTGCACGTGTGTCTTCCTCCCAGTGGAGTTACATTGGAGAAATTTTTAATAGACTTGTGCTATCTTCCTACAGCCACTCATGTCTCCAGGTGTCCATGGCATGGAATATACATGGGTTATTTATCATCATGGACCAGCTACTGTTAAACTTTGCTGGGATTTAAAACACCATCCCATTGGTTTCCTACCATATTTCTGGCTATTAAATGACTACTGTTTTGTTTATATTACTCTTTTCTGCTACACACATACGACCTATGCCAATATTTTAATTTTAATTATTTTGAAAGTGTTCTCCCATCTTTTTCTCATTTTTCTCTTCCTTGTCAGCCTTCTGCAAGCTTTCCTTTTTTTCATCTAACCTCCCACAGACTACTGCTGCTAAAAGCATGGACACTGGATCACCACTAAGAAAAATCTGCTGATTGATGAAGTTGTTGTAGATATCTGCACTTCTTTTTCATTATTACTTCTATCTGTACCAAGTGGGAGAGTCTTGCCTTTCAGACCTTGTTTGCTTGTTCATTCCTTCATTACCTGCCTTGTGCCCCCACTCACCTGTGCCCTATCAAATGCTTATGAGCATCCTCAATGAGGAGCCTGTGTCTAGCAGAGCTCAATGGCAGGCCTTCAAAGGAGACTGTAAGAAACAGAGGACAAAACCAGGTATTTTTTTCTCCATGGTTTATGCCTGTAATAAATCCTAATATAAGAACCAATAGATTAACAACAGCAAAGGAGAGCAGCGCAGATGGAGTTAATGCACAGGTACCAATGAGCATACCCGCAGATTTGCACACTGCAAACTGGTGTTGAATTATGTATATTTCTGTTTATACCCTCGCCTAGTTCCTCCTGTATTTGCTGTTCTTCTTAATAAATTGTAAACTCTTTAAGGCAGAGGTTTCTGTGTAACACCTGTACAACACCACTCTTGACTGAGGACACAGCTATTTAATTATGATGTTATTACTAAATAAAAATGAGTGTGCTGGTCATGACTCCAGGTTCTCATTTATCCACAGCTTCATGTTGATTTCTTGATGAGAATCTCCTTGGAAGCTGAGGAAACTGGAACACCTTGGACTTGGCTTATGACACCAAGAATCTGCAAACTTTAGAGGCTCTGTTGAGAGTAAGTTAAGAGACAAACCATGTTTTTTACTTTCTAGGCTTCATGCTGTGCAGCTGGGTTCTTGTGAGAACCTGGCACTCTTATCAACAGGACATGCCTCAAGCCTTGTGAATTCTGCCATAGGTAGCACCACAGGCAGATGGTATAGATCCATGGGCGTCCATGGTCAGGACAAGAAGTTGGCAGTTCTAAGGTTTCTTTCCCTCGTATTGAAACTGCTAAGATTGCGGCAACTCCAATTTTGAGTTGTATTCACCACTGCCCTTTTTAATTTTCTTCCTGGGCTTCATATTGCCTCACTTTAGCCAAGAGGCAACAGGTGAGAGATGGAGGTTTGGTCTGACCCAGACTGCTGATCTGCCAGCAGCACAGAGCCATTAATGAACCCTTGGGGCTCGTGAGCCCACATCCCTGCAGGTCCTGACTCTTGTGGAAGGTCTGAGCAGGGATGTCTTCTGCACAAACTCACTGTGTCCAGGCAAGGCTTGCAGCAGATTGTCTTCTCCATGCGTTGGAATACACTGTCCTCTGTTCTTGAGAAATAACAGGAAGGGAGTTTTACACATGAGGCTTTTGCCATGTTGTTTAGATTCTGATGTATCTTATCCAAGATTTTAATGGAAAGCTTTCTTCTCCGTTCCTACGGGCCAGAAACTCAGCTGGTGTAAACACAAATGCCATTGCTGCTGTGTTCTTTGACGCAAGGTTAGGGCTGAGCTCATGGTGGTGTTGTGTCTGGGAATATTTTTATCCTTTAGAGATATTTGCCCCCTCTCCCCCTCTGTCTCCTCAACGATTCTTTCTTCTCAGCAAATGTGCTCCTCTGTCTGGAACATATGGGACAAGTATTTTCTTCCATTCCTTCACTACTCAAAAACGGTCAAATCAATTTGGCTAAAATTAAAACCTTTTGGGTTGAATCTTAGCCTAGAAAACCTCATCTCCCAACGGAATCCTTGAAGAAATTTGTGAGCAATTTCCAAAAAGGATGGAGCTGTTGATGCCTTAGGTTTTAGCTTTTATATTTTTCAGATTCTGTACTGCTATAGTGAGTAGTTCAGAGCTTCATGTTAGGGGATGGTGAACTCTCTTCACAGAGTACATAGACAAAACAATTCCTTCTCTAGCTTGGAACCAAAGAAAAATTATCCAAATTTCAGGCCAAGAGCATAAACAATGTGGACTGAAGAGAGAAAAACAAGAAGGATGGGACTTCATAACCTAAAGTTATAATTGGACAATTAACTCCAACATGCAAATGGACCAGAACTTATAAAAGTGAGAGACCTTGTGACTGGTTGTCCATTTTTTTGTGACCATTTTGTGTTCATCTTGGGTGTAGCCCTGGCAGGGCTCTTGTACTGCCCAAGGTGTATCCATTGAGTCTGTTTAGTAAATCCCTACTTTACTCTTTAACTCTGTCTGGCCTCTGTTCTTCAAGGTCAGCCTTGACAAGGCATCACTGCCTTGTAAGAAAGGAGCTGGGGCAGAAACCAATTGGAAAAGCCCTTTGGTAGTAGTTACAGCCATGCCTTCAAGTGCACAGCTTTGTTACTTGAGAAGGGAGGGTGGCTGGTCACTTCTGCAGCTCTGTACAATCAACAGGGTAATCAATTCTAGTGACCAAGGCATGCCTTTTCCCACCTTTGTTTTTCATTTGTGTGAGTCTTTACACTTCTGCTTTTGGCTGGAGATGAGTAAGTATTTGGTACCAGACTTTGCAGACTTCAGAAGGTCGAATAGCTTGGAAAAGCTTTTTAAGTTTTGGATCATTTAACCCAATCCTTTGAGATTCACAGAAAATTATATAAAAAGCTGTCATCTTTGTGGATGAAATAGTGAAGGGTACACTGGTGAAGCAGCAAAAAAGACTAATTTCTTACAGTAAAACTCAGTTAGTTTTGTTCTAATTAAGTGAATATTGTCGTGTTAACTGTCCTTCCAACCTTTTGGGATTTTCTTCTTTTTCCTTCTTGGATATTGAATTGAGTCAGAGTAAGCTCTGCCCTTGACTTGTTCCAGTTACAGTAGTGGGTGAATCACTAGCAGTGTGATGAATTCAGTGTGGGGAAGAGCTAGCATGTGGTTGTGGCCAGGTGAAGAGCATTATCTGGTTTGGAGTGGGTGATTAGGACTTCTTGCTCAGAGTGATTCCTCCAAGGAGAGGACCTATACAAGGAATAAAAGGTGTTCACACCAAATGGACTTTCAAGTCCTGTGCCACATCTGACATTAATTATTATAGACACATTTCTAGCACCTTATATTGAGGAAACAGGACCTGACTGGTGTGAAATACCTGCTCTGACACAAAATTAGTTTCTTCGTAGCCCTGATGCCTTTGTTCTATGCACTAGCACAGGTGGGACTGAAGTCTGGTTACATCTGACTTTTTATATGCCTTCAAAGTCTGCACAGAAAACCCACAGTCCTTATGATCAGAGCAATTCTTTGTAGCATATCCAGCAGACACTTATCTAAAGAACATTGCTTGAAGCTGGAACAAGTACTCTGACTGTCTCTGTCATGTTAGAATTCCTATCAGAACACCTAAATGATAACTTCTGGTGTTTAAACATCAGACTTTACCTTTTGCAGATGTCTTTGCCCTTTTTAAGCACTTGGAACATGTTATACTAAGGCCCAGTTTTTGCCTTCATGTACTGTAGCACACGCAACAGTGTCAGGCATGATATCTTTACAAAACAAGGAAAAAGAAAAAACTTTTTGGTAAGTCCTAGTTGTTCTTCTAAATCCTGTTGTTCCAGAGCACACTTATCTTGAGGGTTGGCTTTACAGAGAACTGGAGAGCTTCTGCAAGTTATCCTTGCTGTCCTAGCACCCATCCCCTGCTTTGCACTCAGTATGGCACTCAGGGTATTGATACAAATGTCACTATCACATGTGCTGGACACTCTGACCATCTCTTTGCTGCTAAAGAACCATTACCCTCAGACTGGATACCTTGAAAAGAAAACTTCTCTAAATTAGCTGTGAGGTATTTCAAATGCCTATTGACTGGAAAACAGAAGGATATAGACAGAGCAGGACCTGGAACCTGAAGTCCCTCTCCCAGCTCTGAGAAGTGGTCTGTGGGATGTCTGAGCTCTCTGCTTGGCAATGTGTGCCTCCAGGCCATTCTCATTTCTGTACAAGCAGACAGTGACCTGTGCCTGAGGCATCATCCAGGGCAGGCATGGTCTCACCCACCCAGGCACACACAGCACTTCTTGTGCCCCCAGGCAAGGCCAGCTGGGTTTTCTAGAGCTGAGCACAGAAGAGCAGGCAGGAACCTGTGCTGCTCAAACCAGGAGAGGCAGGACTTCTCCTCCTCAGATTTCCCCCTCTGTCAACCAGGAACTGTGACACTGACCTCCTTTACTAGATACTTTGACATACACTGAAGGGTGTTTTTCCTTCTGTCAGGATTCATTGTCATGCAGAAAGATCTGCTGGGCTGACAGCAAAGAACATATTGTGGTGGAACAAAAGGTTGATCTCTGTCTATCCAAAAGCTTACAATCTTAGTAGAAAGTAGGCATTATGGATAGGCAAATATTTTGGGGTAAACATGGGAGAGGTGTTGTAGATTCCTCAGGAGTCTGTGGCCATATTCTTCCTGCCCTAGTTTCACCCAAAAATGTTGCTGCATGCAGTATATGAAGATTACTACTCATGCAAATTTAAATATTTACACTAAAATTGAAAGAGATTTTTCAGGTCATTGCTTCCTTATAGCAGCTTGTAACTGTAGTGTTCTTGGATCATTGTTTTCACTCACTCTTGTTTTCGAAATGCCTGTGAATATTGAATTTCTCTTACAAATAAAAAATTGCAAAAAAACCCCAATGCTACAAGAGGATTATTTAGCATAGCACACTGATAAGGACAAAAACTCCTAACTTCAGTGTAAACACACTACAGAGCAACACAGGGATGTCTCTGAGGACACAGGCGTGAGCAGAAGCTGGATGTCCAAATGATTAGTGAAGCTGAAGCTGGCTGTTTGTTGTAGGTGTCTTATGTCCATGCTGGTGTTAAACAATCCTTGGTTGTATTTGTTGGTATGAAGTTCAAGTAGTTGTCTTGCATTCAAACAATTCCCAAATTTCTGTCAAAGTATGGTGGAGAAGGGAGGAGACTGAATGCTCGTGGCATTCATGGAGTTTGCTCTGTGTGTGCAGAGCTGGGGTAAAAGCAGAATTCTGCCTCTGTCCTCACCTTTGCTTGATGCAAAACGCCAGGAGCAAGAGATGGACTTGTGTGCACAGGGTGGCAGATGGGCATGGCAGGTGCAGCAGCTTGCTCTGCAGCTCAGTTTGCATGGAACTTGGATGGAAACATAACTCCAGGAAAAACCAGATTAACCTTTCTGCAGGTGAGGACTTTTCCTTGTGCAGGAGTCCAGATGTGGGAACATGAGATTTTCTGCCTGAGTTTTTCCCTGCATGACCCACTGGAGCTAGATAGATCCACCTTGGCTGAGGGATAAGTAGGCTCAAAAGGGCTATTTAGTTCCATGTTTGAGTCAGCAAGTCTGAAAATAAGTAGTCAATTTGGATTAAATTTCACAATGATATTTAGGTTCCTAAGTAGAAGTCTGGGTGCACTGATAAGAATTAGGATGTTGAATGCTTTCAATATGACATTGTGAATCTCTGATGCAACTGTGCCATGAAAATAGGAGGTTTGTTTACCCTATTGAGCAATTTGATAGGATCAACCATATTAAGTCAAAAGCATTCAAGAAGTTTCTCCCTCTCAGCCTTTCTTGATGCACCAATATGGCCCCATAGTAAGTGCACTGTGAAAGGCTGAGCCACAGCCTCCCTTTGCTGATCTCAGCAAGGTCTGGCTTGTTTGCTGTTTGTTCTGGATTTTCTCAGGCACATCCAGCATGCACAGCTCTGCTTTTGACACTGCTGTGAACTGAGGTCATGTGGGATGTTTCACCTGCTGAGCCACCTCCAAATCCCAAACTCCTAACAGTGCTCTGGCTGGAAATCTCCTCCATCCAACATGAATTGTGCTGGTTGAGAGCCCATATAGAACAGGGGGGATATTGCCAAGCATGATGCAGTCCCAAGGAATACACTGAACTGGGTTAGATAAATGGATGGTGTTAGTGGATCTCACCAGTCAATACCAGTTGTTGGTAGTACCATTAGTACCAGTCAATACCAGTTGAGGACTTGGTCTCTTGTGCTTCAAGGAAATCTTTCATGAGGCTGGCTGAGTCAAAGGATGCCTCTCCTCTTTGAAGGTGTGTGGCAATGAGCTCAGTCTGTGCCTAACAGGGTTTTTGGAGGTACCCACACCTGCCTGGGGGAGATGGGTACATCCACATATCTTAGAAAACCTTATAGGGATCTCACTCAGGCGCCTGGAGTGGCATAATTATATGGGGTTTAATTAGGGATGTCCTGTCTGTGTGACATGCCAATTAGGGATGTATGGTGTTCCCAGACTGGGAAAGACTTACTGCTCTAATGACAAGTGTTCTTGCATAAAAATAGGTTTGTCTTATACTGGGAGCTACATACAAGTGTCTGTGACTGCTGAGGGAGATCTCCTGAGGATTTGAGCTGCAGAACTGGAATTTGCTCAGGTCTGAAGTTGTTTAGCTGAAATGAAGAACAGTAAAGGAAATTTGCACATTTTGCCCCTAATTATTGCAGCATATCTTACAAACTTCATAGTGAATTTCAGTGAAAGCTCTCATACTCAGGATGAGGAGATAATCCATACTCAGGTGACATGCTGCTTCCCTAGGCTTTGAGACCAGGCATTTGAGTCAAGGAAGGGCCCTGCTGCCTTTATGGGCTTTGTTTAAATCTCAGAACCTCTGAAAGCAGTAAGCTTATGTTGAACCTTTTACTGCTGAATATGGTATTTACATCTGCTCAAATCCACAGAAAGCTGCACATGCCTGCACTTACTCAGCCAGAGAAAGACCTGAAAATCCCCATTCCATTCAAAGGACAGATTTGCCTTCCATTCCTCTGCCAGGAATTCTTAGTCAAATCCTATGGAAAATAGTCCTATCTGAGCAGTAAATCTCAGATGCTTCTGCATGTTTATTCTATATTTCCATCTCATTGGCCCGAGTTCATTTTTAACCTTTGATTAGGGCAGCTATGTAGTGGAGGCAGGCTGGTGGTGTATGCATTTTTCTTTCTAGCTATGCTTTTTTTTTCTTTAAAAAAAGTCATCTAGCAAAAAAAACAGGGCAGATGGTGACAGAAAGACTGGCTTTGCTTAGCAGTGCAAATAAGTGGTCCCTCCTTCTTCCTCTCCCTGTGATAGGTTAGACTGGAACCAACTGACCTGGTTCTGCCTGAGCCAGTTCCAGAGGGATGATAACAGCCAAGGGTAAAAACAAATTAAATACCTGCATGGTGTTTCCATTTTGCAAACTACAGTGTTTGCAACAAAGCTCTACAATGATTTGCATCAAATCAAGACCAGTCTGTTGCTCATCTGACCAAAAGAATTTGTTGTATTTTATGCAGTACTTGCTCTTTGACTATTTTAGTATATAGGCTGAGTTTCTTGGACTCATTCAATTTCAGGTGGGCTCCTGAAATGCAACCTAAATTCAATTCAGTGCAATAACTAGACATGGGTAACTGCCACGCCCTTAAAATTTTTACATTTTGCAATTTGGGCCATACGCTGTGGGCCCAGATCTGCCTTTACAAAAGCTCCTTGCTTCCTCTGGGTATGAAAAATTAAAATTATTTCCTACCAGAACATTGTGGTCTTGGCAAAATATAGGATCAGCAGACATACAGATGGGCAGTGCTACTTGTCTGCACTGCAGACAGGCTGCCTGTCTAGCTTTTAGGAGCTGATATGGACCCTTTATAAACAAAAATAAGCTTTCTTAAGTCCTATACAAATGAGGTACTTTGCTTTTCTGCGACCACAGCTGTATAGAGAAGTAACTTGACACTGTAAATCAGTCACTTCAATGTGCATTTTCCAAGGAAGTTTTGCACAGGAGATGGTTGTTCCCTGTTCCCTCATCCAAATGCTGCTCTCCAGTCTAATTCAGAGCCAGCATTTCAGGGGCAGGATCTGGTCCTTTGTCCCAAATTTGCCTGCCATCACTTGAGGCAAATTTTGCCTCCAGTACCCTAAAAGCTGTCGATAAATAACTTGCACACAAAACCACATTTAGCCAGAAGACAAATGTCCTAAAATCAATCTAATGTCTCACTCTAGTGACTTAAGGTGAACAATTCCCTGGGACCTGATCAGATACATCTGCATATTCTGAGGGAATTGGTGGATGAAGTGGTTAAGTCACTGTGCATCTTATTTGAGATGCCATGGCAGTTTGGTGAAGTTCCCACTGACTGGAAAAGGGGAAATGTAACCCCCATTTTTTAAAAATGAAAAAAGAAGGAACTTGAGGAACTACAGCCCAGTGAGCTTCACCTCTGTTCCTGGCAAGATCATGGAGCAGATCCACCAGGAAACTAGGCAAAGGCACGTGGAAACTGAGGAGGTGATTAGTGACAGCCAACGTGGCTTCACTAAAGACAAATCAGCCCTGACAAATGCAGTAGCCTCCCACACCAGGGTTACAGTGCTGATGGTAAGGCAAGAGCAGAAAGATTACCTCAAAGATGTAATATAGATAAAATCATGTGAGAACTGCCCTTCATGCTGGTGCTGTGATGCATTGCGATGAAGCTTAAGTTGGAGCATCTCACATGGTGTGATGCTGAGATGGGAAAAGAGGCACTATGAAATATAGAACTTCTGGCAGTTGGTAGCCTTTCTGTAAGAAATGCCATGTACAAACAGAGCTTTACTTGCAAGGTGTGATGCTGTCCCCAGTAATTTCACAGCAACCATGACTACTAGGGTAGTAAAGTCTGCCAACAGAGAGACCCATTCTTTAACTCAATTGGTGAGTTAAAAATGAAGCTTAGGAGTTATTGCCTCTCTAATTGTTCCTTACAGCATTTCTCTGTATCTCCCTTAACCTCCTGCACAGAAATGTACACATTGATCAGGCTGAACTTTCATCTCTCCTTCTGAACACAAATTGAAGCTGGGCCATTTGACACGATGAAGATGAGTGTACCTGCCTTGCCCTTTTCCTGCACCTGCATTTCCCAGTTGGGCTCCCTTTATCTCCCCTCAGGGCACTGTGGTGTCTGGGAGAGGGTCTGCCAGACACGTTCATTCTGCCCATGGCTTGCTGCTCTCCAGCTCTCACTTGCTTGGATGTGTCACTATGACTTCCAGATGTTGTGACAAACCAAGTAAATCGTGTCTCTGAGCCAGCTCATTCTGTAGGCAGACAAGACAAGATGGAGAGGGGTTTTGCAATAAGATTTTTTTCTAATGCTGACAGAGGAATCCTGTGGGCTTTAAAATGCGTAGAAATCTCATTCCTAGTAAATTTTCTGGAGCAGCTTGAGGTTGGTTGGTAAAGAAAATATGCACAGGTTCTTCTTTTCATTCTCTCACTTCTGATGCTTTGAGTACAGGTATAGTTTTCCTGGCAGATGATGGAAGGTTTGCATGTTGCACTGCTGAAAAGCAGCCTTTTTTGTGAGCCAGGCATGTACAGGAAATACATAGCTTTCTGGGATTTATTAAAAGCACTGTTTTTAATAACTTATCTAGTGTGACTGATGGGAAGGAAAAACCTCTATAGTCACACAGAAGAAGATTCCAAACTGTCTGTGTTTGGGGGAAATAGGAGATTTATGTAGTAGTTAACATGCAGCTGTTTCAGCAACCATTGTGAAAAACAGTGATGTACTTCAGTCAAGATTCAGAAGTCATCAAAGTCTGCCCTTGTATTCATGGGATGACCATCAAAAACTGTAAAAAGCAGTGAACTGCAGTCATGCCCTGCATGGCTACAGGGCAGGGATGCTGCAAAAGGCTATTAGAGCTTGGATTTTACCCTTTGAGCAACTCAGGTATTACAGTGACACTTTTAAATTCAATTTAATGTGACCTAAGTCTAAAGATAAATTTGTGGGGCAGTCTCAGGGAGATGAATACATTTCCATATATAGATAAGTGACCAGTTCATCCTCTGATGTAAATGAGCATATAACCATTATCTCAATGGCTGTGGATATATTCCAGTGCAGTGACCTGGCACATAAGATTTAGAACTGTAAAAAATCTGGTTCTGAACTCAAGAATGGCACCCATTTAACTCAACTGGCCTTATTTGGCTCTGTTGGTATTAACTCCACTAAGTACTTTGCATTTCATCTGTAAACAGCTTTTGGTCTTTCATCAGCTCCTTTCCCATACATGGATTTTTTCATGTACCCTTCACATCATTAAAACAATAATACAAACAAGAATCAGAAGACACAGAGAACCCAGGGACTGAATAAAGCTTGAGTGCTGCAACCATTTTACTTACCCATCTCTTTGGGGGACACTAATCTGCACCAAAAAAAGGGCTAAATTGTGCAGAGAACATCACATAAAAATTTGTGCTTACATAAAAAGAGAATGTGTTTTTAATATTGGAGGAACTGTAAGACATGCCAGGTTCTCAGCTGGAGTAACTGAGCACAGCTACACAGATTTACATCAGCTGAAGATCTGCCCAGATGTTTGGAGATGGGTGGAGAGAGAAATCTTCCAGTTAAATGTTATCTAGGTTGACAGCTAATTCCCAAGCTCAATAGTTCTTCAAAGATGCAGAATTATCTTGTAAAAAAATCCAGATATAATTGTCAAATCCCCATTTTTTCCATGGATCCCAGAAAATACAAAGGATTGTCAGCTCATTCTGCAATCCTGTGGGTGAAGGCCGCATGAACATTGTAAGCCTAATGAAATACCTCCACCCAACTTGGAAGGTGGGTTCTGAGAAGGATTCATGGGCAGGTGTGGGTCAGGCAGAGTTTTTCTGGAGAAACACACTTTTTTTTTTGTTGTGGTAAATGCTGGAAGGTAATGTGCAGGGGCAAGGGAGGCAGAGTATGGTCAGACTGGAGACTGACTGAGTTGTCTAACTGGGCTGAGGGACGGGAAGGGCAGGGCAGAGCCATCACCAGAGGGAAAGGGAGAGAGAGAAAAACAGGCTCTGCTTGGTGATATCCTCAGGGGAGCCTCCTCAGCATCACTGAATGGGAAATCGCCTGCAACCCTGAGAAATACAAAGGGCAAATGGAAAGAGTTAGCACATACCACTGCTGCTGTGTGGAAATGTTTACCAAGAAAAGCTTGAGATTGTGCTAAGATGCTGAGTGAAGTGACAGAAGTGTGAGATCAGATAAAAGATGAAGCCTCAACTCACGCTTCAGCATTTTTGATGTCCCCTTGTCAGCTGAACAAGGACAGCACAAGTCCCTTGCTGGATGGAGCCCTGTGGAAGTGCCACCACATCTGGTTCCTTCACTCGTGCCCAGGTCTCTAGCAGGGTAGTGAGTACTGTGCTTTTCTCTGGACAGTGCCCTGCTTTGCCAAATGTCACTCACGGTGCCTTTCCCCTTCCACAAGCCAACAGCAGGTGCCTCTCTGCCTAAACTCTCTGAGGTCTTCTGTGCTTTTCAGCATGAATGACATGGTCTGAGGCTTGTGAGAGGAAACAGAATGCTTGTAGAGAATAGAGAGAGGGATGTCACAGTCTGTAAAGTTGTATTTTGCATGCCTTGGGACATTTTTAGAGTTCCAAAAGCCCTGGCAGAATGAAAACAAGTGATGGCTTTGAGCTGAGGGCATACAGATCCCTGCAAGCTTTGATGTGCCAGTTTGGCTTCTTTTGGGTCAAAATTTGTGCTGCCCAGTACCACATCTGGTAGGAGAAAGCCCCTAATGAATACAATGAAGTCATCACATTCTTACCCAGTTTAGCTGGTATTCCCAGGGACAATAGCTGTCTTCGGCAGATTGCAAAGGCTTGTGCGCGTGATGAATCATAAGGCAGTGCTTAGAGATGGCAGAGCTGATTTTGTGTGGTGTACCCAATAACTCTATGCTTGCTGGAGGACTTCTCCTTGACTTGTAGGCTTCACCTCTTGACCTCATTTTCAAGGAGAAGTTAAACTGTAACTGAATTGCTTTGCAGGTTGGTACAAACGGAGCCTGAGGCGCTCTCTGCATTTTTCTCAATTAAAACAGAGAGTAGAAGCACTTTGGAGAGTGGACCAAACCTCAGAGAGAGGTGCCAGAAAAGCAACTCTGCTGGTCCCAAACTCTGTGTGCTCTGCCTGTGGATCTCATGGACTAGAGAGAAAGAATACAAGTTATTTCTGACTCTGCTCCATAGGGACTGGGTGGTCCTACAGAGCTTTCCATGTTGGATAGCTGTTACCTCTGGTGTGATCAGGAACTAGTTGGTGCTTCCACATTGCCACAGCACCAATCCCAGTGAGAACAGTGCCTGTGATGGAGGACTCCTAGGTTCTAGCTCAATATGTAGAATAAATGTTTGTATTAATGATACATTAATACTTGCATTAAGAAGCTGTCTATAGGGCCTGACAGCAGTTGAAGAAGAGGAGGAAAGAAAAGCACAGAGAGAGTGACTTTCAGGTGCAGTGTGTAGCTGTGGGTTTCTCAAATTTACTCTCCCACAAATCCAGCCAATCTCCTCTTTTTGTTTGTTTGCAAGGCAGGATTAGTTACCAAAAAATCCAAAACCAAACCCAAAAGCTTTCTTCCACACTGACTTGCTATGATGCTTTTTTCTTGGCTGGAAAGAAGCTGTGGTAATGTGACAATACAAGTTTGTATTGCTACATTTGTGTTTTTCTTTTTCTATTGGTGTAACCTCTGAGCTCTTGAATATATTGTGTTATTACGTGGCACTGAGATGTAATTTGGCTTTCACTCTTTAATTCCATCTCTTCAAGCACAGAGCTAGCCCCATAAGTACCTGCCCCTCCTTCCTCTGCACACCTCTTGGAACAAACTTGTTCAAAAGATGTGGCAGAATTGTGTGCATTTCTCAGAATGCTGAAGGCCTGTTTGAGAGAGGTCACTTTGGTCCTCTGGTATTGTGTGGCTGGTGGGAAGTTGTTTGAGGTCTTGGTTCATTTCAGCAAACACAGCGATCTTGGCAGGCCTTTGTCTGTGTGATGATGGAGAGGCAGGGTGTGAGAAAACAAGATCAGCATTTGCAGAATGGCTTTGCTGCTGTGAGAGAGAATGGCAGAATGGCTTTGCACCTGCAACTATAATGCACAGGCAAAGGGTTCCCCTCCCCGGGCTTCCCAGAGGGATCCTGACTGCAGCAGCCCCTCTGCTCTGTGCTGCACAGGGCCCAGCATGGATTGCAGATCCTGTGGATCTCCCACTACATGTGGAGACCAAGTGACTGCACTCAGACAGAGACCTGGGTGCAAGAGGCACCTAAGCCTGCCCTTCTTTTTTTTTTTTTTTTTTTTTTCTTATGAGGCTATTGATACAGTAGCAAAAATCACATAAATAACTTCATTTATTATGGGAGACATGGTAGAAAATTCAAGCTCCAAGCAAAGAATTGATGGGGAAGGATTCTACTCTGCTCAGAAACAGCATCTGCATTTGTGCTCCTAACTGAAATAACATTACTTGCTGGAATGCTGGCAGCTCAGCTCAGACCCCAGCTCCTCCTTTACTTCTGCATTGCTGTCTGCTGTGATGTTACCATGGGAAAGGCTGCCCAGCTGTTGGTAACAGTCAGAATGTCCTGAAGGATTTTGGAAAACATCTGTGCCTTTTCTTCATTCAAGCTACTCAAATGGCTGTGCAGCACTGGCAGTGAGTGTCACACAGATGTCACTGTGCAGCCAGCCTGGGGCAGTGGTAAATGCACAGACAGAGACGTGTGCATTCAATGTGCTGTGTGCCCATGCTCACCCTGCTGGTGTGCAGCCACCTCCTGGGATTGGGATGGCAGCTGTTAAATGCTGCACAGCAGTGTTAGATAATGTGTGGGAGAGGAGGAGAAGTAAACAGAGCCCTGCTCAAGTTTGTATGAGCCCACAGTGAACAACTGCTGTCAGTCATAGAATATCCTGAGCTGGATGGGAGCCACAAAGATCACCAAGTCCAGGTGACCTAGGTCCTGCTCTGTGATCCTTGCTGAATCTCTTTGAATTTACTGGTGGGTCCTTCCTCTTGGAAGCAGTACCTAATCCCTCTTTCAGCTGGAGCAAGATTGTTTGTCCCTGTCTGACTGTTCTCCTTCAGACTCTGAGGAGAAAAGACACTCTATTACTCAGCCCTCCAAGCCATCCCTTTTCTTCTCCTGAGTGTTTTCAATGCTTGAGTTTCTCTGCATTCACAGGTCTGTCCCACCACCCTACATTTCCAATTAGCTGGTTTTGGTCTGTGTGTGCTCCCTCCCTTTCTGACATTTGCATCTGGGCCAAGAACCAGCCTGACTCAATGTGCCTGATGCAGCTGATCCCTGCCTGTCCCAGGGAAAGCTGAAACTCAGCTGTGTGTGGGGGGAGGAGGCATGCTCAGAGCCCTGCTGGCATGTGGATCTGTGTCCTTTTACCTTTGCAGTCACTCTGAGCTACAAGGTGAATATGTATTTGGGAGCAGAGACCAAATACCTGGGCCAAAACTCTCCTGAAGCTTAAAATACCCTGAGCTGTTTAGGGGAGGTAAAAGAACAATGTTGTCGGTAGTTTGGCCTTAGCAGGAGGCACTGTACGTCTAGTTCTGTTTGTTTGGAAGTGGAAATTGTATTCAGCTTTGCAAGTGCTCATGAAAGTTTGCAATGCTTAATGTGATTTTAGTGAGCTGGAAATTTGGTGATTATGCTGATTAATTGGGGGTGGGGGAGTTGATTCAGGAGTTGGAGGCACCGACTCGTGTGGGCTCCTTCTGTCACTTGATACTGGCTACATACAGTTTTTCTTCACATGGATTTTTCCACAGTTTTTCCTCACGTGGATTTTTCCCAACGAAACACTGAAATCAGTGAAATTTGCTTAGTGTATCAAAAGCAAAGTATATCAAAAGTGAAAATTCTTGGTTTCTCTTTTAGTTTTTCCACATGTAAAACGGTGTGTAGAAAATACTTTGCTAATGCAGTTTAAAATATGCTGATAAAATGAATAATGCATAATCATGACCCGTCTTGCTCTGCAAAGCATATTGAAGCACAAGGAGCTGAGAACACAGCACCTGCTGGGCAGGGGAGGCTGGACAGGCCTACACAGGGCCCTCCATGTCCCTGGGAGGGGTTTTGCTGCCTTCCTCAGGATAAACTGTCACAGATACAATATTGCTGAAAGATCTCTGCTTTTTGAGGAGCTGGGCATGGATGGTGGGACAGGAGGAATATGAGCACTGCTGTGTGTCTGGGAGCAGCCACGGTGAGTGGGTGTGTTAGAGTGCACATGGATGGCTTGGGAAAGGGCTGTTCCTGGGCTCTGGGGCAGAGCAGTCATGGCTCATTGCTGGGCACTTGAGCTCGTTTTAATGTTTCTTGAGAGGAGTGCTCTACACCTACACAGTGTTTGTGACACAGCATCTCCAGCCTTGACCTCCTCCCGCAGCTGGGAGCTCATTCTGTGCTCAGCCTGCAGCCCTCAAAACTTGAGGCTCCTCTTGGGAGGTGACAGAGGGAAATCTTTGTCTGCTTATAGCAAGCTTTCTTATATTTATTTATGTATTTCTTGTCTTATATTTGTAACTCTCTATACTGGGCTTGCTTCCCTCCTTATGTTAGGCTTTCTTTCATTCTATTGTATTACTCAACCATCCCCATCAGGCCTTGCTTTTGCCTAAAGCCTTCCTGGATGTAAACCAGCACACCAGCACCAGCCTAGCCATTATTTAAGTTATACATTAATTCAAAGCTATAGTAGGGCTTCATTATTTGCCTGTAACAGATTACTTATAAATAGTAAAATATTTAGTGGTTTTGGTTTTGTTACTCCAAGAAAGCTCAAATGACTAAGTCAGACTGTATCAACAAACCATGACTGGGGACCAAAAAGAGTTAAAAAATAGTTACAAGGAACTGATTTCACCTTGTATGTGTGGATGTGGACCCATCTTTAATATTGTTTTCAGTGAAGAATTTACATGACAAATTCTGCTTTCTTCAGACTTGTTTGTGCTGATTTCAGGTCAACTAAGCAAACACCCAGGACAAATCCAAATAAAAAACCCTGCCACCTTTTCTGAGATTCAGCCTCATGATTTTGTGGAAAAGAATAAGAATTTTTGCAGCTTCTCACAAGAAAAAGAAAGAAAGGCAGCATAGTGCCACCACTGGGAGTTTGTCACACCTTGAGCCCCCTTGTGAAACTGCAGTTTACCTTTACAAGTCACAGCTCCCATGTAGTAAAGCTATCATATTGTTCCTGTTTCCCAGTTCCTTATTTATAATGTAAACACACATCCTTTTGGGAACCTGACCTTTTCCAGTGTTTGTGCTTGATTATAATTGAACTATTTGCATAGGAGACCAATTTTCATTCCTGCTGTTGTGACGAGTACACTGCGTTTCCATTAAAGGCGTCGGTTTTCTGATTACTAAGGAAACTAGGCAGGTTTACAGACAATAATGTCATAAAACATGCAAAGTTCTTAAAAGTACACCCTATTCTTTCATTTTATGGGCAGACCAGGATGTTGGAGGAGTCCTCCTCCAGTCTCCCAATCCCTGCCTGCTTGTTTACCAAAGTGATCAAAGTTCCCAGGCTCAAAGTTCTTCTCTGCCTCTTGAGGTTGCTGTATGAAGGGTTTTAATGTCTGTTCCCTCAGGCTTCAGCCTTGCAAACTTAACAGGGGCTCAGCAGTTAAGCCCTGGATTTTCTGCATCATCTTGGTTGATTGTAGCAAAATGTTTCTGGGGCATGTGGGTTTGTTCTGGTTTGGCTCAAATGGAAGAAATCCTGGGAAGGCAGGGCTTGAGTCAGCTGTGATGCATGGACTCTTCTAGATCCTGTGCCAGCACAGGCAGTGATCTGTACCAGCTGAGCTGGCCAAAGGGATAAGCTAAATATCAGAGCCGCAGAGCCTCTGGGTCAAGGTTTGGAACACCAAGTAGTTTAGCCTTAAAGGCAGCACATAGGAGAGGTAGTGGTGGCCTGGGATGACCTCCTGTGGCACACAAAAGTAGCATTGCATAGTAATTGAGGCTGGAAGGACCTCAGGAGGTCTCTGGTCCAACTCCCTGCTATAATCAGTGCTGATTTTGGGTAGGTTGCTTGGGGCGCTGTAGGGAAGTGTGCTGGAAGAGCAGGGGCTGGATGCCTACAGCCTGTGGAGGGGGCAAGGCACTGTGAGACACCCCCCTGAGACCCACAGCTTCCCAGGCTGTTCTCCTTCAAGAAACTTAAATCTCTCTCTCTTGGTGAGTGGGAGCTGACCTGGGGTGGGAGGGAATTGCCTGTCCCAGGGCAGATGATACTGGGATGCAGCAGGGCAGAAGTCTCAAGGGATGGGATTTTTAGGACATTGCGCTGCCCTTGCTCTGGACAGAGCTGTCCCTTCTGCCACAGCCCATGGAGGGCTCAGGTGCCTCCACCCACCCTGTGCTGCTGCTCATCCCCACGGTGGGCAGCCAGCACAGAGCCACTGGCGTGCCCTGCCCCGTTCAAGCCTGTTTTGCAGGATGCACTGTCACACGACACCGAGTCATCTGGGGACAGTGTCGCCAGGGCCAGATCTCAGAGGGTGTTGTGCTTTGATCTTCTTTTCCCCCCAAATGCAAGAAACCACAAAGACTTCAACTCCCTCAGAAATTGCCACGAGATGAAAATCCTGTGGAAGAACAATAGCTGCAACATGGTTAGAACACGCTTTTATTTTTGTTCCTACGTGTTCCGTGCGATGTTAGGCTGTGGTTGTGCTCGTGGAGAAAACAGCCAGTTCCCTACTGTTCCTGTGTGCAGAAGCACTCTAGAGATGTGAATGTGAGAAGGAGCCATCGCAATCATATGTTGGCTCACATGTGCCTTGAGCAAAAACCTTCTCCCATTTCTGCTGCCCTGAGCCCATAAATTAGATGATAGTTGGGATGGCCTGGGCCTGGCCTGAAGAACAGCTCCATCCAAGCTTGCCAGCACTTGTGTGCTGTGATAACTCAGGCTGGACCCAGCCCTGTGCTGAGGCTCTTGGGCTGGTGTGAGAGCTCAGCATAGTGTACATGGAAGTGCATTGCAGTTACTGCAGCAGCAGTGAATCCAATCCAACAGCATGCATGCAGCTTATCTTGAAATGGGCTTCTTTAAAAAATGTTTTATGTATGCCCATATCAGATACTGGGGTATCAGCCAGGCCTGCCCCAGAAACTGAGTTTGCCACGCCTGAAAAATCCCACAGGAGAACATAGATGTGATCCATTGAGGGATCAATTGATCAAATCTGGGTCAAATCCACCCACCCTCCACAGATGTTTTATTCTGCTGGTTGATTGTCACTCACACAGTTAAAAATTAAGCTAAGGAAGGCTGTGTGTGAGCTTATTACACTTCAGTTATTGCTTTATTCCCCTATAAAATCTCTCACAACCTGAGGTGCTGCTGTGTTGAGCATGTGGTGGGGGAGATGAATGAATCTGTTGCAAGGTCAGCCTGGCCCTGCTGGCCCTGGCACACTTGCATCATTCATTTTATTTTATTTTATTCTTTCCTGTGAGCCAAACACCATCAAAGAGCACCCCACATCTATAAAACCCAAGTTAATTGTAATCGCTTACTTTGTAAGGAGTTTTATAACCTACCAAAGCAAGTGTCTAAAGAAGCACCTCTGGGAACACCCACTGGGGCCAGCACCAGAGCTCTTTGTTCAGGGGGCTCAGAGCTGGCAAACTCTAACTATGCCCTGGGGGCTGACCCCAGGGATCCCCAAATTGCCTAGGTAAGCTGTGGGTTTGCCTTGTGTTTACAAGCAGACGGACATTTCTGACCTTTGAAAGCTTTTTCAAGAGTTGTCAGGATGGTGGGTGTCCTGGGGGGCTGCCAGGGGGACTGGGGGAACAGGAGCTGGGATGCTCCAGAGTGCATTTGCTGGGCAATGACCTGAGTTCCCTGGAAAATGGTGTCCCCTGAGTGATGCAGGCAAGGCTGCAGATGAAGTCGGTGGTGGCAGTGGGGCCGGGAACTGAATACCACATCCCAACCTCAAAATATCTGTCTTTTCTGCAAAAACCAACCTTCCTGCCTTCCTGCCTTCCTTCCTTCCTGCCTCCCTGCCTCCCTCCGACAAGGACGGAACCCCTCCCAAGGCCGCAGGGAGCAGACACTGACACTCCCATCTCCCGCAGCCATTCCCCATCTCCGCAGCCCCGCCGTGTCCCGGAGCGCTCGGCTCGCACGGGCGGTGCCGCAGCTCCCTCTGCTGTCCCGGAGCGCGGCTGCGGGGCCTTCCCTGCCCGCCGCTGGATCAGCCTGGGGTTCGCCCGCTCACCGCAAGGGGCTTAAGGAACTGTGAGTGAAGAGTCTGTTCTGCAGCAGGCAGGAAAGTTTTAGGTCTGATTCAGCTGGAAGGGAAAGGCCAAGTGTTGCTCCCAACTCGCCAAGGTCGTTCCCGGCCCCAGGACAGCTTTTGGTGTGACCAGCGCTTTGTGGCTCTGAGCAGGCTGGAAGGGGTAAGGGTGTCCAGGGCATTCTCAGAACCTGCAGGTGGCTGACTACTGCCCTGAGAATTTTCTGTCTGGTCCATCCTGGTTGGGAAGCCCACCCTGACCCTTTTATTTAATCTTTTTTTTTTTTCACGTATAGCCTCAAAAGGGGGACAGCTGGTGGCAGGGACTGGTGTAAAGACTGGAACCAGACCTTCTTCTCCCCCCCATTTGCAATCTTGTAGTTTTTAGTCAAATAAACAAATCCCATGGTTTTCAGGGTGATGGGAGTGATAATTTGGGAATAATGTGAGATTGTTGTCCTCTGAGAAAAGGCCAAAAGTCTTTGTAGCCATGAAATGGAAAATGTTCATGGATTTATTTTTTCTTTAATTTCATTTTTTACAAGCCCTTCTCCCACCAGATTTTCAGATCACTTCCCTGTTAAATAGTGGGAAAACATCAGAAGTCTGTTTAATTCCCAATCTTTATTATTTATAACTTGGAAAGAGAATATTGAAAAGATTACAAACATACATTTTAAAATTACCTCTCTCCATGCTCTGATCCTGATTTTCGAGTTGTTATAACTTCTTAAAATATATAGAGCTGTCCATGCATCTTTTTTGATGCTGAGTAATTTCCTCAGTGCTAAAAACCCTTTAGACACCTGAGCTCTCTCTGTCTCTGTTTCCTATTACCGAAATGGGGCTAACACCCCCTAATCTTGAGAGAATTTTATCAGTATGGAAAGACCCCCAAAAACTATGAGGAGCTGTTCAGTTGCCACAGCGAGGGCAGTCCCTTTTGCAAGCAGCTGAAGATCAGTGTGCTGAACAGCTCTCACAAATGTCTTTGGACAACAAACGGAAATTTCTGTGCCTTTTTTTGTTGAGAGCAACCTGAGCACAAGATATTCATACCAGACTGTAGCCTGCCACTCCCCTAGGCAATGTTTCTGCTTTTCCCTCTACTTTAAAAGCTTCCCTCCCTCTGCAACTGTATTTTTATCTCAGCTGCTCCAGATGTGGAGGGTAACATCTGCACACTGCTCCTCTACTCTCCCTGCAGGCTCTGACTGGAGAGCATCCCCAGCAGCTCTGGGGCTGGAAGGTGACCTGAATATAAAGGCTCTGGCCTCTGCTGAGAGGCCAAGGACAAAACCCTAAAATCTTTCCAGCTCCTAAAGCCTCTGTCAATTCTGCCAGAGGTTAAGCCAAGCACTAATCCTGTAGGAGCTTTGAAGGTTTTAAGAAAACCCCAGACACAAAGCTGCTCAGAAACTTGAGGAACGTGAGAGTTGTCTTTTGGGCAGCTGGACTCTGAGGAGCAGCACTGCACTCGAGCCTGTTGAGTGTTTGGACTTGGCTTCACCACTCAAACGCTGAACAAATGCCAAAACTGTTTGACCAGAGAGTCAGGGAGAGGAAAGGCTGTTAGAGCTCTCTCCTGCACACAAATTTAATGGCCACGCTTTTTTCTGTCCCACCCTCAGATTCATCAGAGCAATTAGCTGGCTGGTTTCTTGTATGGCCAAACAGCAGGGCTTGTCTCCTGAGTAACTCTGGGCTAAGCCCCACCAACATGGAAGAAATCCAGAAAGTCTCTCTATAGTTCTGTCACCTTTTGAGGACCTTGAGATGTGATGTTGCTTTCTTTTTCTTGGTGTAAAGTTAGTTGTCTTTTGGATAATAACACCAGCTGATACTGGAAAAGTTGTTTTTGTTGTTGCTCCAAACTTCCTGTTAATTTTTTTTAAGTGTGGAAATCAGGCTGAAAGTTTGACATGTTCCTCAAGGCTGTGTATCTGTGGGAATGACACTGGGCAGCCCCTTGGAGCCGCTCGACGTGACCCTGCTCTCTGGCCTTGCACCCCCAGCAAGTCCTCAGTGCTTTGTGTCAAGAAATGATTTGAATTATGAAGTGAAACCTAGGCAGAAATCTGTTCAAAGGCAGCCTTTCCTCCAGCAAATGTCTCCAAAGGCCATGGGAAGGAGCTGATTTTAGTAGCTGGCAAACAGGAACATATGTCCTGACATGTGAGGTGGGATGTCAGGATGGTGTTGGGACGGGGTGCAGCTACTGAATGTGCTGTAGCACAAACCCCTCTGGCCTTGCTGCTGGTTTACCCGGTGTGGTGAGACACAGGGGAGCTGAGCTCCATGTTTTGTTAGGAATGGGCAGTTTTTAACTGCTGCTGGAGGCTCTGCCCAGTACAACCCACATGGAGGTGACCGTCCTTGTTGTGGATCAGGTGCCAGATGGACATCCCGGGAGATGCCCATGAGATCCACAAGGCTGCTGTGCCCATGAAGGTTTCCCCCTCTGCCCATCACTGCTGGGCAGGGCAGGATCACACACTAGTGATAAAAGTTAACTTTCTAAGGGGAGTGCCAGCATGAAGGTACAAGCTGTTCACCTCCTAAGTGGAGATTCATCCTGATGGCTCAGAGCATCAGGCAGACGTGCGCAACCACATCAGGGACCAAGCAAGTCAGGGACCTCTGAAACTATGTCTCTGCAGTACTGTGATAAAGATCTAAGGCAGCATTTAAATTATTTTTTTTTATGAGAACTTGCCTTCTCATCAGCTGAAGGATTTTCTGGGTCACCATGGCCTCTGTGCATGGCTCACACCACAATGCCCTCAGTCACAGCAGCGCAGGTGTGCTGGGCCCAGGGACAGCAGGGCATGGTGGGGGATGCAGGGTGGCATCTCTGGGACCTGCTGCCTGAAACTGGGTCACCTCCTGTGACAGCAGAAATGACTCTCAGCACAGATGGCAGGTGGGACCCAGGAGTGACCTTGCCTTGTGGTCATTTTCTCATGCAGAGGCTGAGCTGGTGCAGTGCAGGCAGTTGTTGGTGACACCTGCAGCAGGTGCTGAGCTCACTGTGGCCACCTTGTTTCTACAACCTGGGGATATCTGGAAAGCCAATTTTGCCTTGTGGCATAGTGCCTCCCCCTCCAGAGCAAGGAGGTGTCCTGCCACAGCTCATCCCAGAAAATGTGACGGGTCCCTTTCCCTTCTCTCTTCTCTCTTTTCCTTTCGTGCAGCCTGCTCTTGGGAAGGGCATCCCTTAGGAAATAATGGGTAGACACAGTCTGCTCCACCTCTCAGGCATCAACTTCAGATCAGCACCTCAAAGCAAAGAAAAGCAAACCATCACTTATTGCACAGAGACAGCTGGAAATGCTGCAAGATCCTTTTAAAACTCACCAATTTTACTCTTGTCTGGTTATTGCTGGGAAGAGCTCAGATAGTACAAATAATGTAGGTGCTTATCTCATCCAGCCTTAGTGGGCTATTTAAAATGCCTTAACTGAGCTCAAAAGTGGTGCTGTTTTCTCTCCCTTGAAAATATATTTAAAAGACATTACATTTGTTTGAGAACTTTGCTGATTGACTCTAGGTAAAAATAAGCACCGTCTTGTATTGCATTGTTATGTCACATAAGCACCTTGCATAATTACCTTAGCCCCAACATAATTTTAATTATGTTAGAATTAGTGCAAAGAATTTTATCTGAGGCTCATGTAAATATTTTGTGCTCTCAACACTTTGATGTACCTAGAAAGAGATTAATGTTTGCTTTGATAATTAGTCTGTTGCATGTGGCCAAAAATTCATTACAAACACAGTTAATTAAGTTGTCAACAAACCTTTGGTCTCCGGCTGGTGAGAATAATTCAATAATTTTGTTCAGCTTGACAGGGGATTTTCTTTTTTATTGCTATCAACCCCAGCTGTCCTTGGGGGCCCATGGCACAGCAGCATTTCCTGAGAGGTCATGCAGAACTGGACAGGACACAGCGCACGTGGTGCTGCCCCGAGGCTGTAACACAAGGAAAGAAAATGAACCCAAGCAAGAACTTCCTTGCTGTGCAGTGACCAAGCACTGGAAAAGGCTGCACAGAGAGATTGTGGAGTCTCCCTCACTGGAGATACTCCAGAACTGTCTGGACAAGACTCTATGCCGTGTGGCTCTGGGGTGGCGTTGCTTGAGCAGGGTGGTTGGACCAGGTGACCCACTGTGGTCCTGTCCAGCCTCACCTGCTCTGTGATTCTGGGGGTGCCACTCCACGGGTGGCACTGAGGTGAACATGGGCTCTAGTTCTGAGCTAGAACTCAAGAAAGGGGGAAGCAAGAGACACTGATGTGTCCCCCCACTGATGTTTATCCCCTTCTGCTGAGGGATGAGGAGCCCCAGTCCTGCTGCTTGGAGCTCATAAGAGATGGTGTAGAGAGCCTGCCTTGTGTCTGAGGGATGGCCTGAAGCTTGCCTACTGCCTGTTAATATTGTGGGTCCAGAGAGGGGCCAAATGCCACCATGTGCTCTAGTAACACAGCTCATGCCATAAGAAATCAAGGTGTTTTCCTCAAACAGCCTTTCTCTGTTGCAGGAACTCTTCAGGAGGACTGTAGCCTGGCAGGATGTCTGTACCCCTGCAGCCCCTGCCCAGTGCTGTGACCATGCTACAGTGGGAGCACAGACCTCTCTGGTGCCAAGGATCTCTTTGCACCATGCTCACACTTCGAGCTGGTGTGGCATCCCCCATCCTTTTTGTCTGAGAGCTGCAGCTGCCACTGGACTTGGACTCAGGTAGGTCCAGAGTAGAGAGCCCCAGGAGGAATGAGGGTTTGGGGCATCACTCAAGGACCAAACATCCAGTACCTCCAAGTGACTCATTTCCATTTCAAAGAGCCCATTTGTTTTATCTGGCAATTAGCTTGCATCCTCTGTAGAAAATGACTCCATAAATACCACTGAGCTCCCAGCCAATCTCCGCTTTTAAATATATTTTAAGTGCATGATTAATACACTTTCCCAGCCCCTGTCTGGGACTGTGCAGGGAGGTCAGGGAGCAGGTAAATGAAAGAAAATGGCTTCACTCGGCATTGACTGGGCTATTAATCACTGCCCATTTTCTATAAATCATGGCAGATGGCAGGAGCAGGCAGGCACTCGTGGGAAATGACACTGTGTGCATGACGGGAATCGCGGATCGCAGCGGACACTGGCAGGGGAAGGGGCTGCTCCTCACCCTGCTGTCCCCAGGGGAGGGAGGCCATGGCACTGCACCTGTGACTCACCTCCACGGGGCAGCTCTGCCCTGTAAGAATGGGTGAAAAGGTTTGCAGGAACCCTGGAAAATTCAGGGTACCACAGCTGGGATGGATGGCTCTGTCTGGGGATGGCTCTGCTTCTCATCAGGCACGGGGCAGCAGAGGGGAGGATTTGCTGCATGTGGGCAGTGAGCATTGAGGAGGATGAGTGCTGAGCATCAGCAGCTTCTAACCACCGTGGTCAGGGATACTTCTAATCAGAGCAACAATTAAAGATTTTGCTCCTGACACTGAATGCTCATGATTGCTTTGCCTCAGAGCAGTTGCAGGCAGGAAATGTGAGGGAAGAAGTTAGACTGATAAAGTGAGGGGGACAGATACATCCTAAAATGAGCTTGCATTTGGCAGCAGCATTCATCTAGGCATTTTCTGTGCTGTAGTCTTGGAGGGATTCCCTTTTCATGCCTGGGAAATGCAGGCTCTTCCCTCCTGGAGTGATTGACCTTCTAATACTGCCTGGCAGTGCTGTGGGAGTTGTGCTTCCCTATATCTCTAGTGCATCTATGGGTGATGGAAAGCAGCAACTTTTTTTAGGAAAACAGACAAAACTATATGTATAGATGAATGAAAAGAGTATTTTAAATGGAGGCAGTATGAAAGAGAAGAAAAATACAAATTATGGGCTCTCTTCTCCTGTAAATTGCCAGTCCCAGTGAAACCAGCTGAAATAATCCTCCGCTGCACTTGGTATTTCTTCCACAGGGAATGGGATTTTTCCTGTCACCTCTCTTTTCTACAGAGGGATGTGTTTTTCCCTCCTTTGCTGCAAGGAGAGCTTATGTTGAGCTAATCAGTTTTGCTTTCCCATAGCCTTGCATTGCCCTGCTTTCCCCTGCAGCTGGGCACCCTTGATGCTGCTTGGCAAGGAGAGCAGCATCCCTGCCCACAGCCCCTCCTGCACAGCTCTCACCTCCAGCCCTGCTACACAACAGCAGCAGCTCCTGTTCTGCTGGCAAAATAGCTGGAAGAGCAAACTAGGCTGGCTGCCAGGGACTCCCAGTTATCACCACCAGCAGGGTGAAAATGGTCCAGAGTAAGGAAAACCAGGATCATCTGCTCCAGGCCAGAGTCTGTCCTGTCAGCAGGGAAAAGAATGGACAAGGGTGGGGGCATGGACAGAGTAAGTGGATTTAAGGCTTGTGAAGGGCAGCTTCTGTCCATCCCTGTGAAGGTTAACATTCTCCATCCCTGTGGAGAATGGCTCCCTGAGGGATGTGGTGGGTGCTTGAGCGTGCTGAAGTGAGTGTGTGCTGCTGGGCATGAGAGTCACAGGGACCTGCAGGGTGGTGGATGCAGAAAGTGAGCAGCAAAGCAGTCTTGGGAACATGTGACCAGCAAAGGAAGAAACAGCCTCAAAAAGCCTGAAGGACCCATAAAGGCAGTGAGTGGGAGATGTGAAGCAGAAGACATGTGAGATCAGGAAAGGAGAGATTAATATGCCACAGCCAAGAAAGCTTCACATTATGAAGCGCAGGCGGGCTGATGGAGAGGATGGCATGGGGACTTCAAACAGCAGCTGGGTGGCCTTGGTGCCTGCTGAAGTCATCTTCCCCAGCCCAGGAGCTGCCTGGGGATGTTGTGTGCCTCCTGCTGCTCCACCAGCACAGGGAGGAGGAGGAGGGCTGGTCGCCTCCACAGGCAGCTGTGTGCAGATGTTTTCCACTGAGGGAAGAGCGTGAGGGCATCCTTTGAAAGGAAAGGGAAAAATCATAGCAGAAGCTGGAGAAAAATTGTTGCTGAAGGAAACCTTGCTCTCAGGCTGTCCGAAGCAATGTAGAGTGAAACCCCATTTTTTTGGCACCGAGGTTGTTCCTTCCACCCAATGCTATTTGAACCGGATGTTTCTCACCCCAAACAAGCCGTGTTTGGCTGCGCTGGGCTCCTCAGCTGCTCCACATCCCCACTGCCCTGCCTGTGCCTGGGCTGGGAGATCTGCAAGGAGAACCCGGGGGAGGGCTGGGTCCCCCACCCCTTCCTAATCCCCTCCCCAGCTCCCCCACAGGCCTCACGGGAGCCTAATATTTGTGCATGTGTGTTTTAACACGGCATATGGTCTTCATTACACACAGACTTCTCGCTTCCATAATTATACCATGATGGGAGTTCCTGTCAAAGCCATAAAGCAAATTCTCTTCCCCCCGCCGTGTCCCTCCGCCCCCATGAGCCCTCCCCATAAAACTCACAGGGGTCTCCAGTTTGCCAGGAGAACCCTCCCTCGCTGGTGGAATTAACCCTTTGCCTCCCCCCATCCGGCAGCTGCTGGAAGAAAGCTGAGCTTTCCCTATGGCCGCTGGCTCACCAGGAAAGGGGAGGGTGGTGTCCAGATTTTGGCTGTGTGAGAAGGAGCAGGGAGAGGCAGCAGTGCCTAAGCCATGCTGGGGAGCTGGGGAGGCAAGCAGCAGCCTGAGGCAGTGCCCTGTTGCTGCTCTCAGCATCCTTGGGCGTGCCACCCCCACGCACTGCCGAGGCACAGGCTCCTCTGGGTAGCGCGTGGCAGCTGTAGAACAGCACCAGCCACAGCTCAGGACAGGAAATGAGCACAGGCTGCATCTGCAGGGGAACTGCAGTGCACAGGCTGCAATTACCTGCGCTGGAGTTTGGCCAGAGCCTGCTCCTGCAGCAGCGCCACGGGGCCAGAGGCTGGGGCTCAGGGGCTGTGGAGTCAAACACAGCTCTGGAGGCTGCTTGGGGCCTGGTGGGTCATGCCCAAACCTTGTCTGGGGTGGATGGAGGCAGGAAAATATGGAGAATTTATGTACAAGGGGGAAATTCAGCTTTATTTGTATGCTGCATTTTATGTGTGTGCTGCTTTGAGAGGCATTGGGATGATGCGAATTTAAGTGCCCTTTTTCTTGCCCAGTCTGTAATTGCACTAGAAAGAGGGAGTACTGGAGGGGACAACTTCTCCCAACAAGTTTTTCTGGCCCCTAAACCAGGGTGCTGCTGAGAGTCAGGAAAGAAACCATTTCTGGGGCTGCCCTGGCCTTTGGGGTCACTGGGATATCCCCAGTGGGAATGGGCTGCAAAGGGCTTGCTCAGCATCACACCAGAGATCCCACTTTGCTCTGTGCTCATCCTGACAGGAAAAATTCTGTTTCCCACTAGGTGGTAGAGAAGAGCTTGGCTGAAAATCCTCCAGCTTCTCACAGCTGAGCCAGAAAAGGGGGGTTATATAAAGTTGAAGACTTCTGTTTTAGCCAAGAATCCAGCAGGCCCAAATGCAGGAGGGGTGTCACTGCAGAGGGCTGGGGACAGGTGAGGGGTGGCTGAGCAGGGCACAGGTGCCACCCAACCAACACTGGGTCCTGTTCATCACCGGCCACTGTGTGCCAGGCACTGGTGGCACACATTTTTTTCATGTCTGTGGATATCTTATGACCCTTTACTGATTGGTTTTGGGGAATATGGTTTGAAATGGGTTCTATCTAACAAAAGAAAGAGGGGAGCAGGGGAATCATTCATGCTGATTTCATCTAGCACTTGCAGATCCAGCATCACCCCAGGCTGTCACAGGGCTGGTGAGCTTTGCCCACAGGCCTGCACTGCCTGCATAGCAGTGACAGAACCTTTGGTGCTTTCCACTGATGTTAACTCCCTGTGTCTCCCTGATTTTCCTTCCCACAAGTCAAAGACATTTTCATTGGCAGTGGTTTTAACTAGACACAGGAATTATTCCATGGCAGGATTCATGCCCAGCCTGGACAGAGGGACAAGAAGGTGGCAGGAGGAGCCCTGACCCCTCAAGAAGGTGGTTTTCTATTGAGATCTCCAGTCCCCACAGAGACAGCCCAGGGCTGGGATTCACAGACGCCCCACAGGACTGCCTGAGCTCCTCTTGCACACCCTGAAAGATCAGAGGAGTGGCAGAGCTTCAAGAAGTCACACCTGAAGGCAGGACCACAAACACGTGGCTCTTGCTAGGCAGGTGTTTGTTCATCTGACCAGTGCTTGAATGGCTCTAATGAGGTAATTCTGCAGCCTACCCCCAGTCTGCACTACCCTCATCCTTACAGAGATTTTCTTGCTGTCTAACTTTAATCTCTTCTTTTGCCACACTTGATGCCCCTGACTTCTTTTGCAATACACCCTGGGCAGGAAAAGTGTTTTTTCCTTTTGACTATAGTTTATTGTATATCTGAAGCCCAATTCCACACCAGTATTTCCTGATCTTACGTTGACCCCTTGCACAAAACTCCTGTGTGCTCTTGCCCATTATCCAAATCTTCCTTGGGGTTTGGGCCCAGCAGATCCATGCAAAGTGATGAAACAATCACAGATCAGCACCCAGGACACTTGACTCCTGCTAGACCAAAGACTGGCTTGAATGTTCAGTACCTGCTTGTTTTAGTATGTGCTTTCCAGGCATCTTTGTGGGAGCTGGACCCCCAGTGAGGGGTTGAAGCAGGGAGTGAGGCAGCAGCCTCAGCATTCCATGCTCTTCCCTGACTCTGGAGTATCACATTTCACTTTAGGAATTTTTTGCACTATCTAAAATATTAATTTAAAGGATGAAGGGTGACAGGTGCTGTGGGCTGGGGGTGTGTCAGGATCCCATCACTCAAACATCCTGCCTGGATCTATATTTGCCCACCTTGGTGATTCAGAGGAGGGTGGAAGTGCTGGCTATGTTTCTTTGAGTTATCTGAAGTCTGGATGGACGAGCTGCATGTGATGGCATGAAGGCAGGGACTCTGTCTTAGCTCTTCTGGACAAACTGGATGAGTGGGAGCTGTGCAGCCCAGCAGTTGGGGCTGGGCTCATCCTGGAGTGCTTGTGATCCCAGCACTGCACAACACTGGCTCATTCTCTTTTTCTGAGCACACCAGGCTTGATTGGGATGGGGTACAATGAAAGGTCTGACCCAGCTGAAAGGACCAGCAATGCCTTTCAATCTGAAGGTACCTGCAGTAACTCTGAGAGGTTTCTGCAGCCCTGAGGTGGTTGTTTTCATGACATGAGGATTCAGAGTCCTCAGTGTCCTGTGCTGAGTTGTCTGGGATAAGTGCTTAAACAGAAATAGCTCACTTTTCTTCAAATAGGCTCATGATAATGGTAAACATTTCCTAATAGAGCCTGAGACATGGTGGACCTGAATTTCAGGAATTTTAGGTGCTTTTTTTGTCAGTCAAAGGAGGCTCAAACATAGAGTGTTAACTTGCCTGGAGAGAAATGTCTTCTTTCAGCAGTGTGCATCTCATGGGTGCAGAAGGCAAATAAAGATGCAGCATGGTGCTGCAGCTTGAACTGCAGGGCATTCAGCTCCCAGCTGGCTCCACACTTCTGGAATAGTGGCGCTGCCTCGTGTGAAAAGGAGAGGTCCTGGAAGCCTCACTGTCCTGTGCTAAAGCACAAAACCACAGTCCCCATGTGGTGTGACCCTGGGCAGTGCGTGCTGTGCCAAAACACACTGTCAGAGTGAGAGTTCCTGCAGGACAGGCAGGGATACAAGGCTTCAGGTCTGAGGATGATCAAGGGGAAGGAGGGAGGGTTGTGTGCTCAGGGAGTGGGGTCACAGGACAAAGGGGTCTCTAAGCAGGAGCTTTGTGCCAGGAGGTGCCTGCTGGGTTGGGGGGTTCAGTCTGAGCTGCCCTGGAGCCACAACAGAGCAAGGCACAGGAGGGACACACCTGACACCTGGTGCCTGAGCCCTTTCAGACTGTGGCTCCAACCTTTGCCTTTGGGTCCAAGAGCAGGGAAGTCTGAAACCACCAGACTGTCCACAGGGAGAACTCTGAGTGGTTCTGGGTGGTAGAGGCTCCTTGGGGAATTCAGTGAGTTTTGCTTCTTCTTGAGCGCAGTTTTCACAATAGTTTCCAAACCTCCTGTTCCTGAGAGCATTCCTAGATACCCACACACTGTGCAGTCCCCTCTGGAGCACAGAGAGAGCTGCATTTGTTCTGCTTTAATTTGAACCTTCAAACCTCCCTTGGACAGTAACAGCACAGAATAAACAAGCCTTGTGTTGAAATATACTCCTCCTCAGTGCTGCTCTGACCTAACTTGCTTTTCCTATGGACAATCTTGACACTCTTTGTTCTTTAATGCATTAATCTTCACAAGATCCCAGGGAAGCTGGGAAATGCTGCTGCTTCTCTCTCCCTCTTGTTTATATGAATGGGGAACTGAGATCCTCAGTATCCCACAATCCACTAAATGCTGTTGAAAGTGCTTATTTTTTACCTTTTCAGAAAACCCAGAGGCCAGCAGAGTGGGGTATGTCTGCTATGGAGGTGGATTGTACCAGAACTGACTGGATTGAAGATCTTGTGTTGACCTGAGGGGTTTTTTCCTGCAAAGGAAGGTCTGAGGCTCCCACTGGACCTTGCTCACCTCCAGCACAGAGCAAAGCTGGTGTCCCCTGGATGGAAATCAGCAGGTGGGTGATTTGGTGGCGTCCCTCTGCTCCTGGTGTATCTCCAGCTGCTTTGAGGTTCCTGCTGCAGGGCCTTGAAGCAGACAGGCTGCCCCTGTCTGCTTGGTCCAGAGGGACCTCTTGTCTCCCTGGTAATGATTGGAGTAAGGAGCTTTCCAGACAGTTGTGATGTCAAGTGTCCATGCTGGTGGGAAGGGGGTGAGAGGGGACCCCTATCACTGTGAGTGTGACCCCCTATCACTGTGAATGTGACCCCCTATCACTGTGACCCCCTATCTCTGTGAGTGCTACCAGACCCCCCAAAAGGCTGAGAGCTTGGAAAGCATCCACACACACAGTCAATCACTTTCCTGAGCTATCTGTGCTTCATGAGCCTCCAGCTCATGAATCTTGGAAGGAAAGACCTTCTCAGGAGATTTGTGGTGCATCCAGCCCCAGCTAGAAATACCACAAGAAAAGCCTCTCTTGGGGAGATCCCAGTTCTGAGCAGGAAATGCAGAGCGATGTGAGAGTGAGAAGAAATCCAGATGTGGCCACTATCTGCTTTATTTTACTCTGGGAAACCGAGTTCTCTTTTGTGGGATATAGTTTTGTCAAGCATGGTTCTCAGGCATATCCAGCCCTTGTGTTTGCCAGTTGTAACTGAGTCAGAGGCACATTTCAAAGCTCAGAGTGTGCGTGTCTGTGTGTCCGCGTGCCTGTGTGTGGAGACAGCCTCCAGCAGATCACTTTCTGTTGTTTTTCTGCTCACAGACTGAGCAGAGCTACTCACTCCCACATACAGACAGAGCTCTGGCTCACACAGCTGCCTGGGGAGCAGCACTGGCTTTTCTCCTCTTGGGCTAGGGTTGCATTTTTGAATTACTTTACCAAGAAGTGTTTAAAAGTATTTGAGTTTTTCAAAGTGAAGCAGTTTCTCTGCTACCAAGCTGTTGTTTCCTTGTGCAGCTCAGAAGTTTTCTTTGCAGTGTTATCTTGTTTGCAGTCCCAGCCCAGCCTGGGAAACATGCACAGCTCAATGCTGAGGAAAGGAACTCTTTCCTTTTGAAAGGGACTGCTTGGTGTGAGCGACAGCCACACAGGAGTGGGAGATATTTGCTGGATTTTGGAGGTGAGCTCAGGCTCTGGAGGGGTATTTGGAGGGGAGGAAAATATCCTGGATTTGCCAGGTAAATGCAGGCCTGAAGACAGGTTTGGAAAGCATTTTATGGCCTTGTGTGACGTGGGTGCTTGCAGTGCTCCTGTGTGAGCTTTGCTCTCCTTGGTCTGTGGGGTCACTGTGGTGTTCAAGCTTTTGTAGTGCCAGGGAGCAGGAGAACATTATACACATATCCACGAGCAGCCAAATCTTTATTAAACCTAGAAAAGATCATTAATCTCACCCAAATATTTGCTATTTCCAAAGTTTAGGTAGGGGGTAGATACCCTCAGGTGTTTGGCAGCTAACACTTATTATTAAAATGAATAACAGGAGCAGCAGAGTGGAACTGCTGGTCATAATTCCCCTGCCCCTCCCACACTTTTTTGAGTGCATCCAGTTGGCCCCAAACCAGTCCTATTCCCCAGCAGAAACTTTCCAGCATTTATTCATCACACACAGAGTTGACAAGTGCCTCCAATTCTCCAGTTACCAATGCACTAATGAACATCTGCTAGTCTTTCTTGCAAGTTCAAGGACTTGGGCAGGGAGTAGACTGGGGACTGAATTTCTCTCTGTGTCTGAATAAGGTTAAAAGTGGATTTTACATGAGGGCAGAGCCTTACTCTGGGGTTCCTCATACTTCTCAATTAATGGCTTCCAAAGTTCAAACTCTTTGGTTAACAGCTGCTTCTGAGAAATGGGGCTTTGAGGGAAGGAGTGAATGTGTCTTGAACTATCAGAAAAACAAGAAGTAGAGATAATTTTTAGCTTGTGAATAAGTTAAACTATTCCAAGTAATCTTTGCTGTTGCTAGTCCTGGAGAGTTTGAAAACTTTTGGCAACCATGCAAGATCTTGCTTTGCTGCCTCTTGCTAGTTGGAATGTAAAAATTGCCCAACAATATATGCAGCCAAACCAACAATCATCAGGTCCCACAATGAGTATCTCTGACAGACAGCTAATTACTTCCCCAAAACCTGTGAATATTTGCTCTGGAGAGCTAGCAAATAGCAAGATCTGTCCTGTACAACAAAAACTGCTCTAGAGCTTCTGCACTGTCACTCTAGTCCTGTCACTGTTTTACTGCTGGATGTTACATACAGGAAGAAAATTCAGCTTTGACTTAACCCCTTGGATTAACAGCAGGTACAAAGTGTGGTAGCATTTAACTCAATCTTCTAGAAAGTCATTTGTTTGTGTTTAATGATTTCTGTCTTCCTTACACCAGCCTTTTAGCTCTCATTCTTTGCCTTGTCACCCATTTCCACCCAGCTTGCTGTTTTGCAGTGTGGAACTGGGATGTGGAAATGGCTGGAGCAGGGAACCCAGCTCCAAGGAGAGCGTGCTGCCTGGTGGGTATTGCCCAGCCATGCAAGGAAGCCTAAGAGCTCTGAAAAATAAGAAAGGTACGTGTGAAAGCTGATGCATTTAACCACTGGGGCATCTCCTTTAGGAGGTCACTGTCAGCACTTTTCTTGGAGGCTGGAGCTGTCTGTAGGTGCTGGTTACAGGTGTCTGTGCAGGGCAGTGCTGTCGCTGTGAGCCGCTGTGCAGCACACAAATCATTGCTGATGAAAATTAAATACCCAAAAAAGAAATTCCACTACCAATGGAGTGAGCAAATCATGCACAAATGACTAATAAATAGCACTGCAATCTCTCCTTAAGCTGTGATTTATCTGTCTGGAGACTTATTAAAGAAATGTTCCTGCTGTTTGCACAGTTTTTATGATGGGGCTGCTTTTTGACCCTCTCGAGTGTCAAAGCCTCTTTCTGTGCTCCGGCAGTCCCAGCAGAAGCCCCCAGGCGTCCCCTCCACCCTGCAGAGCCTGTGACTGAGTGTCCCTACCCCCTGATGCCCTGCTCTCTCCCAGCCTCACTCAGCTGCTCCGTGCTGCAGTGAAATGCCCTTCTTGTGCTCTGTGCAATGAAGGAGCTTTCTGTGCTTTGTCATCTCCTGATCAAGCACAGGACTCAAGGGAATGCAGGAAGGTGAGTCAGGGAAGGTTTAGGTTGGATATCAGGAAAAGGTTCTTTGCCCAGAGGGTGTTTGGGTGCTGGAACAGGCTCCCCAGGGAAGTTGCCACAGCACCAAGCCTGTTCAATGTGGTTGGACAATGCTGTCAGGCACATGGTGGAATTCCTGGGATGGCTTGTGCAGGGCCAGGAGTTGGACTCAATGATCCTGTCTAACTCAGCATATTCTAGGATTCTGTGATCCTATGATTCTCTTTTCCAGGGCTGTTGCATCGCTGCTGGGGAAGCAGAGCAGCTTGTGCAAGACCTTCCTCCTTTTCCCAGGCAAAACTCACCCAAGTCTGTCTGGACCAGAACTTTTGGAATGTGAGTGGGTCAGGCTGTTTTGGACAAAGCTGTGGGAGCAGTACCCTGGCTGCCCCTGCCCCCTTGTCTGTCCCTGCTCTCTGCAGTGCACTCAGAAATACTGAGCTAAGGCCAGACAGAGGAAAATATCAAACACATGACTTTAAAAATAAATGCTTACTTCTTTCTTTTAGCTAAAATGTGCACTTTGCATAGCTGGTTCATGAGTTCCAGCACATTTGGGGTCAACAATACTTTGAGGTGCCAGTGTCTTGCTGACATTATTGGATGATGGGGCAACAAACCCCTACATGTCTTTTTGATGTGTGGGACATGACAGAAGCAGCTAAAGCTGTTCTGACTCAGCCCTCAAGCATTTCTGACATCAAAGTGTAGACACAGGCAGTGCTGAATGGTCAGGACTTTGTGTTGAATCTTTTCTCACTGCTGTCTGGGGAAAAAAAAAATCTTTAGCTGCCAATGAGGTTGACTTCCACTCTGACAATAGTTCACCCTGTAGAATATATAGTGTTATGTGACATGTAAAATTGGGGTATGATGTAATTTAGAGTTTCCTGTCCTCTTTATGAGATGCACATCCAATGCACATAACCCCTTTTAATAGTTAGAAAATTTCAGTGTTCAGAGTGGGAAACGGGAGGAGAAAAAGGCACTTGAGCTATCAGCTGAGTGCCGTTTTCAGTGCAGGACAGGGAATATCTGCACCCATGTAGGTGCTGCCCTGATCATTGACCAGGATTGTCTCCAGCCTTGAGCCAGAATTGTCTCCAGCTGAATGAGCAAGCCCAGCTCCCACCTTGCTCCCCTCTCCCCGTGGCTGAGGGACCCTCCCAGGAATCTGCCACATAAATTGGCTTCCCAAATATTCCCAGGCCTGCACACAGAAGCCACAATGCACCTTGGACTGTCACATTCCTGACTGCAGGTACATCCACAGAGGCTGAAACATTGATAGCAATGCTAGGAACAGATCCAGCTGAAATTCAGTTTATTTCATTAAAAAATTCATGCAGGAGATGGTCTTCAATAAAGTCAGCAAACTTTCTAGATCAGCTCTATTTACTTCTTTTTTTTTTTTTTTAAATATTATTTCAAAATCATAACTCTCTTTGTTGGGACTTTCAGGAGTATCACCACCCTTCCAGCAGCAGCTGGGTGTACCCAGGGCTGTTGGGAGCATCCCCTGGGCTCTGATCCTGCCCTGGCTGCCCAGCTGTGCTCTGCAGCTCCCACCCCAGAGGGCTCTCGCACACACACTCGTACCCTGACAAATACACACAGCTGAGAAAGGTTGGAAATTTCCTGCTTAGTGTCTGCTGTCAGAAAATGCTGCTCTGCTACAGTTGAGCCATCCCCATGGGAGTGTGTCAATTTGGACAAACTTAACTTTAGGGGAAAAAAAACCCCAGAATAACTCATTTCAATAAATTCAGAGCAGTCAGCTGTCAGAATGGCACATTTCAAGTTTTCAGTCTCAAATGCCTTCTCTTTGGCACGGCTGTGCATTAATGTATACCAGGGTACAAATTCTTACATGAAATAATGCAAAATGAATTACGAAACAGAATAATACTATCCAAGTCTGGACTGGAATAGAAACATGGAATCCTCAAAATAGGAAATATACATTAAATATAAGCATAATGGAATGGAAAAGAAAAAAATCCAAAAATGCAAACAAATGTTTCAGTTGACCTGAAAGGAAGTGTTTCCAGAATGTTGTTTTGTAAGGGATTGTTGACAAACCCAAATTTTACCTTTCCTATTCAGCTTTTAGTGTTATGTCAGAAACCACAGCTGGAGGGAAGTCCAGAGCAGTAGATGCATGAATGTTTTTATAACCATACAGAGGTATAACTGTAAGTTGTTATTCTATTTGTCTCTTTTCTTCTTTTTCCCATACCATCTGTCCCATTCTATAAACTGAAGCTGTTTTTACTTCCTATGATGGAGTTAATTACAAAGCAATTAATTGACCCAGTTACTCATGAGAGGTTTTGGTCATCCCATGGATGACAGGACTTCAAGCTCCTTTTATTTTTCTTTCAAGGCAATCACAGAAAATCTAGTGGTAGCATCCATGTGCCCAGGAAGGTGGGGAAGGTTGACCTCTTTTCATTTTTTGCAAGGCTTAAGAGACACAGGTTGCTGCTTTTTGGGCCTAAGAGGAACAAAAATCACTTTACTGCATGCGGGTGTTGAGCAAGGATGGGCAAACCCTGCACCCAGCAGTGGCTCTCCTGCACTGCCACAGGTCAAGGGCAGGGTGTGGGTTTGAAGGTGGATGTTCCCCAGTGTGCAGTTGTTGGTAACCTAAAGCAGGTTTATGACAGAGCCAGGATCAGGCATTAATGCAATAGACTGGTAATTCAATCACTTTATAGAAGTTGATCTGTCCTTTTTATTACAATTATTGTCAGCCCGGGTGTTTCGTTCCATCACTGAAAATAAACATCATTTATCATACTTGTAAAGATTAGCCCCTGACAGCTCCAGCTCTGCTTTGCATAAATGTGTATTAATGTCTGCTCTGTCTGAAGTGGAGAGAGAAGTCTATATTTCACAAGAATGATTAGACAGTGTCACCACTGCTTTAAGTAATGTCTTATCATGACGGATAATCAAACTGTGAAAAAAAAAACAACAAAAAAAGGCAATTTTTTGCATATGCATTTTTTGCTTTGTTGGGCTGAGAAATAGCAATATTTTTGCTACTGCATTTTTGAGGTTTGTAGTGCCCAGGCTCTGGGCTGATGATACTTTTCTGGGTTTCAGGGGGCACATGATGTTTCAGCTCATCAGCAGAGCTGTGACCTCTCTGCAAAGCTGCCTTGAGTCTTCCCATTGGAAGACCCAGGATCTACAACTTTGCCAGGCTTTCAACAGTCCCTGCCTTGGGCTGAGTTAAATTTGGAAAGTTTCAAGCTAAAATGATGATGACATTGGTAAGAATGAGATTAAGGGAAAATCTGATGCCCAAGCTAAAATATTCTTGCAGACATTTTCCAGAGAAGCTCTAGGGCTCCGGGGCCTTGAAGCAAGAGCTCAACAGTTGGCGTGTGCCTGCCCCCAGGTCAGGGCTGCACTTTTGCTCCTCCCATCAAAATGCACCCACATTAACTGCAGGAATAAAGGGAATTGTTTGTCAGTGTGTGCTTTAGAGATGTTAGAGCCCAACAGCCCCACTCTGTGTGTTTGAGTTCTCAGCTAACAGGAGGGAAGGAGCCCTGTTCCAGCAACTCTGTCTCCTGGCAGCCGCCATGGAAGATGTCTCTCTGGCATCCAGAATGAAGAACAGCTAAAGACATGAGCTGAAGTCTCACTCTTTGCCAGTCAAGCCAGGGCAATGCCAAGAATGTTCCCTTGTCACCTGAACCCTTAATTCTCTGAGAGGGGAATGCACATGGGCACCGATGTCCATCACACACTGGCTGTAAGTCACCTCTCTGCTGCAGTGCACCAAAACAACTCTGCAGCTTCTGTGAAGAACGTCAGAGGTGAAGCAAAGTCCTTATCATCAGCACCAGGGTTGGTACTGGGCCTATTTAATCAGGTTTAGAAACTGAAAAAGGAAAACCAAATCCAACGCCTTGTGTGTTTTCGGATTTCACTTTTGTTTTTTGCTGAAGTTTGAGTAGTGCACTGAAAATCCTATGATTTCTGGGAATTACATCTGGGTTTTGTGAAAGTCTGAGGCTGCAGAGTAAGAGAGCTTTTGTGAGAGTATCTGCTTTCATTCTTGCTGGTTTTAAAAAGAAATTTCCAAAGTTTATGCCTCCATGGGGGGAAAAAAACAAAGCGCACAACAACTTAAAGGCATGAATCCTCAAAAGAAAATGTCAAATAAAACCCTTTTAAAAAATAATCTTATAATTTCTAAGCCAGCCATCTTATTTTGGAAAGTTTATGTTTGAGATCAGCGTTAATTGAAGATGACACCTTAAAATTAGCCCACTGTGGAGGTATCTCATTGAATTAGATCCTAAAGGAGCAGTAATACATTAAGTACCATATATGAAAATAAATAAACCTCTTCCCTGCATAACTAATGGCTACTTCTGCTATTAAAGCTGAAGTATTTAAAGCACTGTAACTATACTGAGTGCTTATACTACTATTTTTTCTCTTTTTTTTTTTTCCTTTTAATGACAGCCTATTTATTTCCTTTCAGACTACAGTTACCTCCAGTTTTACCTTATTTTCCCTGACTTGGTGCTGGTGGTGATACAAAAAACACTGTGGCACAGCTCTCCCTTTGCTGAAGAACCTGGAACTTCACTCTGGAATAAAACTGAAAAAAAAAAACCAAAAAGCAAAAGCAGTGCATGTGAAGGAGCCAGCTGGTGGTGGTGGAGGGAAGGAGTGGGTGAGGATGGCACTGGGACCATTAGTGATTGAAGAAATGCTGATTTTAGCCAGTGGTATTAGCAACTGGCACTTTTTAAAGTGCTAAAAGCTTTGGACACAGATTACCATGCGCATATTTCAATTTCCTTTAAATCCAGGGAGATTTCCTCTTAAAGCACACTCTCTCACTCTCTGACTTTTTTTTTTTTTATTCAGCTAGATTGTGCTTGATGGGGACTGTTAACTGAATGCAGCATATTATATATTACTTCAATAAATCACCAGCAGCTGAAGCATTCAATATCATGCAGAGCAGTAATCAGGGGAAGTCTTAATCACACTTTAAATGGTTTGGATTTATGCTCTGCTTTCCAGGGGCCGCTGCCACTGCTGGAGAGGCTCAGAGGCTCCGTGGTGGCCAGCCAGGACCCGGTGCAGCCGGTGCCAGGGGCTGGGAGCACAGCCAGCACGCAGGGTGTGTGCCAGGGGGGCACTGCAAGGGCCAGAGAGGATGAACAGCCCCCAGGGCTTTCCTGGAGCTCTTTGTACCTCTGCAATGGTCTCTTCAGATTGCCTGGGCATTTCGGTGTAAAAATATGTCACTCTGACAATGTAAACAGCTGCTCTTATAGCATCAAGGTTGTACAGATGTGCGGCAAGTCCTGGCTTTGTTTTGACTGAAAAAATGTGTTTTAATATAGAATTTATTTCTAAAGAAATCATCACAAAAGAGTAAAAACAGCTGCTGTATTCCTTTGCCTTTTGCACTCTGTCCAGGAGATTAGAAACGCCTCCTGGATTTTTGTCAGGGTGTGGGAGAAGTAAAGAAGAAGGGCTGGCTTAAAAACAACTAAACAAGCCACAAAACCCCTTAAATATAATTTTTAATTTATGACTGGTGACCCACCGAGGCTTTCCATGAAAGTAAAACTTTCCAGCCAGGGTCTGCGGGTGCGAGATCCGTGTGGGTCTCAGGGAGGTGAGTGCCAAGAGGCAGAGGATGGGAACCTTCCTCCCTCCCCTGCACGTCACACCCCGACCTTCACCTGCACCCTTGTACCGTATACGGATGTGCAGTGATGCCATCTGCCTTGGCCACAGGGAGAAATCACAGCAGAAACAATGGTCCTTTTGGGGGGCAGTTTGTGATTTTGGTTAACCCATGGCCTGGGGCACAGCCACCAGCGTGGTCACCGGCCCTTGGTGCTAGATGGGGATGGGGACACGGCCTGAGGGTGGGAGGGCAGCGGGCTGGAGAAGCACAAATGGCTGGGAGAGCCCTGGGCACACTGAGCTGCTTCCCCAGCTCAGGAACACTCTGTGGCCCCCTCAGCTGCAGAGAGTGAGCCTCCCTTCCAGCCTGGCATAGCCACACTGCCTGCACCATAAATTACTGCCCTGGCAGTAGAAATGTGAACATGACCAAGCAGAGTGGAGACCCAGCAGCTGGGATGGTTAAACAACTGCCCTGCACTCAGGAAACTCTCCCATAATGGTGGATTTAAGTTCCAAGGAGCTTTGGTACCTGACCATTGGGTTCATTCCCTCCACCCCCTGTTTTGTTTTTCATTCAGTTCCATGTTGTTCCTGTCTCTTAATAGGGCATCCTTCATTATCATTATCCCTAATAGTGGTTTATTGTATTAGTTACAGTTAATTTAAATGTTACCCAAGCATTGAAAACAGATTGCAGATGTTTTGAAACAGATGTTATTTTAATGTTAAACAAAATCATGAATATTTATGGGTCATTATTGCCTGGGTTGAATTAAGCTCTTTAAATAGTAATGTATGGGCTTAATGTCTTTTGAAGGAAATGCTCCAAAAAAAAGGTGAATGGAAAAACACTGTCATATAAAAATGTAGAAATCATTTCTTCTGGCAACACTGTATTTTTCCTCTATGAACAGACAGAATTAATTACTGTTATATTACTAAAACAGGTACTGTTCTTGTTCTCTAGCTCAAGTTAACCTAAGAAAAATTTTTAAGCTCAAAAACACCTATAGAGCTCTCTATTTCATAGTGAAGGGGCCCACCTGCTCCCTGGAAGCAGCCCTAAAATTGCAGGAATATTTTGAGGTGGAGTAATCAGTTTTTAAGGAAAATAAGGCGAAGATGATGCAAGCACTCAACTCACTTGGTGTCAGTCTTTCCTACGGAAACAAAGAGGGTTTGTTAGTGCCACATGCAGGCTGTCTCTGCTTCAGTCATATTTCTTTCTTTATGGAGATGGAGTTAGTCTTTAAGGCAGCAGCTCAAAATGGCCTTTCATTCATTACAAAGTTATTTAGTTACGGGTAGGTAACTCTGAATGACATTTCTACATCTTGCACTTTATTAGTTGATCCTAGCTGCTAAATGACATGGAGAGATCAGCAGATTATGGCAGGGGAGTTCAGTTGTTTTGGGCAGTTTTAGATGGGGTCCAACCCGCTAGAGTCGAACATTTGCCTTTGAGGTGATGAACTCCAGGGGTGTTGATGATGATTAACTCAAGAGGAAGGGGGGTGGGATAATACAGTGGAAATTTAAAAATAATAAGTCTGTAAACACAGGGATGATTTCCTCCTCCGCAGACATGCAACACTTCCACTGCCTCAGGATGAGTCATGTCCTACTTAGAAGAGGAATGGCCCAAGCATTCGTTTGTGAGCACTGGGTCTGGGTGATGCTGGGATAGGAATGGTGCAGGCAGGGGACCTGCAGCCACAACCGATCTCTGCTTGCGTCCCCTGGGACTGTGTGCTCTAACCTGCAGCATTGAGGCTTTGTCCTTTTTTCTTCCCTTTTTCGTCTCTAAATTTATACTTTGGAAGCAAGCCTGGGTTCTCCTGAAGCTGGCAGAACTATTTGTCTGCAGTCACGAAACCCCTGAGCAGATGGGCCCAGGTTTTGGCTGAGCACAGTGGCAGTTGTTGAGCATTAAGGTCTGTAATCTCATCCAGGAGCATCTGAGCATCCCCTTCTCCCTTGGCCGAGGGCAGTGAGCGTCTCCTGTGATGCTCAGGCTGACATCCAGCACAAATATCCCACTGCTGCCACAGGGCGGGGGTGCCCAGGGCCCCACGACCTGCGTGGTCAGGAAAGGAAGCAGGAATGTGCCGGCCTCCCAGCTTCCAGTGTGATGGAGGCGCAGGAGAGGTGCTGAAGCACCTTGCATCTCACTACTGACCTGAGAGGAGGCAAAGAACAGATGTGATTGGAATCATCAGACTTTGTTTTGCTTTCCAGAAGTTGGTCAGGCAAGTTTTCTATAGTGGTCTAATCTCTTGCTGAAAAGCCAGACTGAGCAATCACATCCAACTGAAGAGGTGCTCCTTCCACAGCTTGGACCTGCAGTTCACTGCACCCGTGTCCTAAGTCTGTACAGTACATTACATTCAGTAGACTGCCAGAAAGGGAGTTCATTTAGTTTGATGACAGATTAATACTGATTCACAAATTAATTTTGTCTCTTTGTATATCAAGGGTGTCCGCAACTTATTTAATTTGTAATAAATATAATTATAGAAATGAATGAGCTATCAAGATTTTTAAAGTATGATCCATCAACGTTGGCACGACTTGTAATCCTGGTCATTATAAATAAAATGGGTCTTTTGCAATATGGAATGCAATTTTCCCTGTAGTTTGTCTCATTATTTTCTGACATGTGGGTTAATATTAAATTACAATGCCTTAATTTTCAAATCAGGGCTCAATTTGTAAATAAGAGGTTAATAAATAACCTTTCCAGCTGGAGGCCTTATTGTGACTTCATTAAAATAAACTTTTAAATGAGATGAAGCCTTGATGGTACCCACATTGTCTCATCCAGTACGTTGCAAAACAAAAAAACAATCTCCTGTGGCTGCCAAAAAAAACCTACCCAAAGTCATTGTGCCTCCAACACATTCCAGTGGTCCTTTAAAAGTCCCATATGACTGGGCTATACCCTGGCTTGCTCCATCTCCTGCTTCCTGCACATGGAGCACATGCTGAGCTGTCCTTCAGTGTGACCTTGTGGGCGCTGCAGGAGGTTGGTGCCACGCCTTGTGCTGGGCATCTTCGGGGTCCTTCTCATTTCTGTCACTAAGCTCAGCCCTACCCCTGCTTCTTTGTCTGCTTTCTGCTGCATTTCATGGGAACAGGTTAGAATTTAGAGAGGATATTAGGAAAATTTTCTTCACTGAAAGGGTTGTGAAGCATTGGAATAGGCTTCCCAGGGGAGTGGTGGAATCACCATCCCTGGAAGTGTTAAAAAAAATGCAGGTGTGGTGTTTTGGGACATGGTTAGGGGGTGGATTTGGCCGTGTTTTATGGTTGGACTTTATGATCTTTGAGGTCTTTTCCAACCTCAATGATTCTGTGATTCTCTAATGCTCATGGTCATGTCTCTCATTACAACTTCCAGTGAAAAAGAAAAGACTTTTCTCAACAGGTGCCGCATTCTTCACAGGAAGTTTGTGCTCTGAGCTGGATTTCTGCAGTTGGAGAGGTGGAAGGAAAGCTCTGATTTCTCCACTGAAGGCACACACCTGTGACTGGCCTTGTTTGGGCCCTGGCCCTCAACTAAGCTGGTTTGTTCTTTTCCCATTGCTGATTGCAGCTTGGACAAAGGCTATTTCCTTTGTAAAGGGGAAGTTTCCCCTGAGAGAAAAGAAATATATGCAAGTTTATAAATAAAAAACCCAAATACCCAACCTCAAAACAAGAACTCCAAGATAAGGTAGGAAAACTCAAAAAATAAGCCCACTCCTAAAGGAAGCAGCAGGTTGCTCTGTGAGACAGTGGCTGAGCGAGTTTTGCCCGTGGGTGCTGCTGCTCTGTGCTTTAACTGTGAGAAATGGTAGGCTCAAAATTTGTTGTCCTAAGAAAAAACAAATGACCAAAACTCCAGGTCATAAGAGGATTTTTTTTCCCCCCCTAATTTGAGTATTTTTCATTTACTGTAATAGAGAACACTGAAGCATGTACACCAGATCTAGTTTACAACTGCAATCCCCTGATGGTTCTCCCGCTATTTTTATTCAAAAAATGTAATTTTTTTTTCAGTGGTACTAAAGGCATTGGAAATAAAAATAATAAACCTCGTCCTGTCTATCATTGGGATTTATTCTGAGGGGAGAAAATACCCTTTTTATTCACCAGTTGTGAGCTCACAAAAAGCAATTTCTGAATCTGTTGGAACATCTGTGGACCAGTGCTTTGCCTGAAGGACTTTGCCAGCTCTTAAATAAGGGCTGGGAAAGAGGTTTTACCTCAGCTAATCTAATTGTAACACAATACTGTATTTTGTGTGTTATCTGGAATAATTTTGAACACCACTAAAAATGTGGTTTTTCCTGTTAAAAGGAAGGATGATGCTAATCTAAAAGGCCCTCAGCCACTTACGTTATTTTACACCTTTTTCTTTTGTGAGATCTTTTCAATCCCAATTTCCTGCAAGTGAAACCACTCCATAGAAAAATCAGGAGTGGAAAACAACTCCGTGTGAACTCCTTAGAGACTTAACTTTTTCTGGTACTGATTCACCTGTGATTAAGCCAGCCCATGTCTCTGCATAATAAATCTTTCTTTAAAAAAAAAAGCCCATAAATGACAGTTAAAACATTATTGAAGAAATGTGCAGGTAGTAGATTAGTTGAAAAATCTTTTTGATGTTTCTTTTTTCCAAGACTACTTAAGAAGTCATGTCTCAGCCCAATGCTTTTGTAAATTCAAGGTTTAGATTTGAGGGTTTTAGGATAAAGTTGTTGATGTATTATTAGTAGATGTTAAATTTTGGGGAATTTGAATGGGTTCAGGTTTTAAATTTCCCTCATAATTTGGGCAAATACAGACAATTTTTCGGAACTGTTCAATGACCACAAAGCTGTCTCTTGTCTCTAAGAAAGGTTCTCAAACACATTGGTGCCATTGGTGCTTTCAACACACAGACCACTGCTGATTTGTTCAAAATGCTCCCCCTTATTTCCAGTTAATGATGGAAATGCTGGGATCTATTTTCTTTTTTCCAATTAAATAGAAACCTTCACCTGGCTCAGCCCCAGTTTCTATTCCCTGAAAACATCTTTCACATTCTCTGACAAATCTCCTGACATTGCTAAGACAAGCCATCATTTCCTGAGAGGTCCTCAAGCGAGGTGAGACCAGTTTGGCTCCAGGATGGCTGCTGGCAGGGCAGCTCCCCTGGCCTGCAGGGTGTGACTGGATCACCACGAGGAGCACTCCCCACAGCTGCTGCTACAGGGTTCAGCCTTTTGGGCTGCAGAGCAAAGCCCATGTTCTCAGAACATTTTCTCAGCCCTCCCTCAGATCTCCCAGATACACAGCCCTCTTTCAGTGAGCCTGGAGTGATGTTTAATCCTCTGTGCATTTCATCGAATTTCACTTATCGTCATTATTGATGAGTGACACAGAGGTTAAACGATTCGCATCAAGACATTTTGCTAAAAAAAAAAAAAGAAAAAAAGAAAAAAAAGAAAAAAAAGAATACATCAGTTTTGAGTCCGTGGAGACACTTTACTCAGATGCCAATCAGATGGGTAAGTGCAGCAGGCAGGTACCTCCTCAGAGGGCTGCTTTGCCAGCTGGGAAGGGGCCCAGTGAAGCCACCTGGAGATTTCCAGGTGCTGTACAGTAACAGTGGCAGAAAGCAGAGGCACGTTTGCTTCTTGCAGCTTGGCTGAGCCGCAGAGCCTGGGAGTGCCTTTGCTCTGAGCTCCCAGCCAAGGGCAGGATGCTGGTGCTGCCAAAGGGTGGGGCAGCCCACCTACAGACTCCACAGACTCCAGGCCTGGGGCTGCAGCGCCTTTCCAAGCCTGCTGCAAATCCCAAATCCGTCCCAGCTGCGCTCCTCAGAGGCTGTCCCTGCCACGGCCATTCCCATGGAGCAGGTGGCTGAACCCTCTGGTCACAGCTCCTTCCCAGGGCATGGCTGCTTGCTCAGCTGCTCAAGAGAGTAGTGGGCAAAAGAGGTAACAGAGCTAAAAGTGGTGCTCCTGTTCCAGAAGTCCTTTATGTCAAACTTTACAGACATAAATTCTTCAAAAATAGATCTTTCTCACATCCTCATAAGCATCACTTCTTTGTTTTGTTTTTGTCATGGCCCATGGAATTTTCCAAGTGGAAGACACACTGGGAGACACAAAGCCATGAAGAAAATGAGCCCACCTTTGTCCAGAGTTTTGCTTCCTTCCCTGCTGCTCTCCTCATTCCGTTTGATCTATTTTAACCAATACCACCACTCTGGAACACAGATCTTGGTGCTTTGGCCAACATCCAGCTGTGAAATGTGTGCTCTTCTTCTGCATGATTCACTCCACAGGTGTCAGGAAAGCTGCTCCTCGTAGTCCTGAGTCAAAAAATGTCTGTCTGTCTGTCAAAGCCTGGCAGAGAAGATGTTTGTATGGGCAGAGCACTCCGGGGTCCTTCCCAAAGAGGAACAGAAAAGGGATGGTGGCAGGGGAGAGAGGGGGAATTTGTGAAGGTTGTCTTCATCTGTACTCTTTCTGTACAGTGAATAGAGAAAAGGAAAGAGAGTGTTCTTTAGAAGATATTCAGAGCATCAGACCAAGCTTCTGCTCCAAAGTGCTTCCTTAAACATCTTTTTTCTATGAAGACTATCCTGGGCTGCACTGAGTTAAGGCTGGGCAGAGGAATGTAGATCACATATTTATGCAGTCCTATTCCCTGTTTTTTGGTGCAGAAGCTGACTTTTGTGGTGTGTCACTACACCTTCTGCTGCCTGCTGATACCCACCCTACACATGATGGTAAAACAGCCTCTGACAGGCAAAGATATCAGCCAGAGTTTGCTTTTCGGTAAGCCATCAACACCTGGAGAGATGTTTCCAGCAAGTGCACTGCATTGTGTGCAGCAGCCCTTCCAAAGGTGACAGCAGGCATGGCACCATGCCCCCTACATATCTGCCTGACAGGTCAGTGTGGGGAAAATGGAAATAAGGGAGGCAAAGGAACCCATGTAATCAATCAGAAGTGCTGGTGCTGTTGGAGGAAGCTACAGTAGTCACAAACCCTCAGCATATGTGAAAACATTGCATTGTTCTTTCTTTATTTTTTTTTTTTACCCCAAACATATTTAATATGGCCATTTCAAGTTTTACATGAAGCATAAATCAAAGAGAAATAAGTGTACTGGGCACAACACAGGTTGTTTTGTAGCTTCTAAATTTCTTAAGTGTTAGGTCATTTTACTTACAAGTTAAATGGCTGTCTGCAAGAGGCCTTGGTTGGTCATAAATTGTCCTTCCAATAATATAAAACACACCATTTGTTTACCACACGTATGCGCTTCCAAGCAGATCCAGCAGCTCGTAAAGAACAAGAGCCCCTATGTCATCCCTACAGAGACCACTGCAATAAAGAGCTGTGGGAACGACTCTGTGCTCTGTAAGTGCAATCAGATCCAGCAACAGTAGCTTTTATGGGCTTTTTTCTCCCCTCCAGGAAAACCTGAGATATTAGTGCAATATTAAAGAGCTGTGATGGTTTTACCCAGAGTGGGATCTTACTCTTCCTGTGCTCCCCCTGGTTTTGGGAGTGGAGTGAGGTTAACACTCACCGAAGAAGGTCAGAATCAGACCTGTTAGGATGGTTTGTTTTCATAAGGGATGTGATTGATTAAAAAGAAGGTTAATTGAATATTATGCAGCTGCCACAGTAGTATAAACTCCAAGCTCTGGCTTATAAACAACATTTGCTGCAGAAGGGTTATTACCTGCTTACAATTGGAGCAGTAAGCCTTTCGTTCCTTGTTTATTCCAGGATGGTAAAGCAGTAAAAATGCACATGCTGGTACATGACCTCAGGTGGGCTCCTAGGAAATCTTAGCCCAGTTTAAGTAATAAATATGTTCCCACACTGGCAGAGATGTGCCCTGATTGAACTCTGAAGAGAAACACCAGCTAAAAGCATCATTTGATCTAGATTAGAAACCTACTTTAAGTGTTTGAAGTAGAAAAACAGTAGGAGCTGATCTGAGTCTCCAGAACCTTTTGTCAATAGAAAAGATCTGAACAATTTTCTTTTAATAAAATTACTGCATTTTTATTGTGATTTCTGTAGTTCTTGGACAGTACAGAGGGGTGTGATATTTATCCAATAAATAACAGGCTAACAGGAGCACTAACACTTCCACTGACTCAGCCTCAGATCATGCTGAAGGTGCCCAGACTGGCGTTAAGAGATCCACAGGAGTATGGGAATCACCTTGCCCCACTGCAGAAGGCATCTAAGCTGCCTCCTTGGTGGTCTCTCTGTAATCAATCAGGAGGTGACATACATCTTTCAGAGGAAAAGTCCACCCCATTTCATGTGTCTAAGACAGGAAAGATTAATTTCACAAGAGGGATGTGCCAATCTCTTGCCATGGACTTTGAAGGAACCTGGAGGGTTCATACAGGGATCCTGAAGACAGGGTGAGGGTTTGTCCCGCATGTACCTGATTCTACATACCTGATTCTGCCAGTCAGCTCAGAAGGATCCCACAGAGAGGAAAAGGAGTGTATCCCCTTCAGTTGCTTCTGCACGAAACTGCTGGTTCATTTGCAGCAAGTGTAATTCACTGATTCACTGGCCAGCTGCTTTGCTCAGCAGTTTTCATTCCAAGCTCATTGCTGAGCCCACGAGGATCCCCTGTGAGCCTCCTCACCCTGCCTTAAGGCTCTAGCCCTGTGCACACCAACACACCTTGACAAAAACAAGTGGAAAGTCAGTCTCTTGAGTAGCTGAGCTAACTCCTGCTGCAGCCAAATTAAATCTCTCATCAAGGAGCTGGATGAGACACTAACTAGTCACAACTGATGTATCTATCAGTTGCTCACCCAATAATTGCTTCCCATCACATACATAATGCACAGATTAATTTCTCCTTTCTCCAAACTCAATATTCAATTTGCCACTGTCATGGCCCATCACAGCTCTGCTAATCTGTCCCATTTCTGTCTCCTTTTGGACAATGACCAAGTCAGTCAACAAGCCATTTTTATCATAAATCTTCTGGTTGACAAATTTGCCAAGCCCTTGCTCTGAGCCCCTCTACTGTACAATCCCTGCTGCACTGCCACTGTCCTTCAAATCACCTCTGCCAAGAGCAGTGAAAGACACCTGGGCAGCAGGACTGAGCTTGCAGCACACACTGACCTTGCTGCCTCTCTTTCTGCCACCTCCATCTCACTGTTGAGTGGAAGTTCTTCAAGGCAAGACCATTCCACATCTGTACTGTATCACACACATGCCCTACCAGCTCCTCACCAACTGTTCCTAAGCACCACCAGAGTCCAACTAACAGTGTTGGTGTGCTAACAACAGACCAAGAGCAGCCATCATTTGTCAATAAAAAGAAATAACAAGAGACACAATGAATTATGAAAAAAAAAATTACTTTTTAATGTACAAAAGGTTTATATACAGGTTCAGCATGTTACCTCCATTCTTATGATGTAGAAAACAGCTAAAAATGTTCTTAGGATATAAATTTGACAGAACAATTCACCTACAGTACTTTTAGTAATGATGTCTTCTATACATAATATATACAGTGCTGGAAAGATTATTATAATACTTTTTCAGTAAATGAAGGAAGACCACCACTCGAAAGTCCAAAAAAATCTCAAGTCATTGGAGATTTGGTTTTGCTTCTGTATTTGAACGTTTGCTAATGAGATATCTGTGAGGAGGGACTCAGGAGCCATTGCTGCCCTATGCAGCTGTTAAAAAAGTCATTAGCAATCAAAGGACACATGAAAGCCTGATCCATCTCAGCATAAGGGATGCCCAGTTGTACTCCAAGCGTCCAGGACAACATATAATGTCCTAAAAACATGTACTGCCCTCTTTTCATAAATGCGAAGGGAAGGGCAAGGTCAGTAACTGCAGGAGAATATATACAGCAGACTATAAAACAATCCCTTTAAACACAACTTTCACAGGAGACACAAATAAACAGCCAGGCACCTTTGCTTCCCTGTCCTCATGCACCCTGGACATCAGCAGGAATCATGGAGGGGTGAAGGGCAGGGCCGAGAGCACCCTCTGCCTTTGGGATGAGGATGATGAGACTGCAGATGCTGAGCAGCACCTCCCTGCACCAGCCATACCCAGGGATTCCTGGCAGCAAAACTGCCCTGATCCACCTCTGCCAAGCACAGCTCCTGCCCACCTGATATCACAGTTTGCCTCGAGGCAGCACATGGCATTTCCATGTCAGTCCCTGGTGATACTGGGCCTGACATCAGTTTGTGCAAAAGGAAAGCAAGGACACCAGAAAACACCTTTATAGAGCTGTCCTGGTCCTGTGCAGGGGACAGAGTAGATGCAAATGAGAACATGACACTGATATGACAGGGAGATGGGAAGGAAACAGTGAAGCTCTACTCAGTCCAGCTGCAAAAACCTGGGGGGGGTGTCACACTTGTTCCCTGCCCTTCAACATATGGGGTACAAAGCATTTGAGGCTATGAGAGCAGGATGAGAGGAGTTGTCCTTGTCCAACGCAGTCTGAAATTAAGCAAGGCCTCCTCCCAAGTACATGCACCCCACTGCTTCTACCCTTTTGTCTAACGACAGCAAAAATAAATAATACAACAAAGATCAACTTACTGGCAGGGGGGACTGTCCTGGAAGCAGCTGATCACTATTTTATGAGCAGTTATATTCTGGTGGAGAATTTGACTTCAGGAGGCCCTGCTCCTCCCATCTCTTCCCCAATGATGGTTCCAAGAGATTCTCACTGACCAAGCTACTATTCTGACTCAAATTCCTGTTTTGAGACTATACACACGTTTAGTGCTGCAGGTGCAGTCTGCTGGTGCAGGTGCTGCAGGCTGCAGCTGCAGTCTGCTACTCAAATGAACAACTCAGGTTGACCCTGGTATATTTTTCAGATACAGCAGTTTTTTCATGCTGCGGGACACGTTAAGCTAGCACTGGGTGCATGCCAACAAGCCTGCTTGTGGGGCAGGGTGTATTGGCTTATGCTTGGCCCCATATCAGTGCAGCAAGGCACCAGTTGTGCACATGGAGCCCAGACAGAACCCTGCACTGAGCACATCACACAGATGAACCTGGCAGATTAACCTGCTCCCCCAGAGCTGTCACAGTGCACACTGGGCTGGGACGATTGTAGAAGTCTCTCCATCACCATCACTTGTTTATGTGAGCACCTCAGCTCCCCACCAGAGAGCAAAGCTGCTGCAAAGCTGCACAGGGATCCAGTAACATGTGCTCCAGCACTCTGACATTAAAGATGCATGTGGGGCACTGGCAGAAAGTCACTGTGTTCAGAAGGTGCAAAGTTATGCATGTGTGTCAGTCTGCATGCCAGAGCCTTCCTGCCACGGGGGATTATTTCCCAGTGATTGCTGTTCCCAGACCTCTGCTCCACTCTGCACATGATATAAACCACGTTGTAAACACATCTGATCAAAGTGTGCATTCACCTTTTATGTGTCTCATCAATGTGTCTTTCCAATGTTTTCTCAGAAACACCACTATGTTTTTATAAATGTACATTTTATATATGCTTCTGACAATACACTACATTTGATTTTTAAAGGAAGAGAGGCCTTGGCTACTTAACAAGAAAGCATGGTAAGGCACTTTGCTGAGAAGCCATTTGGAAACGTCGCTCTTTGCAAGGTACAAAGGTATTTATGGTATAAAACAATACTGCTGGCAGAGGGCTTGTTTGGAGACCTAACTAAACCCTACTCTCATCAGAGCAGAATACATAGTATGGCTTTTATTCTAACAAAAAAATGCATCCTCCCATTTCTTTCTGGGGTGGGTTGAAAATGGAATTTTTTGCAAATGTAACTAACAGAAAAACGATGGGGAGGGCTATTTACAGGGCTTCCCAGAAGGGAGGGTTTCATCTCTAACCACCTTTATGCTGTCTCCTAGCTTGGTGGTGATACTGTTCAGTGCTCCGGGAAACCAAGCCAAAAAAATAATACTAGAGGTGCACCCTTGTGGTACTGAACTGCCTGCATAAAGTTTACATAATTCTGTACACAGACTTTTTAAAATTTTCATTTTGAAATCCTTTAATGTATTTAACACTTATAAAAAACCCTACTCTATTGAAACAGATTATTTTTGAAAAGCACATTCATACAACTGCTTCACGCAAAGCCCCTTGGATAGCACCAAGGCCTTGTGCTTTACCGTTACGACATCATGTTTAGAAATTTACTCTCTTCTGCCAGCGTGGTTAGCATGGAGCTCATGTCACCTATTGCCATATTGCTGATCCCCGCAGGTATGGTGGGCAGTGTCAGAGAGTTTCGTGGAGTCGTCAGGCGAGAGGAGTTCTGGGAGAGGTTCTGCAGGATGCTGGGGCTCAGGGTGCCCGACATCAGGCTTGAATGGTCCCCATCGTCCATGATGGCATCAAAATCTATCTGGGGTGGCTCAAGACCTTGAGAGTCCACTGTGCTGGACACCTGATTTGTTCCTGGGGAAGGCAGAGTGGCTGGCTTGCTGCTCTGTGTGCACTGCTGCTGCCTGACCTGACAGTCCGCGTGGTTGTCGAAGCCGTTGTTCTGCTCATACATGTGGATTTGGCCGTAATAGTACATCAAGCTGTTGTCCCTCGTGCCGTCCCCGCACTGCTGGGCTGGTGCCAGCAGCACGTCACTGGTTCTTTTGTGCATGGCCTCCGCTGTCTCCTGGCCAGAGCTGATGGTGTTTGCAGGATGGGCAGTTCTCATGTAGCCCAGCTGCTGGGCGGGGCGGACCCCTCGGGGTCTGCTGCCCGGGTTTGGCTCCGGTGGAGGATGAGGCTGGATCATGCCAGGGGGATATGCCTGCGCAGCGGAACCCACCACGCTCTGCTGAGGCTCAAAACTGGGCTGATTGGAGGTCATGATGGGCTGAGGAAAGGTCTCCTGGGCCACAGGGAAGTTCAGGTGGCTTGGCTGAGATGAGTAGTTCTGCTGACTCGGCTCGTGCATGACCTGTCCCAGCGCTGTGCGCTCACTGTTGCTCCTGACCATCAAGGAAGGGTTGGCTGCCATGTCCATCTGCTGAGGGTGAAGGTGGGGTCCAGACTTTGCTGCCATGTTGCTGCAATTAGGAGAGATCTGATTTGGGTTGCCACTGACTGCACTGGGGCTCAGCATCTGGTGTGGTTGGTTATACCCTGTGTGCAAGCCCATGTCGGGGTTCATGCTGGGACCTAGGCTCATGTGCTGCTGCCGCAGCTGCATGCAGTTCAGCCTCTGCCCATCCATGCCCATGTTTCTTTGCATAAAGCTCTGTTGAGTTGCATTCATGCTGTTGTCTGGCAGCTGCATCTGCTGCTGGTTGTAGTTCTGGTACTGACCAAAGTTCTGCTTCTGCTGGACCACTGCTAAATTCCCTTGTGAGAACTGCTGCTTTGACTGATTGGACATGATATCAACTGTGCCTGAGCTGACTTCATTCCACTGGACAGGCATGTTATTTTTATTCATGTCTGAAGAAGTATCAAAACTCATGGAACACTCTGCCATCATGGGTCCCAAGTGGCTCATGCTTGCCTCAGCCACTGCCATCCTGCGTTGGCTGGGCAAGGCTGGAGGCTGCAGCTTCCCACTTCCTTGGAAGTTCTGCATCTCATTGTTGTACCCCATGGAAGTGCTCTCGGCCACTGTCCCATTGTTCTGGGACTTGATGTACTGTACCACATCATCTGGCAGCATAATGTCATCATCTCCAATGGGCACGTCTGCCTCCCCGGACATGGCTTCCATGGCGATGTTTTCACTGATGCTCAGGGGCCGGGGTGAGTAGGAGTGCCGGGGCAGGCTCCCGTCTGAGCGCCCATAGCTCGGGAGACCAAAATTCCTCCTGTCTGTGGGCTGTGGAGGATGGAAGGGGTTCACACTGTTGGTGCTGTTGAAGCGGTGAACTCGTGGGAGAGCCTGGGGGTCTCCAGGAGGTCTCCTCACAGGGTCACTTGCCCGTCTCGTGCAGTTGCCCTGCACCTCATGGGGAAATGCTGGAGCTGATGGGTAGCTATAGGTGTTACCATCGCTGCAACGCCTGGGGCCCGGTGGGAGGCGGACGGAGGGCAAGGTGGGGTCTGGTCCATCCATCAGTGAGATCCTGTTCTTCAGGGTCATCCTCTCCATGTTTGGCAGGGGGGTGGGAGGAGGGCCCCCTGTGGCAGCAGCGTACTTTGCTTTCAGCCTGTAGTGCTGAGCTGGTGTGAGGTTCAGCAGACCCGGCATCCCGCTGCACTGGCTCGCCTCGCTCGACCGGCGGGAGGCATCCGTGGAAATGGGGTCGTAGGAGTCGGCGGAGCTGGTGTTGTTGGGGCGGTGCCCGAGATGGGAAGCCTCGCTGGAACGGCGGCTGGAGAAGTACGGGGAGATCCCTGAGGATCTGCGGCTGACAGTGTAGGCAGAGCTGACGGTGCTCGTTGTGCTGTCACGGCGCTCGTTGAGCTGGTTCAGCATCGTAACCTCGTTGACAGACAGCTCCATTATTCTGGGGTTGGGCAGCATAGCTGAAGAACCACCACTGTTTTCTAGAACAGAGCCTGAAAGAAAGGTTGCAGGGAAGGAAAAGGTTTAGTTAGCTGAGAAATTTCACTTTGTGGTGTTCTAGGTGTCAGAATACAGACCCACAAAGCCATCCCCAAATATTTAATGGGGGTGATGATGAATTTCATGTGGTGCTAGTGAATTCAAAGCTTCACTTCTAGCTCTGTGTTCATGCAAAGGGAGCAAGAAGGCTTGGGAGAGAACTTAAAAAGTGCCTGCTGCAGAGTGTTTGTAACATGTACACCCTTATACTCAGCTTCTGAGGAAATGTCTCCACGTGGGCTTCCCTCAGCAGGACAAAGGTAGGACTGGTGTGAACAGTGCCACAGGGACAGCACACAGCTACAGCCACAGCTACTCTCTGGGACAGATGCACAGCAGTCAGGGAGAGCAGCCTGAGGACCCAAAAGCTGACATTCAAAGGCTCTTCCAAGAGCAACCCAAGAAGCTCTGAGATCTAGTATAACCCAGGCACTATGCCTTTGGATTTCTTGGCAAAGTTAGAGGACCTCCAGAGGGTTCAAAAAGATGCTTTTACCAGGAATCACCAGCCAGTGGGAAACAAGCATACGAAGCTGGAGGCAATAGCCAGGAGTTTCTGAGTGACAAAAGGCTTCTGTCAGAGAAAGATTATGGAGAGAGGTCTTGTCTGGATTGCTGCTGTGCTCCAGTGGTCTCCCAGGAAGCACATTAGCCCTCGGGGAACTCCTACTGCTAGAAAAAATGCCACCAGTCTTGTGGCTGTAACTGAGACAATTGGGACAGCTGTGTCTGGGTTCTGGGTAAGCTCAGGAACAAGGACACCAAAACCTCTGTCTCCCTTCATACGTCTGTAGAACTGAGCACCTGGGTTTCTCTTGCACATCACCAGATGGCCGTGTTTACACCCAAGCTGTCCATTTTACCTGACATTTTTATCTATCAAAGCATGACTCAGAGGCAATAAGGAATGATCCTCATTCCTCCAGGGCAGACTCTTGGTTATGAAACCAGAGTCAAACTCTGAAAGGTTTCTACAGGACATGGTCCAGGCCCAGGGCTTACCATTTCCTGAGATGGGAGGCAGCTTGGTGTTTCTGGCTTGTGGAGCTGGGCTCACCCATGAGCAGGAATCCTTAACTGTCTTGAGTTTCTCCTTCTTGAGCTGTTCAAGTCGTTGCATCGTCGTCATGTGTTTCCTTAGCTGCAGGCTGACTGCTGAGTTACCAGATGAGACTGTTGAGTCCACGACAGGAGCGTTGTCATCCAACGCCGTCAGATCTCCCAGACTTCCCCCGCTGTGCATGTTCATTTCTACTCCACTGTCATTGTTGTTGGTGCTGCCAAGGGGTGATGGCTCACTGCTGCATGACGACTGGCCACCAGGACTGGACTGACACATCTTGGGGACAGAAAAGAGGAAAAATAGTTGGGCAGGTGAAAATATGGATGGGAAGAAATCAGGAGCCCAACAACCCCAGTGCTAGTCCTGGGGGCTAGGAGAGCTCCCATCTTAGGCTCTCCCTTGTCTTGTTACCCCTCCCTGCTGCAGGATCGCAGCTTTTCCAAAAGGCAGATGCCTCCTCCCTGTGAGAGGAGGATGGGACAGCACACCACAGCTGGAAAAACCATGGTGATTCAACTGCAAGATGGAGAGAGACCAAATGTTCTTCCTCCACAAGAAGGACAGATGTTTCTCGAAGAAAAGCAGCATGTCACCTGGTTGTGCAAGGTATATTGCAGCAAACACTGGCTTATCTAACATGGGATCAAGGCTTAAGTATTTCAGACACAACGTACTTCTGTCTTTAAAATATCCTAACATATAATTATGTTAGCTGACAAACTTCCCCACCAGATAAAAACCTGGCTCACTGTTTGCAAACTCCCACTTGCAGATAAGGCAGATAAGCACCATAAATATTTATTTTATTTACATTAGGAATGTAAACTACTCACATTGAGTAGTTTATTTGCAGCAGACACTATGTGGTCTGAACTTGCTCTGCTGCTGGTACCAAACAGGATGCCTGGCTTTTCTGCTCCAGGCCCATGCTCCAGCCAAAAATGGGAGTGCTGAAAAGGCAAAGTACTCTGCCCTGGGCCAAGGTGGGAATGGGAGTGCTGCAGTGTTGTTTTTTACTCCATAGCAGCCCCCCATGGGCAGGGCTGACTGGCTCTGATTGCCCTTCAGTCTAGGCAATTGCAATCCCAGTATTTAATGGCAAGTTGTGATGCTGGGAGAAAGGTGGCAAAGGGAATCCTCAGGCACTGCATCCTCCCCCTTTCTGCACTCAAGCAAATTTCTCCTATCCCTCCCCACTGCCCCACATACTTCCACTTCCACCCTGTGAGGGTTAAATGTAGACAGAGATCTGCAGAAGATCATGCTTTACACAGCTATTTTAATACAAAGGATTTCTTTGCTCACCTTAGTACCGACTGTCCTTAGGAAGGTAGAGTAAGGAAGGGTAAGTGGGAATAAAGAACAGGTTGTTAGGACAAAGACAGCATTAACAAAAAGGACCAGGTTAGTAAAAGGAGAAAGAGGGAAATGCAGAATACAGCACAAATTACCAACATACCCCCCACTCCCATACCCCATCTTTCCTGCCTTCCCTCTTTGGGGGCACAAATAAAAGCTCCTAGGAGAGACATTCTACCTGTTTACATGGGTTTGGGGTGACACACAAATATAGGTAAAAACAAGGAGCCTGGGAGTGATGGGAACTAGTGAGGCATCTCACCCCTCCCACCACCCTGACCTTAACCACGAAACAGGAGCTGGATGTGGACCCACCAGAGGAGATGGCACCTGTCAGAGGTGCACAAGGGGAGTATGCTGGAGAGGGACAGTGAAGAGAAACACACGGCCCAGGGCCCTGCTGCCCGTGAGATGGCTTGGCTGGAACCCTGGGAGCACAGAGTGGAAAACAAGCCCATACCTTCAGGAGAAGCAGGGTGGGGAGCTGTAATTTTGTCAGTGTTTTCATAGGAAAAAAAACAACAAAACACATGGAGGAAGAGTATTGGAGAAAGGTCATTCTGTCCAGTGGTTCTCACACTCAGCTTTTGTAACACAGTACAGAACCTCATCACAGGAAACTGTTTTTTTAGTCAATTAGAGACACTGTGGATGTGTAAATACTAAATTTTTTCTTAACTGAAACATGCTGCTCATTAGTAATTTGTCCAACAACACATCCCCTAACCCTTCTGAGAAAATCTCTGTAGCTCCAGGGCATGTTTTTCACAGGAATAACAATCTTTTAGCCTGGATTCAAATCAAGAAAATATGTACTTTGGAGCTCAAAGTCCTTTCAGCTCAAGTGGGAAGTCTGGGGAATATGGGAACACTCCTTTGCAGGTGAAGGTCTTTTCTTCTGTATGCAGCTCATACCCTGTCCCACCCTGAGCTGATGCAACAGACCAGAACTTTGGGTACAAAAGTGAAAAGAAACATCAAAAGGTAAAAGTGATTCATATGTTGCAACACTCAATCACCTCCTCCATCCTGGATGGGGTGGAAGAGGTTTGATTTGTTTGAAAGCACCACTATACACAGCTCCTTAGTACCACTGACCACACTACTGCCAATTGTGGAGCTGCTGTAATGAACAGAAAGCTGATAAATAGTCTTTGCTTCAGGTGCTGGAGCTGTAAAGCTTGATCATGGCTGAGTGACAGTCTGTACTCTGTGGGCCACAGTTTATTCCTAATTTCACTCCCTTGCCTCATCACCTCGCTACAATTTTCTATGGCAGCTGGGAGCCATGTATTGAATTTCTGTACTCCTGAGAAATCTGCTCCAGCCAACCTGGGCTGATCAGGGAGGTGGGACTAGATGATCTCAAGAGGTCCCTGACAACCCCAGGGATTTTGTGCTTCTGTGTATGGTGGACAAGGAATTGAACTTGCTTTAAGATACTCAACAAAAATAGAACAGCTAGTTTTATCCCCACTGACTTCATCAAACAGCAGCACTAGAAAGAAAAGGAGAGAAGGTTGCAGGGGGGAGGAGAAAAGGGACTGCTTAAGCCAGGACCTTTGCTTCAAGAAGCACTCATCAATCTGTGCCCTGTGGTCATTGCTCAATTTAAACTGGTGAGGTAGGTAAAGCTCATCTGACCACACTCTTGGGTTTTACCCACTTTCAGAGCACAGGAATGCCAACCTCAGCAAAGGGCACCACACAGCCCTCGTGACTACAAGGGCAGGAATTTATGATGCTGGGCAGGAAGATACAAAATGCAGTGGACTGTGCCCTGACCTGCAGATTCATTTCTGGACTTGAACTCTAGGGTTGAAGGACACCTGCCCAGAGAGGTGAATGGAATACAAATGCTTCATGCCCCTACTGCATCAGAGAGATAAGGAGCCACTGATTTCTGTCATTTCTGCCAAAAGCAACTGCTCTTACCACAGAATTCTCTGTTTTTATCGTTTTGACTTGTAAGCAATCCTCCATGCTCCTGGTGGTGCTGTTGGCCTCGGGGCTCTCCTCTGCCACCTTGCTGCTCTGCTTGGCGCTGGCCTCGTTGTCCCCGTTTTCCTTGAGCGGAGGTGGCCTCGGGTGGACGTCATTGCGCTGCTTCTTTGTGACGTGCGCATCGGGCCCGTGCACCGTCTTGACGTGCTTCCTGAGGGAGCTGGGGTCCGTGTACCGCTTCGTGCAGCCGGGGATTTTACACACATAGGGCTTCTGTCAACACAAACAAACCTTGGGTTATATTTAGAATAAGCCCAAATATTCCAAGTACAGTGTATGGGCCAAGAAAATACAATGAGCACAGCAGCAGGCAGCAGCAAAATGTGGAGCATCTGCTCCACAGGACTCTGTAAAGACTGAGATATGGAAGATGTGATGTATGGGCTGCTGCTGATCCACACAGACTTGGCTTGTCATTTCATGTTGGCTAAACTTCTTGTTTTCAGTTTCTGGATCAAAAGACAGCTAAGAATTCACAAAATACTTTCCTAGTATTACTTTCCCGTGTATGTATTTGCTCGGGTGGCCACAGGAATGTTTCCTGATTAAGGATGGGAAGGAGGTGATGTAGCGGACTGGACATAAGACATTCGCTCTGCTAAGGTGGGGTCTACACCAAGAAAATGTCTGAAACCTTTTGGCTGATGGAAGTCCAGTGAATTCAAGCCAGGCTGGATTCACCCTACTCAATCTATCACACCACTCCAGCACCTGTCACCTTGAAATCTGCTATTGTGCAAAACAAACCACAGGCATGCAATGTTTTTTTCAGACGACAGCACTCTACCCCGAATTCATGAATCATTGATTGCCACAGGAAAACAAGGCTGAAGCCATGCTTCTGGAAACAGAAATCGGCAACAGATATTTTTATTCCTTTAAACTTTTTTTATTTTACTGAGTCTCCAATTCCAAAGTGTATTAGCACTGCAGTTGTTTGAGCTGGTGCTGCTGCACTGGAAGCTCAGAATTCATCCCAAGTTCCACTTTTGGTCTCACAACTACTCTGTGTATTTTCCTACCAATGCAGGATAGATCTATGAGAAAAAACAGACATGTTATTTGAAGGCTACCCAAAATGACCATTCCTTTTAATTTTTTCAAAAATTTGTTTTGTAATTTTGTCCAGGAACTTAAGTGAAAAAATAAAAAGGGGTATTTATTCCTTGCAGAAAGCCAGCATCATCACATGAAAAACACTGAAAGTCTGTTTTGTATTCAAAAGCATGCTTCCTGACTGATCCTGGCACGTCATTCAAACCAGCTAAATCCACATTACACCCCACTGAGGTAAATATATTTTAAAGCTGGGTAAACCAAAGCACAAAAATTAAAATAGTTTGTTTAAAAATACCTTGCAACCTCTCGGACAAGCATTATAGAAATCCTACTACTGTTATTAAGCCTTATTACAAAGAACAGAATCCCCACAACATGTGCTGAAAAATTCCTGTATATGAGCAGCTCAAAGAATTTTTATAAATATCCTTTAGGCTCAACAGTTCTGATTTTTCAGACCCCAGCAATTAGGGTAACATGATCACTGTTGCTTAGACACCAGACACTCCACCTAAGGGGATTCAATCATCCTCTTCATCAGGCCATACCCATTGCAACTGAGCTAGGCACAACTGCTGTTTCACTGGTGTGCCTTCATCTGTCCCTGGGTTATCCAGATTCTGACATCTAGCGACATCTTTCAACCTAGTGAAGTCAAGAGTTTAGATGTCTCAGATGCCTCCCTCCCATGCTCATGCACATACAGGGTGATACCCCTGAGGGTGGGAGAACTGGAGAACTTCCCACACACAAAGCATAACTGGATTTATGTGTTTTACCTTTGTTCAGCCTGAGTTTCTGAAAATGTCACTCTGAGTCTTTGGCTGGCTATAAACTCAAGGCTCTCCTCTGTGTATGCATTGGAGAGGGGTCACAGGATGAAAGCCCCTTTTCCAGGTGTAACTTTGAAGGTATCCCCTGAAGGGATTCAAAGAGTCACTGAAAGTTTAAAATGTAGTGTGTATGACATTTCAACAATCAAACCAAAGCCAGTGTGGTAACACATCCCCAGCCTTGAACTTCAGCATGTTTGGACCATACACCTACGTCCGGTCACACAATGACAGTGACAAACACAGGGAACCTGGAACTTCCCCCTTAGAGGAGACTGGGATGACTAACTCTGAAACTGGTGTATTCCAAGTAAACATTGCAAGCAGAGGAAAATATTTAGAAGGTAGCTAGGAACCACAATAGAGTTACCAATGGGTAATGGGAAATATTCACAGCCACAAACTTCTGCTTTGCATTTGTGTGGTTTTGTGAGCCAAGGTCTCAGTACAGTTTGCTAAGCCAGTGGTCACGGCCACAGCTGGACACAGGACCCTTGCCTGGGCCTGCTGCCCAGTGTGAGGAGCTTTGCTGTGAGGGATACCAGCTGGTGTAAAGGATTGTGTCATATGATCCTCACAAAGAGGGTGTCAAAAATATGGCCCAGAGAGCCGTTGTATGCAGCCTACAGATCTCCCACAGTCTTGGGGTGTTTCTGTACTGCATCAAGGAGGGTTGAACAGCAGTTCAGAAATAAGCATGACTGCAAAATGTAAGATGGTTTGAATAGTGGCAGTGCCTTACAGTTCCTGTGGCAGGGCCGGCTGGTCTGGTACAGATCCTCCACTAGTGGCTGTGCTGTTCCTACACCAGAGAAGGGGTAGGTGTACTTTAGGAGAAGCAATTGCAGAGGATAACATCCCTATCTGTTATCTGAGTCTTTGATTTGTGTTGTTTGAAGGCAGCTTGTGCCACGTGCCAGCATATTTAGATCAGGGTCCACAAGAGACCTGGAGCTGGATGCTCCTGCCCTACAGCCTCACCTTCTTGCATAAGGGGAACCCAAATGATCTGACTTTCAAGTGTGTTCAAGCTCTGCTCAGATAAGCGAGGAGTCATCCCAGATCCAATGCAGCTCCTGATCTGGAACACTTGGGAATCTGAACCCATTGGAGAAATTACATTTACTAACACATTCAAAATGAAAATTCCACATGGAACATTAGCTGCCTCAGATGGGAAACTGCCTTGCCTAGCACACCACCTGGTAAAGCCCCAGGGATCTGAGCTCAAGTGATCTATGTCAGCGACTCAAAAAAGTCGCTCACATGCTGTCAATGTGCAGAGACTGGGCTGAGTGAGTCTGTATCCAGCACTGAGAGCTGTACCAGCAGTTATGATCCATTCACATGAGAATCCGTATGAATTGAAGGGAGATGCAAATTTCCTTTAAGAGAGGAAACAAAGTTGCAAAAATGTAAATCTTCAGTGGCCTGATTGATTTATACAGCTTATGAGTGAGAATACAGAGAGTGACTTAACACTGCAAAATTAAGATGTGGAAATATCAACAATGAAAGGGACAATAGATCCAGCACAGGAGGAAGGCGGAAAAAGCATCCATGGCTGGCGAATGAGCAATTTCCAGCACCTAAAATGTGAGATTAAGCCACAATTGCCTACCTTTCAGGAGAAGAAGCTTTAACATAGAAAAATTATGTAGCCAAACACCACTTACCGGGAATGCAGGATGCTGAGCAGACGAGAGGCTGCAACCTACCTTTTTAGTCCCTCCTGGCCTCAAGGTAGGTGTAGCCTTAAAACAACTACAAACTATCCAGTTTAAGTGTGGATATGGGTTAATTTTTACCTGTGTCTTGCTGGTGGAGAACACTTCTGACGTTTGGGTTCATACCCAACCCAGTTCAAACAACTCTGGGATTCTAGTAATTTATCAGTCCATCTCAGCATCGTCTCGGCCTGGAAGAGGATTCTAGATTTTGAGTCCTCATTCTGACTCAAACAGAATCTCTGAAACCTACAGAGCTTTGGTTATCACTGACTGATACTATGCCAGAGATAAAAATACTCCCAACAAACCCTTTGTAGACACAGCATCGCTTCAAAAGGCTGTCAACCGTGGCAACTGTGTTCCATTCTCCAATAGTCTATATTTAACTGTTGCAAATTAGGCTACAGACTGAATTCTCCATGGCTGAAAACACTATTAGAACTTTAGAGTGTTGTTTTTCTTCCCCTGTCAGCTAATTAGTGGTAATATAAATTTCAATCGTCGGCCGTGGTTGATTGCAACAGACCATCACATGCGTTACAATAAAGGCAATTTCCTCTGCTCCCCAACTACTAATAGTGGGTCTTAATTATCCAAGGTTAACAAAGCATTGCATTGTGCTCTATCATTGTACATCAAATGATGGAGGGACTATTATTTCCAGAGCATCAGGATCCAGGGTAGCTGTTATATTACTGCAAGTCTGCTCCACAGTAATATTAAACTCCACTTGCACAACTATACTATCTGTGCTATTAAAAATTATATGTTTGGAAAATGCTTGTTTTCATTTTCAAAGTCGATTAAAAAGTTTGCATACTTTAACATCTGTTTATGATTTCAAACACAGCTTTCATAAATATAAAGCTAATGTGGTCTGGCTCCCTAGCAAAAATAAATCCCATTAAAAAATAAGATAAACCTCTCATTACAGTAGGTTTCTTTTTACATGCGTCCAGTGTGTAAAGTGTATGTTTATTGTCAGCAAAATTTAAAAAAAGCCCTCCGTTGAGCTGTGGTGAGCCCAGGCTTACCTCATTGGAATGTGTCCTGTTCTGGTGCTTGGCTCTGTCCGAGGCATTGGAAAAGGCTTTATTGCAGCCTTCGTGCTCACAGACATAAGGTTTTTCTCCAGTGTGGGACCTCAGGTGTGTCTTTAAGTTCTCCAGGCGGGAATAGGCTTTGGAACAACCCTCAAACTAAAATAAAAAAACCACATGAGGAGTGATTAATTAACCAGAAAAATTTGATTTTCCCCCCACCTAAACCCTTCCAATCTGTTTCTCATTCTTTCTTTTTTTTTCTTCTTTTTAAAGGGCTTGTGTTTTAGGGAACAACATCCACTTTGTTGAGAGAATTTGCTTCCCTAAGCAGGCTGAGAGTTTCAGCAGTGAGTCATATTTGAGGTGCTACTCCTTGTTGGGTACCCACCTGACATTTCAACAAGTGACTCTTTTTTTCCAGCAGGGCTAAACACCCCTCCACTCCTCCCAGAGCTCTCTTAGCCCCTCCTGCCAACCCTCTGCATCTAAAACACTCAGAACAGGGGCCCCCTCCTTCCCACCTAGGGAACTGACAGCTTCTCCACAGTCTGAACAGCCTTGCAACTCCATTTGCACCAACACTGGAAAGAGCAGACAGTTCCCTAACACACAAACAGAAATCTAGCAAGCTTTAAAGTTTCCCAAATTACAGCTTGGGTTTACTCTTGGAGGATGCTGTGGTCAGGCTGTCTGACATTACCAGTTTAAAAAACAAGACTCTCAATCTTGAAGACAGATGGATTTTTGGATGACGAAACAGGCCAGGAACCTTCCTCCTGGAAGGAAACCAGCTGCCCACACAATGAGAAGGAGCAGCTTGGGAGACGTGGTGAGGCTTTAAAGTCCTGCCACCCTCCACTCTGGCTGGGCTGGAGACTTCTCCCTGCACCTGCCCCATCTCAGCATGGGAGGGTTTCACCTCCAACCAAAGTCTCTGAAGTGCTCCTTGACAAAACAAAGAAATGCAAGGCTCCCTTGGAAATTCTAGCTACATGTTGCACTGCCTGTTCAGCTGGGAGCATTGAAAAGCCCAGGCTGTACTTCCTATACAAAAAGACACCCTTTAAATTTCAACAAGCAGTCCCTGCTGCTGTAATGTATGTGTTGTATTCTAGTCACATCACTTAAACATGTCTACAAGTTCACTCCAGTTGTGACAAGACTTCACATTGCTCTGCTTGAGTCTTGGCCAGTGAAGAAACTGGAGCCACAGCAGGACAGGTCATGCTCTGTGTCTGATTTTCCCATGGCAGCTGAGTGGTCACAGGCACCTGCATTCAGTAGCAACAGCACCTGCTGCCCTGGGCTCCACATGCCCTGCTGGGCTGCTAGGGAGGGAGGCAAACATGCAGCCCATGAAACCCGTGAAGCATGTAGGTACAGGTGATCCCATGCAACATTTTTGTTGGCAAAGGTTTACTTAAGATCCCCTTTATGGTCTAGCATAGGGATGGTGGACATAAGGCAGATTTGCTCTGCTCTTGAGATATTCACATCTCTTCAAGGACCAGCAGAAGCATCCTGCAAGAGCTGATTCCTTCCACAGCTTTGCCAGGGTGGGATGGATCCAGTTTTTTTTTCCTCAGACAACTTTCATTAGCCCATTTGTCCCACAGAACATGCCACAGCTCTGAGGTAGCACAGTATATCTCTTTCTTCTCTTGCCCTGTACAAACAATCCTTTACAAGTCAAGTCTCTACAGTTATTGAAACACATCATTCCTCTTGCTGGAAAACAAAGGGAACTCAGCATGAGACAACTCATGCATCCATTCTAGTTTTGCTGGATACTGACACAAAAATGCAGTTATTAAGAGCAAAAGTTCTAAGGCCACATTTTCAAATAAAAGCTTCTCAGCAAAGCAGCCAGTGCATGTTCAAAGCAGTTGTTCCCACTCTTACGTGTGGACTTGATTATGCCAGTGGGAGTTCTAGCTGTCATCTGTTGAAATAATCCTTGACCAAATCCCAGGCTGCAATTGGGCTCATCCGTAGCTTTATGTACACCACAAACTTCTTGTCTGAAACCATTGTTGCTTTGAAAAATCACTGCCAGACTTGGACAAGGAATGCTGTGCCACAGAAGGGCACCGTCTGCAGAACTGCCATTATCCCAGACCACTGGAAAATGATGGTTCTCCAGTTTGGGGACATGCAACATACTGGACATGGAGGGCCTGCAGTTGTCCAGGAGGCAGAGGATGACCTGAGACTCAAACATAGCCTTGCCATTGCCCCAGTGTGACAAAACTGAGGCTTGAAAAGGGCAGGATTGTGCAGCAGTGTTTTTTCCTGCTCCACCACAGCACTAAAGAGGATTCAGCCACTGCTGTTTTTGTCTCCTGAGTCCCTCTGCCTACAAGGGCAGGCGAGACTTGCCCTCAGTGCTCACTTTGTATGCACCAACAATCAATATTTCTTGATACTTTTAAGGAAGATTGGTAAAGCACTAGACTGGGCAAAGTGCTTTAGAAGATTAAAACAGAGGACATGGCCCTGTGCCCCGGGGGAGCTTATGCTCTAAATTAAATGAACACAAGGCTGGAAGATTGATAAAGGAGTCATGCAGCAGGCAAATCATACATATCCTAATATTTGTAAGCAGGAGCTGGGACAGAGCCAGGGAGTGAGCAGGGCTGGAATTGGCTAATGGAGCAGAGGAGGAGGAAGATACAGGAGGAGGGCTCAGACATTTGCTGAGCAGTAAGAGACTCATCCCCAAGACTCTGGGGAGACGAACAGTGTAATGCTGACCGCAGAGGAGCTATGAAATGCCATCAGGAGGAGAAGGCAGAGAGCAGAGGATATCAAAAGACAGGGAGGAAAAGACCTTTGGGAGGAATAAAGGCTGGAGGAGATGAGGAGGGAGATTGTGAACACCTCTTCCAACAGCTGACCACAGTCACTGAACTCCACAACCTCGCTTCCCTCTTGTGTCTTGCATCAGGCATCCTTGGCTGCCCCACCTCAGCAAGCAGTGTGGTGAGAGGCTCCAAGTGTGAAGGCACATTTGGGATTTCCTATCTTGAGGCTAAGAAGGAGAGCCCAGCTCTCCCATGTGATCAGTGAGCCTGCACCCACAGGGCTGAGATGCAAAACAGCACCCCATACTCTTCCTCAGGCAGTGTTGAACCCTAGGCACAGTGCTGCTGGTATGCAGAAGGTCTGGAGACTGAGCCCTTCTTTGGGGTTTAAGCACCTCTGGCTTAACCTGACCTCTGGATTAAGAGAGCAGAGGCAGGAGGTGTTGGCCTAGATTCCCAGGCTAGAAAGAGGCATGTGTGTATGCCTGGGTCCATGGGTGAGGGAATCTTGCATTCCCAGCAGCTGTAGTGGGTGATGCCAGGTTAGACACAACCTGGGTTAGGCACCTCCCCACAGCGTGGCATTACTGGATTTCTATCTTGGATGTAGGCAACTAAATTGGCTGGATTTTCACCTTAAGTGACTTGTCCTGAGCTGCTTTGGATCTCTGTGGCAGTTCTGAAATAGTTCTTCCCAAGGAAATGCAGTTTTGCCCACTAACACCTCACCCACACTCCTTGTCCTCTTGTGCCTGGGGTCTAACCTGCAAGTAGCTGTAACCCAGACACAGAGGGCTGGACTGGCTCTGAGCTGCTGCCAGTGGCTGGCCTGGTAGAGCCCTACCTGAAGCCATGCCCACATCTGCCATCACATTTCTGTGACCACCCAACCCTGGTGTCCCATTGCCCAGTGAGATGTCCCCTGCCAGCTCACCGTGCACTTGTGTGGCTTCTCCCCCGTGTGCCTTCGCATGTGCACCACCAACATGTACTGGGCCTTGAAGGGCTTCTGCTCCCGTGTGCAGTCCTGCCAGCGGCACACAAACTCCTTCTTCTCCCCATGGATGTGATCATTGTTGATGTGCTGGTAGGAGAGAAAGGAAAACCAGGTCACTCCTGAAGAGCTGATGCCAGTGAATCATGCACAGTGCTCTGAAAGCCAGATGTTCCGTCCCAGTGCTTGTCAGGCACTGCAGCACCTGGGTGCCAGGTGCACAGGTGACACCAGGGATGTGGACCCGCTCTGTGGTCCAGTGTGTCCTGCAGAGAAAGGTGTGCAGCATCCAGCACACTGGGTACAAAGCAGGCTAAAAATGAGAGGTTTGCAAAAGCAATGGGAGCTTTTTGGAGCAGGGAGCCCTCTCAGTGTGTCCCCAGCTGCTTGATGCCACTCTTGACAGGGATAACAGAGTAATTTCTGTTTCTGCTGAACCCTCCTGTGCTGCATTTACACACCTGAGACCCCTTCCTGAGATGCTGCTGGAGGATGACGGACAGGAGACAAGCCTTGGTTGGATTCAATAATCTTGAAGGTTGTTTCCAGCCTAAATGATCCTATGCATCTAAGTCCATATGCTGGCCTCATGACATCCACCTGCCATCCAGAGCTGGTGGCTGGCAGGAAATGACAGCATCTAAGAGCTATGCAGCAGGGAGAGCTCATTTACTGCTAATTGCTCAGGCCCAAGAAACTCTGTGCTGGAGTGTTGAAAAGCCAGGCCCAGAATGGTGCCTTCATCCACCCTGGCAGGGAGAAGTGGGCTGTTTTTTCCCAGTGCAGGGCAGATGAAGCCCTGCCGAAAATAAACAGAGCCAGGGGCCGGCCCGTCGGCAGCGCCGCTCCCCCAGCGGCCTTGTCTCTCTGAATGGGGTCTCATTGCCAAAAATAATGCCTGTCCTCGCTCCTGTGTTTTCAGAAGACATTCACTGACAGGAAATCCTAAAATAAACCACTTTGGTTTTGGGTTTTGGCTTTTTTTGTGCTGAGATCTTTTCCAGCCCCCGCCTTCGTCCCCAGGCCAAGGCCAGGCACACATGTTGCAGCTAGGGATGAGACTCTCTTGGGGCCGTGAGGCAGCATGAGGACACAAAAGCACATTAAAACAGATTCATCAGCCTTCACAGCTCCAGCTGAACTCAGTCTCAGTGTTCTGTGTGCTGCAGAACAATCCTGAGGTCAAGGTCCTGCTGCCTCCAGTTCTACCCAGAGACAGGAGGAAGTGTGGGGCTCAGCTGGTCTCTTGGGCACCACATGTACACACTGAGAGCCAAAGATGTGTGCTGGGAGAACTGGGGGAGCCTGGGTTTGGGAGAGGTTTTGTATGGGTTTAGAGTCCTGCTGCCTACAGTTCTGGTTTTACAACATGGCATTGGAGTGAGATTTTATCCTCAGATTGTGGAAATCTGATGGACCTCCCCAGAGACCCATGGACATGCTAAACCATGTCCAGACCAGCCTGGAGAGACATCTCCAGGCTCTGCTTGTGTGGGAGTCTAACTTGCAACCAAGACTACACACAGCAATGCTGGGAGTGTGGAAGAGCACAGGCTTACCCTTTGGTCTTGTTTGAGCCAGAGGAAGAACATTTACAGAAAGGGTACTGTAGCCTCCGTTCAGGACTATTCACTCCCTGTCTAGGCAACATCTGCTTCCCATCGCATGGGGTAGGAGGAGTTGCACAGCTCACCCCACTTCAGCTATAGCTCCTTAGCCCCTACCTGGCTGAAGGCTTTGCTTGGGCTTCTCTCAAATTGAGTGTGACCTTTGAGGTTGGGAGCAGCAGCAGTGCTTGCAAAAATATGTCATCACTGCTGCTGCTCCCTGTTGACATGCACTCCTCCTACAACCACATTGTGTATGGGGAACAGACCCCGCTCACCCAGGTACTCTGCACACAAACTAGAGTTTTTCCATGCATGCTGAGATGGCACCTTCTCAGAGGCTGGCCCACGACATCTGTATTTCATTTGCATGTGTATTTTGGGCATCCCAAATCCACAACCCCATGTTGCTAGTAATCACAGTACAGAAGACTCAATTTTTGTAACCTTCCAAATTTAGGAAAATCTTGGGATATTTCATCAAATGTTTTTCTTTGTTTATTTTTGGGTTTTTTTTCTGGAAATTGTGCTGAGCTGCCTGGTGCTCTGCACTTTGCTCTGGGCAGAGTTAGTTTTTCTTACATCTGAGAGGGAAACACACAAAAACTGCTGGACACATGTGAGCCCAGCCCATGTGACAGGCATGCTGTGGTTTAACCCCAAAAAAGCAATGCCATAGCATGCAATGTGCAACCCATTAAGCACCTGATCACTCAACTGGCCTTAAAACCATTTCCAAATCTGTCTGTACTCAAGGACTTGATACACTAAACCAGTGGTTTCTGGCAGAGATGGGCAGGCACTAGCCTTAGATGGGAGAAGAACATGTGCCCAAAATTGTAATTTAGAGTGTTGTCTAAATATTTGTGTCTAAACACAATGTTTGTGTGCAGAACATGGGCACATGGTGACTGATGCCAATTTGGGGGCATCTAAATGTATCCAAAATGAAGATATATAAAAAATGGTGAAAGCAGACACAAGCCCTCAGGAAGGGGGCCACATGTGAGTTGCACATGGGTGGCCCCTGGCAAGCTGGGAGCCTGTTTGAGAAAAGCAGCTGAAGGCTGAAGGAAAAGGAAGAGGTAGCAGCTCCTATAGTAAAATGTGTTTAATCCAAAACTCTGCTGCAAGCATCAGGGTTGCTGGGCTGGTGAATTCCCAGCAGATATGGGCTAGCTTCAAAGAAATGGGACTCGCACCATAGACCTAAAATAAGGACTAGGGAGGTGTTGGGCTGGGAACAAAATGGGGCTTAGACACAGATCATGTCGGATTTCACCAGCACTTCCCTGAGGATGAGGAATTTGTCGACCCCAGAAGCCAAAGGAAACCAAATGGTGGATATCCAGATGAAGCAAAGCACACAAAAGGTTCTTGGAATTAATTAGAACTGAAAATCTGATTAATGACTTGGTTTGGGGATCCTTCAGAGAGCAGTTTTGACACTGCTTTGGGAACATCAGTGTGATTATGGAAGCCCTGTTGCCCAAGTTTTAGAAAATCAACCCACTTTCTGTATTTCAGACACTGCAGCATATCTCCAAAGTCTGAAAGTGCTCTGTTTCTGTGGGAGGGATGAGTTGAGCAGGTCAACAGCCTCTGAGTGATATAGCTCCACAGCTCATTAACAGCAGCATTAGAGGCTTTCCCAGCCTGGGCCAGGTCTGAGGACAGCATGGATGATCCCTGACCCATAGCTGGGGTAGCTCTGTGGGAAGGCTCAGTGAATATGGCCAGTGAAGAGAGGAGGGCTCAGCCCCTTTCCCCATTTTCTGATCCACTCTTCTGCACTGAGCCTTCTGTCACTGGGCCATGCACTAGGGAGACTGAAAGTGCAGCCTCAGCAGCTGAGAAGGGAGCAATATCACATAATCTATGAGAGCCTTCTTTCAGCTGAACTCCTCGGGGAGCAGCGACCTGCTTTGGCAGTGTTTACACACCGTATCTCTGATTTGCACCTTTAGTAGCTCCCAGGGTGAGCTCTGGCTGTACAGCAGCTAGTGATAAAAAATGAGGACAAGTGCACAGAAACCCAAATTTATCGCTGGGGTTTCCTCCCAACCATTACTCACATGGACGAGCTGCTCCTGAGTGTCATATTCCTTTGTGCACCCTTCCCAGTGGCAGTTAGTCTCATAAATAACCTCAGGCTCCTGTTTACATTCATCCTTATCAAGATCTTCTTTCAGGTCTGTCAGATGCTCCTGCAACACATAACGGTGCATTGTATAAGGTGAACTTCCTTCATCTGAATTCCTCCATAACTCATAGATTACAGGGCAAGTATCAACTGATCACAAAACCATGCTTTTTGTGGCTACATAACATCCACAATTACTGTGAAATAAGGAGCTACAGGGTTTTGGCAGAAGTGGATCAGAGCTGACAACAAAAGATGAAACACCCCAAAGTCACTGTTGAAGCAGTGCCTGCATTCAGCTGGGTTGTGAGCAGTCCCAGGAAAAACTGAAAAAAGGAAAGAGCTGGCTTCTGACCTTTGGTTGTGCTCCTTGCTGGAGCAAAACAATCAATCAGGGCAGAGTGGAGAAACATCAGTATAAAGAAATCACAGGGCACTCAGAGCCCAGAGCCCACTCACTGACATGGGCTGGGCAGGGGGTTCCTGTTTTCTGTATCTCTCAGTAGATGAGAAAATGATAGCCAACCCAAAGATTTATGCCAGCAGGATGCTCCACAGGGATGAAGTGATGAGGTCTCAAAGCACTTCTTTGAGAAGGGAATTTGGAAAGCTCAAGCAAGACCCAGTGAAGAGTAGGTTGCAGAACAGAGCTCCTGGGACCCTGGCCTCATAAATGAGTTACTTTTATGCTGGGTACACTTCTCTGTCTAGCCAGATCCTCAGTGCTAAATGAAGCACAGAAGATTTTTGTTATGCTGCTAGGATTAAAGCAAGGGCAACTGCACAATAGTGCAATATACAACATAATTAGTACACATGTGAGTAAGGACAACTGTCAACTCTTCATGCATCAGACACCTGCACTACAGACAAGGCCATCAGCACCCACCTACTGGCTTGGGAATCTAGCAAGACAAAACCCAGCAGGTTTGAACCCCCTTCATTCCCTCTCCTCCCAGATTCTACTGTTGCCTAGCACAAGCATCCTGCCTCCAGGACACCTTCAGACGGAAGAGATTTGTTTTAATTAGCTCTTATTAAAAAAAAAAAAAGATATTGTAAGGTGGCTCTTGGGACAGGAAACTGTAGTAATTCACAGAAAGACTTCTGGAGATTCAAACTATACCAGAGCCCAGAGCAATAGTCTGAAAAAGTTCAAAGAGCAGCTTTTTTTCCCTGCAATTCCTATTGGTTGAGCTCTGTGCAAAGCGCAGTTCCCAGACAACTGTAATTTTCTACTAAAAATCTTATTTTGCCAAAATTTTTATATTTTCTGTTGGAATAGAACTGTAACAATTTAATTTGTTGAAAAGGACTGACTTGTTTTATTTCTAGCTAGTTCAATGCTAGTCTGAATCTGTACTGGAGCTCTCTTGTGGCACTGCAGAAGTTCAGTAACTCAGGTCCCTCATGCCTGGCACTTCACTGTGTCCCACAAATCTTGTCTGATAGTATTTTTTACAGCACAAACCATCATGGGAGATACTGTCTTGCCAAGGATTGCAAACACCCAAACCACAACTCACATGAGGTGTTTCAAATGCAGCATTTTCAAAACAAAACATAGACCTTTTTTGGGATAGATGAACTTCACAGTCAGCATAAAGTGGATCAGTCAATTACTAACTGACTGTAACACAACTTTCAGCACAGTCTCCTGCAGAAAAGGAATTTCTAAATTTAATTAATTTTTCTTGCTTAGACCAAAGTAGACACCCACTATATTCAGTTTTTTAATCTGTTCTCCTCGCCAAGAATGGGCTTTTACATGGTACCTTCTAGTAATTTCCCAGTCCATGCTGAAATACTGCAAGATGTGGAACCTATATTTCTCTTGGGGAATTACTTCACATACTGCCTCATTAGGAACTATTAGATGATCAGCGTGCATTTTCCTACCCCTAATTTCACCTTGCTATTCTAATAAAATCTCATTGCATTACTTTAAACCGCTCCATTCAGTGCCAATTTCAGTGTTTTAAGACTCAGTGGATAAAACCCCTGGAGCAGGGCTGCAGGGGTGAGCCAGGCTGGTGCTATCCAAGCACTTCCAAGCTGGGCGCACACGGCTTTGCATGGAGCAGCGCATGGAAGGTGGCAGTGGTTGAGCGAGCAGCTGTCTGTCCCACAGCTCCTCCATAACACATGCTTTGAGATGGCTTTTGAATATTTTTTCATTTGCTGCAAGAAATAAACACATTGCCCTATGAGCCCAGGCAGTGGCCAGATTGGTTTTTCTGGGCATGTGATTTTGCAGCAGTGTGTAGATGCACTCCTAAACTCAAAGCTCCAGAGAGGTGCCTCTTTGCCCTAATCGTGCTGACTACAGCATGTTTATCTTTCCCTGATATGCTATCTTCATCAATTTTACCAGCCCCCTGATGACTGCACACGTTGCTGTCCCCATGCATCATGCTGAGACCTGCTCCTGAACCAGGGCAGAAGGAGAAATTTGTCATCAACTCTTCCATTCGCTTGACAATAACTCGGCTTAATATTTCATGAAAATGAAGTGCCCAGAGCACTCCTGATAGTTTACAGTTGTGATAAAGGACGGTCAGATGGATACTGTCAGCCATTAAGCAGTTTGCAATCACAGGGCTCCAGAAAGAAAACAAAGGCCTCTGGGCCCTTCTTGGTGTCAAATGTTGTGTCACCAGCGTAAAGGATGTTTCTAGGAGCAATTCCTTGCTGAATCAAGAAGTCGTCCTTTTTTTGCAAGCTTTCTACCTACATGCAAGTTTCCCTCATAATCTATGTTTGCTCTGAGACACTAATGCTGCTTGCTTTGCAGCACAGAAAACTCAGACATCATTTTTACATTATTACACTTGATATATTTGCTCTCTCTTTTTTCCTATCCAGCACAGCAACAGCAAGCTGAGTCCCAAGTACCCATGGAATGCTTCACTCAGTCACTGCAGCTCTGCCCCATCCCTTCCTGGGCTTTGTGCTCCAAGAGACACCTGCCTGCCTGGCAGATTTTGCCGCCTTGCTCCCAGCTACAACAAAAGATGCCAAGAGGATCATTCCCAAAGATGAGACCCAGCAGCTCGCTGCCTCAACCCCACAACATGGCTCACAGGAGGGAGGTTACCTGTGTGTTTGGGGACACTGGGGGAAGGCCCTCAACTTCAGTCTTGACTTTGCTGCGTTTGTTAATTACTGGATTGACGGTGCTGCTCACGGCCGACTCACTGCTCTGCTTGCTCTAGGAAAGAAAACCAGGCAAGAAATGGCACTGGGGTTTGGGATGACACACAGACAGTGGCCCACTTCCTCATTGGAAACTAACTTTAAAATCAGTCAAGGTTGAGCTTCAGGAGTGGCAGGGGACAGCAGGATTGGCCTGGGGTTCATATGAAAACCAGCTCATGTGGGTTTGTGCAAGGCAGAGGGATGGGAGAGAGGGAAGAAAAATCAAGGGCAGTCTCAGCTTCAGGCTCGCTGGTGAGCTTGGCATCACCACTCCTGCTGTGTTTCAGAGCAATCCAGTCCATGGCATAGCTATCAAAGCCTTATACAACCCCCACCCAAGCCAGTTTTGTTTCTCAATGTGACAAAATGATTTGCTGAGAAAATGAATTCCTGGGGGAAGCTGGGGGCTCTGGTTATATGTGACGGCTCTGGCATGCTGTGTCAATGAAAAGACTGTGTGTGTAATTTGCTAAGCTCTTAAAAAATAAGAACAACTTCAGGACAAAAAACATCCCATTGTATGTGCATAAAATTGGAACATTAACATTTTACATACTCTTGCAAATTGCTCAAGATTGGGCCTGCAAATTTTTGAACAGAGGCAGAACTCTTCCAGCCACATTATTTTGGTAGCCAGTTTTGTAAGGAGAAAACAAAACCAATCAATCAAATAACCTGCAATAACAAACAGAGTTTGCAGTGCAGCAGCCATGAGAAACCCTAAAACAATAAACCAGTCTGAAAAGTTCAGTGTGATACTACTAAAACAACGATTTGAAATGGGTGTGACATATGGTGAAGTAAGTCTTTGGGGAGAAAAGCAACTGCAATTTAGACTTGCAAGGAATGTAAGTAGAAAGAAAAATGATTAAGAATGTGCTAGACATATTCACTGACCCAGTGCATGTGGAGGCCTTGTGCACACATACATGTGTTTGTGTGCTCACAAGTATTAGTAAGGATGCATTTAAAGTGTGGGATCTCATTCCTAGTTTTCAAAATCTGGCCCCTGGATTTGCAAAATTTAGCAGTAAAAATTAACAGCAGGGACACATTGAGAGAAAACCTACTGAAAAAGAAGAACAGCAAGTAAAATGTGAAGAGGTCCTACACAGGATGCACTTACACATTAAAGATTAGGACCATCATCATGGTTCACATCAGTACAAAAAAGCAAGGAGGGATTGGTGAAGGTCCCAACAAGAAGCTTGGTTCACAGGTGCCTCTTTTGCAAAACACTACAGCAACTGATGTCCCTCAATTCCATAGGACATAGCGTGTTCAAGGAGATTTCCTGCCTGGGATGACCTTGCATTTTGTGTTCAATACTTTGATGGACCAAGGCCTTCGGTCTCTGTAAGGGTAGGTGCAAGGAAGGGAGATGGGTGCAAAATTTGTCTGTGACTAATTCAGAAACACTTGCCAGAAAAAAGAAAAGCAACATAAAGGCACAGTGTGAGTAACAAAGAGAATTGCTAGAACTCCCACAACCAGTCCATGTCCCACGAGAAGGTGCCTCCACTTTCACATGTGCCATGCAGGATGGCTGTCCCTACCTGGCTGGAGTCGGAGATGCAGTTGCTGTTGCTGCTGCTCTGTGCTGGTGATGGGTTCACGGAGATGACTGCCATGTGCTGCCGTGAGGGGAAGGTTGGGGATGGCTGGATCAGGGGGGGAGTGTGTCCAAAGGCTGAGCTCAGGCCTCTTTGCTGGGTCAGGATCTGCTGGTATGTCACGGGGTTAAGCGGGTGGGGGAAGCTGAATGCCGGACTGCAGCGACAGGAGAAAGAGAAATGATGAGGAGTTATTTTAAACAATATTTATCATATTAGCCAGTCACTGATTTAAATTTGGCTTCTTGGAGACTCCAGGAACCAGGCTGCAATGCCCAGATAGACGCCTTCAATGCCAGGATAAGCCTGACCGCCTGCTTTACTGCAAATTCACCATTTGACTTAAACGTGGCTCTGCAAACTTGTGAATCATTTTGACCCAAGCATTAGAGTGGCCATTATTTCCTTGCTTCCTATGTAAAAAACCCAAAAAAAGCCCTTGGGAGTCCATAAGAGGATAGGACTTGGGTAAATCTGGCTTTGCTGCCCCTAAGGCTCCTGGGTTTTCCCAGGCAGACCTCTTTTGCAGACTTGCAGCTTTGGGGTTATGCTAACCTGGATATGAAAAACAAGCATCACCTGGCTCACCTGGCACAGATTACAGCAGGGATGAATAAGTATCCACTTAACATAGTCCAAAACCATGCAATTTACTCTGCATTCAGGTGGGGGGAGTGCTGGCTCAGGGGACTGCTGAAGCATGTCACCCTTCCTATGTAGGTCACTGGTTCATCTCCAATCTAGGTCAGCAGTGACCAGGAACACCACTCCCCCTGGCTGCTTGGGCAATGACTGGGGCAACAGGTCTGGGACAGGATGCAGCAGTGGCGAGCAGTAAAAACAGAACTCTGCTTTTGGAAAAAAGGGGTTCACTCCCAGGAGCAAGTCCACTGGGCAGAGAAGGAGAAGCACAGGAGATGCTCTGTGGTAACTCTAGATGAGTGATGCACGAGCACAGACAGCCCAAAAATTGATTATTTGCCACCTTCAAAAAGTGGCTGCCCTGAACCTTCACCCTCATGGTATTTTCACCACAGAAACTGCCCAAGGTGTGAGTGTTCAGAGAATAGGGCCATAATTAGAAACACGCTTAATAACCAATTTTGCTTTTAGAGAGAGTATTTCATTCCTGCCTTTAAGATGTTGTTAAAATAACAACAAAAAGTCTTTTCATACCAAATTTCTGGCAGTTATGCTGCTATATATGTTACCCATTTTACAAATCCTGACATTTAGGATATATTTTTAGAACACCAAGAAGCAGTTCAAATTCTTTATTATTAGTTGATTACTCCCTTGGAAGCTGAAAGTTAACCATTAGGTCAGTCCCTGGACTCTACTGATTTGTGAAAAATACCAGATAGTACTCTTAATATTTGAGTGTAAGTTGAGATGCTACAGGTATGTGCAGCTAATGACAACAGGTAAAAAGGCTAGAAAAAATATGATTACCAGATTAGAAGTTGCAATTTGTTTATGTCAGTCTTATGTTTGATTTTACAGTCAATTTCTAAATTATGCTGCTGGATAAAGTAACTTACATAATTAATGCTACACTTATTAATAAGAACATCTCTGTTTTCCCCCACAAATTTTAAGTATGCATAATCTTTGTAACCCTTTGCTTTGCAACATCAGTGTTAATTACATCTAACATTTTTAACAGTTAAGTAACAAAAAGAATAATAACATTGTGAAACTTGGGTGAAGCAATCACAGTAGGGATTGACAACAGTCAGCTAGCTGCCGAATGTAAGTGCTTTTTAATTAAGATTTGAACAAAACTTTACTCAAGGGTTTAGATTTGGTTTAAATACGCTTTTAGAATTAGGCTCTTCTATCCACCCAGGCAACATTTTTTCTAAGAATGTGGGCCAGCAATTTGGAGAGTACTTTGGGGCAATCTCTTAAATCAGAGTGTTTCTTAACCAAACTGCTCACAATGAGCATTTTTAAAGACAAATTTATTATCTGTTTCTGCTTGCAGGGACGCATGATCATACTGTAATTACTGGAAACGTGGTAGCCAATAACCCCAATCCAGCCAAAGAAACCCCACCCCAAATGCCACAAAATACCCTTCCACATGCAAAACCAGATGGGGGGCTTTGATTTACTATGCTACACAGCCCTGATGCACAAAAGCAGAGGCTGCAAGGAAGGGAAGCTCTCCCTTGAGGGAGGATCATCCCTTCTTTCGTGCGGGTGGTTCCTCAGCTGAATGGAGCTGATCCCAGAGCTTTACCTGATCGTCCCGGCAGATAAATGGCCGTAGGAGCCACTCGCTGCTGAGCTGCTTCTGGAGTTGTTGATATATGCCACAAGAGAGTTCGGGGAGGTCCTGATCATTGTCTGGAGATCAATGCTGGCATCAGAGAGTGGGGAGATAGACAGTGCTCGTTTCCGGCTTAATCTCGGAGTCACCCGCGGGCTCGAAAACCGGGACACTGCAGGAAAGAGAGGCTTTGTCAGACAAGACCCGTGGGCTGCTCCCTTCCTGCAGGCGGGCTGGAAGTGCTGAGAATTGCTGCACTCATGACTGCTGCGGGGTGTTCAGGACCCAGGAGCAGCACAGGGACCAACTGCCCTTTGATGGGAGGCTTCCTCTCTTCTGGGTGCTGAATCACAGGGGTCAGGCAGCGCCATGAACGCCCGCTTGCTTTGCTGTTCTCAGGGGAAACAGAATCCTGTCCATCACCCCCTTCCATGGGCACTAAATTAACTTAGAAGGGAGAAGGCCAGCAAGGTTTCCATGAGTGCAGCCATGCCTGCTGACTCGGTGTCAGGAGCAGCAGGCCAGGGGAGCTGCACATCCAAGCTGGGTGCCCATTGCAAATGGTGAGTGTGTGCCTGTGCACGGGGGGAACGGAAACCAAACGAGCATGAGCACAATGCTGATCAACCAATTAATGAAGGAGGCGAGGCTCCAGAAACCCTGAAAGTAAATTAAGAGTTTTAAGAAAACCAATTTGGCAGCTCAGGCACAAAGTTCAAGCTCTCCCCCTCTGAGGGGACCTGCCAGTGCCTAGACCCTATTAGCAATTGTCAATCATTCAGGCATGAAGTAATTTCCAACCCTGCCAGGCCCATTTATGGATCTGCAATACATGATGGGTTATACTGTAAAAGTTTGGCATCTCTCAGTGTTTCAGTACCGCTAACTGGAACTACTGACTTCACCCAAAGGAAACTCTGCCCAGGCCCGACCCACCTGCAGACCTCTGGGGTGGCATGGATGGGAGTTGCAGATGGGCCAAATCACAACTTTCTTCAGTACCAGGGTACCACATCCAAACCCTGCCTGGAATGACTCATCCCTCCAAAGCAAGCAGTGTTTGGATTGTGTATTAAAAAAAAAAAAAATCTAAGGATGAAATACAGCACTTGGCAATGGGTCTTGGCTGGTAATCCCTGCCATCCACCCAGGGGTGCAGGAGGGCTCAGCTGCTCCAGCTCCTTCCCTTGATGAGCACTGCAATGTATCACCACCTGACTTCAGCAATGGTGGTCTCCCCAGAAAGCATCCTATGGGTTTATCCTATTAAACAATGTTAATAAAACACTGAACTGCCTAGACAGGCAGTATGAGCCATTTTCCTGTAGCTGGTTGAAGGCACTGATTTTGGCTGCGCATCACCAAATACAAGCCTGGCACTTTGTAAGAGCATGAACTTTCTGTCCTGATGACAGTGCTGGTAGGTGAGAGGCTGACTGGGATGTAGAAGGAGGTAAGATGTGTCCTGCTGGTGTGATCAAACCATTCCTTGTGCAAATGAACTCGCCTCAGCAAAGGCTGGCCCAAAAGGCTGAAATGGAGACTTCCCAAACTTGACATCTGGCTCCTGAAATCTGAGCCCTGCCAGAGCCCTGGACCAAACATGAAGATTGCTTGGGCCTAGGTCATAATGGTCCTCTGGCCATAAGGAATCTTGATTCAACACATGCACCACAACCTGGAAAGACCTGGGTGCTCTTCCCAGTCCTCTTCAGCCACACCTCCTTGAGCAAGTTGCTGCTTCTTTCTGTGTCCCTATTTCCCAGTGTCATCTATTTAGATGAGCTCCTTTAGACAGGGATTGTATTTTATTCTGAACAAACTGCACCAAGTGCGATGGGGCCCCATCTCAGATGAGTTGTCAAGATTTCTGTCCTACAAATAATATGCGTATTTCCAGATATAGATATTGTTTCCTGCATTTGCATTCCCACAGTCTCCTCCTTCTCTAACAGAAGGAAGCAGGCCAGATTTGACAGTCATATTTATCTCTGTTACTCCCACATCTCAAGGGAGATCTGTTTATTAATGTGCCACTTCCCTTGATAAATTACTAAATAGAAAGAAAAGCCTTGTACTCATTTCTTGCTCTTCCTTCACATGATTTATGCTCACAGTGCTGGATCAGCCATTGGTCCCCATTAATTTGCAGAGGGAAGAAGACCTGATGTCCAACAGAAACCTGGGTTTTAGCAGTGCAGACGACGTGGGCACTCCTCCCTGCTGCACACAGGTATGCCATTTTTCCCCATGTAAAACTCCATGGAAAGCTGTCAGATTATCAAGCTCTCCTGGGAATTCTCCAGCCCAAAACCAGTAATATGCATTGTGTTAGTGTCCACTCTAATTTATATCCTGCAAGTACTGTGGGCTGTCTGAAATGTTTGATAGCAGATCCAATAGGTTGGGCTCATGCTTTACACGAAAGCCTCTCAGGTCTTGCAGGCCTCCACAGAAAGCTGTGACCTAAAATCGTGCTATGGATGAACAATTCCTCTCTTCTTAATGACAGCCTGCTCAAGGTGCCTGAGAAGAGAATCGTCTGGGAAACAAAAAAGGAGTTTAGGCACATGAAGAAATGCTCACTAGTGCATTTAGGAAGAGAGAACATTTTAAAAATTGTTATTCAAAAGCAGATTAACAACACTGGGATTGTTCTAAATAATAAAGTTTGCCTGACCTGAATCTTCTGATCTGAGGACATGGAGCAGGAACAGCAGTGTTAAATGGCAGCAGGCAGCAGCAGTGGTCAGCATTTGTGTGGCTGTACATAGCAAAGGTTCAACATGGGCTGACTGACAGCCACTGGGGCACATAAGCCAAGTCCTCTGCTTCCTGAGGTCCAGTGTTGTTCCAAAAGAAAAGCCACACACAACTGTTCAGCAGAGACTGTGCCCAGAGAAGTAACTAAAGGCGGGTTCCATTTTTCAGACACACAGATGGAAAGCTTTGGGAACATTTATCACTAACACTCCTCTCTCCTCTCCCCTTTCAAAATGAACAGGATTAGTTTAAAGAATTTTTTGATGGTTGGAAAATATGTTGGGGGAAGTTTCCCAGACAGCTTAGAGCTGGGAGGAAAGTCCAGATTTCTTTGCTAGAAGGAAACAGCATCCTTGGCACTTTCCTGCGATGCCTATGAATTATCACATCCACAAGTTGCTCAAAAACTGGGATACTCCTCCCAAATTTAGATTAATCCACAACAGGCCAGTGATGACCAAATGGTCAGCTCTTACATGTGGCAGCTTGTGGACCAACTGTGGTGCCTCATCCCAGGGCCCAAGAGCAGGATCAGATCCGAACTTCGTCTGGGAAGTGCAAGCAGAGGTATCCTGCTCTGACCACTTCTGTGGCCGTGGGCTATCAGAGGGATTCTACAAGAGATGTTTTCTTCTGGAACAAGAATTCAGACCTTATGTCACACTAGGAATAGTGGCAGCAAAGCCCTCCCGAAAGGAAACACCAGGCACTCAGTGGGAGCTCCTTCGAGGCTCCTCCAGGATAAGGAAATTCCCGCAACCCTTTACAGACAAATATGTTGCCATGCTCACGACAGCACTCAGGGGTATCTGCTCCCTAACAGACGAGCCTGTGAGGCACATGGGCTGCAGATGGCTCACACCCTGCCTGCTCCCCTCCCGCCTCACTGAAACCTGGCCAGAGCCTCTGCTTCCCCTGGCCAAGTCCCAGGATAAATACTGTGTTATCAAAACGGTCCCCCTTCCTCACCATTCACAAGAAAACTCCATCCAAAGTGTACAGAAATATCCCCCCCCATTCCCATCATCAAATTAAAACCAAGGGCCTCATAAAAACATAGGATGGTCCCATAACTGATAAGCAGCAATAAACTACAAACACTCTTTGTGTAACCAGTTCCTTATTCCCCTCTCTCCTTCTGCAGAGGCAACACACCTCTTTTTTAGACTGCAGCAGATGCTGGACATTTGTTCTGGCACCAGACACTGCCCTGGGACCCTTCTTTCTTCTCTCCATAGGCCGATCAACTTTGCAGTTCAAGGAATACTAATGCTTCCCTCAAATCCTAGCTGAAAGACAAGGCTGCATTCTTCTACTCCCAATCCACAAGGTAACTGTTTAGTCGACTCAACTTGCATATGTAAATTGAATTCTTTAGAAACCAGAGTGCAGCAGGATTCCAGACACAGCACTTATGGGGTGCTCTGGGACTTTTTCTCTCTTCTGCACATATTTTTCTGGGGAGGAAAACAGCACTGCTGGCTAGAAATGGGTGGGAAATTGCTTCCCATTCTCTGAACCTTTTCTGAGATTTCAGCAAGTTTCCATTCTATGCTGGGACAAAGAAAACAACCAAAAAAAAGAAGTCTTTGAGAGTTTTTAAGGAAGCGACTACAGGGCGCGCCGTCTGCCCAGAGTAGCCAACAGCTGGCTTGGTTGGGAAGTCATCTGTGATCCAGCACATCCAGCCTGCAAACCAGGGCTGCTGTCCCTCCAGCCCCAGGGGAAGCACTTCCTTCCTAGGTCCCCACGAGGCTCAGCTCTCTGCTTTTGTCCTGATGGAGCAGTTGCTCCACAGTTGCTCTCTCCTGCTGGAGAGAGTCCTGAGCTCACCTCTCCCAGCCACGGGCCTGCAGTCACCACCCAGCTGCACTGCCAGCCCTGCTCCTTACCCTGCTGGCTATTAAATAATTTCCTTCAAGGAGAAAGGCTCCAACAACACTGCCTGAAAGAGGCTGGTGAAGCTGAATCATTGTTTGATTTGGGGAAATAAAGTCCTGCTTTGTGATTTGCCCACATCCCAGGCAAGTGTGCCAGCTGCTGGCCTGTTGGCTATGCTGCACTGAACAAAGCCTTTTACCACTTAAACTGCTGATTGTGAATCAAGACATTTGTGACACCATTTGTGGCACCTGGCAGCAAAACACAGGGTAGGGATCCCCCCTCTAGCTCCAGAACTGGACAAAATGGACAGCATTGCAGGCTCATCCCTGCTATTGGTAACTGTTGCACAAACACATCTATACAACCCAATCACACTCTCAAAGCTCTGCAAAGTGATGGACCTAAAGATGATCTCTAATTTCCATCCTGGCATTATTCCAAGATCTGGATCTTGTTCCTAAAGCTGCCCCTACTCCACTCACTGGTCTCCTTTTTCTTTGTGGTCTCCAGTGATGAAATGGCTTTGCTTGTGCAGCACTTTGAGATCTGCTGATCTGCTGGTGTATGGGGCTATAACAGCAGCAGCATCAAGTCAGTGTGGATGGACTCCTCTTGAGAGAAAACGTCTCCTCCTGAAGGGCAGAGAGTAATCACAGGAAGCCCTGTGCCTAGGGGAAAAAGCAGCTGCAAGTACTAAACATGAAAGTGGTAGCCATCTCCAGGGTCACTGTGTTTCCCACCAGTTTTTCCTGCCTCAGGGATGCTCTTGCACAACCACTCTGTCACCTGGAATAATCCACCATGTAGTATTACTTCTAAAAAAGAAATGCGAAAGATTGTTTTGGTCTGCTGAATAGAACCTGTAGACAGCCTCAAATGTACCCCATCAGCAATGCTATGACATTGGAAAGTGATTAACTTTTGATTTGAAAGTATAGGCTTTCCAGAAAATGGGATTAAGCCTAGATTCAAATTCAACTGTTGGATTTTGAGTCCTTGTTTGTATGAGGAAGTGGAACAGGAGAAGCAACTGAATGGTTGTTTAGTCTCCACTGGGACTGGTCTGAACACCACAGCAATCTGGTATGTAAAACTTAAATCTGGTCACTGCTTTAACTTCTAGCTGTACACTGAAAACCCAGCAGAGATGCAGCTCTGGGCAGCCCAGCTCAGTCACCATGTGAACACTCATCAGACCTGGCACAGGGATGTCACCAACAAACTCCAGCTGACATTCATATCCTATTACTTTTCCTGACCTTAGACATGATGGAGTGAAGAACACTGAAAAAAACATGAAGGCACTCAGAAATTCTCTGAGAAATGCAATTACAGGAACCAGAAAGACATAGGTATGTGTCTGTGGAAGAACCACCATAGCCAGTGTCCACAGCTCCCAAGGACCAACCTGCAGATGTTTGGAAGTGATGTGACACTGAATAGGCCAGATTTATTATATGCTTATCTCCTGCTTTTCCTTTTGCAGGTGCCAGTGTTATCACAGATGAATGATGGTGCTGCATGTGGTTTAACAAGAGCTACCTGCATTTTCAGCAAATAATTCTTGTAAAGTTTCTATGTTCCCAGGCTGGTAAGAAAAGGGCTCTCTGAATGACAGATGCAGTGAGGTGATGACTCACTGGGGGTTTATGCATGCTACTGATATTCTTGTCTCAGAAAAACACCATAAGAGGATGCTTTATTAAATTATCTGTTCAACTATTTACTTAGGCCCTGCTGATTTAAATTTTTGAAATAACTTTCTAAAAAGAGAAGGAGACACTGTCTCCTCATGGAGCATTTCAGAGCCATCCATTTTACTCTCTGCTTTAATAATGTACAATTCTCTCTTTTCTCTGGGTGATGGATAAACCCAGGCACATGGAGTGGTACTGGACTGGTGCTCCTTTACACATTCTTAAAAAGCAGTGCCACATTCTCATAATGTTTGAAAGTTTCCATCTCACGCAGAGCCCACGTGAAGGCCCAGAAAAGGCTTTCCAGTTAATCACCAACAAAGCTTTTCACAAAGATCATAATAAATTCTTGGTGAGCCCTGGCTCTGCAGTGAATCATGGTTATGAGCTTGGCTGCAGGAAACTGAGACCTTTGATACATGATTCACCATAGAGCTGTTTTCAGGAGAAGGCAAACAATATGAGAGTCTTCTGCCAAGGAGAGTACCTCAGTACCTCAGATAAAGATTGATCTTCAGCAAACCAGAGGATGAGCATCTTGTTGGGCTGGGAGCCAGCCTGTACCACCATGAAAACAGTCGTGTTTGCTTCCCTCACTGGTTGTTTATCTGGCACTTCAGTGAGGCACTGCTGGTCAGAGATGGACTAATAAGGAGGCAAGGAGGAAGGAGTCTTGTTCATGAGCCCGAGGAGAACTTGGCAGGGCTCGTTTGCACCCATTTGCTATAACCAGAGGCATTAACCCTTGGGAGAGAATACAGAGCAGTCTTACTGACCAGCTGCTTTGCAGCAATGAAGCCTGAGATATATTTTGGGTGTTAGAGGGCAGGATGGTACCAAGGAGCTTGTGCTCTCTCTGACTGGGATCCAGGTTCCAAATTAATCTAGGAATTGGCAGCACAAAATGACTGTTCAGGTAAAACTTCCACAGCAGCCACAGATGAGAAACTGTTTTCCCATTAGAAGTATCTGTAAACTCCCATCACTGAAAAGCCAGAACAGCTTTTATCATTCTAAACCAGTCACTCTATGGAGCAGAAAGACCACAAAGTCTTTCATCTTAAAAGCTCAACAACAGAAACTTTGAAGCGATAATGAAATGATGCAGATCCCCACTCCAAAACTTGTAATGGTCCACAGGCAAATCGGAAGACATCCCAGGAAACAGACGCTGAATCTGAAAGCTGAGCTGAGATTTCTCCTTCTTGCAGCAGAAATAATCCTCAAACTGCCCTCTGTAATATCTGTACAACCCAGTTCTTGCAAGATGTAGCATGAAGTGAAAGACATTTCTAACAGCTCTAAAAGTCATTTGAACCTCATATATGCTTCCAGACAGACTCTTCCCAGGGCAGCAGACAGGCCACAGGGGTGACTCAGCACTACAGTGCCTAACGTGACTCTATTTCCTCTTCATGTAGCCAGGAGAGAGAGTTTTCTGAGTTTATAATACACAGTCCTATCACAAATACCACATTCCTGCTTTTTTGAATTTCCTTGCTCGAAGTACTATTTTATTCTTTCCACTGTGTCCCCCCATTCAGATATTTTCTCTCCTTGTGGACCTGAGAGGTCCTAACCAACATGAGACGTCCACTGTGCCTAGCACAGCTTTGGAGGTGCATGGCCCAACTTCACCCCAGACACCAAGCAGGCAAAACACAGGGTGGGATGGGGAGCTAGAGATGCAGCTCATCCCCAGGCATGCTCTGGTCACCCATGGTCAATGCAGCAGGACAGCAGCAATGCCCAGCTTGCTGGACCAGCCCATCTCCTATCCATGCTGCAGCCATGCCATCCTCCCTAAGAGAGCAGGATGTACCTATTTTAGTTTATGTATATTTTATAGATATCTATGGAAGGAGGTGACCTTTTAAGCCAAATAAATAGTGCGGCACCCCAAGGTTCCAGCAGGGCTGAGCGACCGCATTCAACAACCTCCACCTGGAAGGCAGTCCCATCCATCTATCCCAAAATTTCAGCCATGCCAGGAAAAACCCAAGCTGCTACTCACCATCGACAGGGCTGAGGTAATCGTGGAGGTGGGCTGTGCTGGCTGCTCCCCCGCCCTGCATGAGGAGGTCCCCGTAGGGGTTTGGGTGGCCGGCCATCAGCGTCATTTGGTGGTAGTAGTCAGCAGGGTTGGCTCCCGGTGGTGGTGGGGGCAGCCCGAAGAGGCCTCGTTCCTTCAGGTGCTCGTGAGCCACTGTTGGAGCCACAGGCGAGGAGAGAAACATGGGGAGAAGGTTCCCGGTGCAGTGTTAGACCCTGGAGCTGGCGCTGGCGGCCCCGGCTCCCCCCGCGCCCCCCGGCAGCCCCATGCGCACGGCTCCGCGCGTGACGTGCGCTTGGGCGTGCTTCTGTGGACAAAGGAGACCAGGCTGGGGCCTCTGCATTCCTCCATTTCCGCAAATTTATAAACAATCTCTCGTTCCCCCTTCTAATAATCCTCCCGTTCGGACGCGGCCAGCACCCCTGGGAGGGGGGAGAGGGCCCAGGCTGCCGACAGCAGTAACCCTGTCAGCATTAACATCCCTGCCTATTAGGAAGGAAAGACAAATGCAGCCCAGTTCCCGATAGCAGCGTGAGGAAATTAAAGCCAAGGTCTAATGCATAGAACTAGGTTTAGTGTCTGGCAGCATAAAACCATTTTGGCTGCCAAAGCCAATTACACTCACTTTCTCCCAGCTGTAATTTTTCAAACCTGCCTCCCCACCCGCTTGCCCCATTAACTTATTTACCACCACCTTAAACAAGGGGAGAAAAAAAAAAGAAAAAAAAAGGAGGAAAAGAAAGGCAACCCAAAATGCAATGCCTTTCTTCCACAGCAAACAATGAAACTGGTTTTGGAAGGAGAGGACAGGGCAGAACACACACAAACACACACAAGCCATCATACTCTCTCTGGCGGGTGCCTGAGAGTTCGAATGACGTTTCAAGGGGAGGGAAAAAGAAGACATATGCATGTCCCCATCATTATAGTGATGTTTTAGCTATACAGGACAGTTTTATGCTGCCAGACACTACTCCAGGGTCCTTGTTGCTCTCTGGTGCACTTTGCTTTGCAGTGTTGAAGGGCCGCTGGCCCCTGCAGCAGCTTGGGAGCCAAGGGATGTTGGGATTTGCTGGGCATGCAGAGACCAGGTCCCCAGCTATTCCCTGGGCACTGAGCCAGCCACCTGCAACTGTGTAATGAAGCTCTTCTGATGAAGTAAGGCATGACTTACACCTTGCCAAGTAAAAGCAGTGTTGTTCATTTTCCCCTTTGCCTGTTGGATGTCTTTGTCCCCAGCTCCTCAACATGGGGTCTGACAGGGCTCAGAGAACATGATCACCTCTGCCTGCACCCAGCACCAACTCCCCACATATCCTTGCCTTCCCTGAGGGTTGCTGCAGAGCAGCTCAGGAGTAAGGAGGAAGAAAGCATGGCCCCTCGCCTTCACTCAGCAGCCACACCGACCCCAGACACAAAGCCAACAGGGGATAACCCAGCTGGCCTTGTCTCCTCTGTAACATCAGTCTCAGCCAGGCCAGAACAACTGTGACCCTCTCTGGGGAAAGCTGGGTCCCAGCAGAGACATAAGAACAGGGAAGCTCCTAAGAGAGAAAGAGAGCGCTGCAGAAAGGAACGTACTTTAAGCAAAATATTTATAATATGATCCAGCAGTAATAGCTATTCTCACGCTCTGCTTTCTCAGTGCGATGATGCAAAACAAATGTGTAGTTAAAGGGGGAAGAAAAAAACCAACAAAAAGAAAAAGAGACAGCCCTCCCACTTCAGAGAGCAGCTGCGGAGTCTTTGCAGCTGTAAATCCCCGGGTTTTAGGGAATTTCAGTCCTGGTGAGCTACAAAATCGCTGCACTACCAGTAGCAGAGTGTCTTACCGTCGGCAGGGCTGAGGCCCCTGGCAGCGGAGATGACGGACAGCGTGGGGCTGCTGTGCACAGAGCGGAGGTAGTGCTCCATGTGGGGTGCCACGTAGGGGTGAGGGGGGCTGAAGGGAGACTCGCCGGGCCCGGCAGGGTGCGGAGACAGGCGGATGAGGGAGATGTCGGAGATGACAGGGCTGCCGCTCAGAGGAGGAGGCCTGGGGAGGAAAACAGAGACGCGCTGTCACTCACAGCCACCCAGAGCAGGCACAACTGCTGCCACCCCTCTCTGTCCTGCCCCACCACCTTTGCCCACAAGAGAGGAGTTCAAGCACATTGTGGGACAATCCTCTCTTCTTGGCATACGCACAGTCTGAAGTTCCCAAGCTTCCTGTGAACACACACCAGTACTGCACTAAATATGTATTTGTGCAAGGCGGCTCACCCCAACTGGGCTGCTGTGGAAAAGGGCATGAGCTGCTTTAGGCAGTGCCTGCACACAGAGCAGGCATGGAACACACCCTGTGCTGGAGATCCCACCGCATCTCCTTGCACAGGGAGGCTGGCCACACAATATTTGAGGCAAACTTGGGGTGTGCAAGCTCCTTACTGCCCCTGGATATCCAGATGTTTAGTGCTGCCATGTGCAGAAAGCCCTAGACAGGGCAGTCTGTGCAAGGATGGAAATGCTGCAAGGAGAACTTATGTGATGTTGGGCCGTGCTTTGCTCAGCCCAGCATGCGTGGCTTGGCCAGTGCTGGTGCAGCAGCCCCACCTCCTGCTGTCCATCATGGCCAGCACAAACCTCCTTGACAGGTCAGTGGTACGGTTCAGAGGGCAAAAGTTCATGAGAGGTTTTACTGCATGCTTTCTGGGGGCCGCCTCTCTCAAATCCCTCAGATCTTCCCCAGGCCAAGTGCTACCTGAGAATAAAGTCAGTAAATACCGAGGGATTCAGCAGGTAACAAAAAAACGTCACATGCATGCTTTAGCGCTTAAGCAGTTTTTTGAAGGGTGAACAAGGATGGAAGAGAAAGTCTGCAGACTTCTCCAGACACGAGCCCTACTGTACCCTCTAGCCTCTAAGACAAACCACAGAGGGTGCAAGGGAGAAAAAGTTACACACCCTGACCTGAGAAGCAGAAAATCTGAGCTAGACACCAAAGGAGGCAGAGCTGTCATTAGGCAAAACAAAAGAGCAAAATCTGCTTTGTATTAGCTCTCTCTGTACTGACAGACGGCTGGAAGCAGAGCTGGTGTTGACACACAGGTCACAGCAGGGACAGCATTTGTCCCTGACTGGGTGCTCTGGCAAAGCTGAGGGAGATGGATGTGCACCCCATGGGGCTGCACCCTGAGCACAGAAGACAACAGGGATTTGGAGGTCAGGGATCTGGGATGTGGGCTGATCTAAGGGAGGGTACTACAAAGGCCCTCCACTAAGACTATCCAAATATGCCATTAGTGAGTGCGTGTAAGATTTGTCTCTCCATGCACAGACAACCACAAACACGATGGTCTGAGCAGTTTCAACATGCCACCAGCACCTCAGGATCTCAGTCACACCCTGCCTTATCAACAGTTCACGTGCATTTTAATTTATTTGTAATACTTGCATATCAACAAAACCACACAGAAATGTAATATAAGCTTTGCAGACTTATTCAGCAATTCAACAAGCATGTTTGTCTTTGTTTGATCTTCTATGTGTTTCTCTGTCTTTCTGATAAATTAGTAAACCTTGTGGCTTTTTGAACACTTTCTGCTGATGGGTAGTAAATTAAATGCCTTCTGAAATATTTATAGTTCAAAGTACTTTCCTGTAGCAATGCACTCTGTGGCTCGGTGGTGTGAAATACCAGGCAGTGAAAACCTGTCACACATAAAGGCTTTGTGGAGACGCACAGCCACCAAAACAGGTGGCTCATCAGAACCAGGCCCGGGTTTTGCCAGAGCAACACCCACCAGCATCGACCCTGTTTTCTTTCCTGACACTGAAAGACAAACTGATGATGGCATGGCTATTTCAGTCCTCACAACCTCCCCACCTGTGTTGCCATGGCCTTCCATTACCAAAATTATGGGGTGACCAGAGTCACTCCCCGGTGCCTCTCGCCATGACGTCAGCCGCGGCGGCGGCAAGCTCAGGAAGCTGCACCGAGGCCGCTGGGGCTGCTTTCTGTCGAGGCTGCTAATAAAGGCATCCGAGCACGGAGCCGACCAATTTATTTCTACTGGGGAGGAGGGAGAAGTGAATCAAAGTCTCTGTTCCAGATTTAGTTTCAATTCATTTCTAATAATCTCCACCGCCTCATCTGGAAAAAATGAAACAGGATTAAAAAAAAATGATGTCATTAAGAAAACATCTGACTAATTTTTCTTCTGACGAAGACTTAATATAAGTGAGGGGCGATGTAAATTAAAAGCAGCCCCAATCTTCCCTGGGCCACAGAGCCTGCCTTAATACATAAGCCATGAAAGAGGTTTTCTTACATATACAATAAGTTCCCTCTTTCATCAGTACTCACAGCTTCTCCCAAAAGGGTTGTGAACTTCTTTGATGCAGTCCTGGAACTATGTATTACCAGGTTTACGAGCCTTTGGAGCCTCTGCTGATCAAACTGTGAGGCCGACATCTAAAATGCGTATAACAATATGAAGGGTTTGCTGTTCATTTTCTCTGTGCTAAATTAGGCAGAAATGCTGGAGTTCCTCAGAATAGGAAAACTCCACCCTGAACAAAGAGGTAACACTGGGAAAAAGATCAAGAATTTCCCCAAAATGCATGCAGCTGGAAACGCAGCTGGTGTTTGAGCATGAGGTTGGCCCTGTGCACAAAGACTGGGCTGGAGAGTAGGCAGCTCCTTATGGCTCTGCTCAAAGCCTGTCCTTGCTCACTGCTCCATCTGTGGACTAGGACAGCCATACTCCCATCATGATCGGGCTCCTGTGAGCCCTCCCAGGCAGAGATCACCTCTCACTGTTGTACATCTACAATTCTAGCAAAACAACACCCCACAGTGCAGCATGTTGCAAAATAATGCGGCTTCCAGGAGCTGCCTCCCAAGAACTCACTCAGCCACTGGCATCCTCTGCTCCTAACTCCCCAAAGGTTTGATTTTTTCTCCGCTTTTTCCCAACTGCATTGTTTCATCTCACATTGAGCCATCACATTGGCACTGCAACTACACAGGGAGAGGCAGCTGTATCCTCACAGGTCTGCTCCTTGCAGAGGAGACCATCACATCCTGCTCTTTAGAGGCAGTGGATGAGAGATGAAGCAGTGCAGGGGCAAGGCAGCTCTGTCCCCATGTCCAGCTCACATCCAGGGCATGCAGGGCTCTCCATGCCCATGCCCCAGACCCTGCAGTGGGACATCCTTCAGCTTGGTGCGGTGAACCAGTGTATGAAATGAAACCATGGTGCCAGAGCTGTGTTCTTCAGCCTGTCCATAGAGCTCTCTGTCCAGACCTCTGCTAGCCATGTCACTCCCCATCTCTTTCCTGGATCCCACAGATAGCATGAGGAAAACACCCCACCACCTGAGGGAGAGCTCCTGGCTTTGCTGAACACAATGCTGTAAAAATGTTGCTGTCTGCAGTGGGATGAGGGATTCCACCTGACCACATATATATCTGGAGAAAGTGGGATTCTGGTTTTCAAATAGGCTAAGGGAATTGGGTGTCCAAACACCATTAAATTTAATGTGAGCCAGGGCCTGTTTTCCCTGTGGCTCCTGCAAGAAGCCCAAGCTCTATAATTAATGCTCAGGATTTGCAGAGCAATTTGCATCTCTGACGAAGCACGTGAGCCTGGATTCATTTCCTCCCCCACCCAGGAGAGTCTTTTCCTTTGCTGCTCTTTAACAGAGGGAGACATCACCTGATGCCACCTAAGAGCTGCAGGGCCTCATGGTGGTGCTGGGGGCATACAAGCTACTAAAGGCTTTACAGAGCAGGTCTTCACCAGTGCAGTGGATGACCCTTCTGGGAGAGCAGAAATCCTGGCACAATTTACCCGTCTTCAGCTGCCTGAGGAGCAGAACTGTGGGGCTGTGGTAACACTTGACAACAGAGAAACACCATCAGCAAAAGGAGAGATACCAGCATCTGAGACATGATACACACTGCCTGTGGGACACTGGGAGACTTCTGGTGGTTTCCTAGGAGCTTGTCACTCTGTAACAGTCCTTCAAGGAGGAAAAGCGATCTGCTTAATTTTCTAGCCTCTTGGGTTTTGCTGAAAGGAGTGACAGCTCATCTGAAGCACTGCAGTCTCATCCCAAAGTCTGGGGGAAGGAGCTGGCAGTGTCCTTTAAAAACCAAGGCAAGGAAACCTCATCCCGTGGTTTTCAGTGAGGCAGAGCACCATTCTCCTGTGTGTGCCTTGGAGCCTGGCAGGTGCTTGTCTTTGATGCTGCTGCTGGATGCAGTGCCGAGACAGAAGCCTTGTGGTCCCATGGCAGAGGAGCAGCATCCTCTCTGAGGAACAGGGTTGGGCTCCTGGGAAGGGAAAACCTCAGGAACTGGCAAAACCAGTGTTGGCTGCTATGAAAATGGCCTTGGGGTGACTTTTTCCCGCTCTCCCTCAGTGGACATGCATCAGCAATCCCAAAATCTTGCGTGACAAAAATGAGGCAACATCTTGCCACTGCTGTGAGCCTGCAGCCTCTGCAAGGGGCACTCAGCAATGAATGCAACAGTTAAAGAAGTTGCACATTTCTGAAATAATCTCCATCAGTTAAATAAACCCCAGAAAAATGTGGACAATTACCAAGCACTAATGTTCCATGACTAGTCTAAATTAATACTTATGTGACAAATAAATTCATTCTGCAGAAAACAAAGGGCTGAATACTTTTCCATATGCTTAATGGAATATGGACACTTGAAGGCCATTGTTTTGCTCTACAATAAAGAAACTCATAGTTGCTAAACAGACATAGAAGCAAGGAACAGAATTACTCATGGGGAGGGATATCATACTCTGGTAAAGTTTTCCTATTTAAAAAACAGTTTTTAAAGCCAACAATCATTTTTAAACCCCACTTTTAAACCCCAAAACTTCCTTTCGATTTGTTTTACATAAAACTTCCTAGCCCGTTTCTCCAAGTGCTGTGTACCCAGAACACCACCTTTGCCTGAAGGAGGAAAGCCATAAAGACAACTGAAAAATGGACTGCTCTCATGGCAGACACTGTATGGATGGGATGCCAAAGCTGTATTCAACAGGAAACCTAAAATGCCCCAGGATTCATGCTAAATGCTTCAGTCTAAACAGCTCTCAGCAGCCCCTCAGCTTCACCTCTGTTTATTTCTGATTTAAAGTCCCTTACAACAGGAAGGGCGAGAGGTCGCAGCAGTTGTGCGGTACCCTGAGGATCAAACCCCGCGAGGTCCCTCAAAACAAGGTAACTTCCAGAGGTCAAACCTGGGCCACGACTATCAAATTCACATGGCATTTGATCATTCACACAGATTTCCCTCCCTGCCGTGTTTTCAGCTCAGAGAGCAGAGGATGCTGCAGGAGCGGCACAGAGCTGCCTCGCAGCCGCCTCTCCGCAGCCGCTCCAGGGATCGCCGGTAATGAGGCGATGGGGAATCGCTCGCTCTTCCCAGCTCTCCCAGCACTGCAACAAGTTGATAATTACCCAGTAAAGTGACCTGATGATCGAATATAAGACTATCAACTTGGAGAGCTGGCCTCTGGGTCCCTCTACAAAGAGATCGAGATGGGGACTCCAGAGACATCACTGCTATCTCCCAGCCCCTGCTCCATCAGGATGCACAAGTAATATGTTTTTCCCCTGTATCTTCTCAGCTCTAAAATAAGGTTAATATTTTTTTTTCATACTCACAAAGAGGAATATATAGAAAATCAGAGCTACCACAGCTAATTCAGCAGTTAATGCCCTCACTTATAAGATGTTATAGAGATTGTGAAGCTAAACAAAAATTGTTACAGCTTTTCTGCAGAAATTTAATGGGTATGTGCTTCACGGAGTTCGTATTTTCTCTTTTCCCCTCAAACATGTCTTTGAGCAAAAAAAGGAAGCATAAAAGTAATAGTAATAGAAGGTTTATAACAATAAAATATTGATTTTAAAAGATATTTTTATCAACATGGGTAAGTTCCCATTAGATGGGTTTATGGATGGAATTGGTAAATTCAGCATTGCAACAAGACTGTACAGCAAAACCAGATGCTTTTTTAAAAGATGGGCTTTAAGTGCACAGCCAGGCTTGAAGTTTTAATAGTAGGAAATAGCAATTTCTCCCACAGTAGAAAATAAAGAGGGGAATCCTTTGGCCAGTGTTACAGATGTCAGATCAGGTAACTGTAGTAATTCCACTGGGCCTTAACAGATAAAAAACTCTGAATATGAAATCTGTTATTTGTGAATTTGTGGTTTGGGCAGCGCTTTGAGAAGGATTTAGGTAGACACTATGAAAATCCCACTCCACATCCACTGGCAGTGGTAGCTGTCATGCCTTCAGTCTAATCTTGTACTACTGAAATCAAAGGAAACTCTGCCACCAATGGGAGGAGCAACAAGAACAGGTCTCCAACAAAACTCCTATGTTTTCCATCTACACAGCATTATAATCTAAGGCAGGTACAATTTCTTTGCATGATTTTTTTTCCATCCCTTAGACTTAATGCTACTTCCAGCATGTGAGTAATTTAAAATACTTGTTCCAGGTAAGAAAAATTTTTTTTGTTACAAAAATAGAAAAAAACAGTGGTAAACATCTTTCATTTTTCCTTTTGAAGGATGATTCCATATTCAAACACACCTGACTTTGATCCTATATCTCAAATATCTAAATCCAAGAACAAATCAAACAACCTATTTGATTTCACATGATATGTATTATTTTTTAATAATGAAATCAAAACTGTTTTGGTTTAGAGCTTGAAACCTTTTTTCATCTAAGTTCCACCGCAAGTTAACAATGATTTTAAGTTCACAGGTTGTTGGCAGCCTCAGTGGGGACAGGAACAACTTTTGGAGAGAGCAAAGTTGGGAGCCTGAGCACAGCGATTGGTTTTCAGATTAAAAACTCTCCTGACCACATATGGTTTCTCTTTGCATTTGTGCTGCATTTATCACAAGGGTCTAGTATTGGCTGACATTTGTTGTCACAACTGCAACACAACAACAATAACAATATTTGCTTTTAAAATGGAAGAAAACCACAAATTTTTAAAAGTAAGGTTGCCCTCCATTATACAACACACAAAGAAGCAAGACATCAAAGGTAGAAATCAGGGTTGATATGGGACCTTCAAACCCAAGTCAAATTAGTGTCTTAGGGAGAGATCTTTGATTTAAGCTTAATAGTGGTGATTTTTTCTCAGATTGTTTTATACTTAATCAGCCACACAACCCACTGTGCAGACATATGTTCCAAAAGCACATCAAAGCAAGTAAACATTCTGTTTCAGATCCTAATATCCTTTTTTAAATCTAATTATCTTACTTACATGATCTTTTAATTTAAGTTCTGAAAGCCCACCTTTTCACACAAGCTTTCCTTTACGAATGGAGGTAGAAGGATGACCAGCTCAGTTCCTGTGAGATACTTACCAAAAAAACTGCACAACGAATAAATCAAAGCACAGCAGATGAGGCTCTAAGATAGTTTCTTGAGAGATTAATGATGAAAGCCTTCAGAGAAGAAGCGTATTTTAAGAAGGGAAACTTCAAGGAAGGTAGCTGAGGGGGAGAGAAGGAAGAAAAGTGAGAGAAAAGGCATGAAGGAAAGCATGAATAGAAGTGTAGGAGCCAATGAAAGGAAGCAAACCTAAGGAGCAGTGGAAGCCTGGAGGCATGTAAGCTTCACGTTGAAACCACCATGCATGAGAACTTGATTTCAGTAGCCACAAATTTTGAGAGCTGGGGTGTCAAAACACTGCAGGGTCAGGGTGGGGAGGGGATGAAGGCTGGGCTGTGGCATGGCTGACTGAAGGAGCAAGCCAGGTGGGAATCAGTGGGGAAAAAGACAGGGAGAGGTGTAGACACAGACCAGATCCTGATGTCAGAGCTGAGGGAGATCTGAGAGGAGCCAACACTGGTATGGGGATGTGGGAAATGGGTGTCAGAGAGATGTGTCAGATGTGACACAGCCATTTCTCTGCATTTCATTGTTTTCCCTTGGGACACATGTTGAGGATATTAGCATTTTCAAGTGAATACTTTGCTTGTAGCTGTGAAGAAATTGGTCTTGGGAAAACAAATGGAAGTGCATGTTTGTGGGGAAGAAATCTGAGTTTTTGAATCCCTGCCCAGTGTCTTCTTCCTATGCTACTTTTGGGTGGAGGCTTCTCTCCCTTAAAAGGTTATAACATTCAAATGCTACGGAAGGGTTTAGCATTTAAAAGACAATTCCTATACTACTTTGGGAAACTCTGTTTCCATGTTATGCCAGCACTAACCCATGGAGGAGAGAGAAGGACAGTGGCAGCAACACCACAACAGCAGGGCTCATGGAAGAGTCAGGCAAACCACAAAAAATGCTTATTCATTCATTACACTTTAAATCTGCCTTGGCTCCATACCTGTCATATCCCAGAAAAGCAAAAAAAGACCATTCCTCTTCATCATGACTGTAATACAATCAACCGGCTGCAGCATTACTCTAACCAACGTTAACTAACAGAGTCTGTGTCTGACATCTATAATTTCATGTTAACAAATTAGGTAAGACTCCTGCATTTCCTGGTACCTTGAATGCCCAAGAAGCTCATAACTTTTCTTTATATGCAAAATGTCAAGGAAAGGGCAAACAATGTTATGCCAGAAGACCATAGCCAAATCACTTGGTTGGAATGTGCTGTAAATCACGGGGTGAATGGAAAATGAATCTTTGTTCCAGGACAACGACTTCCAGCATTAATGTTTCTGCTAATATGCTTCTTTTCCTGTTGGGAATGTCCTCTTCCCATAATCCAAGGTCCTATAACTTAAAACCTATAGCTAAACAAGACACCAAGGAAGGAAAACCTACATCCAATTAATTACAAAACTCTGAAATATCCTGCTTCTCTTTACTAAAGTACAGGAGAAAACCATTGGTGTTCAAGCCTTAGAAAAATGACACACTTGCCCTAAGCAGCAGTAAGCTGCTGTAACTAACTGGAAGTAACCAAACCCCATAGTTTACAAAGGGGAATATAACAAAATGGAACAGGTACAGCACAGATCTCTACAGAGCCTTTCCAGACACAGCAGACAGAGGAGCTCTGTCAGTACATAAAGGTGATTGTGATAGCTGTGCAGAAATACATCTCTCACACACACAGACACATGCCAGGGATTCTGCTGGTGTGCTGTGTGCCTACCTGCCTCTGGTGCATCACAGCACAAAGGAGTAAGAGACATGCCTTTCCATAATAACAAAGCTTTTGGTTGGGGCTCCCTGGGTTTTCTGCAGGAATTAATTTTACTGGTATTTGACACATTTTAAACAGCAACAGTACTCACAGTAACCTCCAAAGGGAAATATTCTGGAACAATATATAATAAATACATTGATTTCTAATAATAACCATCTGCCCTAAATCTTTTTGCTGACAGGTTTAGTTGGACCAAAGGCCCTTTTCACATCTACTTCATGACAGTTCCCATCACTACATAAAGACTTTGAAGTGCCCTAACGTGCAGTAAAACGCGAGATAACCTACCAAACTGTCAATATTTCTTCACTTCTAAAAGGAAATGCTAATGGCACTCAAAGAGCTCAAGATGTAATGTAAGATCTGATCCAGCAGACTGGCTGATCTAACCAGCCTTTGCTTTGCAACGAGGATGTTGAAAAGCAAGCAATTATATGGTGAAGAGCAGAACTAGGTAAAAGTTTTTCACTGATATGACTGTAGGGAATAAACCCTTTTTATTCCAAACAAGCTTTTCTCTTGAAGTATCTGGAGCTTTCTGTACAAAATAAGAGAATTAACAATAAATCAGCACTTCAACATTTATTTCTTCTTTTTAACCTATCACTTTTTTTCCATTTCTATTTGCTTTTTTAACATTAGAAAGAAAATGAACATGAATGAGGCATAAATGGTTTTTTAAAATCTGGACAGCATTCCACTAGGGTTTAATTTTTCACAGAGAAAAGCTGAGCACAAAAAATTCCAAGAAAGCAGAGTCTCTCCAATTGCAACAAAACTAATTTGTTGCAACAAACAACTGGCATGCCTGCAATGTAAGACTGAGAAAGGCTCTATGGCAGGAGAAAGTAAAAGCAATAAACAGAAGCCCAGTCCTGTGGTAAAACCCCAGTCCTGCTCACCACACTGTACAACTTGAACATACTTCAAAGGAGCCAGGATGCTTCCCCTGCCCCCCAAACCATCATCTCATGGTGAAAAAACATGAGGTGTTTCATATCTCATCTGCCACGTAACCACCCAAAGAGCCTTCCTTGCAAAACTCCTTTGCTCCCAGATCCACTGGTGTCATTGACTACAGCTGCTCTCCTATTCTTTCGGTTTTTCAGGGGCATAGGAAAATATAACACATTTATCAGGGAAAGAATAGGGATCTGATGTTCCCCAGCTGTTTACTGCTGAAAGTTTACACTAGTGCTGTTCAACCTGTGGTTCGCAAAACCCTTGGGAAGCACTAAAAACTCCTTTAGGGGCTGTGAAAGACAGCAAAAAATCTCTGCAAATCTCTTGTTATTCAGGCCAAATTCATGATACTATGTTTAACAACTCTGCTAGAAATTTTTTAGGAAGGCCACAAACTGTAATAGCTTGAAAACCCCTCACTGACCCTATGCTTCCCAAAATCAGTAAAAATTACATACAAAACATTCTTAGAGTAATCCCTGATGTCTGCACCAATCCATCCTGCACCCACCAACATCAGCTGGTGCAGAAGCAGGCACATGTGATTTAGGGAACTTTGCTGTGCTGGTGCAGAGGTAACCCCATCTCCTGTCTGCTGAGTACCTACAGCAATACCTCCTTCCCAACACCCCATGCAAAGGGAGACCTGTGGGCCTCATCTTTCATTCTCTTATCTCATGCAGCTATTCCTTATGCAGACACATTTCTGTATACAAATCCCATTATACTTGACCCTCAGTTCACCCTGTTTCCATTACAACGCTGTAGACTCAACCAGACTTGCTCCAGTGCCAACTCTGTGCTGTCATTCCTTGCGCAGAGTGGTAATAAAGAAATCACTGTTTTAAGCTGACAAAGAACAGATTTCTTACTAAGTAAACACTGATGTTTTGGTAGGGAAATTAAGTTATAAAATTGTGTCTACAAAGGGAGACCATACAGATGGAGTTTGTTAAGAGACAGCAATACAGTCAACAGTGGTTAATTCAATTGCCTGCTACTTATCAGATTTTTTTAAAAAAAAGCTTATCCAGCTTTTGTAAATGCAAATGCAGAGGAGCATTTCAAAGAGCCGTTGTCATTGCAGCTGGAGAGTGATGTACACATGCACATGGTCTATCCAGGCCAAAGAACCCAGCCCTGCATATCTGCTGCGGCTGCGCTGGTGCCCAGCAGGTCTGGTGCTCACCAGCCTGGAAGGAGAGGGGGCCTGGGCACAGACAGCTCCTCACCATGCCACCACCCACCAGTGGCTTCTGTCCTTAGGGCTGTGCCGTGGCCTCATGTCTCCTGGCCACTGCTCTCACCTGCCCCTCTGCCTGCATGGGGCCTCCCATCAATACCAGACACCCCAGACCTCCCTTCACCTCAGGTTACAACTGGGCACTAAGCTCAGCTGGGTAGAAGCAGCAAGTTCAGTACATCCAGCCCTCAGCTGACCCTTAAATTATGCCAACCTGACCTCAAATGTCACATCTAATTCCCAAAAGCACCAGGCTGATGCCAAGTAGCTGAAACTGTTTCTCTCCTAAAAGCTCCAATGGCAGAGGCACAGCCACTCTTTATGCTCCCCCTTCCAGGGAACTGCAGCTGGGTTTGGGGTGCTGCCTGAAAAACAGTGGGTTTTGCAGCATCAGTGCTGGCAAAGGCCCCCAGACATCCTCCTACACTAACAGTTCTGGTGCCTCCTGTACTGCTGATCCGGGGGCAGAAACAGGAGGATCTTCATCACTCCACAGCCTCAAAAAATCACCCTTCCTGCATCTTACCAAAAACCAGTGCACATGGCATTAAAGTGGTGACAGGGATGAGACCCCCAGCCCTGTTTGTGCACACTCAAACTACGCAGGGCAGAGGAAGAGATGGCTGCATGGGCAAGGCAGGTGCTCAACTCACAGGTTACAGCCACTGCTTTCCACAACAGCAGCCCAGCTCTGCCTGAAATGGTCATCTAGCTAGTCTGAACACAACCCCCCTGCAATGGGGACAATTTAAAACGACCAGAGAGCTGTGGAGGGGTTCTTTGGAACATTTTATCAAGAAAGATCGAGAACATGATTTATTTTTTGCATAGGATAAAGTTCACTGTGGGATTCAGTGTGTAGCATGACGTAAAGTCTCAGGCAAGCCAAAAGGTGTTAACATTGTGTGCCCTTTAAATGAGGCAATTAGTCAGTAAAACGAGATGTGCTTAGGTTGGAACTATGTAAATACACTCATTTTATTAATATAAGGCAAAAATCTAAAAAATATATATTGCTGGGCAATTAAGTCACCAAGTATTGGTTCTATTTAAAATTCAAGAGAAGGGATATTAAACATACTCAAATTTTAATGAAAACATTTGCATCAGTTTTAATAATTCAGCACAAAATGTTATTTAAACATTTCTCTCTGGTTTTGGAAAAGGCAAACACAGGGCCATTGTACTGGGGTCTGGAAATGAGAAATCAGAACTGCTCAGGTGCAGTGGATTTCTTTACTCACTTTAGACAACTCAGTAGCAGACAAACCAAGCCTGGCAATCAAAGCTATGCTGAAATCCCATTTGTGAGGTTTTCCATGTGTTAGAAGCTTTTGAAAGTCCCATCAGTCATCTTTTTGCACCATCACGTATCACCTGCAGCCCAAGTTGGTTTCAGTGAGGTATAAGCTTTTACATACCTTCATTGTAGGAAGAGCCTGTAGACAGGATTTTGATAAGAAATTCTCCTATCTGCAGTTTAGTTTTAAAATAGAACTTAAGATCCTGCACTTTGCATGTTTTGGGTTTTTTTTATTTAGTTGTATCAGCTGCTTAATTTGCTTAAATAAGCAAAGGATGTAACAGGTGAAACTAATGTTGATTTAAAAAATATTTTATGGTTTAAATCATCTAAAGTATTAGTAGGAACCAAGGAAATTCAAGTATCTGGATCTGAACTGCTAATATTCACAATTCTATTTGTGCATGTCACATCCCAGTACAGGAAAGCTGCTCATAATCTAATGGCAATATAATTGCTCTTACCCAGCATGCAGTACATGTTCAGTACTCATGAAAACATAAGGATTAATACAACCATTCATGCCTACTACAAAAGAGTTTCCAGCCAATGCTAAAAAGGTGCAAGAATGCACAGGCCATGTTCTAAGGTCAGTCACAGAGTATCTGAGGGACAGAGCAAGTGCAGGAAGTTACAAGGACCTATTGGTAGGAGATAAACGTTTAATTACAAAATTCCCACATGAAAGGTCTCATTCTCCTGTTCAGTGAAGGAGGATAAAAGTTTGACAAGTCAAAAATTACTAACAAATGCAGCTTGTAGTATTGTACACATGGATTTTTACAGGCATATTTGTCAAGTTCTTGTAACATCTCCAAAGAAGCCAGACTGCTGGGCTGCATGTCCACCTTCTACCTTCAATAACAGCTTCTGAAAGTCTACAATTTCATTTTAATTAAAGATTTCCTCCTGGACACCACTGGCTCTTTCAACTGAATCTCAAATGTGATTGGGGAGTGCAGACCATGGTGGCAGACCAGGAGATGACTTTCAGCCCAGCTTTCACCCAGTGAGGCTGGTAACAGGAGCAGGAGATTACACTGAGACCTTACACTGCTAAGTAAAGAAGACACCACACACACCCTATGTGCACACACAAATCCTTACTGCACTGGAAGTTCATAGATTGCAGCAAATTTGCTGGTGAATGTGTGAACCACAAAATTGCCCTGCCTGGGAGAAAAGCACCAGTGAACACACAGCTGGAAGGGCTGGGTTTATGGAACACAAAGTAATGAAGTCAATCACAGAAACCAGATCCTGGAAAAAGTCCAGTTTGGCAACATAGTCAAAAACCAAGCGAAGGGATAAGAAACCACTGCATCCAGTGCAAGACTGCGGCAGGGAGCACAATCTGCTGCTCTTCAGCATAAGGCACCTTATGGAATCTTCTGTCCCTCAATTTGTGCCATTTACTCTCTGAGTCACCCTGGGAAGGGTAACTCACCCAATGTGCTGCACCAGAGTGACATACCTGAAGCAATGTGACATCTGCACAGAAATCAAACCCAAGTCTCTGCTCACCATCCATCCTTATCAGAAACTGTCACATAATTCACCAGAAATGCAAACCCTGCTCTGCAAGGAAGAAACCAGGTTGACAAAATCCTAAGCTCCAGCAGTACATCAGGACTTGAAGGCAAAGAAGTTACAGCTCACAGAGCTCCTACCTTCTTCACGTTTGGCAGAAGTCATCTCTTAAACAAACAAACAAACAACTCTTTGAAGAGATTCCTATTCTTGTGGTAACACTCATCCAGGCACTGACAGGATTCAAACCAGACGCGGCTGAGGGAAGTCTGGAGTCATACCAGGTTTAGATCTCGCATGCCAAGAGAGGTCAAGACCCAGCCAAGCCTTGAGCAGACAATCCCAGGACATGGAGGAAGTGGTGTTGGTGGGAGAATGCCTTTCCCTCCGACTCATTAGCCAAGGCCACATGATGCTGCTCTGGCGAGGAATATGAAGTGGTTTTCATTGCTAGCCACTACAGCCCACAAGTACAGTATATTTGTCCTCTGGAAAGATCCTCTGGAACCCTGAAAAGACATGACTTCTAAAATACCTAAGCTTGCTCAATTCCATTTTAGCCTCTTACATCTCCCGTCCTGGGTGAGGGTTTGAATTTCTCTGACCTAGCCAGAAAAGCGGTTGGGTTATGTGTTTGTGTACAATTTCTTTTCCAAAGATGGCTAGAAATCTATTTGACTTTGGAAGTCTACTATTTTGTCAAGTGAATAAAGTGGTTTGGGTTCTGCTAACACTGGTTTCATATGACTATTTTTCTGTTTAGAGACTTCTACTGGAAACAATATATAAACAGGTTGTAACTATTGAAGCTTCAAAATGTACTGGATAAAACTTTGCAGATACTTCACTGTCCATCACTTCCTAGCAATACTTCTTACAGAGAATCAGTTGGGCTGGAGGACTAGGAAAAAAGAGAAAAATAGAAATCACTTCTATATGATTCGTCTCCTGGGAACTAACTGCAAAATCCTTCTAGCTGGTCTACAGAAAATAGAATTATTCACCCTGACCCGATCCCTATAATATACCAACTCTCATGCTGCACCTTGATCCCCAAAAGATGTCATCACAAATGTGTGCCTTGTAATCAGGGTAAAACAGCAGCAAAGGCCTCATTTCAGAGGCCAGAGGAACTGAAAATGACATTGGCTCCTTGAGCAGCAACACAGTCTGACCTGAGGGGTTATCAGTTACACAAAGCAGCACCTCAAACACTGGTAATTCCTTGAAAATTTGGTCATGGTAGGAAGCAGACACTGGGATATTTTGTCTGCATGGTAACTTGGCCGGACTCCTCAATCTGGCCTGTTTGACACCACTTCTGGGATCTCTGTGATGATGCTGGAGTCACAGTAATGCTGTGGAAGTAACGACCACAGCTCTAGAGTCCCTCTTCATTAAACTGGGACTTAGACTTTGCAAAAACCATCTAAAAAATCATAACAAGTCTTTCATGAGAATACCAGCAAATAATCCACTGCTGTAAGAGGTCTGAAGTCAACAGCCAAGTCTACATCGACAGAAGAAAAACTACTAATATGAACTAATTTTAGAGCACAAATACACAAGCAGGGTTTAGTAAACATTTCTGTTCTGTGGTATCTTCAGAAGAGCACTCTCCTCAGGACAGCATGTGAATATTCATTAAAGTTTCTCTGAAGTCAACAGACCTGAACAGGCATTTCTAATTAAGCATACAGTCACACATTCTCCTGAATAGGAAGAGACTTAAAAACAGTTCTTTAGCCCAGAGCACTTTTTGTGTGACCCTCTGCATTACCAACTCATCTTTTAGATGACACTTTTCAAGAAGATACTTTTCAAGTACCTTCTACAAATCTTCTCCTTCTTACTACTCCTCATTAGATTGATCTTTCTTTAATTTACTGATTTGATGACTAGATGCATTAATTCCTTCACCTCCCTATCATTCTACACTCCGCTTTCTGTCATCTACAATGCAGTTTTCTCTTGTAAAATATCCTACTTCACTTGAGTGAGAATGAAAGACAGCCTATGAAATGAAGTGTTTTATCTCACAGTGAAGACAAACAGCCTTCAAGTATGTGCATGTAAGAACATCACCCTAATGCAGCTGTAAGCTTGAAACTTTCCTATTTTTAATGTATTAACCACACTCTGGTAGACTTCCTCTACCAGTGGTACTTTGGGATGTGTGGTTACTCTGTGGGATCTTAAGAAGCTTTCACATGAAGCATTCAATCAGCAGGTACCATGTCCAGCAGCTGGTTTGCAAATCAAAAGCCACGTAAGTAGCCCCATAACCAAGATAGGAAAGTCTCTTTTGAAGGGGCAAGAGAAGGAATAAGACAAATTCTTCTCCAGGATGCTTTCACAGGATCAAAAGGCAAATATCTCAAAGGCCCTTGCTGGATTTAAGAATGCACATTTCCCTGAGAGACTTAAAACTCAAAAAGCTGACTGTGACTGCATTTTATACAGTCCCAATGTATTTTTTCAGTCCTGCCTGGCTGTACCCAGGTGCTGTTATAAGTGACTTTGGCTCACGTGTGCAGAGCAGGGAGAGGTGTAAGAGAGAGATAAAATGAGCTGTGCAGGAAGAACTCCACTGCTGCGAGGAGGCGCCACCTGTGCAAAAGCACAGGCACACCACTGCAGCCAGAGAAAGGGCAGGAGGCAAGGGTGGAGCCTAATTCTCACATTTAATCTAACAGCATGAGCTCAGCAGCAGGGAAACCATGGTACAGGTCCTTCTACTGCCCAGGGGGTGAAAAAGGACAGCTCCTACCATGCTCTAAGGCACTCCCCATTCCGGCAAGTATCTGCTTAAAAAAATCATCAAAAGGCTCACATTCTCCTGGTTCACTATCAGCTACCACCATCAATTATATCAATACCCAGCCCCACATACACCAATGAAGTGGGAGCAGGGAATGCAGTAAACTTGCTCTTGAAGTGGAGCCTGGCCAACTGATATCATCTAAACCTTGAATGTGTTTTTTTCACAGCACATCCTCCCATGAGATTTGCCACGTGCATGCTTCTACAACAGAGAGGAGACAGGGCAGAAAACATCCCCATTGATCCTGAGGGAGCTGCATGGCCTGGGCATGCACACTGGGCTCCAAGTATGCACAAGCCACCTCATTAACATGCCGGTGTTTCTTAACTCCACTCCAGCCACTTTATGAATTTTTAGGTACTTAATTTCTTTACTACAGATGGCTTTAGTGTCCTGATTTTCAACAGAGGTTGGAGTAGTTTGACCTTAAATAGAATCCAGCTTGTTTGAAAAACCCATTGAGCATTGAGCATTACTAGCACTTGACAAGCCAGACCTAAGAGTCAACACTGTTTTGAAATCCACAACACCCACTTTCAAATGCTATTAGCCAGACCCAGTACACTGGGATTTATGATCTGAAATAACACTGGCACTTTTAAAAGTTTGACCCTTGAGAAATGCTCTAAATTTTAGCTGTTAGCTGTCTATTTAATATCAATGGTGAAACATAAAAGAACAGGAATCAAGAGTCTCCAAGGCAGAAAATTGTGTAAAATCACAAATTCTCAAAATGGTCTGGCACACAGAAGAAAAACATATTTATGTGGTTTAGTGTCAGAGCCAGGGCTCTAGAAAGCCCGCTAAAACACACGCGCTCCCACGGGAGGGATGTGCAGGTCTGAGATTTGCCAGGGTAACAGCACCCACTTCTGCAGCCTCTCTGGTTTGTGCAGATGGGCCTGCAAGGTGTCAGCTGCACGCAGGGTATCCAGATCCACACTTCTGCCAAATAGGGTCCTTTTCACATTGGTATTTTTCTTTTAAGTTTCCCCCCAGCCATCTGGGTGGTCCAAGAATCAGACCCAAAATACCTAGGATCCCTCGAACCACATGTTCTAATCCCAGCAGAATTGACTCAGTCCTTCATCCATCCAGGGTAAATTGACTTCCCTGCTCTTTGCTGCGTGGGGGGAGCTTTTGGATGAGATTTGAAAATTTCCGCTCTGTATGGACATTAAAAATCCTACATTTTTCTTCCAGCCAACATCACAAGCCAGCATTTCTGCCATTAGTTTTTATCTCTCAGCAGCCTGTGTAATTTGCTCCCCATGGCCACTGGTAGCTGGGAATCCAGATTAACCAGCACCTGAAAAGTGATGTGCCGCAGGCTTCATTCCACAAGCCAATGGGATGGATGCATTTTGTCCATTTATCTTCACACATACTGGAAGGATTTCAGAGAAACACAGTGAAAATGAGGAGGCTGAGTGGATTGATATTTGACTATATGCTGCAGGCTGCAGCCTGGCCAGTTCATTAGAGCAGGGAGGAGGATATGACAACATGCAGCAAATATCTGGAGGGACGTGTTGCACAAGGAGGTGTGCTAGCAGCAGGAAGGTGAAATTCGGGGAGAGAAAAAAAGGACGGTGGACCAGAAAGGTGAACTGCATGGAGAGCTTTAAATACTGAGAAAGGACTTGCTACAGGATAGAGTAAAAGTTTAACCTGGAAATACAAGACCAGGAGATACAAGAGGGAGCCCACAGACCCCAGTGCAGTACAAGAGAAAGTGCTACAGAGGAAAAGAACACTGCAACAAGTCCCAGCATCTCTTGTCTTTATGACCACAAGAAGCTGGTAAGAGGTGAAATACCATCTAGAGAAGTGATTTATTCAGGATTAAGAAAAAGAAGAGGCCAGGAAAGGCAGTGCTCCCCATTTAGCTGAGAGAAAACTTGAGAAACAAATTCAGAATACTGGAGTTTAAAAGGGCAGGAAGTTGGCACCGAACATTTATCCATTTTCACAGATGCTGAAAGCAGTGGAGAATGGGCAATCCCATTGAGATAGCTTCTGAAAGACACGCACCCTCTGTTTAGAAACTCTTTAGAAAGCAGCAGGAAAAGAAAGTTCAAATAATTTTTTTTCCTAAAGCACAAGCTTAACAGCGGATAAGGTGGAAGCATGAAGTCACTTTTAATCTACTATAAAGTGAGGTAAGCAAAGGGATTATCACTTAAGACTCGCTGACATGAAGCTCTGCGAATGACATTTAAAAGCAATGGTGGATTACACAGTGACATCATATTAAATGAACACATGCCAGAGGTTTACATAAAAGACCTCAAAGATCATGCTTTTGTTCTCAGTACTAAAACCTCTTATCCATTTTTAAACTTCTGGCGGTGATCAGGCTAAATTAGAGGGGCAGTTTTTCACAGCACCAGCAACTCGGTGGCCCAGATCTTCACTAAGTGTGAATGGGCAAAGCTCGATCTGAGCTCACCCAGGCCCCTCACTCACTCCAGCCCAATGTCACAGCATTCAGCAACTGGAGACCCAGCCCACACATTTCCAAGCGCAATCTGCATTTCATTGCATAGCTTAGTGAGTCTAAAACCACTCCCCCCCTTCAGGTCCCTCTGGACTTCAGGTTTCAGTTACTCAAAGTACTCTGAAGGCTATTTAACTAAATGCACATGACAAAACTCTCCTGAATTTAAAGAACAGCACAGATGTGTAAATCTCTCTCATAATGAAATATGCTTGAACAACTTTAAAAAGATTCAAAAGAGAAAGCTGTGGGGGTTTGTATTTTGTTGGTTTGGTTTTGTTTGTTTATTTGTCTGTTTGTATTTTGGTTTGTTTTTTTTTGCAGAATAGTTTATAAGACAGGAAAAGCCTCCAGAAACATACTAGCCCTGATCAGTGTTTTGGATTATGCCTTCCCCATTCCCCAAAGACCTGATCAGCCTGTCCTCCCACTGAGGCCAGAAGTTAGGCATGGAGCTTCTCGGTTTCTGCACAGGCAGGTAGCGCTGTGTACCTCTTCCCTGGTGCCTGAAAATGGCTACATGACCAATCTTGGAAGCCAAAGGAATCTTTTGTCTTAGCTCTCAAGATATCAAAAGGATGAGTATTACTCTGACAATATTTTAGAGATGAGGAAAATAAAGCACAGATAGAATTAAAGTAATTTTTCCAGCTCCCAGAACATGACAGCCGAAGCCTAGTATTTCATCTGTGGTCTCCTGGAGATGGAGATCAAGTGACCATCGAGTATTAATCTTGGAACTGACAGTCCCCCAAATCACCTCCTGTAGGTTACCAAAGAGCCACCTCAAAGCAACAGACTCCTGCTAATTACAGATCACGGAGAGGTTTGAACCAGCCTTCTGGACGGGACCAGACCCTGCAAACCATTGAAAACTGACACATTCTGATTTTCTTAAATAAATAAAAGAAACATGTGGGAAAGAAGGGGACAGAATAAATTGGATGTGGGAGCCCCCAAACCTGTTTCCCAAATGAGCAATGTATCTATTTGGTGAAAGTCGTAAAACTTTGCAAAAGACATAAGAAGGCCTCTCTGAGCAGCTGTTTGCTTTGACTCCGGAGGGAGCTCGCTCTGTCTCCTAAGCAGCACAGTACCATCAATCATGACCTGCCAAAGATTTTCTACTCCAGTAGCAATGTAAATATGAAAACACAGAGGTTTTATTGGTATATACGTTCTGTGGCTCAGCTGAGAGGCATCCTTGCTGCAGGAATGACCATCACCAGGGGTCCCATCCCCAGCCCAGCTGCAGCCCCTGGCAGCAGTGCCCCATGGAGGGTAACCCAAGGCACTCTATGCACGCTGCATACTGCACAAAGGCAGCTTCCAGAGCACTCTCTGCAAGCAGCTCCTCTCCTCCACAGAGCCAGGAATTCCCCTGGATGGAAGGGATGGCAGAGAGGCCTCGGCAGGGAACGGGGAGCACCATCAGGTGAGCCCTGGCAAGGTTCAGCTGAAGCGTGGTCAGGGCCACAGGGCAGTCGGAAAATTTCACCGCAAAACTCTGATACCCCTTCAACGCGTGTATTGGAAGCAAGACCTTTCAAAGGATTCCTATCTGGCAAAATTGATGGGACTTTGTGTGTGTTTTTGTGGAATGGGAACAGCAAAAGGCACATCTGTGACAATAAAAAATTCCAGCTCTAAAGCAAGAGACACTGGTGTTTCTAAAAGCAGTTATAAGATGATGATGATTATTTTTTGTATGGCTAAACAACATATTTTCCCTTAACCCCACTTGGCCTCCCTTGGCTGAATCTCACAAAAAACAACAAAGGAAAGAGAGAACCAGACTGGAACAGATATTAAACATGGAAAATCTTGGGTTTGACATTAAATTTGGCATATTTGTAAACACTTGAGACATAGTCTTTTTATGATGAAAAGTTTAACAGTCAACTCCTCTGCCTGTGAATCACCCTGCATAAACAGCTCAGGAACATTTTAACTGGTCCTGAAAAAGTATTCTGTAATTTTTAACACAGTATAAAGGAAACACACTTCAACAGGGAGGGGTAATAAAATCAGATAAAGAAAAAAGTGTAGGCTGGATATCAGGAAAAATCTGCAATAATATATTAAGATTTCAGGGAAATGGAGGAATATCCTTGATTAAATGAGATAAAATCCCTACCAGAGGGAAAATAAGGGCAACTCCACACTATCATGGAGATGGAGTCATCTCTATGTTTAGGTCTTTGGGATAATTCAATCCTAATGAAAACCATGGAATTTGTGATTATCAGCTCAGGGTTGGGGTTTTTTTTTACTATTTTTATGTCTGGACAGAAGAGCAACACAATATTTTGTTAATAAATAATGTCAGTACTGAATCCTAAAACACCGCCAGGATGTTGGTAGAAAAACAAGGCTGCTTTTGTTTTTTACAGTGCATAATGCCTGATGGGTTTTAACCACAGTTAGGAGCTACTGTTAAAAAGCTTCTTGCTGAGTCAAGCCTAGGCATGCTGTTTACTAGGGTTAGCCCCAAAGGCTCTTGCATTGGCAGGGACTTTTAAGCTGAGCTAAGGAGTTTTTAGTTATTTTTGTTGTGATTTAAAAAACAATAATAATAAAGAACAGGTAAGCATGTAATCACCTTCCATATCTGCCAGCAACTTTCCTCTGTAGTCAAGGGCTTGGTCTTGCAAAGCTGTGCCCTTAGCTTAAAGCAGAGACCAGGCCCAGTGGATTAGGTTATTGCGAAGAACTTCACTAAAATACAAAATACCCCTTTTGTTAGAAAAGGACCTGTACTAGCTTAGGAAGTGAATTTCTCTGGTTCAGCTTTGAGCCTGCACACACCTGGCTGATGACTTTTGCTCAAATAATGCTGACCTAAAACCAGCAGCAAAGAGTGAAATTCTGACAAATCAATAAAAGCTGCATGCAGAAAGTGCATATAAGACCCATCACTGCTCTTCCACAGAGCCTGAGCCATCCTGCGCTGTGGAAGAGAGGATCAGGATCAGAGGGGAAAAAAAAGTATGTAGCTCTGTAATTTGATCCAGTATCTCCAGAATAAGGCAGAACCTCCAAATTTATTTTTCTGTCTTTTCTTAGCCTTTGAGTATTGTAGTATTACTTACTGTTAAATGAATGTTATATTGTGGAAATGTTGGCTCATACCATTTTATGCACCAATAAAATTCCTTCGATTCATTCTGCTCTAGTTCTACATTCCTGGAACAGATTTCATCCCATATCCAGCCTCACTCCATTCTGCATTGCATTCTTTATGGTGTCCACTGAATTCCAATCCTGCCTCTCCCTCTATCCTCCATATTACCACAGGCACACTATCATTGCAATCCTGGACAATCATCTGAATGAGATACTTTATTTTTCTACACAAGCCAAGCAAGCACCACAATTCTATCAAATTATTCTTAATACCAAGAAAAAAAAGTCCAAATACTAATGATGTCCAAAAAATTCACCACCAAACAAGTAAAACCAACAGCAGTTGTACAGAAAAGTGAGTTGTCCTAACAACTGGAGAAACACCAGAACAATCTCTGAAAGTAGAATTCAAGGAAACCCCAACATCATCTGCTTCTGGACATATATAATAAATCCTCAGTAGTTTAGAAGAAGACTCATGTCCTGAAAATTATTTGTCATGCTGCTTGACAAGAAAATCTGAGACACCAGGAATGACAGTACTGAGGAGAAATGCAGCAAGTCTTTCAGGCCCATCTTGGCACGGGGGTCCTTTTTTACTCAAGTTTTTCACATTCCCATCTGTGTTCCCAAGCAAAGGGTCCCACAGGTGGTTCTGCTCAAGAGAGCCTTGCAGATGAGTTCTCTCCAGTTGAGATAAAATAACGTATGTTCTCATTAGGCCGAATGCAAACAGTGATGAAGGGGAATGCACTGCCAGGTCACCTCAAGCAATCAGGGAACAAACCTTTGACATAATACAGCAGGCAGATAATAAGACCCCATAGTTAGCAAGAAATGAGACTGCACTTAATTTGCCGTGCAACATTCACATAATTAGATAAATTTGGTACCGTCAAGGCAGCAGACAGGTAGAATATAGACTTGATGAATTGGGCGCTCTCTGTCAGGCACCCATCACATTAATCATAAAGCCAAAACTCAGTGACGCAATTTTTCTTCCAAACATTTGCCATAATTTTCTAGAGTGAGAATATGCATATGCCCTTGGGGTTTTTTTACAGGTTGTTTACTTTCAAAACAAGGAGGATTGATTTCTGCCCCACCAGGACAGAGTACAAAATTCTAGAAGCTCATCTGTGCCCACAGAGTATTGAACAAGGCTGCCGGGAATGCCGTAATTCAATCTGATTTCACTGGACAACAGCCCGAATGAGCTGGTGGCATAAATTGTCCAGTGTATTGGACAAGAGCCATGCAACCACCAAGTATGCTCTAGCCCAGGTCTACCACCATGTCTGGATGATTTCACACTGGACATCCTCCAGCGAGGAGGGTGAGCGCTACAGTGTGACCTCCAGAGCACAGACTGGAGAAGAGAGAACAAAGACAAAAGAGACATAGAATAAAAAACAAGAAGAGTAAAGGACAAGACATGATTTTAGGATGTTGACAGATAAAATTTGAAGAGGAAAAAGGACTGAGACCACAGCTGCAGAGAATTTTCCCAAGAGGGTTGTGCATAGTGCAGGGTACTTCTTGACAAACAAACAAACGGAAGCGGCATTCCCTCGACCCTAAAAAATTGTCACAGCCTAGAAGCACTTGGCAGCTTTGGAGCATCTCCAGCCACAAAGGCACCTTTCAGTGCAGTGCCCAGGTAGCTTCAAAGAGGAGTATGTTTTCTCTTTAAGACCCGCAACCAAGTTTTCTCTCCCGTACCTCGCAAGTCAGTTTTGTGAGAAGAGTTGCTGCAAAGGAGAGGAATCCCAAAGAAGAAATGCAACAGGTATTTGCCAACAATTCCACTCAAATACTAAGCAGGATACTCTTGGTGCACTGATAGACAAATGTGGTAACTGCTAACACAGTAAATTATTAATATTGGTGCAGATGAACTGAAACCTGATCTGCCAGGGCTGTACACTTTGCCAGGATCGATCAGCTGGACAAAGCCAACATGAAAAAATACTGGGGTTACTGGGGATATGATTCATAGGTATGCACCATCAGTGGCAAGCTCTCAGTTGCATTTTGTAGAAGACCTTGCCTCATGACCCCGCCACAGAAACTGGTGTGGAGCCCCACAGTATATGCAGTGCCCCCAAACCTGCTCGTGAGGGCTGAAGGAGAACACGGAGTGGGGCACACAAATAACCTGCGACAAACATCAGGACATCTGCCCGCCTCTCTTCTAACCACTGTTCTGAATATCTCCCTGTTCCATATGTGCTTTACTAGCCAGAGCTCTGGCTAAATAACTATCTCCCAGCAAGTTATTATTCTGTCTTTTTTTTCTACAATTTTTGCATGAAAGAGCAGAACTATTTCATGCAGCCTCCCTAATCCCCCCCGAGTTCCCATGTTAGCAACTTGCTTTCCCCTTTGCACACAGCATGGAAGAAGCTGTTCTGCCCCTTTAAACATCCAGTCAAATTGACTGTCAGCCTGAAAGACAATGACTTGTCTTCTATAGGATCCGGGGGAATGCCCTATCATTTATTTCTTGCAGTATTTTGGAAGCAGAATAAAGCTGTGGTAGCTGTGGGGCTCTACAGATCTGGCTGCTGCTGTCTGCATTACTTGCTTCCCAGGGTCTGTTCCCCTGCTCACACCTATCCAGAAGCAGCACAGCTCCAAAAGCAGCTCCAGCAAACCTAGGCGAGCACAGCCCCTGGTCAGACAGCAAGACTGCAACAGGACTGCAGGGGATCAAATGGAAGGTTTTTAAGTGATGAGCCCTAGCTGTTCTTTCCTTGTTCTTGAAAAATTATTCTGGCCCTCAGTGGGTCCCCTACACCCAGTACTGTGGGACCTGTCCCTCAGCCGATGTCTGAGCCCTGTGTTACAGCTGCGGGTTGAAGGATTTTGGAATGGCCATGGGACTGCCAACGCCATCACACTGCTCCTCACATCTCATGGGAAAGGTACATGTCAGGGACTAGAAGAAACACTTTCAGCCCCATCATCACTAGAACCACTGCTCACGTCCCTGCTGGCTCCATTTTCCTTGTCGTGATCAAAATTCACAGGAGGTGAAAACAGATCTCTCTGTAAACATCTCCTTCAAGTCATCAAGAACTATTGAGCTGTAATGTCCCTGGATGAAGAGATTAACCATGAATTCCCCTCTCAGGGTGTAGCCCCTGACCAGTCTCTGTGCTCACTGCCCATCAGCTGCCTCAGCAAGAGGAGGATTTCATTAGAAGGTCACCACCAAAACTCAGAGTCCTACCCCTCCAGGGTGGACATGGACACCCCCATGAGAACTTGACTTATTACTGCTTTTAGAAAAGGCTACCAGCCCAGTCAGGCTGTTGTCCAGTGAAATCAAACTGAATTATGGCATTCCCAGCAGCTCTTTGCCACCATCCCCACAATTGGCAGGCAGGGAGGAATGGTACACAAGGTCTCCAGAGAGAGGGAGTAGCGCTGGGTCTTTGCCAAGATGGTGACAGAAATGACCCAGGCAAGGCACTATGTGAGAAACACAGTGGGTGCAAAAACACAAGTCAAGCCTGTTCCTGTGAGCTGAGCTGGATAATGACAAAGGAGCCCTATACTCCCATCCTACTGCTATAGGGCACTTCTGTCAGCTTAACAGAGCTGTAAAGCCCTCCTGCCAGGCAGGTCAGTATTATCATTGGATGGGGACAATGAGGTGGAGGGTGGCCAGTAGGGCCAGCCTGCCAGAAGGGCAGTGAGTCCCAGGGACTTTAGCAGTGGGATTCGGAACACTGCAGGAGGCTGACATTTAGCACAGGAGTGGAGGTGTAAGACTTACCCGTGGATAGCGTGGATGGAGTGAGGTTCGTAATGGTATCGTCCTTCCTGGTGGCGCATGTCAATTGGCAAAGGAGCGTGGAAGGCCGGAAAAATGTGCTGCGGCACTGTTATGGGGAATAGAAGAAAAAAAAAGGGACTTCAAAAACTTTTCCTTCCCTTTTAAAACAATTTCAAAGGCACTAAATCTCCATGAATTTCAGAGCAAGAGCAGTGCAAGACAAGGGGTCTTCATGATATCAGCGCTATCATACACCAGAGAAGTGGAATGAATAAATAATCAAAGTCATGCGGAAAAATCCTACATCTTCGACATAAAAGATCTCCAACAGGGTTTTTGACAAAGACAAGCAGCTAAGCGCTCTTTGAACTTGAGGAGATTATAGCAAGCACCAAGGAAAACTAGACTTGCAACGCAAATCAGACTCAACAGAGCCTGGTGGGATCCAGACCTGCATCGTCCCTCCAGCCTGGAGTGGCAGCAAACACTGTTCCTGAAGGTCTGTACACACAAGTTGGAAATATTTACCTAAAAATATAACAGCAAGAGCAGCGCTAAAGCAGAATGTCTAGGCAGTCAGAAGAGGCTCAGAAGTGCCTACTGCCAGGTTCTGAGAGAGGAGCTCAAATTGCTCTCACTTGTAATCACTTGAGGCCCTATTTTTTATTCATTTGAGAGGCTTGTTTCATCTTTGATGGAAAGATAAAGTGGTCTCAAAAGGCAGCGAACACCTACATTGACTTATTAAATCTACAGGTTTTAATATTTATTATTGACCCCAAAAGTTAACGGCGAGAATATTTGAGTGAGTTGAGCTGATGGAAAATTCATCAGGTTATTTCTCCTCACCACCCCCAACAATACTGCCTGGCCGCCTGGGCCTTTCCTGCTAAAATTACAGAAGCTAGAGAAAGAAATAGAATTAGCAGAGCCTCGACAGTGATACCGCACAACCGCAATAGCGATCCCGTACAATCGCCCTCTGACGGGGCTCCGCGCGTCTCTAAAGATGCCCCTTTCTACATTTGTGGCAGCGACCAGCTTAAAGGTAAAAGGCTGGTCTTGCTCTGCCTTTACAAACAGTCAGAAGTTCTTCATTAAAGATTACTTAATATTGTTGCAGGTTTTACCATTCTTTCTCTGGCTTCTTGGCCTTTCCGTCTAGCTGAAGACCAAAAATAAAACAAACCCAACCTCCTAAGTGAGCAATTCAAAACCCAGCCTGTGCTCAGTATTTCACTGTAACTTGCCTCCGTGACAGGTACCATCTCTCTGGAGACTGGGGAAGCACCATCCAAAACCAAAGTGTCAAGGCTTGGGCCAAGTCTCTCGCTGTCGCTCAGCAAACTTCAGAAATGCCAAACGCTTTTTCTACAAAAGACCTTAAAATTCAGCCTTTTGCATCTGTGACTCCAGCTGCACCAGAGCTACGCCGATGGTGTCCGGCGGGGCTGCACTCCGCGTGGGTCCGTCGCGCAAAGCCTGCCTGTAATCCTCATATACGTCCTTCCCGGCATATCAGCGAGAGGATCTGCGGCTCCTACTCCCATTGCAACGCTCAATCCCTGAGCACAGCGCGGCACAGGCGCGTCAGCCAGGCTGCTGGGAGAGGTGAGAGACTACACAAAAACAACCCTCCTGCCAACTCTGCTGAAAGGCGTTAAGCTAAGGTAGTCGGGGTGGAAAGTATTTAAGGCTCTGCAGCAGACTTGCTCTCCGTGCTCCAGCAAAGGGCTGGCACCTCACACTACCTGATACACTGGGAGCATTTTTGCAGCTCGCCTAATGTCAGGACACAGTAGAGTAACTGTTAACCACCTCCCCCGCTTCTGCCCCCCTCCCCTCCTCTCCCAAAAGCAGCTCAGGGAGAGAATGAACTTGGATCCTTCAGGATTTGCTTTTGCAGGAGGAAGATTCACCCTTTAACTGTCCTGAGTAGGGATGATCTGTTACATAAGGGCACATGTAGGGCTACTTCATTTTAAGAGGCAAACCGTGTTTTTCCAGATCAAAAATACACCGGAGTTTAGCTGTCACACCCTATCCCCTGCTCATACAGCACGGTAAAGCCTCTGGTCTCCATAAACCATGCTCAGCTCAAACTCCAACCCAGGCTGGCAGACACCTACAGCTGCTGTCCTCCTCCCTGGGGACACTGCTGTTCCCTGCCACAACCTACGGCTGCTGTGGGGACCGGAAGGAGTTGAGCTTTTACATCATCACATACTAAGCATGGTCACAAAATCAACTGTCCCTGCACAGACATCCAGTGGCAAACAACACAAACATCTCTTCCAGCCTGAGACCCTAGGCTGTGCTTCCTGCAGTGCCCACCCCATATTTATGCTGTACAAATAAACCAAAAAGAGCAAGAAAACTTCTGTGGTCCTGGGATCAACCCAAAGTGCTGCTAGTAGCATCCCTATAGGTGAAGATTAGCAACCTTCCGAAGCAGATTGGTCACTCTGCCTGTAATGGACAGGTCTGGGGCTGAGTTAATCCCCAGAGTGCAGGAAAGTGAGAGCTGACCTGGGCTGAAACTGTATTGGACATTGCAGCTGAGTTTTAATGATGTGGAGAGTCACCCTAATCCTTTGGCCTGTCCCCTAGGGCAATTTAATTTATTAATAATGATAAAACTACTAAAAACAGGTCAAACTGAATCTCTTAAAAGCCAGGCCAGCTATGTTTTATTTTGTACCTATGCATTTTTACATGATTGATTGCTGAGATAATACTGGAAATTTCTGTGCTAAAAGAGTCTCTCCTTGTCACTCAGGAGAGCTGGGAAATAGAAAACACGGGCTGTTTGCTGCCTGGCCTCCTTTCCTAGCTATCTGTTGGTATAAAACTGACATCTGAAGAGAATTTCTCCCTCCTCACACCTCTGATTATTAATGGGAGAAAAATTTCCATGAACTTCCTCCTTTCTACTGCACTCTTGGTTTGTTTTTAGCATTTCAATCTATTTTGCCCATGGGAAGATCAGCAAAGCCTCTGCCTTGGGTATCTGCTTCATGCTCCCAATTGTAGCCTCACCATGTGCCCTGTGCTTCGCTGCCACCAAGGGCAAGGGAAAGGGTTGGTTTTTAGGACATCCCTTTGCAACATTCCCCTTCATGACTTCCCCTCTGCTTCCCTGCCTGGGAGCACCAGCCAAGCCTACCGGCCCCAGTGGCTGGTGCTGTTCATTTTTATTCTCTTCCAGGTGCTTGGTCAGAAATAATGAATGGTTTTATAGGCAATCAACTACCAATTCATAAACGTCAGCCTGGCTCTGCTTCTTGTTCCCACCCCTCCAGAAGAGGACTGTGAGCTGGCAGCAGGACAGCAACACACGCTGTTAACAAAGATGGATGTTTTACACATACGAGTTAAAAAGACAATTATATTCAATTACTTCAAGTAAGTTACGGTGATGTATTCCTGAATAGCCACGGGAAGGGCAATATGATGATTAGGGCAATGAATTTGCCAACTTTAATCTAATCAAGGCAATCTTTTGTTTAGCATTATCTGCTTTGCAGTGGCAGAGGATTTACCAAACCCAAGCAATCTTTGTAGATTTAACCCCAAAGCTGCCCAATTAGAGCTAATGATGATTGCTTTACACAAGAGGGAGGGAGATTTTAGTAGGAGGCCCAGGGAAAGCTTTTCCCCAGGAAAAGGTTGGGCCATACCAAGCCATGCAATACAATACTCTGAGGTGCAAAGGCATGACATGGCACCTCCAAAAGTCCCCAAGCACTGCAACCACAGATAAACATTTTCTCTGGTTTCTGCTGGAAGAAGAGAAAGCCAAAGAACACATCAAAAGCAGCACGCAAGGGGCAGGGACAATGAGAGAACAGCGTGTTTTGCACAGAAACAACACAGTTCTACACCAGGCTGGTGAAGCAGAGCACAAGGCACGCTCAGGAGGCCCCACCTTCCACCCCACCGGGCTCCGGCAGGAATGTGTCTGCTCCGCCGCGCCATTTGATAAGGGGGAAGATGCTGCTACCTGTCCCCACTTGTCGGAGTCGATTTTCTGGCCAAGGTTTATGAGCAAGACACGGACCTCCCACTGCTGTGTTCTCATCCCTGTCTATTCAAAGGCCAGCCAACCCTCTGGCTTCAAAGAGAAAAGATAGGAGGCAGAAATGCAGGTTTAAAGGGGATGTCCGTTTGCTGAAAATCCCAGGAATCAGGGAGGGAGGCATCAGAAACAGCTCTTACTTGAGGATGATGCAGGCTTTTGATTATCTCTACAGATAAGTCTGTGCTTCAAGAGAAACAAGACTGCCTGTATGGATTTGCATAGCGAGCAAAGGAGCTGTTTTGACATCACTCATAGCAGCACCTTTCTTGAGCTCAAAAGTGAGAATTAGGAAGGGTCCAGCAAGCTTTTTCTATTCCAAATACTTCAGCTTACACACGTCAGCTGAAAAGAAGAAAAAAAAAAGGAGAAAAGAAATCAGACCCCACGGCACTGAAGTGGGTTTCACTTGCAGTTTGCTTTGACAAAAATAATTCAGAATGCCCTTGGGAAAGGACTTAAAGAAGTTGCCACTTGCAACTGTGGTAATGCAGCCAAGACTGGCTGGAAGAGACCCTGAAAAGCCCCACATACCCCCTTGGTACCACACAGAAAGCACTGGGCTCCCCCTGCTTTAACTGAAGCACATGTGAGTTTTGCAGGCCTCCATTTGGGCAAAAAAATATACAGATTTCCTATGGGTGTCCAACAGTCTCCTGGGGGAACAAGCAGTCCAGCCTGTAAGTAGGCTTCTTTGCCATCAGAAATAGCGCACAATTATTTTGCAATCAACAGTGAAAGTCATTTGTTGAGGAAAATATAAAATATAATTGGATAATTCAGTACCTGTTGGGCTTTTCTCAACAAATTTGCAAAAAAGACCCCATAAAAACTGGTATCTTATAAAAGAGGGAACACAAATTCTGATTTCTTGACATGCCTTTTGGTTTGATTTCCTATGGAGTCAGTGATGCATGGGACACAGCTTTCATAAAGGGATCACAAGATCCTTTGCAAAGAGTAACAAAGCTTCCCCTCTCTTTAGGAAGGGAAGAAAACATGCATTTGAAAAACCATGCCGTTTTTTAACTCGAGAGGGACTGAAGCAGGCTAATGCAATATAACTTGCACAAGTGTACACAGTCAAACAAGAGCAGGATACCAATGAACCTCAATCACAGCAGGCAGAAACTGCAACTTTATCAAGTTTATCTCTAAAAAGCTTCAGAGCCCTGGGGTACTGGATTGATTTGTGTCAGCGGGCAAAAAACTCTTCCAGACACCAGCTCACACTCTCCTGTCACTGCAGTGTCATTAGCAGCTGTGCACAAATAAGCAACAGAAAAAATGGGAAAGGGATTTCCCAGAGGATGCTCGTGAGCTTTCACCAGTACTTCCACAGGTGAACTGAGCTGTGCTGTCAGAGGCCAAATCCGTCTAACTGGGGAAGGTGGGATGGCACCTGGTGTGGCACAGCAGCTTACAACAACTTTTACTTCTTTTTTTTCTCCCAGGTTCAGCTTCTTTGAAAAAAATAATAGTAAAACAACGGATACCTGCAGAGACCCATCTTGCTGCCCACATATTCTCCCAGATGTCCAAATCTCAATCTCTTTCTCCAGAACAAGGTTAAGGTACAACAAACATCAAGTGATCTTCACTCAGTAATCTCCCAGGGAAGCCCAAAGCATCAAGTGAGAAAGAAATCTTAGGCAGCATTAGTTTTTCATGTTACACGTTTTAGTGTCCCAATTTTACTCATCCGCAGTATATATTTAAAGAGATGTATCTTGGCATCCAACAAGCACAGTGGCTGTGAAACAGCAAAGACAGGCCAGTGCTTTGTTCCTCAGCTTTCCTGCAGTGATTTTCCTCACATCAGAGCTCTCCTAGAGCTGGTGAGTTCTGAGCATCCCTGGACAGTCTCAGTGTGTGAGCAGGGGAGGCAAACCCGGCCTCGAGCACTGAGTCTGTGTGTGGCTACTTGACTCCCTTTGATAGTCCCTCCTGGGCGTTTCACTGTTGTGTTTGGATGGCCGCCCCTCTGGCAAAGCGCTGCAGGACTGTAGGTGTCGGCAAGGGAGATGTTTTTGTGTTTGTGTGACGTCCCCAGAATAATGATCTAGCTGTTTAAGTGAGCTGAGCGAATGAATGAGCACAAGAAAAACATCTTCACTGAAAGCGCAGCCAAAGTTAATGCACCATTAATAATGGTCTGGGTGAATTATTGGAAGGGATAATAGGCCTGGGGTCAGGGAAGGTCTGACACAAAGAACAGGGAAAATTGGGTCACAGAAACATGACAGAGCAGATCACGCTGATGCGTCCGTGGGATTCTCCTCGGATGAAGTCATATACCACCATGCAGAATGCTCAGGGCTTTGCAGGGACAGCCATTCCCAGAACCACCACTCAGATCAATATGGGAAAGAGCAGGAACAGACACACAAGGCTGCAGTGACTGCCTCTTAGTGCCCCTTTGAGAGATTGACTTTAATGTTGTTTAGCTACTTTGCAAAATACACCATATGCCTCCTTCAAAAAGGGATACTTATGCAATGACCAATTACACCAATCTGAGAATTTTCTAAGCATAGAGAGGTGTCTGGGTAAGTGTGCCCCTTCTCTGAATAGCAGCACTATGCATTTCACAAAAAACAGGTGCTTCAGCAGCTCTGTTTTTCTGTCTCCAAAATTGTGGAAGGAGCTGCAACCCCTACTCCTGCCCCATCAGCTGCCTGTCTTCACAACACTAAATTACTGACTAACCTCGCTTTGTCAGAATTTCCCTTCTTTAAAATGAACATAATAATACCTCCCTACCTCAGAGGTTTGGTTAATGTTTATACAGCTCTTTAAAAATGATGTGGTAATTAAGTGCTCAGTATTATTATATCAACGTCTATAATGATTCCAGCAGACAGCCCTATAAACAGGGCTGCACCATGCCTACTTTCCTTTTGTTTGGCTTGTTAGCATTTAGTTTGGTTTTCATACAGCATACTTCAATTATCACTGGTTAATTATTCTGTTGTTTTATTACCTGCTCAATGGCTTTGACAAAAATAAAAGAGGAACTACACAACAAGAATAAAAGGAAATATTCATTTTGGCCCACTGGGAACATTACAGCAAGGAGAAGCAGGAGGCAGGCCCCCATCAGCTCACCTGGGGAGACCTCTTTCCTGCCCCAGGCACTACAGACCATTTTGAAATACATCCAGCCAGCTGTTGCCACCCAAAGGGATGCAAAACAAGTTTTTCCTTCTTATAATATAACTAATGGAGAAAGATGCTGGTAGCCTGATGTACAAAACTATGTTTTTCAGATAATGCATGTCAGGATGTTGGAAGACAACATGCTTAGTTTAACGGTGGGTTGGGTACAGCATCCCATCCAGATAAGAAATAAAGATCACACAACTAACTTCTGTTGGGCAAACAGCTCAAGTAATGGCAAATGCCCTGTAGGAGAGTTGGAAGGAGAAGGGGCCTTGCTGGGATGCAGATATGTGAATAGTAAACAGGAAATACTAAAACACACTGCCCTGTAGCTATAAAATCACAAAAATAATGCCTTGAAAAGCATTATTGTACTGACATCTCAAAGCACCTGCAGGACAGAGTCAGTGTGACTTCACACTCAAGAGAAGTTGGGCTGCAGTGAGAAGCAGAGGATAAAATCTGTCTCTCCACAGCAGTACTGCTGGAGCCCCTGCATGCACCTCACCACCACAGACAGACCCAGGGGCCACTGGGCTCCCTGCTCAGCTCCCTGCAGGGACACAGACTTTGCATGCACATGTGGACACTTACTTGACACAGAATAAAGCCCGATGCTGGGTTTACTTGCATAAAAAATGCCATTATAAAATCCATGAAAGATAGCAAACATCTCCCTCAGACACTGCAAATGGCAGGATACCCCTCTCCATCATCCCTATCACAACAACCATCCATCCTCTTGGGGATGGCCTAGAGGAGCTTATCCTCTCACAAAATTTATTCTACTGTTTCAGCTCAGGTGGAAGAGCAACAAAAAAAATTCACTTGAAGACGCTGAGGGATGCCCTTACCCAGGCCCTGCTGGCACACGGCAGGCACACTCAGGGCTCTGCTGGCCGTGCAGCAGAACCCGTTTCAGCCCGGCCCAGCTGCGGCAGCGCCGCAGGGCCGCGGGCTGTGTCCGCCAGCCGGGCAGGCAGGCAGGCAGGCAGGCGGCTGCCGAGCGAGCTGGCTCTTGCAGCTGGGATGGGGCGAGATTAGATCACAGAGCTCCCCCCGCAGCCCCGTGGCCGACTCGAGGCAACACTGAAGGAATTTGCCCATAAATTTCCTCCCCACCCCCAAGAAGAAGACAGCGCACTTAAATGAACTCAGGCCCTAATGGAAGTAGGATATTCTTGTTCAGCTTGATGTCTAACCCATCCTGAAGCTCCTGGCAGCTCCGCTCAGCTCTCTCCCATGCACTGCCTGACCTTTGTTAAGGGCATTAAAACTGTCCATCTTTTCCTGGGCAAAAGAGATGGAACAATTACAGTGAGGCTAAAAATGGCCTTTCCCTCTACTGGAAAATTTAGATTAAAAATTGAAGAGTTCATTGACATTTTCCATAAGAACACAGAACTGTCGTTAAAAAATCAAACCCTGAAATTCCTTCGTTGCTATCTACATCTCAGAAACTCATCATGAGGGGCTTTCGTGCCTCATCCACCAAAGGAGCAGGGACAGCTGCTGCTGGAAGGGACAGGAGGACCCCAGGAATCTCTTCAACATGCTGCCATGCAGCAGCTGGCTTTGCAGCACCATTCTTGTGTGACCAAAAAATGGGGCATTTCACTTCTTGGTGAGAAAATGAATTTTCTGAAGCCTGCTGACATGGGAAGTCCTGGATTTGGTTGTGCCAAACAGGCTGTACCCAAAATTTTCGAAAATTTCAAAATGGTGTGGGGGATGAAAATATTCAGGTCTAAAGAGGTATTTTCAAGCATTCAGATTAGCATTTGTCATGAAGGCAATGCATTAACTATTATTCTGCAAGAATTCCTGGGGTCTTCGGGTTACTGATAAGTGGCAGCCTTAGGGGGACTACCCATTATTTTTTTATACCTCTGGGAAGAGTAAATAAGATGAAAGCAGAGCTCTCCTGTGGCTGGGAGGAACCCCACAAGCACAAGGAAGTCCCGCAGTGGGGTGCCCAAACACCAAATCTCTGATGGCTTTTCGAAGAGCAGTAATTAGAAAAGTCCCTTGATCAGCCTTGCTGCCACCAGCCACCTTCTTCAATCCCAAATAGCTGGAGCTGGGAGAAGCTTTAGGGCAGAACACTTTTTCATCAGTTAATGTTTTACAGGTAGCTGCAGCCTCTGTAAGAAGCAGCACAGAAAAGATTAAGATGGTTTAAGATCTATTATATTTTAGACTGCAAGAATATGGAAGTTATGAAGTTGAAATGCCTTGACTTTATTTCAACAATATCTGCTGAAAAAGATTTGAAAGGGACTGCTGCGCATTTGTGCTTCCTGGAAAATTAAAAAGAAATCAAAATTGCTTTTCTCTGCTAAATAAGCACTGAATTCTTTGCAACACAATGAAATCTGAAACAGCAGCACTGCACATTTCCATTGCAAAGGAAGCTCGCTCCACTCACACATTGCTGCTGGAGAAGCAGCAGGATGCCAATCCCACCTGGGATGTACCAGTCTACCCCACCATACCTGATCAGGAGTTCCTACATCCATGCTGAGCATTTCCAGAGTGAGACTTTCCCACTAGTGCTAGCTTTGTATTAGCTGGGTAAGGTGATATGATCACTGAATGGCAGAAAAGAAACCGAAAAGGAAAGGCCTAACGCAGCTTATTAATTCCACAGGTGAGCTGCAAATGCCGAGAGTCTTGAAAATCACTTAATTGCCAGGCTGTCAGGCCAAGATGTGTTTTGAGGATGCTGCCAATCTGACAGTTATTAACAAACAAAGAGGCCACAAGCCCTGACTGCACCGAGATCCTTGTTATTTCTACTCATGTGCCACCTCCCAACAGGAAGTACTTAATAAGAATAATAATATCCCGAAAGGCCAACCTACGGCAGTGCAATTAAAAAGCTTTTCTGTCTCACTTTGAGGAGAGAAAAAAAAAAAAAAAAAGAGGGGGAAATTAAAATCAGACAGGAAATTCCACTAGAACAAGCTAGCTTATGTCCTAATAACACAGGGCTGTGCCAACTCTTCCAGAAAGTAGAGGAGGGAAAGAAAATAAAAGGGGGAAAAAAAGAAAGAACAGAAACAGAGAAAGAGAAAAGCAGCCCTCTAGACTGACTCAGATCTGAGGCTACATTGTGGTTCGGCTGTGGCTGCAATTCTAAAGGGAGAAAGGCAGCACAAGCAAATAAAAGGCAGTTTGCTTTTCAGGCAAGTTGCTGTTATATGATGTAACTCTTGTATAAAAGCACGGCCACTGCTGCTTTGTTGGGAAAAGACACAGCCTGATAAGCTCGAAGGACCAGATGGATCTTGGGGCTTGTTCTCCCAACAGCTGCTGCTGGAGAATGGAAAGAAGAAAAAGAAAAAGAAAAAAAAAGAAGAAAAATCCCAAGCAGGAAGGAAGAAATCCCGGCATGCGAGGGGCGGGCAGGGAGGTGGGGCAGACCAGATGGTGGTTCAGCTTGTGCCTGCCTGGACAGGCAGGAAGAGAAAAATCAATTTGTCAAAAACTTCTATGAAAACTGGTAAGGAGAGACATTTTCCACAAGTTGTTATCATCCTGCTCCCTGGGGAGCCACTTGGATTCAGCAACTGCCTGAGCCTCCAGCTGATGTAGCAACTTTGAAAATAAGTAGGCAAAGAGATTTTCTCCTAACTTCTCTGGGACCAAGCCAATGGATGACAAACCTTGCCTGTTTCATAGTAAAGCTCATTTCACCATGGAACCCACCTCACTTCAAGCCAGCTGGTGTAATGGGAGTGTGTGAACCTCAGCTGACCGCCCAGAGTATTCCCCAATACCCCCTGCCTTTCTCTCACGGTCCCCAACACTGGCTGTGAGAGTCCCCAAAGTGCTCAACAGGTTTCTTTTTCTGGGTATCCAGAGGAGAGAGGAATGCATTTGATGCCTGTGCAAACATGGCCCTGACAGCAGTCCTGCCTCCTGCAGTAGTGACTCTGGGGAACAGAGAACCAAAGCCTGAGTCCATAGTTACCTGAGCATGTAGCTCAGTATTGCTCAGGTGTTCCTGGAGCTTGAGTTTACATCTGAGCAGTTTTCCTTCCAAACTTCCAAAGGAGTTTTCATTGGCTCCCTGAAGTGCAAATGCTTCAGGTCACCTGTAATACAAGGCTAAATTGTATACTGCCATTAGATCGAGGCATTATGGGAGAAAGCACTAACTGGCATTTATGACCAGGAGGCAGCAGAAGCACCAGTAAACACTGCTGCCCTCAGCTGTATCCAACCTGACCAAGCCCAGGATTTCTGCTGGTGAGATGTCATGGACAGGGAAGTTGAGCAACTTCAGACTGGAAACCACAAGACTGGTGGAGTACCAAAGGGTAAGGCAGTAAATGAAGATGGAGGGAGAGCACATCAGCTGTCACCCAGCACCTTCTGGACAACACTCATCTGAGCAGCAAATCTAGCAGAGTTCTGACCATGCACCTTCCACTCATGCAAATAAAACCTTATTGAGGAGTTTCATCCCAAGGCACATTTCTAGGAGCAGATCTACAGATGGAGATGTCTTTTAGCTTTCACGCCCCCTTTCATGCATTCACACCCCTCCCCTGAGGTGCCACTGGCACTCACTCAATCGCACACTGAGCCAGCTCAGGGAGTTCATCCAGTTGAAAACTAATCACCTAAAATTTTATTGCACGGGTTTTGGCTGGATCAGCTCCCTGAACCAGTTTTCCATGAGATCAATGGTGAAGAAAAAGCAAAAACCCTTAGGCTGCTGTTCAGCAGCCACTTCCAGCCTAGGCTGCCACTGAAAGCATTAGCCCTGACCTCCCTTGGCCACTTGTCCCCACAACACAGGACACCCTATCATAGTGGCCAGGATGTTTTCTGTGACTGCAGGGCTGACTGGACTGAGGAGCACATCTCAATGAAAGATAACACACCCCTCCTCAGCAGCTGATGCTCACAGCCCAGCTGGCAGGTCCTGCTAGGCACAGCTGCTTCAACATGTATGGAGCAGTGGGGCTGACTGGCCATTGCTAACTAAATACACTTCCCCCAATCCATCAGGTAGCACACTACGAGCTGTCTGCTCAACCAGCCAACGCAACTTGCAGGAGCTGGAAAGCTGTCTCGCAGAAGAGCAACTCCCAAGCAGATGCCTAAATCCTGTGAAAGCTCAGGTGCCAATGCCAACAAGAAAGGGCATGCCAGCCCGCCCTGAGCACAGACCTACCTGAACGGTCTCTGCCACTGCAGGGCTGCCTGCTGCCCTGGTGGGGACACCTGTACTGCTGCCTCATGCCACAAAGACTTGCTCAATCTTTCAGGACAAGGCTGTGCTTCAAATTCAGCACTGGCATTTCGAGCCTCTCTAATCCAAACCACAGGAGTCAGTTTGCTTTCTTTATGCATATGCTCCTCCAGGCATTAAAACAAACTGAAATCAAACTGTTCCTATAGGCAATGGCTTGAAAAATTTCCCCTTCGTATGAAAGGTCTGTTTATGTAATTTGTAAAATTGAACAGATTGAGCCTGAAAAAAGCCCTTGCAGTGTCTGCTGTGCATTTTGACCAAACTTCTTGCTAGAAATGGAAGAAAAGATGTCTGCTCTCTACTAGCTGTGATAAAATTGCAGGGCTGGGTATTTTTCTTTCTTGCACTTATACCCGGGTGATAAACATCTAGGCAGCCTTCAAAGAAGAGTTTTGGGAGCTTTCATGCTTCAGGACACCAGTCCCCAAAGCAGTCCTAGCTGATAAAGACTGAGAGGATACTGCATGAGATGGCTTTTAACCAGGCATAAGGCAGCCTGCTGCTCTTAACTAAGCAGAAGGTCTGATGAGGAGAGGGGTGAGGAAGTTATCTGTTTTACCCAGCTGTGGTTTTGGTGCAGGCTAATAACTCCCATGTATCATCCTGCCTTCGTATGAAAATTTTCCGACTGGTATTAAAAATGGTCCCAGTGCAGTTTGCAGCAGATTCTCCGGGCAGCTCATGCAAAGTGCTGGTTGTTAGCATGCTGCTTGTGTAATGAGGGTGCTTAAGACTGTAAGGGGTCTCTGGAAGGTCCTTAAGAGTGATTGCAGTTCAGGAGACTCACCCACCTGGCAACACGCTGATTTATAGCCTGCTCAGTTAATAGCCCTGCTTAACACAGGAGTTTGTCGAGATTAAGTAATTGCCTGAAACAAAAAGTTTATTATCTTTAAGTCTCTGCTGATGAATGACTGGGTGTTGGAAGAATCATGTGAAAGATCATCTGTGATTCCCTCCCACTTTAGGAGAGGGAAAAAAAAAGAAAATATAATAAGATTTTAAAAGACAAGCTATTCCAAAAGCGTTTTGAAAGCTCACAATGTACTCTCAAACCTGGTCGTGGTTACAAGGAGAGGTTTTCACACCTAGGGTGCCATCTAATAAATAGCTCAAGTAAAAACACAGTTCTGTGATGCGTTTTTCCCCAAGTACTGCAAGTGTTTTGTAAACATTAATTAATACCACCCCTTGAGAGATAACTGATCCTGTCACACAGTAATAAGATTGGGAATAAATCAAGATGCAAAGCCTGTTTAGTTTCCATACATAGTGGCCTTTCCCATCCTACAAAAATCTGCAAATTTTCCCGTCCAGAAAAGACTGCAGATAACTGCAAAGTTAAAAGATGCTGCATGCTACATTCTACTACAATTATTTCTCGTCTCCATTTTCAGATGCTTCAGCAAGGTTAATCAGCTTGATTAAGGTCACACACACTTACACTGCCTCACGAAACTGAGATCCAGAGTGCCCCAGAGCACAGGGCTTTGGGAGCTGCCCTGTTCCACCCCCAGCCCGAGATGAGCTGCCTGCCTGCAGTGGGGCTCGTGCTGGGAGATCACACGATCCAAACCTCTCCTCCTTCGTCCCCCGTTTCCTTTCCACCCACGAATGTTCTCAGCTGGCACACAAGCATGGAGTTTGGACACAAGGGAAACAGGACTGACAAGGAACCCCCATGTCCACTGCAGACGCTCAGCAACGTTCCCACAGCCCCAGATGTCAGACACACTGTCCCTCCTCACATCATTTCAAGGCCTTCCTGCAATAAAATGGGAATTGGCTCCAGCTTTTCTTAGCACTTCTCATATTACCTTTTAATCCAAATACATATGGTTCAAGGAACACTGAGAGACTTGCATGAAAGGATGTACACCAAGAGAATGCAAACCCTGGAAAAAAAAGGATTAGATCTGCAAGACTCCCTTGGCCCCAAACGTGTGCCCCCCAATTCCCCAGCATATTAATCAAGAGTCTGATGAGATTCCTTTTGAAATCCCCCAAAAGATTTCTGTAGACTTCAGTGGCTTTTGGATCAGGCTACAAACTCAGAATAAATCATAAACTGCCTACATCTGCCAAGTTTATTTCTTTCTTTTCCAGGTTTCAGAACAAATCCATTTTACTGCTGGGAAAAAGCAGAATGAAATAACTGACAAGAGTTCAAATATCCTGTATCACTCCTCATATTAATTCAGCCAGTCAATCTATCCCATAACTTTGGGAAGTGAAGCGGATTACTTCGGCCAGATCAAACCACAAAACTGCGCTGCTTAATTTATGTGCAGTTTATTATTTAAGGCAACCTGTGCAAACCCCTTTCTCTTGGGTTAGGAGTGACAATGTGGGGGCCTAAAACAGAGTCTTAGGCTGAGCTACAGTTAATCAAAATACATTTCCATTGAAAAAACCTAATCATCACCACAACCATCTCAGCCCACAATCAATTTTGGAGAGTCTCTCTTATTAGAAAATATCAAATCTTAAAGGATACACAAAAAGCAAATACTTAAAAATGTGAGCCAGATCTCTGGAACCTCATATTTTACATAAATTTGGATGAGTTTAATAATTTATGGTTAACGTATTGCCCTTTTCTTCTTTTTTGTTTTTTTACTCTATTTATCACTGATAGCAAATTCCCCATGCATAAAAGACCTCATTACACTTCCAAGCTGGGTGATTCTGTAGCATGTCTCTCTATCAGTGAGCAGAAAACAGACTTGTTTCCCCATTTTCAATTCAGAGCCTGGCTGATGTGTGCTGATAACTTCAAGATACCTGGAGAGATCTGCAAGATGGGGAACTTCCTATGGCAAACAGCTTCAGATATCATTTAGGGTTTAATTTATTCATTCATCATCTGCTGAAAGCAACAGTAGCACTGGCTTTGAGTTGAAAAGCCACTGCACAATGGCTATAGCATCATACTGAACTTTTCTCTCATTTTCAGTGCCTTCAGGAAAAACAGACAGACATCCTGACAGGAGAAGACTCTCAGATTTGCTTTGACCTGGAGCCCCTTAGGCCACTTCAGGATGGGATCTACACAACCACTTGTGAACTGGGCCCACAAACTGAGGTAACAGCAAAAATGGGTATATTAAGTTTTTCAGAAATGCAGTAGTGGCAGATCAAAACATCTGTGAACACTGTGTTTTACTGACAACGCACTTCTAACTTTGAAACAGGTTCTGCTATCAGGCTTTTAGTACAAGCACTTTACTTTGAAGTATGTACTGTAATTCTTGCAGTTTTACTCCCAGCTCTGGTATTCATTTGGCTCAGGTTACTTCTATAATTTATCTTCCCACTGGAAAAATTCAGTCTGTAATACACCCATCCAGAGTGATACGGGTATATGCACCCTCTTTCTGTGCCCCTCTTTTATCCTGCATGGTATTTTCAATAAGAAACTTTAAAGGGGAAAAAAAGAAGAAGAAGAAGAAGATGTTTTCAATCCCAGTGATGCTAGCTCTCAGTTTTTCCCATGAGAAAATCACTTAGCACTTCTCTGACTTGAGGTGACTCATTGCTGTTCCCCTGCTGAGGCTCCGTGCTCCCCTCGTGGTGTTTAACCCAGGCACGTAACCCGCCCGGTGCGGTGGGTGTGTTGGCATTTGCTAATAGGCTTCCTGGGCTGTCACCTGCATGTGATGGCTGAGACAAAAGCTTACGTGATGATTTCTGTTTACAGAGCAGTTATGATAAGCTGACATTTGCCTCTAGCTGTTGGGTTTGATAACTCAAACATGGCCTACATGAGCGCTCCTGTGAGCTGGCGACACTCTTGTTGAGAGCTGTTTCAGAGGAACTTTTCCACTTATCCTCTTGAAAATTATAAGTGAATTTCTAATGCATGTGAATGAGGCTGCACTGACAGCTGAGGAAGCTGTAGTGCCTTAATCTCTGCACTCATGTCTTCACGTGTCATGTCACCCATGCGACCTTGCTGGCAGCGGCCAGTGCTCTCGCAGCGCTCAGTTTCCCAGCTCCCAATCTGAGGAATATTTCCTTCAGCCCCACAAATACGGTATCAGTATGAATACATCCCTCACACAGGGTACCTGCTGCTTGGGAGCATCTTGAGCAGCAAAGCTGCAGCAGCAGATGCCTTTGAACAGCTAAATGAGCATTTTCCCAGCACCAACCCTGATTTCACAACTCTTCACTTGCAAACAAACAGCCTGTGTGTGCTCAAAAGGAAAAGGGATCTGGGTCAGGGACTGTGGAGCCAAAGAAACCACACTGCAAGAAGAGTGCTTTTGTTCCTCAGGGAACAACAGTGCCAGGTACGCACCAGCACCTTGAAACATCGCTGGGGCTGCTGAGGAGGAGGAAGGAAAGAAGGCACCAAGATAAACTCGTGTTGGCATCACTCGAGTTGTCATAGCCACAACTGGTGGAGGTCATGGCAGACCTAACCACACTGGTGAGTTCACAGAGCCCTATTCCATTTATCCAGGAATCAGGTGGTACTTATCCTGAAACATTCACTTAGTGAAGAAAAAGAAGAGGTGTAAGAAATAGAGCAAGGGAAGCTGTGATGTGAAGGAAAGGGATGACAGGCTATTGCAGCCATCTTTCTAAACTGCTAATTGAACACCAATGGCCACAAATCACTATGGCTATGTTTAATTATTCACACTCACCCCTATGAGATTTTCAGTTACTTGGCTGGCCAGCAAGTGTGTTTGTGGGCGCAGCAATTTTCCAGATTGCTCGGTTTTCTCTATTTCTCAGAATCCATTTTTCTCTCATCTTCTCTTGACTTTATCTCATCTAGTATCAGGGTAAACCACATCCATAGCCCAAAAGAGTTGCCAAACACAGCTTTGATAGTACATACACGTGGTAATTAATATTATTAAGCTGTTGCAACCACAACTCCCAGCCAAGAAGGGACTTCTGGATAATAATCCAAATCCCAGGTACTCCTATCACCTCCCCTGGCAAATACTATGTGGTTGACATACAACTGGGAAATGGAGGCAAACCGGTTAATACATTTTCCTCTGATTCAAATGACTGTAATCACATCCAAAAAATCTGTTAGCAGCTGGGCAAATAAGGGAAATTAATTGTTGTTCACTTTCAGCTATTATATGGTTTTTTTGCTGTTTTTATCAGTGTCTGGTGCTAAGAAACCATTAATTTGTTATTTGTAAGTCAAGTGTTGCTATATTTGCTTATGTCCTGTAATACCATAGCCTGCAAACAGTTTCACTGACTTAAGGGAGCTCCAGCTGTGACTGGATGGCAGATTCAGACTTTGGAAAACAGCTCTCAATTCAGAAAAGTGATGGTGCATATCCTTATCTCCATCACAGCACAGCTATCCCTCTTTTCACAGCCTGAACTTTCAAGTGACACAACACACCCCAGTCATGCAGAGGTGGTGAGAGAGGCAGGGCCAGGTCTCCATCCACCCTTGTCAGGCACTCTCCTGTGCTCCAGCCTTCCACCCTGGGTCAAGAGGAAAAGACAATTCTGCTGCCCAAACTGCGACACTCTACATTAAACCATCACAGCTGGAAGCATATTTGAGCTGCCAAGGAGGCAGAAGAGCAGAGAGATGATCTGCCTTGAGAAACATCAGGACTGATCCCTCCCCATCCTGAGTAAACTTCTGTGACTCTGGCTCCCAGTGGAAACAAAATGACCATTTTTATCACCTCACCTCATCCCGGGTCTACAGAGAAATGAAAGGCGAATGCAGTGACTGCTAATATCTTTAGCCACATTTACTGAAACCTTTTGACACCAAGGCTATTTTTATTACCTAAGTGCACTATGCCTGTATCAGAATGCAAGTTTTATTGCTTGCAGTTCAGCCTTGCAAAAAGCCTTTTCCAATAACTGTCTTTGGCAAAGATAAGCCTTAATGACATAGGGAGAGGCTGCAGTACCTCCTAGCAGAGCCTGGCACTGCGAGCAGCGTTAGACATCCCACACACCTCTACCCTCCCACAGCCCTCACTCCCCTGCAGAGCTCTGTGCACCAGGGCTGCACCCAAGAACACCTGCCTTGGCCACGCAGCTGGACATGCCAAAGTGTAAGCACAAAACCGGAATGAAACACAGCTCTCTACAAGTTTTGTTTGGCTTTTCAAAACAGCACAATAAGCAGATTTTACTGCTTAGAAGTGGATGGTACATTCAGCCTCCTCCTCCTCCTCCCAACCTCCTGACCAGAAGCTGCAATTCCCTGCAGTGCCCAAGGACCTCTAAGCAGCTCCAGCAGGTCAGACAATGCTCATGGTGTCCCTTCTCCAGCAGTAAGATGAGAGAGGGCCAGAAGATGCCTACCATCATGCTCTAGAGTCCTCCCCCCAGGCAATTTCCCATCTTGGGTCCTGAGCCAGAGATGTGACCTAGTATCTAATGACCTTTCAGAGGTTTCCCTTCTGAGCTCTGCCCAGCAGCGGAACAGGAGAAAAAAGACTGCCTTAGTTTTATAAGAATTCATAACAACAACCATTGCCTGCAAATGGCTTTAAAAAAGACTGGACAGAAATCTGTGCATATGTATGCAAACCCCTTAATTTTTAAATTTTCTTTCAATTACATGGCATTCACGTGTCTATTCTTTTTTCCTGGAACTGCTGACTCTTTCAAATAGTAAAATGTATCCCAAGCAAATAAAAGTAGTTCAGAGTGATACAATCTTGGTGTCTTACACCCTCAGAGCATCGCATGCAACGCCTATATTGAGAAACCAGGAACCTGAACAGATGCAGTCAGACTGCTCGCGGTGGGAGTTCAGAGACAAATAATTCAACCTTTCAACACTCTCTAATCCCAGGAATGATATCAAGGTTAAACTACTGAGAAAAATATAGTGAGTGTTAAGCAACATGGATCTCTCCCTCAAAAGGCATAATTAGTCAGGTAGCCATGGTCACCCAGCTCAGGAATTTGAACCTACAGTAATTTCTCTCTTCCCAAGATGCACAACCCAAGTAGGTGCATTCACTGTCTGCAGCCACAGCGTGGGTTTGGTGTCAGCCGCTCGCTCTGTAATTGGCTCTTTATTGTGAGTTATCACGAAAGGCTCCAGGCAGTCCCCACAGACCTTGCCCTTGATCTGGGTTAAGATACTTTGACCCATGATCCTTTATAATAAATGATATCCCCCTGCTGAAGAATGCTGCCTTCAACAATATAGGCCTGCCCTCAGGAAATGGGAAAGGAATTTTCCTATAAAGGCAGATTAACGAAATTCCACGCAAATTTCATGCGTTTTGAATAATCATCTGAACCGTGACGAACCAGCTTCCCCTTGCACGGATCCTGCTCCAAATCTTTGTAGTTTGAAGACAAATTTAGCTGTCTCTTTCTTGGCTGCAAAGTGTGTTGTTTTTCTTGGACTTGGCATGTCAGGCTGAGAGTGGTGCTCAGGGCAGCTTGTCCCCCAGGCTTGGCAGCCCAGCAGACAGAAACCACCACCCAGGTACATCTGTAGTTGTGTGCAAGAATGGCTGTAATTTGAAGTTTATACACAGCCCAATATTCCCTGTTGAGCTGGGATAAGCTCCAGCGCAGGGATCAAAGAGGATTTCTTCTTGGGCTGATACACCCTCCTCCTTGGCCCAGCTGGTAACAGAGGCAGTGAAACCTTCCCTCCTGGTACTTTCTTCCTCTGTTTTTGACAGCTCATGAAATTCTGGGTTTGGGACAGGGCTGTGCTCAGCAGGTGCACAACCTGCCCTGATGGCACCTGACTGGGATAAGTCACCCACTGGTTGTTCTCTCCCAGGCTTCTTCCTCTGGGGCAGCTCTGAATGTCCTTCTCTCAATATTTTCCTTTTGCTTAATTTACAGCCTCTCTAAACATGGCAACAATTAATGTCTCCCTAAACATGATAACAATAGGTGCCCCTATTGCCCCTTTTCCATCCCTGGGCACCTCTCCAGCTCCTTCCCCAGGGGTTTTCCCAGCTCTGAGGGTACCACCATCCATCAGGCTCCCCATCAAACCCCTTTTCTATCTCCTAGAGACATTGTCACTGCTCTAAGGCACATCTCCACCATCCTCAGGTACCCCAAAGCATTCTCCCTACCAGATGTGCACCATTCCTCCCAACACCTTCTCCATGATCGTCAAGGTTGTGTCTGCCTCAGCACTTTTGAGGCTCACTCCCTGCATTTTGATCCTTGAGCCAAAGTCCTCACTAAGGCACAGTATTCTCACATCCTCCTCACCAGGGTCACCAGGGTCAAACCAAGAAGCAGCAAAGGAACATCATCTACTTTTAAATTTTAGTTTCCTAAAGAAAATGGTTTATTTCAAGGGACATGATTGTGTTAGTCAGACACAAGCATTTTTTCCTAGAGTAGTGTGTAGTGATGGAATCCCACAGGACAATAAGAATTTTAAAGCATTAAATTTTTTAAAAGATGCAATACAAATTATAACAACTTCCACTGTTCCTCAACCAGTTTATATCAAAATATTTTCCTGATACTCATGAAAATATCAGATGAGAAAACCTTCAGTTTACAAAAAGAGTCTTAGGAGTCTTTCACACGCAGCAATGTTAATGAGACTGCAGCCACAAGGACTGAAAGCACAGGAGAACAGTGTTTGTAGTGTATATATCAGCCCTCATGTGTGCTTTCAGAGGAGGAAGCAAACAAAATGTTTTGCCAAGCTCCTGAAATGGTATGATGCTAGGATAAACTCCTGCACACCTTCACTTACTGGAACATAAAAAAATGCAAGTAACTATCAGTTGTCATTACTGCAGCTAAACTAGGTGATATTCAAAAACAATGCTATCTTCCTGGCAATCACCACCACAATAAAAGACAGAGGAACAGTTGCTCTGAAAAGGATGGCATTTCCTTGATTCAAGTAAATAATTTTAAAAATTGAGATCTTTTAAATGAAAAAGTTTGGGAAAAGTGTATTGCAGTTAACAGCAAAGCCGACAACAGCACACTAACAGCCTGACATAAAGTCTATTGAAATCAATGGGAGTCTTTCCACCAACTTCATTGAGGTTTGGATCAAATCCTCCAGGAGAATGAGCTATTCTGCAATATCTATTATTACGCAGTGTTTTGTGCTGGTAATGAGATGGCGGCAGAGCGCAGTGCGATTGTTTAAGGCACTGATCACTCACCCATGGAGACCCGTGCTCAGAGCCTGGGTGGGTTGAACTCACAGGGGCTGCAGATTCCCACTGGCGCCTGTCTGCATTCCCAGCCCCACTGCTGCTCCCAGGTAGACAAGGCAGGAAAAGGCAAGAGAAAGAGAAGGTCAGGGCTGAGCTGGCAGAAATGTGGCGAGCCCCTGCCCAAAAATACCTGGTTCCTGCCCTTCCTCCAAATCCTCCACTTTCCCCATGCACCGTCACGCATGCATAATATTTTCAAAGAAGTGGACAGCCAGCAGGTCTCAGGTCTGCACAAAGCAGCTCTGTACAGCCCCAGGCATTTCTCAGAGTGCTCTGAGCGTCACCAGCATTACTGACTACGCAGGGAACATGACTCTGTGTTTGCATCTTGTTCCTAAGGTAAAACATACTGCTCCTTGGAGGATGGGTTTGAGGGAAGGACTGCATTTGGTTGCAAGTCCCCTGCAACCAAAATACAAACAGAAGGGGTAAATCATGCAGAAAGGACTCCCACCACGAAGCTGTACATTGGATCACTATGAATATAGGACTCCATCCCATTAGCAGCCAACAGAGAAGACAACACATCCTGGATTCTCAGAGGAGACCATTGCAAAGCTCTGCCTCTGCAATGAGGCTCAATGCAGAGAGTGAGCAAACCTGTGCTCATCAGTCAGAAAAAAACCCCTGGCAACTGAGGAAGTTCAGCAGGTTGTAGCTGGGATGAAGACAGCACTACAGGTTGCTAGTTCAGAGTCTCTTCCCATGGAAGACCTGCGAGCCACCAGGTAACACAGACAGGATGCAGGTGACAATGATCAAACACGTTCCCTTGCACAGTTCAAAGCCTGTCTGTGGCACTGCTTGCTGTAGGATGGTGCTCACACTAAAAGGATGTATCATTTCAGAAAATGACTACAAATTCATGGAAGAAAAATCCTGTGATGCCACCTGGAAATCAGCTGGTCCTTGAACTACAGCATTTGCAAGGCTGTGAGAACACCACCAAGAAGCTGCTTCCACACCTGCACTGCAACTGAGTGCTCCTGCCTCTCTGAAGCTGGAGTCAAGAGGGAGACAGACCTTGACCTCGACCTAAGCTGCTGCTGCTGCTGCTCCTGAGCTAATTTTCATGGATACCCTTTTCTGACACAGCCTGGCAGCACGTGGAAGCAGTGGGGAGGCTGGGAAGGGACCAGCCTGGCGTTAATGGCAATGCCTGCTTGAGTCAGGTCTTCCTTACCCCCTGTCTTTTTTGCAGCTAAACATCTGAACTAATCTACAGCTGCCGGTATTTCCATCAATGGGGGAAAAAACCAGGTGAGGAATATTTCCAAATGCCTGCAGCAACTGGGGATCCTTCCCTTTTGCTATTTTCTGGGTTAAGGGTAGCCTCTTGTAATCCCCAACTCCCAGCTGCACTCCAGTTTTTGGTCTGGGAGCTGGCTCTTCTGCATCAGCAAGAGGTTACACTTCAATCCCTGATATTCTGGCAGAGCTGATGGCCTCAGATGTGCTACTAGCTCAGATGCAGAGCAGCTATCATGCACCACACTCCATCTGGAACACCTGGCTATCTTTCCGCTGCTGCTGGGCCTCAAAAGGCCAGGATACCAGCTCTTGCCTTCACCACTCCCCATCTCAGATGTCACAGGATATTACAAAGACATGGTAGAAGCAGTCTACAAGAATAATTAAAGCAGCTGAATTAACTGAATGTGTTTGGATGAGCTTTGGTCATGTCAGTGTGAAAATCCTCCCACTGGCAGCAGACTAGGATGGGTCCAACAGGGGGAACACAGGGCCTGGTGTGAGCCCCGTGCAGTTGGAAGTGAGGCCTCCTCCCTGTGCCGCTCCGACATCTTAGAGATCTGCAAAAGCTATTTGCAGTGAGAGGCTTACTTGTACAACATAAATGAATACCAGCTGTCCAGACAGGCTCAGAGGGCAGGCTCCCTCCTTGGATGGGCTGTGCTCCCTGGGGAGGCTAGCAGGACGTGCCTTGTCTCTCCATCCCAGGGAGACACACAGGCAGTGCTGTGGTGAAAGGGCGGCAGTGTTTTCCTCCTGAGGTGTCGCTTGGTAAGCAAACTAACTGCTTTTTCTCCTCAGAGGGGAAAACATAGGTTTTTTATCATCCCTGATTTTTTTAAAAAATACATTTCTTTTTAACCTTGAAAACAAATCCCATTTTATGTTACCTAAGAAGAAAGTCTGAGTCTTCCTCACTGCCCCAGAGACCCACTTTGGATGCACTCATCCACTGCTCTCCTTCAAGCACAAGCACATTCCTGCCCTGATGCTGGGTTCCAGCAGGGTCTGCCTCTGCATATCCCAGGGCTCCAGCTGGGATCCTCTGCCCATTTCTTTTTTTTTTAAATTTACCTTGGAAATAATATTTCCTGGCAACATATTAATGCTCTTTTCAAGGCTCAAAAGAAAATCCAAACAGCAGCACAGACCAGAAGCCAAGCATCTGAGGAGGGAGAAAGGTACCTGCTTTATACCTAAATATTTATAATTTGCAAATGCTGCCATTAATACTTAGTTTTATTTTACTTATGTGTTTTATCTGTTTAAATAGTTACTTGGCCTTCCCTGCGATAAAACAACAGGGACTTTGGCCAGTGTTTCACTCTTCTCACACTGACCCAATAGACCTGACTTTGATTTGTAGGTTTTTTTCACTGCATATGAACACATGCAAACATGAAAAGACAGCACTCTTTGCTCTTGCTGCACCTCAAGATTTTCACAATTACAGTATGGAGGGACACCAGGCTTTTCCAGCTTCCCAAAGGGGCAGAGCAAGGCCCATCCATGCCAGGGACAGCATCCCAGACTCCAGCAGCTCTGGGCACTGGGGTGACACAGCCACAGGAGTACACTGCAGTGAGCATGCAAGGGCTGGCTTTAAGCATTTGCCTGCTGGGAGTTTAAACCTCCAAAATTACTTGCAGGTATAAGTGGCAGCTTGCAAGCCTCTAAGCCCCATGTTGAGTGAGAGCTGAATCCTGATGCACCTGAAGGTTTTTGCACAGGAAGGAATCAGAATAGGCCTGAGGCAGGTCTGAATGGCTGGCTGGAATCAGCAGCCACAAGCCAACTTGAGTGAGTGTTGCTCTGGGCAGAGCACGGCCGTGTGTAGTTTGCAGTTGGTAAGACTGGTCTGGTGCAGCTGCTGGCTGAGCCAGCGGCCCTGGGGGAGGCAGGAGGCCAGCACTGAGTGCCCAGCCAAGGCAGCAGCCTGCCAGCCCCAGAGGAGCTGCAGGGCTCACTGCCACTTCCATCCCCTCGCAGCAGAGACCTCAACAACTCGTCTCACTTGTGTCCTCAAACCATGGTGAACCTGAGGTATCAGGAATGCTAATCGCTGCTCAGCTGAACATTTCCCTGTAATAACCTTTAATGACTCTGTAATTACTCTTTAAACCATTGACTTTGCAATCATTTTTTAATTCCCCTTTGCCACATCTCTCCCAGTGCTACCAAGCTGGAAGGCTGAACTGTAAGTGAATATTAGCCCGCTAAGGCGAGGGCTGTACCACTGCAGCTGTGCTTAATGCAAGGGCTTTGAAAGAGTTTGGAGGGCAGGGGGAGGGGAAGGAGAAAACAAAAAGCACAGCAAGATTTTCCCCAAATTGGTTTCCCTCAAAACAAAGCCCTACCACTTTGCTAAGCTGCTTTGGGGAGCGCTTGGAAAAAGCAGGGATTCCTTAGCAACTTGCTCCGCTAACTCTGCAAATAGACTCCTGTGCTGTGAGCACTGATTTTCAGCTGAAACAAATACTAGAAACTACATAGTGATAATTCAGGGGGAAGGCAAGTCCCTCGCTGAATGAACTCAACTGAATCTACCCCACTGGAAATCAGTATTTTGGCGGAGGGGGGATATAAAGGCAGTAAAAGAAACTTGAGTGTCCAAGACTCAGCGTGAAGCCAGCACAAAGCAGGCAGGAACGGGCAATTTCTTTTCAAGCCTTCGCCTCCAGGAACAATGGCCCTATTGCAACCACCCTTTGCTTTTCTTCCCGTGATTAACATGCAGCCCATGTGGGAAGAATGGGAATTTATTCTGCAGTTGAGATTCCAGAGGTGCTATCGGGTCAGGTGGCTAATCGTTAAATCAAACTGCTGTCATCTTCATTCAGGTCCTGTCACCCGGGGCCACATTATTACTCGGGTTTATGCAAAATAAACAGCTTTGCTAAACATTCCTCTAAAAGAGGGTCAAATAAAGAAGGGAAAGAGGAGATACACCACCGACATCCAGTAAATCCCGCATTCCCTCCCACCCCTGCTCCAGCTCTGTCCTGGACTGATTAGATGGGGATGGGGGAAGGAAGGTTTTCAAGTTTTTAAGCTTTTGTTTTTATCAGCATGCCATTTTTCTCTTTTCTAATTCCACTCAAGGCTCCTTAGTGAGTACTGTTAACTTATTCTTGTCTGGGTCTGGCTAATTCAGTTTCTTTCTTGAACTACATAGACTTACAATTCTGTATTTTCTATAGGTGAACTCAGCCATAAGAAATCTCTTATAACTCCTCCATAAAAGACAATCTCTCAGAGGTTTCCTTCAAGACACATACAGAGATGCTTAATGCAAGGCACTCAGAAGGAATGTTAATTGCAGAACTGCACACACACATTTTTGGATCAGTGGATTATCTGGAAATCCTGGGCTTGCTGCTGCAACAGGTAGCAGAGAAGAGCAGGTCTGCTGAAGTGTTTCCAGTTACTAATGGGCCAAGACCTTGTGAGGGAGAAAAATGCACTGAGACTAGCACGATGCGTCAGAAGGAAAACAGTGTGGGATTTTGCAGCAAGAAGAGAAACAGCATCTCCAGCCTCTCTTGGATCACTCTCCTTACAGCTTGGCTTCAGAACCCATTCTCAAGGACAACAAACACATGGATCCAAATACTGCCTCACCCCAGTTCCTCCCATCAAAGAGCACCACAGTCAAGGATAATTCACACAGACCATCCCAGCATCAAGCTCATGAGAAACAAAGTCCTGGCCAATCTGCACAGCAGCCTGATGTCCCAAAAATAGCCAGACAGAATGTATGACTGTCAATGCCAAAGAGCAGAAATATTGTCCCAGATAAAGGAGCAGAATGATACCCATTGAAAGTGAGGCACTCCGCTGTTCCAGGTCCTTCAGACCAACAGCAGTCAAAAAAACCCAAAATAAACAAACAAACAAAATTTCCCAAAACCAAAACAAACAAAAAACTCCAACCAAACCAAAAACTGCAAAAAATCCAAGAAACTACACACCAAGAAGAAAAATGGAAAAAAAAAACCCATCCCAAAACACACAGAAAACCCTAACCAAAAATCCCAAAATCCCACCCTCATGATTAACATTCGTCTGCCTTGAAATGAACTTTTAAAATATGTTTTTGTTCTCTGTGGCTTGTTGATCCTCGGCAAAAAGTCAAAACTGGGATTAAAACTGGAGGGCTGTAGCCAGGAGACTGTCACTTCTAGTTTCTCTTCCCTCAAGGATTAAAAAGTTACTTTTAATTAATGTTGTTCAAGATGTCAAGCCTGGCGTGGCTGCCCCCAGCGCTGTTTCCAAAGGCTGCGTGAGCAAGGCAAGCGTGCTTCAGGCTCTTCCCACACTCCTCACAACCTGCCCCTTGTGGCACACATCAGCTCCCCCAGGCTGGCACACAGCAGCTCTCCTGGGGTGTGATGGGCCCGTGAAGCCGGGGCAGGGTGCCCACCTGGTGGGCTAGGGTGGGTAAGGGCAGGTAAGCTTCAGCTTTGAAACACGCTCGCACAGCACGCCTGTGTGCAGGATGAGCTCCGGTGTCTTTTACCAAAATATTTTCATTGCCTGAGCTCCCCGGGGGAGGTATTGATCCTGCCCGAGCACCGAAAGCCTGTTTCATGTATGGAGAAATCCCCTCCTAGCCCAAACATCAAAACATCTAAGCGTGAGTCCAGCTTTACAGAATTATGCCGGGTTATTCCTGGACTGTACACAAATTGGATGCTAAACACACACCAGGGCGTATGACTAACACATGTCGCTTCCTTCCTGCATGCTCTGGCAGCGAGTTCAATTGAAACACGACTGTCTGAAAAATCCTGCCCCAAAAGGTCAGACACAGAGTGTCTCGGTTCTTCTGGTGTTTCACAGAGAATCTGGTATGAGGGAAAATTACGGCAAGCAAAAACCGGAGCACAAATGTGACCACAGCCCTGACCTCTGATTGAAAATGCCTCATTGCTAGTTCAACCACAGGCAGACGGACATGATTTAATCCAACTTTTTCACTCCCTTTGCTGCATGGAGCTCACTCGCACTTTTGCTGCTCCTCGGGGGTATAAAACTTTTTTTTATCCACCCACGGTAGCCAAGGTACATACGCCACAACCACCAACTATGAATTTATTCAAGGTGTGCTTAGAAATTGGCAGGGCTAACAGAATGTGGAACAGTTTAAGATGCCCTGGAACATTTTTACATCACATGTCCAAGGAATCATGTATCTGTTGAGGCATTTGGGGAAGGAGATAGTGCCAAAAGTGCTGGGGAGCTCACTAAAGAAAGACTCGTGTCAAGAGGAAAGACCCCACTCCCCAAAAGGATGGGAAGACCCAAATCTTGAACTGCACTTCCCACCACCTTCCATGGTGAATGGAGAGGTCCCACTGCTCTCAGCCAGGTCAGCTGCTGGGAATTCTGCCCTGTCACAGCTGGGCCAGCATCTCCCTGGCATGTGGGGCCACAGGGCTTTGAGGGGAAGGTGAACACCTGGTGCGTACGGGCCCAGACTGCCTCCATTGCTCCTGTACATGACACGAGGAGCACCAATGGTGCTTCACAAATAAAAACATGAATAATCTGGTCACCTTTCACCTTTGCATCATCTCCTCAGCAGAGGGATCAACAGTGAGAGCTATTGGAGCAACCAATTTCCCATCCTTCACCAGTGGGAAGCAAAAGAGCCAAATTTCATCAAGTGCTCAGGAGACGCAGGAATTAAAACCAGACAATGAGTGGAAAGACTGAAAAGCACCAGCATGAGATTCTGGTGGCCCAAGAACAAGAGATTTGAGTGCTCTGTGAATAAAGACCAGTACAAAATGTTTGCCATTAAAAACTTCCACAAAATTACATTTTTGCTCTATTTTGCAGGGATTGTAGATCACAGGAAATAAGCCATATAGCTTGTCACCCATATAAGCTTATCCATTTGAAAGCAACTGACAGTAAGCAAGTCAGAAAGCAAATTACTACAATTAAAGCAAGCAAGTTAGCAAACCCCTTATTGCTCTGAGACAGGTGGCACAAGAAAACTTACCTCTGTGCATAGTATGGAAAAGAGATGGAAGCTTTGGATCACCTCCACTGAACAAGAGGATTGGAACCATGTGACTGCTGTTTAAGAAAGGGAAAAGGCAAGAGGGGGAGGGAAACCAGAGAGAGGGAGAGCACGATAGTGATCCCATTCATCTATAGATTGTTGAGGGTCGACATAATGAGTCTTGCAAACTGGACCAAGCAGCTCTGCAAGGCATTATTGCTAGTAAATAAATCACTTAGCAGGAAAAGAAAATGCATGTATAAATCTTCTGTACTGGTAGCAGACATGTTTCACTAGCAACTACCTTCTGAATAACATGCCAAGAAAGCCAATAGAGAGAGTTTGTGAATGCATGTCCAAAGCTTCTTAGCAAACTGTCATATTGATCTAGCACAGCCTAAGGAAGCCTAAGAAGACTCAAGGAGTTTGGGCAAATGCTTGTAATAGTGTTCCTTTCCTCTTAAGAGTTTGCTGAGACGGCACTTCAGTGTTTCCCAAGTAGTGCACCTCCGACCCTGGCAATCCATCAAGTGAATGCAAATTGCGGACCAGACAAAACCAGGCAAACAGCAATGCTGCTTAATAATAATGTACTCCCAAAGAGAAGGACTTCCTCTACAATGATTGCTGTGTACACATTTAAACTAAACACCCAAACTTCTTATTAGCCTCATCATGATTTGTGTTTTTGTTCCCTTTGAAATGCTCCAAAGTAAATGGTACAAGTTTACTCAAGGCTAACCTCAAACAGTAGGCTTTCTGAACTGTGCAAACGAACAAAAGTTGGGCTATATATAGATGGCCCACATTTATTATAAGGCCCTTTTGAAAACCAACACCCAGCAAAGTAGAGCTAAGGAGCATGTTTGAAAAGAAAATAATCTCAGTAATCACCACTCTCTCTGCATTTGGCCTGACCGGCCCTAATTTGGTGGGGATTGTCCAGGACAATGCCCGGGGGCAGCTTCCCTAAAGTCCATCTCCAGCCATATAATTAGCAGGAGTCAGCTCAAGTCAGAAGAGCAGTTTTCCTTCTGATCTGCACAAGGTGTTCCTGCTGCCAAGACCATTTCTCAGAGCCTTCACACTCAGGGGAAGAAAAAAACAAAGAAAAAAAAAGAGATCCAGAATGCTTATTTATTCACTGCATGTTAAACACTGAAAGTGGTCCCATGAGCACAGGGTAGCCCAAAATATCACAGATCCAGGGCTGACCTTCTGCCAAAGCATTTTTGATGCAGCTCTTAAGAAATGTGGTTATCAGAGTGTTTGTTTTAAACTCCTGTTAATGAATCAGGCAGACCTACTCTGAGAAACTCACTAAATTATATTTAACCTTGTTAATTTAACTCAAGAATTAATGAGTATATTCTAATGAGCTTTCTATTTGTTGCTTTTCACGTGTATTTGCAAAATCTATTCTGTGCAATGGAAGTTTTCCTATCTGTTATAATGGGAACGCTCCCAAAGTATCTAAGTGCTTAGGTTTGCCCTTACTTGGCCCATCGCTACTACATTTTTTAGCTTAGAAAAGAAAAACACTGCCACACACATGCTCAGATTTGTCATGGGTTCACAGGATATATGAACACACAGAAGGAGAAAGGAGCGTGTGCTGGCTGACACAGACTGGCTGTGGTGCCCCTTGTTGGAAGGGATCAAAATCACTTTTCCATGGAGTCAGGCCAAACCCACTTATGAGTCATTGCCTTCAAAGACCCATTGTAAAATGTGTGCAGAAGTCCTCTAAGGCCACTGAGACTGGAGCTGCAATACCAAGTTGCCTCTTGTAAAAAAACCCACTCGTTCCCTCAAAATGCACTAAAAATCAATCAGCAGATCAACTAATAAGCACTCAGAGTCTGGTTTCACTGCCCATATTCTCAGCCATTTGGAGCTTATTCTGGAGCACTCTAGAAATCGAGGGGTGAGCACGGATACTGAAGTGCCTGTAAAGTGGTACCTGCTGGCAATTATACACATGAAGGTACAAAAATATTGACTCCAATACAAAGCCAGACTGCCATGCAGCAGGCACAGAACTGCCACTCTGTGGTGTCAGCCAAAGGCATGGTGATGTACTCCACTGAAGCCTCTGTTTAAGCACAGCCTGGGTATGATTGCTCCATCCTAAGCAGTCGGCAATACAAATTCACTGCAAGCGTCACTGGAGCCAGACATCATAACAGTACTGCAGGAGCATTGCCAGAACCAAGAAAAAACCAGAAATTTGGCTTCTTAAGATGATGAGAACTGATTCCCAAACAGCTGGGCCAAAAGCATCAGAGCTGATTATGAAATAACAGGGCTTTGCCCCAGCAGATCCCGATGGTGGGTTTCAGCGTCATTTCTGCTTGTCTTTCCATTATGAAATGGAACTGGCAACCCAATGGTTACTTTGGGAAATAAACACTATATTGGAATAAACTATGGCCAAAATGGCCATCATCCCTCAAGCACATGACAGAGCAGAGGAAAGAAGAGAACAGCAATGGCTTTGCAATTAGCCATTACTTCAGTCAACTCTAGCGTCACGGAGCTTCCTTGGGATGCAGCCACCAGTCTGGGCTGCTCCAGAAAACTCCTCAGTGCATGAGCTGGGCCTGTGCTAGTGAGCAAATTATTATGTTGTTAGTTGGGATGGGCCAACATTCTTCTGGCCTTGACTTAAAGGGGGTAAATGTGTTTACATATCTTTGCTGCTGCTGAAGTGTGTGAATACCACAGTTCCCAAGCAGGAAGCCATTGATGACCGGGTGTGTGCAAAATAGAAAATAGCCCGTTTATGGCACACCATTCAGTATTACCAGGAGCACAGTATCCAAATTGTCTGGGGGAGAGCCTTTAGGGCAAGCCACACTCCAAATCTCTATCCTCTTAAGAGCAGGTTGAAGAGGGTGTAATGAGCCTCAGCACACTCAGAGACTTATTTCAAGAGCATTTTAAGAGATTTTGAAAGTCCAGTTTGAGACTCTGTGCTGCTTTCAGACAGCTTGTGTCTCATGCTGGTGAAACATTCAGCACTCAGGCTTCAAGCCTGAAAACCTATAATCACAGATCCATAGACTGTTTTCTGCTGGAAGAAACCTTCAAAGATCAACTAATCCAACACCTCTGCCATCTTTACAAGACACAAAGCCCCATCCAACCTGGCCTTGGACATTTGGCCATCCCCAGCTCCAGACAACTTGCTCCAGTGCCTCACCACCTCACAGTACAATATTTTCACCTAATGCTAACTGTAATGTTAATTCTCTTTCAGTTTAAAATTATTACACCCTGTCCTTGACAGAAAGTCTTTCTCCACCATTTTTGTAGGCTCTCTTTAAGTATTTAATGGCTGCAAATGAGGTCTCCTCTGAGCCTTCTCTTCTATTCAGCAGGCTGAACAACCCAAACTCTCTCAGCCTGTCTTCACAGAAAAGGTTCTCCAGCCCTGGGGTCACTTCTGTGGCCTCCTCTGTGCTCTCTTGTGCTGGGGATGAGCTGGATGCAGCACTCCAGGTGGGGTCTTACAAGGGCAGAGCAGAGGGACAGAATCACCCCTCTCAACCTGCTGGCCAAACTTCTTGCACAGGTTTGGTCAAATACGAGGCCAAGGATGTGATTTTCACTTGTGAGTTTGTCCCTGCTTGCCTTGGGCCTATTGAAAAAGCTCTGTCTGAACAATTAAACATTCTAGGCTTGAAGAGACTGCACAAATTTTCTGTGAGAGGGAGATTAAAATGTTTGCACAAATTAGAAACTAAATTCTATCTCTTCCCACATCTCTAAGTTTTAATTTTTGCAAACACTAATGCATGGTTGCACTTAAGACTCACACAAATTAGATCTACAATACAAATTACAGTGCATTCTTTAAGAGTTAGTCTCTTTCTCAATAGGAACTAGCTGTTCTGTAACTAAGAGACAATCTCCTCCTTTTTCTCTCTGCCTCTTGTTTTGTTTTAGGTCACTGACTAGAAGTAATGTCTGTGCAGAGCTACCATAACAATTTCCTATACATCTGAGAAACCAAAGTCATAAACTGAATCCAAAATAAGGAAATAAACAAACAAAAAAGAACCACCTAAGGAAGTGAAACAATGTTAATGTTACTGGTTTTTATCTGTGTTCAAGAGGAGGCACTGAGTTTGGGAAGGACAGAACCTTAGTGTGGCTTACCAAGCTTAGTAAGATGAGTGGGGGCAAAAGAACTGAGACACTGTAACAAGGCAATAAAACCCAGGGAAAACCAAGAATTCCTTCTCCTGAGTGATTCAGCTTTTCATGTGGGCACTTGCACACCAGCACCAACCTCCAGCACCTTTCAGGTCTGAGACACCAACCCACATCACTTGGGTGTACACAGACATAAGCAAAGTTGTAGGCAAATCACGATCCTCACTGCTGCTGTTTATGTTCCTATCTGCTAAGCTGCTCCTTCAGCTGACCCCAAGGGAACCACCACTACTGCACCTCGATGCTTTCCCATTTTTACAGTGACTGTAAAAATTCCCACTGAGCAGGGCATGGACTGGGCAGATCCCTTTCCAGGTGCTTTTGGGGCTGCAGGTACCCAGCCACAGATGGGGTACCTTGGCTATGATCAGCAGAAGTCATCAGCCTTCCCAGACTTCCCAGAAAAGTGCCCAGGAGTGCAAGCAATGGTGTGTGTGACTTAACCAAAGAAGCTGGGTAGCTGCTCCACGGGACACCTCCCCATCCCTGGAATTCAGCATCCTGATTCTGGAGCAGGAGGGGACAAGTAAAACTGCAGAGCTGAGCACTGGAGGTTTGTCTGAAAGACAACTGAAACCCACAGCAATGCAGGAAATGGGATGGTCTCTGGAAAATCAACTAATGCAAAAGTTCATTTACACCACGAGTACCAGAACAATGACTGAGCATCAGGAGTTACAGCTGAGTAAGGATTTCTGGGCTTGGCTCAGAAGAGCTAATCACTATAGAAGAAAAATCCACTTCACTTCATATATGCAAATTGAAGCTTACAAGAGCACATAACTCTCATTAAACCTTTCAACACACATGCTGTGTATTTCTGCCAGCACCTGATTGTATGTTAAAGTGCATTCAGTTTCAAACTATCAGTCTCTGGACCCCTACTACATGGCATGAATAGACAAAGCATGTAATTAGGGTCAAATTTCTATCTGATGGCCACTGAAGATACTTTGTTTGTTTTGGAAGGGGGGGTGGGGGGGGTAGGAGGGAAGAGTTTGGTTCAAAAACAATGTTTATTTTGAGCAGCCTGAGCAGAACTGCAAAGCATTTCAAGAGTAAAGAATATTTTCTTTGTTAAAATCTTCAAGCAAGCCTCATAGCAGCAAACTGATGAGAGGGTAACATTCCTTGCTGCTAATTATAAGCAATGTATTAAATTTCATTCAACAGTAAAGTAGCATAGAAACACAATGAAAAAGCTACAGCACAGCTAAAATACCCCAAGTTGTTAATGAAAAGTAGCTGAAATAACATACTGGTTTGGTCAAATCTGTGAACATAAAAGATGCATTTATATTAGAGTGGCACATGGAAAAAAAAAAGATGACGACAATACTATTTCTGTGGAATACTAAATGATTAAAGGCAATAAAGATTTCTGTACAGCTGGGAGAAACTCCTTATGGTCTCAGCTCCTACAAAGTGTGCTGCATGAGCTCTGATAAGAGTCTCTGTACAAAGAAAAAAAGGTCCCTGACAGAAAAGATTCTCCTAAGAATGTATACACACAAAACTCTTGTGAATCAGAAAGCCCCTAAATATATACCCCTAGTTTAACCAAACAACTGGCTCAATCTCTGGGCTAAAAGTTACCTTTATTGTCATTTAAAAAGCACAGCAATTTGTAATGAGAAAATACTGATCTTCGAGAGGTGAATGCAAACAAAGATTAAGAGGCAGCCCTGGCCTCTGGAAGCCCGGGAGCTCAGAGGGATGTTAGGAGGATAAGTATTTCAGAGCAAAGTACAAAGGCAGCGCCGCTCATCTCGCCCACAATTCAGTCTGAATAAATGCTGCTGTGCTGTCTCAGAGACATGCTGATTTCTAGCTCCTGCTTAATGGGACGACTTGTTACTACTCAACAGGAATACTTATAACAGAGTTTTGCCTCTTGAGATTTGAACTATTCAAGTTTAGATAGATTTCAAGATGTAGTTTGTCATGTTCTTTGTCCTTAGGATGCCATTCCAGATTGGCACCCATAATCTATTAATACACAAGGCACCAGCATGCAAATAAAATAATTTCTGCCAAAGTGAGACAGATTTCAGGATGATTGTATATTGATAAGAAAAAGCTGCATTCATCTGCAGTCACAGGACTTCACTCCGCAACTGCTTAAACCTCACAAATGCTTACTAAGGAAATTCTTTTTCTTCTCTTTGTCTGACAGAGAAATAGCAATAGTGTTTTTCCCTTCTCAAATTTGTCTGAAAGGTCTTTCCAGCTTGCCTTGGTAACTGGAAACACAATCCAAATTGTTCCCAATGCTCCTGTAGATCTAATATCACGTTGCAAATAGGTCCTAGTCCAATGCTTACTGAAGTCAACAGCTATAAACTGGTACACTAACAGCTTTCCAAGGCCCTGCTAAAGCATGTACTCACAGAGTAATAACCTGGGGCCAAATAAAGAGCTAAATTTAGGTGTCCCAGCACTTCCCAGTAACTCTGTTCTCACCACCAAACAATTCCAGATCTTATATAAGAAAATAGTAAAAGGTGACCCCTTTTTGTGATAAGGAAGAGCAAAGATGCCTCCGCAGCCATGGCAAGCACCATGAACAGCGAGCAGCGCAGGAAGCCACTGCTGGGCACTGCCAGAACTGATTGCTGGTGCTCAATGGGACAGCACAGGACAAGTGGGGGGCACACAGGGCAGAGAACAGGCTGCTTGCATGGGCCACCCCACACAGACCACAGCTAGTGTGAGTGTCCCATGCTGGAGGTCACAAGATGGTGCAGCCACCAGCCCCCCAGGCTTTCCACCATGCTGCCAGCATCCTTGGTTTCTCTCAGCAAACATGCTCATCCTCGATTCCTAACATGAACCGCTGTGAGCAACACTGTGGTATTTTCCAGGGCTGCCGTACCTTTTCAGGCTGTTGGCCACCTTAGTTGCAGTCCACAAACAACACAGGGAGAACAGAAGTATCAATACAGACCCATCAGAAATGGACGTGCATTTAACTGTAAAATGACAGCTGCTTCACTGGAGCTTGGATTAGGGAGGTTACAATGTGACTAATTACAAAGTTAGCTTCAGCATGTGAAAAAGATGGCTCACAAAAGTTTAATGTCAGATTTTCTTAGTCTCTTGTATGAATTTTGGATGCTTTTCTCTGCAGCTGCCAAAATGCTCGCTGTTGACAAACTAGTGTAAGTGCTACCAAAGCATCTTTCATGAGCTGACTGCGTACATCTGAACAGATACATTCCTCATTAATGTGCTATATTTCAAGCTAGAGAAAACAATGCATGTCGAGAGACTATAAACCACAAGTACAAATGATCCAGGTCACCTATGATGAATATAACCAGCGTTACACGAAACATGACACATTGGGCTCTCTTCTTGGGGAAAAAAAAAAAGGGAAAAGTAGAAAAGATGCAGAAGGGTTCTACATTCTTATCAATTCCTCTCTTTTGAAATCTGTTGGAGCCAGGGAGATTTTCAGAATTTTTTTCCTTACTGTTTTGTACACAGGGTGCTTTCCCCTCCCACCAGACACCACCCGTCCTGCAGGAACATCAAAAGAAACCGAGTTTGAATCCAGATTAGTTTCTAAATCCAGGATTAAGCTGATGGCTAAGCTAGAAAAAAAGGGCTCAAGCAGAAGATGTGAACAGGAGGCTCTTGCCTGGTTGCCCATTTCTGCATCCTTGTGAGATGAAATTACACAAAAAGGAATTTTTGTGGTGAGAGTCTGTTTCTCCCCACACCAGAAAGTCAGAAGATTGACCTGAACTCCCTTCAGTCCCTCCTTAAAACAGATACCTCAGCTTTGGTGAGCCGCTGAAACCAAAACATTTGACTAATTCTGCTGATTTAAAGTTCAATTAAATTATGTCCCTTGTTGAAACAGATGTCAGATAGGATTTGATTCTGTTTGCTTTGCTTGAATCTGCACGCTTTTCTGAATAGAGGAGCAATTTATAACTTTGATAAGTTTCCAGCTTACAAGTACATCCAGAAAGGTACAAGTAAAAAAAACACAAAAAACCCAACCCGTTAATAAATTACTATTATAGAAGAAATATATGACAAACAATGCTCTCTATATATTCATTAGCGCATACCTACTTTAGAAACTAAATCTTGAGATATTTTATAATTCATGCCTTCATGGTCATCAACACATTTTTTATAGCAATCACTTTTGTGACACATTCCCCCCTCCCTTCACTTGAAGTAAGCAGAGTTATGGAACAGTCACACTACAAAAATACCTGCAAAGTAGCAGCTGCCCAGGAAAAGGCCTAAATATAATATGACTGCTGATTTTTGAACTGCTATGCATGCTGTGTATGCCTGGAAACATAACAAATGTGCATGGCTTGGCTTGTAGCACCTAATTTGCAATAATATTGAAGTCCCCCACAATAACTCATTTACTCTTATAATAAATATATAAAAAAAGACAAATTGCTACATCGAACATGCATTTTCTTCACTGCAAGTAGCTGCTACCCCAGGGAGAAAGCCCTGTGCTGCTAACTAATAGTAAATCCTTTGGAAAATCATGTGTCATAATGATGGACAACCAGGGAAAGGGTATTAAATAGATTTAGAGGTTAGATACTCTAACAAGAACAAAAGAGGCCTTTTGCAAGCTAGTACCAATCAGAGCTGCCTCATTGGTATGATTAGCACCAAATCCAAAGAAAGTTTCCATTACGAGACAAGACAAGAGGGAGAATATAACCCAAAATCTTTCTAGGAAGATATGTTTGGGATAGATCAAGTCCCCAAAAGATTGGGTAACTTTTTGGTTCTCAGGAGACACCATGGTGTCTTCAAACTACTTTTAGACTGGGGTGATTTTGCTCCACATGTTATTTTATCTATTGGCACATCATTAGACAAAGCACATCTGAGACAGAATGTATTACAATTATATGATGCCAACAAAAAAACACAGACTGTCTGAAAACACACCTGATGGACAAAAAAAGGGGCATTATGTAGAAGCTGAGAAAAGACAACAACATTCCTTTGCTTCATCTTTAGAAAACGATTAAACGCATAAATTTATCTAGAAGGGTCATTTTTTTTGCAGGAGTGAGTTCTAAATACCAGTGGTCTGCAGAATTGTACAAACTGGAATGATCACGTCCAGATCTCAACTTCAGATCCAGACAGGATTTTGGCCTAAATTGATTTCCACCAGCACTTTCTAATTAGATTTGATACACTGGGGGTGTGGGAACCTTAATTCATCATAAATGTCTTGAGTTTATTTCACACAGAAGCAAGGAACAGCCCAGTCTTGACAGAAACAAAGGGAAAGAGTCTTTTAATTTGTATTTTTGAGGACTCCCTGGTATCTTTCATATCTGCAGAACACCCAGCTGTTCCCCAAACAGCTCCAAGTTTCTTCCTCCAGAACATTTTCTATTGTTTCTGATACATCATCCCATAGTGATTTATCGCTATTTTGTGATCATTATCAGTTTACTATTTTGACCAATACACCATAAATCAAGAAGAAGAATGTTAGGTGGGACTTCATAGTGTAGCTTTCATTCATTACCTGCAAAGATTATAGCCATTTCATAAAAACCAATATGAGAGAAAGAAGCTTATTGGCAAGGACCAGTGAAATTCATTTCATGCTTCAAAAGTTTGTGATTGGTCTGCTAAGAAAAAGACCCCTCAATTGTTGGAAATTGTTTTTTCTTTCAAACCAGCAAATGCCCGAAGACTGAGCTATGTCAATTGTTTGCTGTACTTTCTACTCAAATGCCATGGAGGCCATTCCATATCTGTCCTTGTAAAACCCACTGTGCTTACTATTCATGAACTGCAGGAGAGAGAGATACATAAAGCACAGGTCCCCAATCCGTTATGCTGCTCTGGAGAGCGTGGCACTCTGAAACGTGGCTCTGGGAAAGTCAGCTGCACGCTCGGCACGGCGCGTCCTGCCCGTGCAGGGGACAGTCAGGAGGGAATGACACACCGCCTCCCCTGCTGGAAGTCAACTCAAGATCAAAACCAAAACCTCCCCCACATCTTCTTGCAGAGAAAACTAAACGAACTGGGACAAATTCCTTTCATTAGTATTTGTCATTCCTGAATGTCTGCTGCCCTTATAAATCCTAGGCTCTTCTCTGAACTGCTAAAAAACTTCTCAGGCTAGTCCAACACTGCTTTTTGATACCTCCTCTTTCCACTCACTTCTCACTGATCTCAGAACACAAATGAGTGTTCTAAATCATCCTCCAGTGTCCTGACATGGTTTGTTAACAATATCCACTTTCTAATAGGGTCAACCTTGAGCCTCTTTGTTTCTCCCAAAAAGAAGACTCCAAGTTTTTTTTTTTTCATCTTGCACAAGTTTGGCTGCTTGGACAAACATATCTTTAGTACTCACAGGGTGTCAGCATCTAGTGGTTACCTTCTCAGTCATTTCCACTGGAGCAGGATCAGTGAAGCTCCAAAGTCCCACCAGGGAACTAGTGGGTCCTCTGTTTGACTGAGTGCAGCCATCCTGCTGTGCTGTGCCAGGAGGCAGTGGGCACATCTCAGAGGAGAGCACTGGCCTGGGACTGTTTCCACGGTGTGGAGCAGACAAGCCCACTGTGCTCTGGGGATTGCTACACTGCAGGGTAGCTGCATAGACCTGGGGGGTTAAACTGGACTGCAGGACCAGAGATGATGTGCCCTGATCCCTTCAACTGTATAAATGCAACCCGGAAGAGGAAAGACAGGGTCCATCTCTTGTATGTGCAACTTTTTGTTAGTTCCCTTTCATCTGTGGATGGAATACTCCAAAAGCAATTTTCCCAACCATTTTAGAAATCCATCCTTCAGATCAGATGAAGAACTTTCTGGATGTGCATCTATAACTGTGCCAGTGGCTTAACTGGTTCATCATAAACTGTGTGCTTTTGGGTCAGGTTAAGTTAACACATCTGACATGTTCTATTAAGAGACACAATTAATTATCAAATTACTACCCAGCAGGACAAACCACAGAGACTGTAGGGATTGAGCCTTGGCTTTCAAAACCCAGAGCTGAGATCCCACCTGGGTCAGCCACTTTCTCCTAGGAGAAAGAAACCTGGGTCCACCACTCCTTATGGGCACAAATGGTTTGAGGTGAGCCTAGAGACCTGTACACTTAACAGCATTGGCAGAAGGTCGGGGAATAGGAGACACACACTCCAGCCCACCTCTGAATGTCATCTGACTTGGAGCTCCTCTGCAAGGGGATCTTGCAGCACCAATGCACTGGGAGGTCTCATTAGCTGCATGTTGGGCATGTGCCTGGAGAACTGACACACAGAACTTTTCAATTTCCCTTCCTATTTTCCTTTTTTTCCAAAGAGAATAGACTCAGCCGCCTCCTCTCCACATCCCGACTCTCAGGAACGTGCATCAAACTTAGGCTGCACAGAAAGCACAAGCAAACACTGCTAATTTACACTTTAAGAGGCAGAAGAGAAACCTTTCCCTTCGAGTTACCATTTGTTACTCAAATGCTTTTCTCCCTGTCACAGTCACTGGGAGAAAGCTGCTGAACTGGAGCTGTGGAGCTCCTGCACGAGGCTTCTTGAAGTCGCACATGGACTGAACATCAAGTGGACGGCTGTGCACAAAGGTGTGGTTACCATGAATCATTTATTACCTCAGCTAAAGCTTTAGGAACAACATTCACTAATGTAAAAGATAACTTGACTCTGGGAATACTGCTGTCACTACGGCTGCATATTTTACAAGGGGAAAAGATTCCTTTAGGTCTGTTTGTTGCATTAACCCTTTCAAGCCTGCACCTCTACTGCAGGGACAGTTTGATCTTTTATTTTTCGTGCAAACAGAGAATAACAAACAACACCCTGAGTTTTTATTTAAGTTTCTATATCATACACCCAACCATTTCAAAATACTTGTGGATCCTGAAAAAATGTTGGAAAAGAAAGCTCTCACCAAAGACAGGAACAGCATATCTTTATTTCCCTGTGTACCCAGTTGTGCAGCTACCTCTCAAATATTTGAACCACACTGCATGATTATAAATAACAAGAATGGAAAATAGCACATTCTGTCCTCTGTACATCACCAGAATGTAACCTCAGCCAGAATTTATCTGAGGGCAAGTGTAAATGCAAAGTAGGGAAAATTTCCCTTATTCAACAAGAGCTGTTAATTTAACGATCCTCCAAGATGCTCAAGAATATTTCCTAATTTGCTCTCGGTGTTTTGATACAGAGAAGAAACCTGTATGCCAGTGGGTGTACCAGTATGGCACAGGGGGACACACACCTGCCCAGTGGGAGACCACTGCCAAACATGCAGAATTTACACTTTTCTGTGTACAAAGAGAGCCAGATAATTTCCACCTGCATGACCTCACTGCAGATTAAGAAGAGACAACTGCAACTTCATGATTCTGACAGCCTTCATTCACTGAGATTAATGCTAAATTGTCACCTATCTCTGAAAAGAGCACAGAGCTTAAAAACTTAAACACATAATAAACAAAATGCAACAGGCAAGCTAAATGATGCCTATTCTGCCTCTAGCTACAATTTGATGACTCTCCAAAAGGCCAGATTATTGTCAGACACTTCCAAAAGCTGGGATATTTACTTGCCCTTCTTTGATCCATAGAAATAGCACAAAAAGTAAGAGAGAAGACCCTCTTGCAGATTTTCAGGGCTTCTAGAAATAGGCAGAAAACACAGAAGCAACAAAAATGGAATTAACTACGTTTGTGCAAAGAGAAGAGCCTACACTGGGCTTTTAAAGCTGGCTTAAATACTCTTTAAACTGGTCTTAAATACTCCTTAAGTATTTAATCCTGTTTTCCAACATTCAACAGCTCTTGCTATCCAAATTCCTCGCCCCCAAGGAAGCATCTCACAGAGGCATGTGTGGTCAGTGAGGGAGAGGCACACCACGGGCACAGCCTGTGCACACAGAGCCAGGAGCAGCCAGCGAAAGGCAGCAGTGCCAGGGCACAGCCCAACCTCTGCCTGTGCCCACCCGGAGTGGTTTCCTCTGGTGGTGTGGCCAGGGGGCCCTCAGAGTGTCAGTGACCACTTCTACTTAAAGGAATTTAGATTTGCCCAGGGCAAGAGGTCACCTGCTCCCAATCTCCCCAGCGCTTAGCATACCTCTTTTTGAACACAAATGGTTTCTTCTGACCACGTGGCTTTTGAAAAAAAAAAAAAATTTCTCTCTTTTTTTGCATATACAGAAGTGCATATGCATGCATTTATATGCACACACATCACACATACATGTGACTGATGCCCGCAGCATGCAAGCAAGGACAGAAGGACACACAGCTATTTGCTTCCATTGGCAAAAACATGATTTGATCCACCACGCCAAACTACCACTGCAACAGAAACTCTGGAAGACTTTCTCAGCCACCAGCCTGACAGAGAGACCGTGTGGGACAGTGCCTTTTTGGCAAGGCCTAATTGCTGAGCACCACTGAAGGCTCGTTCCCGCTCTGGGGATGCTGGAAGCCGTGGGTTTGCGGGTTTGGGCGCCGGGCGAGCGGAGCCGCGCTCACGGCCCAGCGCAAGGCAGAACCCATCGCCCGCTCTGCTCAGGGCTCTGCAGGGACACCCACGGCGGGGGGACCTCCTCACTGCAGCCCCTCCCCTCCCCCTGCAGCCACACCGAGCTCATTCCACACATCTATAATGAATCAGGCTCCAACTCATTAATAAAAAATGACAAGCCATCATCTCATTGAATCTTCTACGCTGGTACGGCATACAGATAAAACCCCCAACTCTCTCTCCTCAATTCCTCTGTGGCCCAGCAGCTAATGAGACTACAAGATGGACAGGACAAAGTGAGCTGCAATTGCACAGAACTTAACTTGAGAGAGAAGGGGAAATAACCTTTTCATTACAGTCATGAGACTTTAATTTTAATGCCCTTTTTTTCCCTTTTTTTCTTTTTCTCTCTATGCCAACAAAAAGGTAGGATGAGAGGCCTTGCTAGGGCCACCAACCAGGTCACTGAGCTGCAGAAGTGTCCCGAGACACAAAGGAGGTGAGCTTTGTTATAGTAATGAGTGTTCAGTACTTTAGGTCCCAAGTCAACATGATTCCTAAGCACAGAATTTCTAAGTGTTAGCAATAACTAAATACCAGGAAGGCAAAATAAAATAAACAGGGTGATGAGATTCACAGACACTGAACTGTTCCCAGGGGTTTTGCTGGTCACTTTGAGTCACAGACACTCAAATCACTCCTGCTGGCCTCCTCTCCATCTCCTGCATCTCTGACCCACTGTTAGGATGCTGAAAAGCCACAATCCAAATGTTTTGTTCTTCTAAGTGAGATGAAAAGTAATAAAGAGGGATCAACAAAAGGAAATGGTAAAACCAAATTGCATTGTCTACTTGATATTAAGAACTACATCCAGCCACATCCTTATTTAATAAACTTGAGTTATATAGTGAAGTAAATACAAATTACATATCACGATTTCATATACAGCACTAACTTTAGTCTGCATAGCATCCTTTAAGGAAACTACAACCCAAAACGTTTTACACAATTAGAAGGATGAATAACAGCAGAAACAGGAGGGAGTAAGGCAGTCCCATAGCAGTGGGAAGGGAAAGTTTCCAAACGAGACTTGGAAAGGGACAGGCAACCAAAGGGGAAGGTCAGTGACAGTATGATCAGCTGGGGATTGCCACAGAGGGGATGTGATGTGCCCCAAAATCGAATCCCCTTTTTAACACCTGGCCCCAAGCTGCTGCTTTACCCCTCTGTCTGACTTTGGTTTGAATCCCTTTAATTAGCCCATGATAGAGACCTCTCTTACAGTGCTGTAGGTCTGTGGTTCAAACCCCATGGGTGGTTGCAAAGGAAACAGAAATATCATTTTTGGGCATAGTGAAACTGACATTTTCTATTACGAAAACAAAGAAATTTCACTTTGGAAAATGATGAAAAATATAAGTATTTTCTACTAGACAAATAGGAGGATTGATTCAAGAACTCCAAAGGAAATGCAGAAGTTTGGGCTGCTCAGACTACCTTGCATAAATTAATACACACTTTAATTACATAATCACATCATTTTTGTCCCCAATGTGTTTGTCTTAACCTTAGGGGAATCACTTCAGACTAGGGCAGACATCTGAGAAGGTAAATAAGGGAAGACAGTCATTAGAGTGATACAAGCAGGAAGTACAGCACTGCACAAGCCATCAGGAGTAAAATATAGCTAAGTACTGGTGGGCGGCTGGGATTTTTAGCTCTATGGTGATATATAACATTAGATCATAGTTATGTGTAATGTGATAGTGCTATGTAAAGCTGAAGTGAAAACCACCTCTGCTCTACTCTTTGCATGTGATGTGAGAAGATGACCCTGGTCCAAAAAGTCTGCAGTCTCAGCAGTTGTCAAAACAAACCCGAGGGACAGGGTGGAGTAAAACCACGATAAGGCTGAGATAATGTGAACTAGTGCTAAAAATCTATGGTTAAAACATGCTGGCTGCTCCCTGATTCCCAAGACACTGGATCTGAGCTTAGCGATGCTACTGCTCCTTCGGTTCAGGCCAAATATTCGGATGATTCAACAGGAAGGCCAGAAACTGTCAGCATCCCAAACGTCTTCAGCCAGCCCACCCCTAAAGCAGGAATAATGAAGTCAGTTTTACAAACAAAAGTTGTGCATCTGCCAGTTCTGATTGCAGATTGCGCATTCCAGCAGCACAACCAGACAACAGAGAAAAAAAAGAGCATCGCGTTGTCCTGGGGTCAAGTAATCATTTATTTCTTTCCCTTGTGTGCCGTAGACAGAGTAAAATTATGTTTCCTTTCTGGAAAATATTTGTTTGTTTGAATTAAAAAAAAAAAAAACAACTAGGCCCTTCACATTTAAATAAAGAAAATTGCTTAGAATTAAGATAATTTCTTCAGGGGCTCTTCTGGTTTTTGGTTTTTGTTGGTTTTTTGTGACTCTGAGGACTTATGTTTTTCTAGTTTGCAGAAATGCTGAGTTGACAGTGTGAACTGTCCATGAAACTCCCTGTGGACTTCTTCCCCCCACCCCCAATAAAAAAATACAATTTAAAGAGTATGAGCTTTCCCACAAAGCAGAAGGAAGTCTTCAGAATGGAGAGGTTAGGCATTTAAAACGCAGGCTGAATAACAATCCTATTTTAATTTCACACACACATACACACAACAGGGTGTCCTTGCACAGACATTTGAAAACCAGAGGCTATAAGCCAGTAAAGTACCTCACACTACACAAGGGCCAGTCTGGCTTCTACCTACCTTTACTAGTTTTGTTGGGTTTTTTTTTTTTTTTTCATCTGCAATTACTACTTGCAGCCAAAAGGACTATCAATCAAGAAACGTCCCCTGAACTGTGCCTTAAGGAACTACTGACTACCTGTGGGTGAGCAGCTGCAGATGAATTCCTAACCTCAGAGCCCAGGACCAGCACCTGCCTCCCCAAATGCAGGGGACAAACCAAGGTGTAATGACAAAAGCAGCGGCATAGGCAAGTTGGTGTCGAGGACTCAAAACACAAGGGCAGTTTATGTAACTGGAAACTCATATTAAAATGAAATTACATGCACTCTTATGTATATAAAAATATACCAAATTTTTTCTGAAATAAGTTATTTGTGTCCACAGTACTGCAGCTAAGGATGGCTTATGTTTTGGGCTCTCTGCGCTGTAAGGAAATGTCACACAGGGATGAAAATAGGAACATGAAGGGTGGGGGGTTCTGAAGTACTCAGTGCTAATTTAACTTGCTCTTCACTTCTTTCCTCCCCACCCCTTGATGTTCTTCAAGACTTGCTGTCATTCTTTTCAAACAGCAGAAAAGTTGAACCGCTGCCACCTGCTTTAAGGAAATCCCAGCCCTAATGACACGTTCAAAACAACTGCAGTAGTTTGTGACAGAATGTAACTCTCGAGGTCTAGTCCAGTGTTCTAATAAATAATAGATAAATAAATACATAAATCACTGTTCTCTAAGCCTGAGCAGTCTGCACTGCTCCTGCAGCTGCCTGGGGCAGTGAGGGAAGCCCAGGCTGCTGTGAGCACAGGGATGCAGGCAGGGCTGCCCCACCAGCACTGCAGCAGGATGGCCATTCCCGGGAGCTGCACTGCACCCTGCACCTACTTACTGGAACAGTTCATTACTTTTGCCTTGACAATTACTAATGATGGTGCATATCAAAGAAGTGCCAAAATTTACATGAGGGTTTGGAAGGCATAGGAACAAGCTTTCAGCACACACAGCAGCAGTCCTGCAGGATGGGAGAGATGTGCAGTGAAGAAGGGAGAAGCATGTCTCTGGCCAGCTACTATTTTTCAGGCAATTTACACCTCACATCAAATGCTACACTAGTAACACAAGAAGGAGGGGAAAGAAAGGAAAGAAGAAAACTAGGTGCATTTTGTACACAGCATTCCTGTGTTTCAGCCTCCTGGACTCACTTATTTTACGAAATCAAGTTATCTGAATCTTAATGTGTAGTACGGCAGGAATTCAAAGCCTCTTCTTTACCCACTAAACTTGATCTGAGGCTCAACTTGACAATGTCGATAAATATGTTGCGCTGCATTATTCATGCCCCTTCCCTTGCCTTCCCCTGCCTCTGCCTGGCAAGCGGCAGCCGCCACTGGTGCAAAGTTGTGAGCTGGGAGCAGAGAGACCTGCCCTGTATAAATACCTGCAATAAATAAAAGATAAACAAGATATGTTGCTTGGCGACATCTGCCTCCTTGCCTCTCTGCGCTGGGCTCCCAGCACAGCAGCCGCTCAGGGGGGCCTGGGAAGGGGGTTCACAGCCTCTGCAGCTGGAAGTCACCATGCTGGAGGTTTGGCTGCAGCTGTATTAAATAAACCACTTGGATAAGGACAAAAAACACCCCAGCACTAAAATATCTGAGAGCTGAAATTCTGCTGATGAGCGTCAGGAGATCAGTGGTTTACAATGCGAGCAACATTCCTTCAGCTACTCATCATCATCGTAATCATCATTATAAATCTTGGCAACCAGCAAAAAACAACTATTGTTTCTATCCCTCACTTATTTTCCCTCCAGATCTGCAGACTTAGTGACGAGGATATTTTGTTGTGGTTTAACCCTCAGTGGTTTATCCAGGCAATGCAGGGGGCTGCCTCATATGAAGACACTTTGCTGCAGCACTACTTGAGTGGCTGTAATGGCCAAATCAAGAGAAACAGTTAACTTTGGTTTCTTCTCTTACATGCTGTCAAATGGGCTGAAACTTGTAGTTTTCATGTTCTTCCTCTGATGCCATGATCTTAACCTTTCCAGCCTTAAGTTTGCTTATTTGTACACCACCACCAGCATGTCCCAAATAGATTTTATGTGGTTTCAGGAAAGCTTCACAGAAAAAGTATCTTATCCAAGGCCTTTCTTCTACAACATACATCTTGCTCCAACAAGGAAAGCCATTAAGTCCCCCAAAAAATTAGAAATAAGTCACATTTACATTTTCACTGCATTTAGTCTGGAATCCACATAAATTTCAGGCTGCTTAAAGAAGAATAAACCATGACAATGTATGTATAGATACGCATATTCAGAGTTTCTGCAGGAACAAACTCCCATGATGGTGAACATGGTCTCTGTCCCTGCAGAAACTGAGTCATCACAACATCTGACCCTTGAAGCTGCAAAACTGAGATGATGCCACATTACTGTTAAAGGAGGCAGCATCATAAGAGTCACACAAAACCATGCTGTGCAGAAAGATCACAACACCCAGAATATATTCAGACATGGAAAAGTCGACAAAAGCAGAGATATCTCTAAAGGCTGCAGCAAAGCACCAGCCATTAATGCAATCCAGGAAGGGGTGAAAGCCTCAAGAGCAGCACTGTCCCACTGACAAGGTATTCACATGTTCACCTCCTTGAAATTGCACACTTCTGCTGCATGACTGGAAGAAGCCAAAGGAAAATGACTCCAGGAGTGACAGGATATTCCCTGTAGTCACTTTTAGTGGCTTAAAAATTCCCTCTACTGCGTCTATTATGTTCTTGTAACTAATACTCCATGCAGCTGCCAATTCAATCCTTATTAAAATGAACTCTGTGTGTTCATTTCTTGTAGGAACACTGGTGTCTGAATTCTGGGAACCAACTGAGATTTGGGAGGCACTGTGGCTTGGGGCAAAGAGCTCTGTTTTAAAGAGCTGTGCCAAGTCAGGATTGAATGGTTTTCCCCACTTATAGCCTCCAGACCTTTATTATGCTTGGGCTGCAACATATACCCAGCTCCACCTCTGCCAGACCCAAGCTGTTACTTTGCTTCTGAGTCATAGCAAGCTGAAATACTCATCCTTCACTGCATACCTAGTCTGGGATACACTCTCCTTCAGCTGAGACTGGTTATAGGAAAAGAATGGGCTACAAGTCACATACAGGAGCTGGCGCTGCTCTGTGCACTCTGCTCTGCCCTGTGACCTGGAGCACTGCAAGCCATGAAAGTGGGGATGCTCAGGGCTAACAGCCCTTTACACCAGTGACTGCTGTTTGCTCTCCAGCCCCTTGGAACGAATGCACAGCTTTCATCCTTTATGGGGGGAAGCTGCTCATCTGTACCAAGATAAAGTGTGGGAGCTTGGCCTCAGGACAGGATAGTTCTGCACAGGACTGGTGTGGATTTTGCAGTGTGGGCTACTAAAGTTCAGCTGTTAACCTGCTAAACTCAGGGATCCACTGAACCTGGTGGTTGTTTATTCATCAGATTTTTCTATTCAGCTCATGCTCTTCAGGCCTAGTTTTTGCCTGAAGCCCTGGTTTCTCTGGTGAGAAAATGTAGCTGGAGTGGTCATACCCTCAGCCATAGTGGGGGCCAGAGCCCTTGCCAGGATGGACTACAGGGAAAGGATGTGTCTGCACCAGAGAGCTTTGCTCGAGACCTGCTTCATTCCCAAACCCAGCAGTACTGGGATCTCTGAGTGCTTGGCTCCAGGCCATTTCCTTATTAAATACAATTACAAAGTGGTGCTCTTACCACCAGTTGAAGTTTGTACTTGTTAGATCAGGAAGAAAAATATACATATTGAAATAATTTTCTCCTGATCTGACATGCACAAACATTATCCATGCACCCAAACACACACACTCAAATACACTGGCCTACCATAGACACTGCCTCCCCCAATGGTCAGACCCTGAAACCTGAGGACTTCCCCCTCAGGTCATGTTTTATGTGATCTAACAAACCATGGGAGATAATCATTGCAATAAATGCATCCTGCAGGAGAAGGTAAGGTGGCATATGTAAGTATCAGATATTTGTCACTATCATCCTCAGCTGGCTGGGTAACCAGGAGCATGTGGCAACCCAGGGCACCTCTAGCCAGACACTGATGCTCTTCTCCCTGCAGAATATTATCCCATCCTGGGGACACGCCTCCTATAAATCAATACAGGTATTCAGAGAGTAATTAGTCAGAGTAACAGAATCTGAGTGTCCTCCTTTATAAACACTAGCTAATTAATTTTCACAGTGTCTCTAAGGAGTCAAGAAAATACAATGACCATTATCTAAAATATATGACGAGAACATTACTATTATTAAACACAGACCTTGAAAAAGAATGGCAAGAGCCCCCCCAAGGAAATATACATCAACAATTGACTGCCTCTACACTTTAAATATTTTTTAACAAAACTCAGAGATGAACATTTATTTTACCAGTGCCAAAACTAACCTTAACCTCTCTAAAAATTTTTACACTCTGTTAAAATACATTAATTTTCTTTGCAGTCCTGAGCAACTACCTGATTTCACCATTCTGCCTGAGTACTTCTTCTGGAAGGGGACTAGTAGGATACTGGAACAGCGCTTGGAAGATTTCAGAAGCCTGTTGTGGTGTTCATGAGGCTTCCTCTATGCTATGTACAAGCCACATAAAACAGAGCATCAGTACCTCTGCGGCAAGGCTTGGCATATCTCTGTATACTGAATCAACATAATTATTTAGAATCCATCTCTCTGCATGTAATTTTTTTATCCTGCTATTGTGTTGCAAAGAATGAAAACCATGAGGAGCTGATCATCCATGCACCCTCCCCTGGGTTTTTTTTTGAAGTTAAAAAATTCCTGGTTGTGACAGAGGCAGTTTCAAAACTGGAAGCTGTCAGGCTCAGAAAAAACACAGTCAGAAGCAAAGGTGGCTGTTCAAATGCAACTCTGAAGTCTCCACTCGAGACAGTCAGCTGCAACACACCACTCACCACTAAAATATAAAAGATTTTAGCATGTGGCTTCCCAGGGGAACCTTTTGCCATAAGAAATTAGTGTGGACAAAACTTCAGGAAAAGTCTTAAAATACCTGAGCACGTCTGTATGGATAACATAACTTATTTTTTACATAACATAACATAACTTATTATTTACAGTCAATGGTGTCATTGACTGTAAATAATCAAGTTAAAGGATGGACTTGGGAAGGGGAGAAGTTTAAATGCTCCACTGCCTCTGAGGCAAGGTCTTGTGCATCTGTTTTTTAAGGAGGTAGCTCAATACAGAAGGTTGAACTGCTGAACCATACTTTCCTAAGCCTTAGAAGAGCCAGGAAAAGAAGTAAATTACATCCTGTAAAAAGTGAGTTTTATCATGGGGAGAAGTCTAAGAGGAAATGATTGTTCAAAACATACAACTAAATAAAATTTTAAAATAAATAAATAAGTAGAAACAGAGTTCTCACACAGGCAACTGCAAAAGCTCCTCCACAGCCAATCTTCTCCAACCATTCACTGATAATTACTGAGCAGAGGACTAACTCTTTATCAAAACAAATTTGTTCTTCATTAAGAAATGCACCTGAATAGAATAATTGGCAAGATGTATGTTTGGAATTACAATGAAAATCTCACAAGGCAACTCCTCTGGGGCAAACAAACTGGATTTTTCATTATTAAAAATACTAACTGTAAGTGTATAAATGTCAACCATCTCAGTACATTCTGCCTTATCAAGAGGCAGGTACACAAACAGCATGCTCTTTGCAAGACAAGTTTCTGTGCAGCCATGAAACACAAACGGTTACTATGCAATCTCCCAGGGAAATCAAATTAATATAATAAAAATAGTTTCACATGCGCATGATACAGCATACAGATGCTGCTTATACAACACTGAGAGCCGTTACAGTATAACTCATCCATGATCATAATCGCTTCTTTCTTAAGTCCTGGAATCCCAAACAGAAGTGCACATGTAACTGCACGCCTGCTTTTGCATATACAACTGCTGTCGCTGCAAGCATAAATTAAGTATGTATATTGCTACATAAAAACCTGCTCAGTTACAGATGTGAATTTTTTCTCAAACTCCTTCCAGCTTCTCCTGGGCTGGACTTCTGGCTCAGTGCTAACAGAGCTCCCTTTTACGCTCTCTAGTTTTTTACTGCATTCCCAGCATGTAAGAAGAAGGAAACGCCTATTCTTAACTGCAAGCAACTGTACAGAATTGCAAAGGTGAAGGGCAAAACCAGGCAGAACCTTATAATGTTTTTTACACTGACATCCTGATTCAGCCCAACTTTTGTGCTCAAAACTTCAGCTTAGATATCTCTAAACTCAGCAGGAACCACAGCAAAGTGCACTGGAAGCAGGGCACTGACACTCATGGGGTAGGGATTGCTATTTGGTGAAGAAGGGGTTCGGAACCCTGCAAGGAGAATCAGGAGCACCTGCAGGCAGCAGAGCACAGCCTGGCCTCCACTCTCAAAGAGATTAGTGAGAGGCTTTACCCTGCTCATCCCTGCTGGACACTGGGAGTGGGGCTGCAGATGAGTCTGCAAGCTACCATGCAAACCCAGAGAGCTCCAGTTTCAGCTCTAATGTGCGGTGTCTGGGCAGCCTCCAAGGAGTGAAATGGAGCAATCTTTGGAGATAAAGGGGCTGGTAAAGAGGAAAACAAACCTGACCTTGAGAACCCCATTAATGGGAGAAACATTCTCCCATGGTAAACTGACAAAACCTTCTGCCCTGATTTTAAGGCTGAAAGGGACTTGCAGAGAAGTGGTACCTACCTCATCTCTTCAAGTGTTCAAGGCAAGGCTGGACGGGGCTTTGAGCAGCCTGGTCTAGTGGAAATTATGTCTGTTCATGGCAGGGGTTTGGAACAAAAGATTTGTAAAGTCTCTTCAAAACCAAACCATTCCATGAATCTTCTGGTTTCTTGGCTCCTCCTGGTCCTAGCAAGAGATAAGAACTATGCCTACAGCATGGAGCTGGACTGATGGCCAGCACATGCACATACACACACACACACAACTGCAGCAAAATACCTTCAGCATAAAAAGAAAAAGAAGACTAGAATCAATCCCTTTATCCTTGACATGGTGTAAAAGAGGTGCATAATACTGCACACTTAATTGCACTTTTAAAAATCACCTACTGGATGGGCTGTCTAAAAAGGGAGAACAAAGCAATCCATGCCTTTTAAGTAATGGAATGCTGAGGAATGGCGTTAAACAAAATTTGCTGATACATTCTTGCCAAAACTGCAATAATGATAAATCCACTATAAAGAACAAAACGTCTGTTTGCAGGGGAGAAACGAAGGGATCTGTGCTCCAAATTCCATTGGAAGCTTTTGAAATCCCACCCTTAAATAGCACAGTCCGGTGCCAAACTTCACAAATCTGCTAGTAAGTACTTGCAAAATTACTCGAGAATCAAACCAGTAACAAGTTTTGCTACCCATGGGTGTTGATTGTAACCACATTCAATAAATATAGGAAAAATAAGAATAACAAAGATTACATTAATGTTTGGTTACTATTTTCTTAACACACTTCCTTAATCAGTATTGCAGGAACATAAAGACCTCCAAACTTTCTAAGGCTCATTTTCAGGAGGCTTCTGCAAAGCCAGAATGTTCTTCCAGCATTCACCAGGACTGAAATTCTATAGAAGCAGGTTCTCCTGAGGATGTTTTCTTAACAACTGTTTCAGTAAATGGACTTGTGAGTCCCTGGTTTTCTTCATGGATTTGCCCAAATAAGCTTTAACAAAGAGCAGCTTTTTTCGCTTCCCACTTCTATTTGCGTGCAGAATATGAATACTTTTCTACCTTAAAGGACTTGATTTTCTAAATCACTTTGAAATCCTCAAAAGCTGCTATAAAACCAGTTATCTTGGCTGAGATCAGGACAGGAAAAAGGGCACAGAAGGATCCCCACTGGGTGAGTTTGATAGGACCATGTGTGTGACCTCTGCAATGCTGCACAGGATTTAGTGTATCAGGACAGCACTCTCACAGAAGTCAGAGTGGCTGCCTGTCTGTAGCAGTAAATTGTTTGCATTTGATTGTGTTAAAGTAACAATAGAAAGTGGAAAATAATTAATTGCAGCAAATCAATCAGATTAAAAATAATTTCCAACAACAAAAGTAATATTTAAACAACTGGGGAATAACAGAAACCCACTTTGTAGCTTAACCGTATCAGTTCCATCTGTTATTTTAAGGGGTGAAGCCTGAACTGAGAAATCTGTGTCACACAGAGGCCGGCAGGTTTGTGAACTCTATCGGGAGCTGCTTAACAGTTGGTCTTAATCGTTTTCCAAGGCACAAAGCCGAGATCAAGATGAATCTGTTTCCCACATTGTTTCCTCCCAACAGGGTTGGATTTCAGATTTGCCTGGATTAGAGTAAAGCCACCGGAATTCCCCACCTGGACACTAAGGTTGGAGGCCTTGATTTCAAAGACAAGTGGTATGCAGTAATTCCAACCTGGCCCCACGGGACCACAACTTTTCATTTCTAATCAGTGAATTGTCTCTGTGCAAAACATTTCTTTAAGAGGAGAAGTGGGGGGGAGATTTTATTACATCTTCCCCTTTACTTTATAATTTTCTTTCAAAGCCAACATAGTTTTAGCCTAAATACTAATGAATTAAAAGTAGTATCATTAGTTCACCTTTTCCAGAGAAATTAATAACAGGGCTGAGATTTTTAAATCCCATACTGTTCTCCTGCCTCACCCTGAATTTGCTCATGTGTTACTTTTTCACATAATCGGCTTGGGCTCAGTGGCTGTGCCAAGCTGTGATTTAGTCTCACAGCATGCTGTAACAGCAGTGACCAGGACCTGAACCATCTGCACCTTTATCCTACAAGTGCATTTACCCAAAGGAACAGCCCTACTTCAGCTCAAGAGCTGGAGAGGAAGAAGGTCAAAGCTTCTCAAAAGCCTTCTAGGCTAACGGGAAGAATGGGACCCCTTCTCTTGCAAAGTGAAAAATATTGTGGCATGGTTAACTCTCTGCATAGTGCCTCTTTGTGCTCCTCCCCTTGATATAATGGGTCCAGGCTGAACCAGCCACCCCACATCCAATCTGCAAACAACTGTGGATGTCTTCAGCTCCCTTGCAGTAGGATGGGCCTTGGTACCTTTCCTGCATACCCTGTTCCACCCCCTGAAGTCCTGAGCACAGACAGATGCTTTGGCCAAAAAAAACCCAAAAAACAAAAAACAAAAACCCTGCAAAAAAAAAAAAAAAAAAAAGAAAAGCAAAAAGCTGCACCACCAGAAGGCTGCTTCTGCCACCACACACACACAGACCCATCAAGACACCTTGATATGAGTATGTGAGTATGTCCCACTGGTCTGGAAAAGTCCAAGTGTTTGTCTTGGCAAACCCCAGCTCATCTCAATGTTTTATCCATTGAGCTCCAGCTTCCATTAGCTCCCCAAGAAGGTTTACCCTGACAAATATTCCCCAGTTTCAGTCAATGAGTAAAAGCCATTTTAATAGACTTTAGAGGAAGAGCTTTGATTTTTACCCCTACAAAGACCTACTTCTGCAAGAGAACCAGAAACAAAGGAAACAACAGCATTTGCATCACCCATGTGGATGGGTGGAATTTTCAAACATTACTGACTTGAATCTGGAGGATGGAGATGGTTAGACCAAACATCTCAGATGAGCCAGGATAAAATCTTTTAATTTTCTTCTGCCGAAGGCCAGGTGTCTCTGGCTCTCTGACGGGCAGAGGCAGCAGGGCTTGGGATGGCTGATGGAGTCACCACTTCCACAGATGCTCTGCTTTGCTTTGAATCAAGTTATCTGTTATCAATCCACTCCTGGGACTCGACAATTTACAACAGGCATTTAAGCCATCACCCAGTTCCATTTGCCTTAACCATCACTCAAGTGCCGCACTTGAGAATGCTGATGACAGACAAGCCATGGTCCACTCATCAGCTGCCCCAAGCCACCCTAACCACAGCTTTCATTTTTCCTTAGCCATTGTGAAGTACAGAGAGAGCAAAAGTGTAAAAATGTGGACAATTCCCACACACCTTCTCTCTATTTGCGATATTTCAATGCAAGGTTGTGGTTTTGCAGGTCAAGAAACAATTCCTGAAGTTACTGTGAGAAAGCATCCATTTCCCTCCTTTGGCTATAATATAGCAGTCCTGTTTCATTCCCATGGTGGCAATGAGACTTTAAACAACATGCAGGACTGGATATTGTTACATACCAGAGGAATACTGAAATTTGGACAAAATCTCACATTCACATGGAAAAGAAGAACCACATCTCTAGACTTAGAACAATAACTGGAAACAAAAGCCACCGACCGCTCGTTCAAACAAGTCTGGTGTTTGCCACATTAGACTCAATCTTGTGTGCCACACAACAGAACAACAAACCAAAGTGCTAAATATATGATCAAAAAATTTTAAAAATCTTTACAGCCTCTTCATCATGATGTCAGAAGGTTTTGTCAGAACACATTTTTATCTGATAGCATGTGTTTTCAATACAGACATATTTGGGCCTGCATGTCACTATTTTAGTGCTAACATTTACAAGCTTATTTGCTGAAGGCAATTTTTGAAGACATTTTGTCAGTGGCCAAGTCCATCTCCCATTGAAGTTAAGTGGAAGACTCCCACTGACCTCAATAGGAAACAGCTCAGACAGTCAGGGCAGGATTCAGAGCTGTTATAACTCACTGAAACGCCACAAGTTGAGAGCAGATCTCTGAGAGCAAAATGGGTAAACCCAGGAGGAAAATGCCACCAAGAGAAATAACAGGAGAATATCCACTAATAAATACATTAGAACACGGCACCATGGAATTTCATCCCTGGCTGTGCCCGTGTAACAGATTTGCAGTCCATGTCCCAGCTCACTGCTGGCTGCTGCCAACGGGATCCTTTGTGGGGCTGTGCACTCCTCCTTGTGCTCACTGAACCTGACTGGGGGAGAAAAACTAAACAAAAAAAACTGCACAAGGTAGGATGCTTTCAGCAGTTCAGAGTAATCTTGCTGAAATAACAAGATCAATTCAGACTCCTGAAGTCAGGCATAGACAAAAGCACTAAAAGAATCCCACATTTACTGTCTTCTTCCAGATAATTATTTTCCTCTAGTTCATCATAACTAGGAAAATTTTGTTTAATAGCTTGTAATATTGCTATCATGACTGTAACTGTACTTCCTTCATTTGAGTGGAGAAAGAGCTTGAAAAAATTCCTTGCAGACAGCTTTTTTTCCCCTCTTTTTCTTGTTATAAAGTCTACACTTGCTGCAAGGGCACAAGGGATGGAAAAAGTATTTAATTAGTATTTCCAGAAATATCCTCGCCTAACCCATAATGAGGTCATGCCAGATCATAATCCTCCTCAAATACAAGAGACAAAGTGATTTCTTTTTCATACAGCATCCTTTTTTGGGTGCAGCATCGACAGCTTTTCTGTGGTTTCAAAGGAAAAATAAAATTGAGTCAGTCTGAGTGGGGGAAGTCCAGAAACATCTAATACATCTTCCTGTGAGATAAATTCAGCAGTGAAGACATGGGTGGGATCTAATACAACCAGGATACATTCTTTTAAAGAAAACAGAAGGAAAAATCCCAGACCAAACCACAGCTCCAATCGCCATGTGCCCAACCGAACTCCTTTGAACTGTCGGCTCAAATAATATTTCTCTTAAATCGGGGAGGGGTGTGTTTGGGCTACCTGTGTCTATTTGCTATTCCTCTCACTTGCCAGAACCAAACCTGAGTCTTGGGTGGACTCCTGGAAACATGGAGCATGGTGCACACCGCAGGGCTGGTGGCCCAGGGAGGGGCTACACTGGCACTGCTGCTGCCAGGGCTTGGCTTGCACCAAAGAGGGGCTGGCAGCCGGTGCAAGGACCAGCTGAGACCAACCTTCTCACTGGAGGTCATTCCTCCTCCTTCAGTGTTTCCAGTGACCAGAGCACTACTGTGTTTGCAACACTCCAAAAGAAAAACCCATCCCTCAAGGGGCCCTTCCTGTACAGGGAAGCTCACGATACTCCGATGTTGCACAGCCCACTCTCCTTCCGAGAGATGAGTCAATGAGCCAAACAGCTCATGGCAAAAATACTAACATGGAGGAAAGCTTCCAATCTTATCTTGATGAAGACATCAAGAGCTTGAAACCCCAGCAGCTCCCTTAGTGGCTCATCCCAGTAATTATTCAAATCCACTGTCACACTGAGGCAGGGAGCAGAGCTCAGGTAGATGCCCAGGTTTAGCTTCCAGCTGGTGGTGGCTCATCGGCTTTTCCCCACTGGAATAAGGGGCCAGAAAGTACAAAGCATTTTCCCTCCTTCAATATTCCATAATTAAAATAAATCAGAAAAAGGACATTATCTGCTGTATTTGTCCTCTTCTGCAAACACACCATGTGTCATTTCACTGTAGAAATCACCGGACAAAGCTGATTTACTGGCCAGCCTCAGGAAGCCAGTGATTCTCCAACCCTCTCTCCCATCCCCCAAAGTTTATTGTTGAGTTCTTGGATCATCAAGTACAGAGAGTGTAAAATAATTTAATGGTGGGGGGGATTTTCATCCTCCTTCTCTATCCCAATATGACTAAATTTATTGATTTTGGATTGCTGTAAATTATAATGTAATTATACTGCTGCACAAGCAGCTTCCCATTCCAGAAATTAAAAAGCAATTCAGGTAAATGATCTTTAGTTATCATGGTGCATCCCTGCAGAACTCATTAGGTTGGGGGATTAGATGGCACACCAAAACTCTTACAGGGAGGGTGACATTGAAAACTATCATGCCTGACAATACAGAACTTCCTTGGGAAGGTAATGGTGTGGCACTTTTTTTTCCCTTTCCTGAAAAATTTGAGATGCTAGTAACTTGTACTTCTCCCTGGATCTCTAACGCTCACTTACTGACCCTTCTAAAAAATAAACACCCTTCCTTTGAGATGAGAATGCCATTAAGTGGAATTCAAGAAATGGACAACATCACAAGGCCATCTGTAGAACACTGTCATCTGATCCCACTGGATCTCAGGTGGAAAAGCAGCTCATGTGAGTCAGAGTCAGCAACTACTTTTTGAGGTGGGAGACTGCCAACTGGCACAAAAGAGAGCTCACACCAGATTTCCAGACAGCTAAGGTGAATTTTCCAGCTTTCCCGAAAGAAAGCTCTATCTGATGGGATTGCTAAAAGATCTGATCGACTGTAGTCACAGAAGATATGTGCACTTTGCCAGCACAAGTGTTCTCAATCCCTTTGTCTTGCCCAAAGGTTATGTTTTGCCTCCCTAATCTTCCTGCACTTCAGGCATTTTCCACTTGCTGTTCTACACTGTTGTGATGGCTAAGCAGCCATCACCAGGCTTCACACTGAAGGCGGCTACAGTCGTTGGCAGATGAAAGGATACGTGCGCACAGTTTGCACATCATTAAGTTCGCAAAACGCTTTGAGGATGAAATGTGCTACATAAATATAACAGGTTATTAAATTTGTTGGTGCCTGCAGTGGTCTTCTATGGATTGTGCCTAAATCTGCTACTGCTTTTAGCTTCTTGGCTTTTTTTTTTTTTACACCCATGCCCCAGAAAATTTTAAGTTTCTCCCTCCAGCCAAGGAGTCTTTCACACCTTCTGCTGGCCCCATGGAGCTGCTGTGCAGACATGGGGAGTCACACTGGCTTTTGGCTGCATGTGTGCAGTCTGCCCATTTCCTCTGAAAGTGGGGGCTGCCAGACTTGAAAGACCCCTCTTGCTCCCCCTGCTCTTCTCTAATACTGCCCTTAATTAATACTGACGGCTGCTACCACTTTTGAGTAGGACAGTGCAGATCCTTGGTATATTAGTCAAACACCACAGAGTTTTATGAACTCATCAGTGTGACCAGGGTACTCAGAAAAGAAGCAAAACCCTTCAATTTAAAATTCTCCTACACCATCAGAAATTTCAACTTCATCCACAAGTTCTTTGTACTGTGAAAGTTCACTAGTTCTGTTATTTCATTTCTAGTAAAGAACATGTCCTAATATGGACATTTTTGCAGCATTCAGCTAAATTCTGAAGATATACGAGGTATCCTGGTAGCTCTTTCTCCCATTAAAAACAACCTATTAACTCAGTCTCATGAAAGCCCAAGTCATATCTGGTCTCTTTCTAGCAGAGGTAGCTCAGCAACCTCTCTCTCTCCATCTCAACAGCACACAGTGCCACAATTACACAAGGCGTTGTGGCTCGAGCATGGGACATCAGTGAAAAATCTCTGTTCTTTTTTGGGATGCATGCATACTTTTCAAATTTCCTAAAAGGAGAGATTATTTGGTTTTGGCCCGGCATCTGAAACCACTCACAGGCCACACACAAGTTACCGAGTAAGCAGACGACATCCTTTTCTTAAACCCTTATGGACACAAACAGATTTCGAAAACATGTAGTTCAACCACCTCACCAAATTGTTTCCCCGGCGTGTTGGTGTTGGGAGCCCAGTGCCTGCCGTTCCTCCTTCTCCTCACCCCCCATTCACTGTTTACAGCACGAAGGACATTTGTGCTGCACTGAACCTGCCCCAGTTCTCTTATATAGATTTGGACCACATAATTTGATCATGACCACCGGCAGTTTTATTGCCCTGATTTATAAGTAGCCTTGCAGGGGTTTGGGGCTTTTTTCCCTTTATTTGGTAAGAAAGTGAAACTCATACCAGTTCCTTCCCTGCTGCAGCCTGAGGACAAGCTGCGGGATCTCCACAGTGCTGCCACCCTCCCTCTGCCCTTGCTGTGGTCTCAGAGGAGAATACACACACTGCAGGAGCTGGCTGAAGCTTCTCCTCGAGCACAAATCCTCCCTGTGGCCCTCACTGCCTCACAGCACTTGGCGTGTCCTGCCCAAGAGAATAGTCCAAGTGACATCCAGGGGAATTGATGGTGCCACTCCCCCAGTCCACGAGCGAGACACCCCGACAGAAACCCCAGTGTCATTCCCTCTCTTGCCTGCTAACCCTCCTCCCAGGGAAGTCAGAAAAGGCTTCTTTGGCCAAGTCATCACTTTTACAATCCAAATAGCAGGGGATAAAAACCCAGGCAGCTCTGCCACGGAGCTAAGGGAGATGTGGCTGTTGGGCCAGGCACGTTGCTACCAACCATCTGCATTCCCAGGGCACACTAAATCTGGGATCTGTATTAGTATTCTCCAGCAGGCTTCTGGCAGATATTAAATACCAGCCTCCCTGGAGAACTTGTTACCTCCTCATGCTTGACTGGGTGAATATAAGTGAGCGCCGTGCTTGTATCTGCTACCTGAAGAGGCCAGATGAAGCCTATCTGAAACATGCCAAGACTCCATATCTGTCATTACCATACCAATTTCCTGAATGAAAATCCTGCCTGTCTTTCATTTAATCTGTCTTCTCTCTCATTACGTGACCAGAACACGCTGTATTAATTACAAAGACAGGTCAGTATGTGACTTAAAACCTAATTTCTGTTACTCACCTAAAATGATTACTGCCTGGATGAGCATGATGTTCTGGAACAAGAATAACAAAGCCCACCAATCGTTCTGCCCTGTCACTAGCATGTGAAGAACTAATTTTGCACTGGTCCAAGGGCTTAGGGAAAAGGTTCATCAGAAATCCAGTCATCTCACCTCATCTTTACAACATGTTCTTTTTTCCAGATTATCTACCTTTTGTCTTTTTCTGCACCCAGCCAATTTCTTCTTACACTTCTGAGTGTCTAGTATTTCCTAACTTTTCCCTTTGCTACCAAGTTCTCCTCTTGAGAATCCCACAAAATGGTGTCTGTTGGCGCAAACACTGCTGTTAGATTCTTGTTTCTCACATCTCTGTATAGCACCCGGTCAAGGGCCTTCAGATCCCTCTGCACAGCTCAGTCCTCCTCCCACACAACTTGTCCAGGCTAATTCTGCTGCTCTGTGTATTATGGTATCTGAGTAAAACCTTTTTACTTTAGTCCACCATGATTTCCATAAAGGACTCTCAGCTTCTCTCTACTACTCTGAGGTTACTGGCACTCTGTGTCCTACCCCATCAAGTAATAACTTTGCAAAACTTTGAAGCAGAAATTACATCCTCCCTAGTTATGGGGTTCACACTGATCAATATTCCTGGCATTTTCTTTTGCCTCGCTGAACATAATAATTGCCGGGAAAAATAATTTCAAAACTACCTGCGGAACTGGTACCAGAAAATTCATAGGTGACATGAACCACCATCCAATTATGCACAGACTGGGAATGCTGGGCACAGCTGCACCCTTTGCAAGTGTCTAGAGAGACAACAACCTTTCTTTTTGGCATCCATAACCATGGCTTTCAAGGGTCCATTCCTTCTTCTCTTCTCGTGCCTTATTCAGCTGACACTGCCTTCAAATCCCCACTGGTTTGGGCCATCAGCTCTGTGTCTCACAAAACACAAGGTTAAGTGAAGCAAATTCAGGCAGACATTTCTATTCTGCCCTCAGGACTTAACTATGGGAAGGATTTGAGGCTGGAAAAGAATAGTTTTTCATTATGGTCACAGAAAGGAAGAATAAACTAAAACCACTGCAGATACAGGCACTGAGGAAAGGCCCTGTGGGCTGATACTTGGAGAAGCTCATTTCTATCCTCACTCAAGTGCTACAGAGGTTAAAGACCTGCTACAACCTGCCATAAAAGGCAAACCCCACATTAATAGGAAATGTGTTCCCCTCCCCCATTCCAAATGTATTTTTTATGAGTAAACATTTCTGTATTAAGACTTACTGTCTTCAAAGATCCCTTTTATGTCCCAAAGGTAACCATTTAAGTGTTCTTATAACAGCCGTTACTTATCTTTACAATGGGCAATGCATGTGAACTCAGTGTCTGAAACTTTAATTTTGCTATATATTTTTTAGTAACTACATATAAATCCAGCCTGCTTCAAGTGTCAGTGACTCTGTGTGACCAAAAGATAGCCTTGGATCTTATTTCACCTGCAAAGATATTGTTCTGAGCGGAATTAAAAGCAGTAAAAGAATTTGCAAAACTCTCAACCCTTTTAATGTGCTTGCATAAGTGATGCAGAATGCATAGAGCTCAGAATATGAGATGCAAATGTTTTTCACACATTCAGTCATCTCATATCTATTTTAAGACTCACTGCTCCAGCAGTTGAAACACAGGACCCTGCAATAAAGATGTTTTAAGGATGCCTTTTTAACAGCACAGGAAAGTTCCTCTGGAGTTTTCAAAGGGAAAAAAAATCACACCAAACAAGAGCACTGCCAGCTCCTCTGCAGCTGATTACAGTATTAGAGCTTGCATGTGCACAGCAGACTAATGGGAAGGTAAGCTGAAACTAAGTTTCTCTCTGAAGCTGTTATCCCATGACAATGATTTTATCCTTCATCGCCTAACAACCAAGAGTCTTTACAAAGGACTTTGCTAAGACCACTGTCTATTGCTAGGCTGGGTGAATATACATGTCTACTGGGTGTCTATTGCTTGGGTCAGGGTAAACCACGAAGCTCTCTGTGGTCTATGTAAATTCATCCAGATGTGTCCAAAATCCCAGTGAGGTATTTGGAGCTCACCCACAGACTACTTACATAAGAAACTGTTTTGAACTAAGAAAAATAATTTTCTCTTGTTTTGATACAGAATATTTACATTTACAAGTTGTTATTACCAACTTGATGCTCTCCAGCTGAGTTCCAGGTAAGATCACCTGACTTCAGAGCAAGCATGGCCCTTTGGAATACACTCAATCTCTATGAAAACCCCCAAATGGTCTCTCCACTGCAGATATTGAAAACACCTTTACTGCAAGAACTAAAACTTATCTTCCCCAACCCTAAAAAACTGTTTTACTATCGCCTTTGGACAATACATGTGACACCTAAGACATATGAACAAGGTCACCCTTGTAAGGCAGCACCCAGGGGCAGCAGCACCCTCTTGCACCTGGTGGGGAGTGGGAAATGGTAACCTCCCCACAGTCTGACCCATTAAGTGTTTCCTTGTGACAAATGCCATAAACATGCTAACCAGATGCTGATGGATGGGCCTGGAGGCCCAAAGAACAACCCGAGTTCATTATATAAATGAGGGAGCAAAGGGAAGTCAAGCAGCTTTCCCAAAATCATGAAGGAAGTTGGGGACTTCATCAGGAACTGAAACTAATTTTCTCCAGGCTCAGTTCTGTGCCCTCACTGTAGGGAGCCACCAAAAAATTGGGTATCTTCACACAAGCAGCCTCTGGGAGTCGGATCAGCTTCCCACAACACATAATAATTCCTCTCGTTAAAACAGGACGTGCAAACCAATGCCTAAAGTCCTCACCTTTGTGTTTCTCTGGTTTTACTTTATAGTGCGGCTGTAAATGCCTCTGAAAGAACATCATCAGCTGTACCTGCAAACCGGCACAAACAGATTTGGCTTAACCTCAAGCCTCACTTGCAAGAAGGCACTTGCACACATTAACACAGGACAGGGACATTCACTCCAGCCAGGATGTAGGAAATTCCCCCCATCACTGCTGGTCCATCCCTCAAAGAGTAGCCATAAACCAGGGTGAGTCTCAGGTAGAAAAACTGAGTGAGAAAGGTAATTTCATCACCTCACAAAAACAAAAATTTCATTTCAGAAAAATCTAAATATTACCCAACATTTTGGCTCCAGGGTCAGCGGTGCTGACCCCCTATCACTCTCTCTTGGCTCAGAGCATCCCCACAGGTGCATAAAACCTCTGTTTTCTTTAAAAGATTAAACTATTGTTGAAGCAGCACACGCGGGGCCAGGGGCTTAGAAAAAGATACCTCCTCTATTGGATAGTTTTCAGGAATGTCAGACACTGATCTCTTGTATCAATACAACTGAAGCCATCAAAACATCTACTTTAACTGTTTATTTAAGGATGCATCTGTTGCCAGCTGTGATTTTTTCTGAAAATCTGTCAGTCAAGAACCAATCACTGTAAGAAGAGAGAACAGAATAGAACAGCACCATTCAATCCCTGAAAATGTCACTGTATTTTAGAAATCAGATACTGGTGGCAGTAAATATAAATATTTTGCTTATAATCCTCCTGTTCTTATTTATGATTTACTTACAATTGAAAGCATTTTCAATGGGATGATCTTAAAAAGATCTGGGATTCCACGATGAGGAAAGAGGTATAAAAAAAAAGAGGAGAGAAACCCCCACTGCGCTCCCCAACAAGCTACAGAGAAGGCAGAATTGATTTCTGTCAAGTTTTTGATCATGTGGGATCACATTCAACTTTTTAAATTTTCATTTTGGACTCAGCCTATGTGCCCAAAGTTTTGCTCAGTTCTTTCCAGCAAGGTATGCCTGATTTCAACCCAACACGACTATGGGAGTCACAGAACACCCAGCATAGGTCATTTTCCAGCACATGTAAAGTCACGAGTTTAACATAATTCTGAAGAAGTTTGTATGAAAATACTATATCCCCTTCATTCCTCCAAGAGCTAAATTTACAATCTTGGCTGAGGTTTTATTCTCTGTCATTACCATTATGATCAGAGAACTCATCCTGTCAAGCACAGTCCCCACACAGAATTCACGGGATATCAATTTATTTCAGAATTTAAGGTTTCTGCAATTTTTGTCTCACTTGGTTCTGGAAAAATCTGTAGTCTCTAATTATGAGCCCACTGTGCTAGGTACTGAACAAAGGCACTGCTGAGTTAGTTTAAATTCAGTGATAACTTATTTGTGCTACTGAGCATTTTCATGCCCTTATGCAACCAAGAGGAATGGAACTGACTGCTGCATCGTGATGTTCTCAGAGGCTCTGGATGATGCATACACAACTTGTGCTCATCTCTCCTGAAGGGAAAGAAACAACGCCTCCGTTTGGCAGATGGGCATGGGGATTTGAGTCATCTGACCATGATTACATGGCATATCATTGAGAGAGGAAGGGCTTGCTAGTGGATATGGTGAATCAAGGAACCTGGGCTAAGACCTCTGTACTATTATCCATGTCCCATGTACACCACACACGAACTTCTCAAGTTCCAGAGAGAATCACTTCTTGACATCCCTCTGAAACAGCTCAACCCATTGCAGCCACTTTGACCCTGGAAAAAAATCCCCTGTGCTCCCTGTCTGCAGAATGGGAGCAATGACATCTCCCTGTTCTTGCCAGGATGTTCATATGCAGACAGATGCTGAGGTGTTGAGGCTGTGTGGGGGCTGCACAAAGCAGGAAATCCCCCCACAAGCCCTGGGCTTCCCAGAAGCCACCATACAGCATAATTAATCTTCTCTAATTATAAAGTTCCAGTGAAACTGGCTGTATCCTCTCAGGCCTCTGCACCTCACTCATAACCACACAAAATCATGAAAACAGACAACCTGATTTCGTGGGGGGCAGTTTAACAAGATTAGGAACGATGCCAAGTCCTCTTTTCATTGCAAGGTCTATGGATGCCTTCTCAAGGCCATTTCTTTAGGGGGTGCTGGGAATACAAGCCCTGTTTCTTGGTGCTGGTATTGGATGCACAGCATTTCTAGGAACATTTTTCTTTGCCATTCGTCTGACCTCAGGAGCAGTCCCACTGCTCTGTGCAGGCAGCCATGGAACACTCTGCCAAACCCTATCAATTATTTAGCATCCAAAGGTAGACCTAATCTGTGTGATAAAAGGATGGATTTTATCTAAGGCTTGTTCCCCTTAAAGTGATTTACACAACTGGCCTCTCTACTGGCTTCCCTTAACATAATTATTTACTTTTGCATTAATAGCTTTCCTCCATTTGGGTTATTTTTGGGAGCTTTTTGTAGCCTTGAGAATTTACTATGGTTTTTCCCCTTGTATTTTTAGTGGGGATTTTAAATTTCCCATCTCTCTGAGTGGGCTGTTAAAACACTAGTTTTGCCAACCCTGGTGTAAAGCAGGAGCAGCTCTGGGAAGCAGCCCCCCTGGCTGTGTTGACATCTGGGTGTTGAGTTTGCCTCTAACTTGAGAGGCCAAGGGTGAGATTTCAGTTCAGAGCTGGCAGTCAGGGCTCCCAGACTGCTCATCAGGCTATGGACTGATGAACATGAATGAAAGGCTTTAAATATTAATCTAGTCCCACCTGGGTTTCTCACTTTAACCCCACTCCACAATTTTGGCAAAGTTGGGAAGACTGGGATTTTTCCACCTAACATTAAATCAGGCATGAAGCCCTCAAAGGAACAAAGCAGGCACAATGTGATTCACTCCACCCTAATGCAAAAGCATCCCAAACTAGACACTTAATACTTAGGCAGCAAACTTAGACAAAATAACTCCCATGATTATGGCAGGCTCAAATGCCTTGGCTAATGGGTGCTGTTGGGAGAATTGATTTATAAAACCTGCACAAATTCACAGATATTCAAGCAAAAAGCTGTCAGAGATACTAAAAATTCAAGCTATGGGGACTTGCTGGCAGAAGAGACAATCCATGAGATAATCCATTATCACCACTAGATTTTCTTGACTACAATTGACCAACCCACAATAGGTAAGTTTAGCACCAGCTAAAAAGGTGATATTTAGGTACCCTCTGAGGGCACTTAAATGAAGTCTAAGCTGGGTCCCCAGAGAAGAAGACTTCCCAGTATTTGCCAGAATAAACTTATGGAGCTTACAGAGTAATAGAAATGCAGAAGTGATTATTATTACAATTATTATTAATGCTAAGATAATACACTCACAAAATATAAAGGTCTGCCAGGTGGTGTTTAATGGTTGGGATCACCAATGCCAGAACCAGCCTGTGAAGAATTACTTTTTCTATTTTAAAGTCATAAAAGCTTTTCAACTTGGTGTGCAAACCTGCAGTATGGTTAGGGATGAAATAAAATTACTCTGTCTTCAAAAGTACCTTTGCATCTGTAACGAGCTGAAATTAGAGGAACTTTTGTTGTAACAGTGTGGAGGAGCTGTATACAATTAGAGAATGCTAGCTGATGCCATGAATTATAGAATTGTTTAGGCTGGAAAAGACACTTAGGATCATCAAGTCCAACCAAAAAGCTGTTGCGTCATCTAAGGGCTACACAATTTCAATGAAAAAGTCTGTAAACATTAATGGTTATCCACTCTGAGGTCACACCTTTGCCCACAGGGTTGGCTACCACACAAAGTCAGTGGAGAGGCCTGGGCAAGGACTTTCCCCCATGAGGGAACAAAGAAAACAAACCAAGAAGCCAGACTCCAATCACACATTTAAGCAAAGCAAAGGATTACCTGGGCTGACTCTTTCGAGGAAGAAACTAGGGAGACAGCATTGCAAACTGTGGATAGAAGAAAAAGGGCAGGCAGAAGACAAGACATGCTTTTGCAGCACAGTTTATGGCAACCTTAATTATCAAAATTCTGCGACTGTAACTGAAGAACTAAACCTGCTGTTCCCAGAGTGCTCTCTGCCAGGCCCACACCCCAGATACTGCTCATGAAACATAAAAATGGTGCAGCCTGGCTTTGACTTCATCTATCTCCACACGAATCCTTCTAAACTATCCCAAAGAGCAGGTGTCAGGCGATCAGCATGAGACAAAGCTGGCAAGCTTGTCACTGTCCTTGATATCCTGTGACTGGGGAGCAGTCTCAGCACTGCACCAGTCCGAGCATCTGAGACATCCAGCTGCCCAAAGGGACATGAGTGGGTACACAAGGGACTGTAGGCAATCTCCCCACTCAGAAGGGCTACAGTAGCAAAGAAATACACCTTAGGACCCAACAGAATTGGTTTCATGAAAGGCTGACAGAAACAGTCAGAGAAGAAATACAGTTCTTGATCGCTGCTGCTCTTGTGGCAGCACTGCACTGAAGCTCTACCCAAGGTGGGGGCCACTGAAGTCTATGCAGTAGGAGAATTTCTCAGTCTGAATTACAGGGTTTTCCCATCATTCAGTTTTAACCACTTGCCCCCTCTGCCCCTGGAGCCAGTCCCAGCTTTTCTGTTGAACACATCTCTCAGTATTTTAAGATGTACACAGCAAAGCAGTGCAGGGCAGGGAAACTAAGAATGTGCTTGTACTGGTTATGTTCCTTTTCCTGGAAAATGTGAACTGAATGAAAAACATTCTTCAAGAAGATCCCTGCCCCTCCAGGGTGGACATAGGAGATGACTTCATTGGGGCTGTTCTCATTCTAATTTGTCTGAGTCTCGGGCCACACAGACTATATATTTTTTCAGAGCGCTGAGGTGTGCTGGGATGCTGGCATTTCCTCCTCCTCATTTACATGGTCTTCCCATAATCCAGCACTAAGGCAAGCTGAACTGCATAAGGACTCCCTGCCAACGCCACTTGGGGCTTGCTTATGGGAGACCTCTGGAGAGCGATGGGAGGTGCTCCCTGCCCTTCTCCTCTGCCTGTGAAAGGGCTGAGTGTGCTACTTCTGCAGAACTAAGCATTCCTGCCAGCCCATAAATCAAGTGAGCAAACTCCATCCCAATCTGATCCGCTGCAGAAAAGCCCCATACTCTGCCTTTAAAGCACACACAGGGCAAAGAGCTGTATTTCATCAACTGAAGCCTTAATATCAGAGGAGAGTCGTTACCTCCTGGAAAAAAAAAAAAGCACAGCCAGAGCCTTACTAGTTCTGCAGCTTGGCTTCCCCATGTTTACACCAAATGACTTGTTGAACTTCATTATATACAAAGTATTTCCATAGATCAGAGGCAGGGAGACCTGTGCAGCTAACATAAAATAAATTACCACCCTGTGATAAATGGTTCTATTAGCAATCCAGATTGTTAAACTCAGATACAACAGGATGAAGGGAGCACTGCCCCATTCATTCTCCCTGCGGCAGATACTGAGTTGTAAATAGGTTATTTTGTGTGTAAATAACACATTAAAACTCAGCATTAGCCGTGTCTTTTGATAGAGAGGAAATTGTTCCAAATAAATAATTTCGGACAGGAATGTAAAATAAGCCAGATTTAATAGTGCATGCCTGCTGTAGCTGTGTTAAACATGACTAAAATGATAAACCCCAGAATATACTAATAGTAAACTATGCTCTGACATCAAAGTAATGAGGCTGTATTTTTACCCAGCTTTAGAAATGCTAAAATTAGTCTTGACAGAGCCAGACATCAGAAAAATGTTTCAAACATAAACACCATCAATTTGGGAACTTGGAGTTTGTGTCATGCAGAGGGTGGGGTGGAAAGGGAAAGGTGCATTCTGGACCTTGTTAAAGTTGGGCAGTTAGCATTTAGGAGAATTTGTATTTAATTTTTATTACGAGATGAGAAACCTATCTTCCTATCTTCAACCTCTGCCGTTGAAAGAGTGGCTCATTTGAATTTCCCCTACAGTCTTGTGCCTGGGCTTCCTCATGCCTGCAGGTACAGAGGACGTGTGAGAGCCAGCCTGGAGGACACAACCCCGCCCCACTCATGGTGCTCTGCACAAACCCTCCCACCTCACACAGCAATATGGACTCTGGCATTCAACAGAAGGGGTTTCTGACTTGAATTGTTCTAAGTTGCCCTTCAGTAGTAGAGACAATAAAACCAAGAGCCTCTTCTGCAGATTTAACTTGTCTATAGTTCCTACATGCTGTCATTTTAAACACTTTCCATCTCAGTCACACATACACAGCTGCCCCTACTGCAAGTGAAAAGAGGAGCTTTGACTCCTTGGCCAACATGATTTATGGAAAAACAGAAAATTAGGAGAGACTTCCCTGATGTCATATCTGTGAGGCCAATTTCTGAACATCTGATCAATGAGTTACTATAAAAAAACTGTCTTGCATGATGTTTAAAATGGCAGCTTCAGAAGACTGGGATGCAAATTTTTAGTACAAAAGGACTCTTCTCTACTGCCAGCATCAACAGTATCGATCTCTTTTCCCACAGCCATAACTTAATTTGTTAGAGGCTGGAAACATTTGGGAAAAATACCCAAAGCAAGGGAACTAGAAATGCAGACTGAACATATTACCTTATAATAACACAGTCTAACTAATAATAGAATCAAATCATTATTCTTCAATTATTTAACTAATATTCAGTTTATTCCTTCAATTAATTAGACATAAAACCTTATGAATCTATTAATTCCTACAAGGGAAAAAGAAAACCTTGTGATTTGAGAAATATGCAAAGCGTGCTATGATGGCACTCCTTCTATGTGACTCAGTAGAATAAAGGAGAAGAAATGTGTTGCAAATTACATTTGTTTGGCTCTGGAGAGCAGCTTGGTGATTTGCAGCTCTGGCTGAGCCTCACTGCCACTTTCTCATATGCTAGTACAAAGAGTAAAACCTCTGCAATAAATGAAATCAAGCGTCTGTCTTGGATGAGAATAAAGACTTGCTCGTATGGCCCCAAAACAGGGTGGGGAGCTCAGAGGCCCCCCCTTTAAAGATGATGCCATTGTCAAGCTGAACTTCCTAATTAATCTCCAAGCCTCATCTGCTTTCTTCTGTAAAAGTATGAGCATAAATACTCATAGTTCTGGCCTGTTATGAGTAATTAGTTTAGGGCATCAAACATGTTATATTAGCATGAACACCATGTAAGTAGAGTCTCATCTCCACCCAGCCTTTTTGTCATCACCTGCTAAATCGCACCTTGCAGTTAACTCAGGTTAGAAGACAACTCTGTATCCATTTTTCTACTTCCAAGCACACGCATAAGCACGCTGCTGGCTCTCAGGAGCCTGTATTATGTCTAGCCAGAGTTCAAAGGAAGCACTTGGAGCCACAAGAGCACGTGCAACACCTGCAGTGTCCCGGGTCCAGCGCCCGGCCACACGCTGCTCCACTGCTGCCATTTTGGGTCATTTATGAGCACTTTTCTTCACAGCGTGACACAGATTTCACTCTTTACATCTCATTACACAACGCTTTTATCACAATTCCCCTGACATCTTCAAACAATCCTCAACTTACTTCTCCACTTCCTCCTACTAAAAGGTGAAATATTGAGCCCATAAATCACTTTTTTCCAAAGGTGAGAGCACACTGCTAACAGAACATATTATACTGGATGCTTAAAAACCAATTAGGTCTCCAGGGATGCCATACGGGCTGATGGACACTCCACCTCAGGGCATCCTCATTTGGATCTCTGAAAAGGTTGTGACTGCTTCCTCAGTGGAGGCACTCCCAAGGCAAGTGCCAAGTGGGGAGAAGGTGTTTATTCATAACAGCACATCTATGGAATTTTAGAACATGCTTGGACGACGTTGGGGCCAATCAACCCTTCAGGTCTGCCAGTCACTGAGATGATACCTCAAGTGGACTGCCTCAGTAGTTCCTACAGCCTTTGCTTCTTCAGGGATTTGCTGGGGGATGCCAAGCTTCTGCACAGTGCTGTCCCCCCTATTTCTGCTTCCTGGCAAGCCTTCCTTTCTGCCACTCGGTGCAGTGCTCACAAGGAAAGTGGCTCAGACCCATCCAGGACCACAAAACTGCATTTCCCTCCCAACAATTTTGTGAATTACTTTTTGGTTGCTTTTAAGAAAATGCCTATCAAACATACGAACTAATCTGATAGATTGCTAGCCACTCCTACATTATTCTGTGCATCTGAATCTTCACAGGTCAACTGGAAAAAGAAACCTGAGTAGCAAACTTTATGAAAAAGAAGAGATAAAGCAGATTTAAGCCTTTTTGGTTGGAAACTATCTTCAAAAGTCAGGCAACAAAAAACTCAAACTCTCCAGCCAATCTGGGTAAGAAAGAGAGGAGCTCACAGAAGAGTCATTCTGTCCTCCTGGGATGATGAAAAACCACCCTGCACTGAAGGAAGGGGAGGTGACAGGATCATTTTGAGGTAGACTCTGACTAGCAACAGCATGTATTTCAAAAAGGAAAAAAAAAGCTGCCTGCAAAGTTTACACAGCTGGGGTGTCTCCTGTCACATCCAAACTGGTGGAGACTAAATTTGTCTCTTATACCCCGTCCAAAGACGACAACCAGTCCCCAGCAAGGGCAGCGATGGTGGCTCCTCAGTGGGCACAGCCTGGCCCACAGCTGTGCCACCACAATGGGCCCTGGCACTACCCTGGATGTCCACCAGCTCACGTGTATCAGAGCTGGGCGTGGGTTTTGCCTGCCACAGCAAGCAGGAGGAGGCAGGACCAACATCCCGGCACACCACAGTTACATCCACCAGTAATGGCTCCACGCCTGCAGGTATCCACAAGAGCTTCCCAGTTGACTTCAAAACCAGCAAGACCAAAATCTTGCTTAACACACTGACTTGAACAGGAACAGCACAAGTGGAGGGGTTTCTTTATGAACATTCCTGCATTGGGTCTGGACATTCCCAAATTCCTCTCTAACCGTGAAACCCCAGCAGCAATGACTGAAGACCACGCAGTCTGTTTAGCTCATTAGCAGGATCACAGCTAGCACATGACACCCTTTCTGACCAGGATAATGAGGTGCTCCCCATCTCCAGCCAGCCCCACCAGGCGCTCTTTAACCATGGAGGAGTGGAGGGCACAGTGCTGCAAACGCTGTGCAGCACCAGTCAGCTGGTGGCAAGCATTGATGGGATGTCCCAACGCCCCCACAGCCACCCCTAACCACCCATCCCCTCCCTCACCTCAGCCCAGTTCTCCATCACACCACAGTGACATTTAGATGCCATGCAGTGACAGCTTCCAGATCCTCTGACAGCCAAAAACCCCAATAAACTCAGCGTGTTCACAGGAAGACAGATGCCATCATACTTATTAAACTCTTACAGTCTAATGAAAAACACCCCTGCTGCTTTCAAATTGTGGAAAACAAAGTACCTCCTTGTGCCACGGCTGCTCCCGCTGCTGCTAGAGGAGGGGGTTTCTTCCCCGTCTCTGTAAAGCCATTCCCCTCCAGAACAGCACCTTTCCCTTCTTTTTTCCCAGCAGCTGTTGAAGCAGAAGTTTCCATCTTAGACGGGCATCTTCCAGCTCAGGAACCCTACAGGACATAAAACAAAACCAGATTCTGGTCACCACTCACAAAACAGGAAAAATCAACTCCATGAAGCATAAGATGGTGTGGCAGAGTTCAAAACCAAATGGCGAGCAGCAAAGAATTCCTGGGTTCCCAACTCCAGCAGTCATAGGCACAAAGGCCACAACCATGTAAAGGACTGGGTGTTCTCACAGACCTGCAAAGATCAGGACCAAAAAACAATCCCCAGCTAAACTTGGGCTAGACAGTAAAGTTTACAGGTCCAAAGGGCTTTCCAGGATTATAGGACAGGTAAGATACAAATATTTAGCACACATAAAATGGATTTACCCATTGTATACATGACCTAGACCATCCTAAGAAAAAACTCAGTGAAAAATTTCCAATAAAATACAGATAAACATATATTCAAAGTGAGGGGTTTTTTCTATCCCACAGTGGGTGGCTATGCTGTGGGCTGGTATGGAACCAGCGACATGATCAGAACTTTGCAGCAATGCTTATGGATAAGCCACAGCAGGTCTGCCATATCCCATCAGGCTCTCACTGGTGAAGTCTAACAAACACTGATCCCTCATTCTCTCAAAACTCTTCTTCTATCCTGACCAATTGCATCTGAAAATCAGCCACGAATAGTGAATTAAATGCCATTAAATATCCACAAAACAAGAAGATACAAATAACCTAGTTTTTTAAACTTAGGTTGATAAAACATAGCAGCTCCTGAACTTTTTGACCATTTTTTCTGCATGATTCAGACTTAAAAGCAAACACATGGGTATCCCAAATTTACTGTAAAAACGGGGTTTCTCTTAAATGAAGAGGCATACTTTGTTTCTGAATGCAAATACTTTGTTCCCCTCATTCTACCTTGTTTGATTTCACATGCCTCCACCTGACTCCTCCTTGCACACAACCAGCACAGTTACCTGGCACTACCAGCCTCAGGCTGGGCTTGGGAAAACCCACTGCTAATTCCTCTTTCCTTTCTAATTTTAATGCAGATCTGCAATTTTTCACATGCAAATTTTCAAATGCAAATTTTTCATCTCCTGAAATACTCTGGAGCACACTGGCTGTTTGCCTTACTGGAATTAATGGGATCGGGGGAATATCTGGGAAACCAGAACATTTTTTTGTGTGCGTGCAGGTAGTTTTACCGCCATTGTGCCAATTCAAAACTTCCCTCCCTTTTCTCTGGAGGACTGACTGACTCCTGAACATACTGGACGAAAAGGTGAACTCTCCTAAAAACTTGAAAGCACAAAGATTTCAGGAATTTCCACCCTGTGAGGGACGTGGTGGCTGTGGAGGACTGTCACCACTGCTTGGCTCTGGGACAGTGGCGTCCCACCAAGCAGCTGCGTGCTGCAGCCTGAGCAGCTCATCCCTGGAGCCTTCAGGCGTGGCTCACGTTAATGGGACAACGAAGTGATGGATCTGTGGTCACAGTGTGCAGCCGTAAACTGCAGAGCTCGCACTGGAAATGACAGGACCCACAATTACAGGCTTTACTGATGACACAAGGCTCCGCTGAACACCGAGGTGGCCCCTCAAGGTCCTGCCCCGGCATGTGCTGGGCTTGATGGCAAGCATGGGATGTGTTCCTGGGGCCAGGACTTTACAGTGGTTTAATCCAGGAATCAGGTTGGGTTACAGGCCACGTATGAAATAAATACACCCAAACTGCAGGAGTATTTGACCTAGGTCTGACAGCCTGGGCTTCTGTTCGTTAAGCAAATAAACTTCAGAGGCTCTATGGCTAACCCCCCACCTGTTTCTTCTTAGTCCCTCCTTTCAAGGCTTTGCACTTTTGTTTGAAACCAGAGCTGGCCCTCGCACCCCAACCCCCTTCTCTGGGCACCCTGACCCTGGGGGCAGCCCCGGGGCTGAGGGAGCATCCTCGGGCTCAGCAAAGCTCAGCAGCCAGCCAGGGGAAGGAAGGAACTGGGAACAGGACTTGTTCTGTGAAACATGCAGATTAGAGACATAGGTTTTTTCCAGAGATGCCTGAAGCAAAATCTCTACATCCCTGCCACAGACACCTCAGTAGGGACCCAGTTTTTCAGATGTGTCATTTATCCAACTGGAATGTGACAGGAGATCATGCCTGTATTTGAAAATCTGGTCTTTGCAGCTAATGCTCTCTTTTCAAATGAATTATGAATTTAAAACAATATTCAAGTGTTTGTAATAAATGTTTGTACTAAACAGGTAAATCCTCAAATACCAGATTAGGAAAAAATAAATAATGCAACTACTCTAATCTCACAGGATTTAGGGTAATAAATCTATAATTATTTTTGCTTTGTAAAGGTGCCTGGGGCAGAGCAGGCTGACTACGAGGTTCTGAGCTTTTCCCCAAGTCAGCAGCAACTAAAAGTCATTTTCCTTTCACAGCACCCCACAGCCAGAGCTGATCATCTCAGCCCAGGAAGACACAAGCATCTTTCCTGCCAGATCCTGCTCTGCTCAGCACCTTGGCCCACAGACCAGGAACAGAGACCAGTGAGCAAAGCAGCACCAACACTGATTTCACATCCCACCTTCTGAGGTTTCACCGACAGCAGCCAAGAGCTGGTGCCCAGCAGCCTTCCCTGTGGTGCAGTATGTGACCAGGACACAGCACTGGAACTCTGGAGATTTAGGTCCCCATCACGGACCTGCTAGAGTTTCCTCAGTGTCCCTGGGCAAAAAGCTTAACTCCTCTCTTGCAACCAGTTTCCACAGCCATAAAATAGGAAATAGTACTTTGCCCTATTTGCAAAGTGCTTTGAGATCCTTTGAGGCACAAGGCTATGGAAGTGTTTTTATTACCAGTATAAGAAGATATATTGGTGGAGGCAGTCAATCCACACTATCCAGGAGCACAACATTCATTTTTTAAGCAATGCATACTTTGCTTTCTGTTTGATGCTAAACTTTTTCTGCTGCTCTGTGCCACACAGAATTTATAAATCCAATGACAGATTAATCTTAGCAGTGAGCCATTTGGCATGAAAAAGGGTTTCACAGGGAGCCTGCTTTTTCCTGTAAAGAGCATGCATTTAGTAGTGACTATACAGAGAAAGACCCTATGCACTTATTCAAGCACAACTCTCTGCCCTCCGTCATTACTCAGAATTAGAAAACCAGAATGGATTACTCAGATTTTTCCTAAGGTTTGTAGCTTTCTCTGCAGGAGGAGGGCTGGGTAATTGATTTTGACACTAATACCAGCACTATTCATATGCCCTGTAATATAATTCTGCAGTGACACTAAAAAGGCAGCCATCTGAGATCTGAACAAGGAAAGTGCTATATGATTTGCCCTAGACAACCCTAGCTATTTTAACAGCTGTGTTGTATATTAAAAGGGAGAAATCCCAACAGAATTAAAAACAACAAAGTCACATTTGCCTTTGAGGGAAAACAAGAAGCCGTAAACTTTCCTAATAAAACAATCCCTCCCGCCAAGTGCTTGGGGAATGGTCTGAAGTGCTGTCCGAAAATGCCTCTTTTGGAGGGCACCAGCCTGAGCAGGACTGCTGGCAAACTTAGGAATGAACAGATACTCATCAGCCATACCCTCTGCACACTCTTTTTTTTAAAAAAGGCAATTATTTCCTTCTTTAGGATTATTCCTTCATCAGGAAACCCCCTTCTCCTCCCCTAGACAGGGCAGAAAACATTTTTTTTTTCTTCTCTGTGAAAAATGAATGACCAATTTTGCCTATTTCTGCTCAAAGATTAAGCAGCACTATGGGAGTAAGCTCTCTTGCAGAGGGCAGGCAGTGACACTATGACTCAGATCCAATCCTGAGTGCCACCTTCAAGCCTGGTAGCCCCATGGAAGGGGCAGAAAGGGATTTGCAAAGCATGCTTCCAGAAGCCATCTCACTTTTAGGGAATCTTTTGGGCTTTCTCAGACCAGTGTGCATTCTCTCTTCATTCTGAGTTCATCTCCACCTGACCTCCCCACACACAGCCCTAGCAGTGCCAGTGAGGTGGCATCACCTCCAGGGGACACGCTGGACGCGTGCTGGCTGCTGGCACCAGCACCACAGCCAGTGTCCATTACCACTGCTGCTGGCTGCTGGCAAGACTGATGGGAACTGGGATAACCAAGGGCAGCCTTTGCACAGCCCTTGCCAGGTTTGTGCTCAGGCACCCACAGGGAGACAATTCTGCCACATCAGCCCTATGTAGGTACAATCCCAGGTCTGACAGCTTTTCCTGGTGTCCTGCTTTAGTTAAGATAAACAAGGACACACTCCCACCATCTCTTCTTTTCAGTGGACTGTGTCATACAGCTAAAGTCATCTGAATGCATGATCCACTTATGAAATTCAGTGTGAGCCAACTGCTCTGAACATTGGCTTAATACAGTGGCTGCCGTGATCCTTTTCAGTCTCCCAGGGTTTGAGCCAAATTATGTTCTCAATTACATGGAAGTAGCAGCAGTTAACCTGGTGAAGTCATAGGCTCTGTACCACAGCAAAACTTGACCCCTCTATTTTCTTTTATATCAGCAAATGCTTCAAATTACCAAAGAAAGTTTTTTTTCTGTCTAAATGCCACCAGTAAATCTTGGGACTACCCAAACAGGCTGTCTGCTGCTGAAGGACCTACAACTGTTTCCAGAATATCAATCTCAGGTAAAAGCAGCATAAATATTAATTCAGAACTAATCACTTTTGAGGTCCTCCTGACACAAGGTTTCCCATCTTGACATTTCTTAGGTTTGCTTGAGCCAATCCTATAGTGTTGATTACACATGGAAATTAGAGCTGTACATTGGAGCAGTAGCTCTCTGTCTGGGGGCCACTCCTGCCCCTTCCCCTCAAAACACCTTCTGCAGTGGGGCCCTCCCAGCTTCTGGGACGAAAGGAAGCAGAGACAAACCCATGCTGGCAGAAGCAGGGCTAGAAGGGCACAGAGCTGCTCAGGGGTTATGCTGTTTTTCTACCCCTTACCTTGACTCCTGCTCAGAGGAGAGTAATACCAGGCTGCCAAAGGGAGGGAGGAGGGAGCTGTGCTAGCAGCAAACAGGATAGGAAGATCCACAAGTTCTGCCTGCCTACTCCCAAAGGTAAGGCTAAAATTGCTGAGAAATCTGAGAAAGCTTGACCCAACAGTTCCAGCCCATTGTAAAAGTTGTATCACTCCAAAAAAATGAAAAGAGAAAAAAAAAAAGGAGAGGGGGGGGAAAAAGAGACAAAAAATACCCTCAGTAGGGTTGGCAAAACTGCAATAGTTATACAGGTTCTGGAATGTACAAAGGCTGAAATCAGAGACTTAGCATCTCTTTTGAACTTCAAAAACAACAAGTCTCTTCAAATCACTCCGTTAATTGGCTTTAAATTAGAGTTCTAAGTTTAATGAACAAATCCTTCGCGTACGGCATGAAACGGATACACTTCTAGATTAACTTCCTGATCAACACCATCTGCCATTTCCATATGGCAACAGCAAACCAAAAGCACGAGGAAGAAGCTGCTCCGCAGTACTGGGAGGGGTCAAAGTGCACCCAGAACCGACTGGGGCTTGGTAGAGTCTCTCTGTACTGTGCTAACATCACCTCCAGCCAACTCCACAACTCCTGGGATATTTCAGGCACAATTCTGTCCAGAAAGGTAAAGAAAGGAAAAATGTAGGGTAGGAAGGAGGCATGAGGCAAGGAGGGATGTTTGAAAGGATGACTGGATGGATGCGAAAAGAGCAGTAAGTTCCTGAAGATGGACATGGGCCTGGAAAACAAGAAATAAGGGGATAGGGGGATGACCTTAAAGGCTTACTGAAGAGTATGAGTGAATGAAGCACAGACAATGGCAAATCCTGTGGAAACAGAGAAGCATGGAGAAAGAAGCAAGACTGTAGGAAGACCTGGCTCCCCAAGAGATGGAGATGGAGATACATGCACTGCTGGGGAAGGTACAACATGACATCTGCTCGTGGCAGGGACAGGACAGGGAGGCAGGGCACAGAGGGAAGAGAGACACAGGGAAGAAAAGTGACATGCAAGGGCCTCTGGTAGAAGAAATATGCCTGGCAAACAGCTTCAAAGAATGCAGCCTTCCAGCCTGCTCCATCACTCTTTGTACATGGAGTACCAAGACTTTAGGCACAGAAAGACTTCACTGCTTCAGGTGGTCCCAGCCATGTGAAAGGAAAACATCTCAGAAAGAGTCACAAGTGCTGTCCCCCCCGCTTACGCTGACACTGACCACAGCAGCCTTCCCCTAACATCACACAAGGACAGCAGTTAGTGGTAACACTCAGAAATTATCACTACATGGACTGTCTGTAAATATTCAGCTACCTGCTCAAGAAGCAGCCTTCAGCAGCTCCTGGGAGACCTTCCAGCAGGAGCCAGTCACTGATGGGTGCTGGGCAGCAAGGAGGCAATGCCAGCATGCACAGAGGGACAGACAGCCCTTGGGCCCCCTGCTCCTGGGCAGGGCTGACAGAGGCGGCATAGCACTTGTGGGAGAGACATGTCCTTCAGGAATGTCAGTCACAGACCAGGCTATCCTAGGACGCTCTGTGGCACCAAATGACAGCACTGAGGCTACTGTACTGCAACATAAATTATTTTTCCCTTTCTAAAGGCATTTTACTTTCTAGGCTGCATTTATTGGAAAGGAGATGATATTAAAGAGAGGAACTAAAATTTCAGCTGTTTTTCAGGTTTAGCCTGATGTTCCTATTTTTCACAAACACTAATGTCACTTTAATATTGCTGCTTCATTACAAACAAGTCTGATTTATAAAACAGCAGAACATTTGAATCGTTTCCCCACTTCCAGTATATTTTCAAGTTGCCAAACTTAGAGCCTTGAACAAAAATTATCTTTCAGATGCTGGGTTAAAAACAATCACAATACATCATCAAAACAAACTAACAGACATAAAAGCTCAAAGCCAGACACAGAATCAGCACTGGTCCATGCCGAGGCATGCAGGCTGGGGTACCTGACTTTCCCTCCTTTCCCTCAGAAGTTATCTCTGTTTCTTACTTTGGAAGAGCTCAGAGGATGGAGGAGTGGGGGCTGGAGGGAAGAGTCTTTTGTGGTAGAACAGGAAAACAAAGTCATGCTTGTGATTTTACAAAACCAATCCTACATGTCTTATCATGAGAAAATTTCCACTAAGCAAATTCTGACATGCGAAAAAACCGTCAAAGAAGATAATCAAGACACTCCTGCAGTCAGAATCTGTATTAACATGCAGCAAAAAATATGGGAGGATGCCACCAGGTAAACAAAAATTGCTTAAAAGTGATGCGTCACCATTATAACTGGTCCACGAATCTTCATTGGGTTTTGTTTATTTGTTTGCTTTTTTAAGAGTGAGAGAATTGTGGCAAAGCATCGTCTGTGTTTTTGATATAAATCCAAAGAAGTTTTCAATTTCCTGTTACACAACTGTGTTTTTTCCAAAAACAGAACCAAAAATGCAAATACTACCTATGTGTGCACACATGTATCTAATGAAGAAGTATTGTTTTCATTTTAGGAAACCTTTGCACACCAAAATAGAAAACTAAAAAAAAAAGTCAATATAGAACTCCCCAAACACCCCCTTCATCAAGTGTTCATGCTCCAACAAGAGCAGGAACTGCTAATAACTGACATGTCAGAGAGAACATCTGTGGTGCTTGGCAGCTACACCAGGGTGGGTTACAGCTAAACAGGGTGGGTGATAGACTGCATGAAGACCAGGGTGGAGGACCATTAAACTGTTAACAACAAAATTAGACTCTAATTGCAAATCACTAGTAACCTAATGACTTTTCATCAGGTTTTATGAGTAAAAGATACTACAAAAGTAAACTGCACATACTACAAGAGGAGCAGAAGCTGATTCTGAGCAGAGATGTTTACGCAGATTCCACAGAGCAGAGAAGGGTCAGCACAGGAGATCTGTCTAACAGGAGAAGAGCTGCCTTGGTACTGGATTCAAGGGAGGTTTTGAGAAGTGAATGTTTTGCTGGCTTGGTGGTGACTGAAGGAGAATCCTCTTGGGGTTTCACTTCCGTGCTGCAGTAGTTTGGGCACTTTCAACTCTCATGAATGAAACCCCAAATACAAACCACATGGACTGAAGTTTAATGGGTTTGCTTTAGGTAGGGGTGGGATGAGTAATAATGTCTTGTAGTGGCTAGTCCATCCAGATGACATTGAACAGGCTCCAAAGCTTGGATAAGAAACCCCTCATTTGGCTCAAGAAATGAAAATCTTTATTTTGAGCAATGAAAGATGAAGGACTGCATCCTTGCAAAAATCCCTATAGCAACTAGGCTCTTTCAGAACATGTTTCATTACAAAATTTTGGTTTATTTTTAAACATTACAGTTCTGTTCATCAGCCTATTGAATTCTGCCTCCGGAGGCACACATGTAAGCATGCAGAAAAGAGAAGCCTGGGAAGGAAACAAGAATGTAATTAAAAACAAAAAAGCAACACTTCAGTTGGCTCATTTTCCTCTGCTGAACACATACACCACACAAGCTGCTATTCCACACTTTATTCCACTCCACATATTGTCTTTATAAGACTCCAGTTGCCAGCTGAAGGCAAGATGCAGACCACATAAAATGGCTGGCAGTCCACAAACACGAGAATGAAGAAAAATTCATCCAGATGAGAATGGGACAAGAGTTTCTCAAAGGAACACATCTAGGATTGGAAAGGGACCATGGAGGTCATCAAGGTCAGCCTTATGCTCACAACTAGCATTTGAAAAACCCAAAACTGTTGCAATATCTGACAGCTGCTTCTGCAGGAGAGGTCAGAGTTATATGGGATGTGCCCATGAACCACAACAAAGACTAGTCTGCAAGGACACAAGCATGCCGGTGAAGAAAAATTCAAGGAGAACCAAGAATCCTTGCAAGGAACATTCCATGAGGAAGAATTAAATCAATACTTTGAAGAGCATTCCATTTCTGTGAGCTGTGACTCAAGTTACAAAGCTATGTATTTTTCCAGAAATTAACAGTTAAGTGGTGACTGGCAGAGCCCCTATGTTTTCAGCAGTGCAGGTCCATCCTCTACAGAGAAAAGAAACTGTACAGTGTGGCTGGCTGTCATTACAGTGGATGGGAATAAGTCTTTCAGGAGACAGGCTAAAGTATTCAGGAGGGTATTAAGCTAATGACAAAAGACAAGGGTGAAAATGAGCACTCATTTAGCCAGAAATCAAGATGTCAAGATTAAAATTAATCAAGGTACCAAGGGACTCAAAGAGAAGAGGTTCCTTAATTGTGTAGACTGTAACACTATGAACATGGGTAATAAACAAGAAGTGGAATAGCTCCTTTAATACACAAATTAGTCCTGACTGGTATTACTGAATCTGGTGGAAACATTCACATGAATGGAGAGTTACAGTCATTTTGTGTATCAGGGACTGGAAACAAACACAGAGTCATGAAGCCTGTCAGTGACAAATGGGTGTTGACATGGTAAATAAAGATGATTGCTTTATACCAGTGAGATGCTCTCCATGCCTAGATGGCCTAGATAAAGATTATAGGTTCTAAAGCAACCACATACAAGGCCACACATCTGGAAAATAATTGATTAAAATGAAAACTGTCTGAGAAACACTGACTGGAGATTACTTGAAGTTTATGGTGGGCAGGCAGTGGCTGAGAAGCTCTATGGAGGGTATCAACATGAAAACAATTAAAGCAATATGTGTTTGTCTACACAGAGTTTGGGAGGCTGTAATGCCTCTCTGCCTAACCCTGAACTGACAGTATGTGCAGTTCTGGTGCCCACAGTCCAAGCAGAGAGATGAAAACCACCAAGGGTCCTGTGCCACACACGAGAAAAATGAAAGAGAGGTCAACAGAGATGCACCTGCAGAATGACCTGATCAGTAATATTAACACATACACAACCAAAAAGGCAAAGAGACAGATATTAAATTAGAGAAATTCAGATTAGAAACAAAGCTCCCAGTTTCAACAGAAAAGAGCACTAGAGTCAGTCTGGTGCCAGACTTTCTAGCATGGCTGACATTTTGTTCAGGTATTTTTCAGGAGGTCTGCTGTAGTATAAGACTTATCACAAGACATGGGTTTTAATTACAATTTGGGTTTAAGTACAGGAAAGTCCTCTGATGGTATTGTAGAAAGGTTAGATTAGATCAGCACCTTGATCCTCTGTGCACCTATGTATCAGGGTATTATTAATGGTTGGTCTGCCATACCTTCACATATCAAAACATATGCATGTATTATGCTTAAATTTTAGCATGTCTGTCTCTGCTGACAACAAAACTAATGTTTACCTTCCAGCTTCCCTATTTTTTTCTTTTGCGCTAAGGACTCAGGACAGGTGTTTATGTCCTGCCAATGGCAATGTTGCAGAATATACATTCTTTCACTGTGCAGTTATGTCTACTGTGTACGAGTATTTTGATGACTAAGACAAATTATAAAACCATTCACCAACAGAGTATCATGCAAGCTTCACATTGTAGTCTATAAGAACTCATTTAGTTTCTTGATTTGGTAAGCGGCTACCAGCATCAAAAAAAGGAAAGAAACAACACTGTAATTTATTTCATTCTCTTGTTTAAGAAGCTAAGGGGAAAACCTCCCATCTCAACCCCAGCAGTGGTGTCTCCACAGCCCAGAGAAGAGTGGGAATATGAGGAGGTCTGGTCCTCTGCAGCCCTGCAGTGTCTGCTTCACATACAAAACAAGCTGGGCTGACAAGCCAGAATACCTCATGCCCCCAAAACTTACTGGAACAAAACAAAGGCCAGCAGTGAACTTGGAGCAAATGTCAGCAGGTTGCTATGGCTCAGGGGAATTGAACAGGTGAAGCAGAAGAACTGTGTGTGGTAGTGGCCAGACCAGGGCCTGAGCACTGGAAACTGCATTTGCACCTGTTGAGCCCCCACAGATTTTCAGAGGCTGTACCAAACTTCAGGGCACAGCTACTGATGTGGCCACTAGACACAAGAAGACTCTTTACACTATTTCATTACATAAGACTCAAGTCATTAAGGCTAGCCTGAGGAGATTCTGTAAATCCTGCCTCACTATTTGCTTTCATTCCTTGATAGTTTCTAATTTAAGACAAAATGCAAAGAATTCATATAAATTCCTTTGGACAGAACTCTTGTACAGGAGCATGTGTGTACACACACATACACATACATCTGGTTGCAGTTACAGTTATTATTTAGTTGTAACTAATATACAACTATCTACTAAAACAGTTACAATATACCTTGCAGTTATTGTACATTATTTCTGTTGCATATTAAAGCACATAATTATATTCTATATCCATATCTTTTTCTGCATGCAAGCTTGTTGAGTTCTTCCTTGAGAAAACAGTAAAAACAAGCTAATTCATTTACCTCCTGTCTACAACTTCCTCCCTGCTCCTGAAGTTTCATCTGCTCTTTCCTACAATCACCTCACTCCTGCACAATCATCTTTTTTTGCTCTCCTTGCTCTTTCTCTCTTCTTTTTTCCTCTTTTATCTGCTCTGCCTCCTTCTAAACCCAAAATCTCAGTTGTGTCTATAACTCTTTCCATCGTCCTCCTTGTTCACTACAGCTAAGTTGTATTCAAAGCCCAGTTGCCTCTGGGCTTTCTCTCCACTAAATCTTACCTACATTTTACTGTCAGATCAACCTAGTTTGGACCTAATTCCCTCTAACCACACAGAAACTTCACCCTATCTCTCAAATATCTCTCATAGAAGTCTGGCCATGGTTAGAAGCTAGCAAAGGATGCCAAATGCTGTAGAAGTGGATAGCATCTTGTTTGTTATCCAAGTTTGAAACCTGGGGTGGTCCTCAAGATTCCTCCAACCTCACTGTAAGATTCTGCCTCTAGGCCACCTCTGACTCCTGCTTCTCCCTTCTGCACAGTGTCTCAGAGTTTGGCATTTCCTTGAGCTTCCTGCCACTCACCTACACATCTGAACTCAAAACATCAGCCTCTAACCCATTCATTTTCATTTACAGCAAGTTCCTTTACATTGGCTCTAATGAGTACAAAGCTGATTTCACAGCCATTCAGAATGTGGGAACAAAGAACATTTTCCTAGCTTGTCACTTTTTTCCTGTCACTTTGCTTTACATCCTTTGATGGCATGCTCTTTTGTTTTGCCTCAGCCATTGTCTCCTCTTTCAAAGCCTATCAAAGCCTACCACACTATGCTTTCAATCTCACTGGCTTCAGGAAGACTTGAGCAAATGCATATGCACTTGCTTCCATCAGGGCCTAAATATGTGTTCTTTGAGTGGGTTTGGTCATACAGGTCAGAGATATCTGCCCAATCCCAGTCTCATTCATAATAAGTTTTCACCACTGAAACTACTAACTTGAGCTGCCTTCTGTTTCATTACAGGTCTCCAAGGTAAGAGACTCAGATTCCCTCAGAAAATCAGGAACCAGTTCTGATTTTCCTGCTCTGTTTTTAGAAGTACTAGAATTCCACATTTAATGCTATGCTTCCTCCTGTAAGGGAATAATCACTTGCATAGCTCATTTATCATAACTCACTTGTCCCTCACCAAAAGGAAGATTTTACTTCTTATATCCCCTTGCTCTCTGCACAACACAGAGTGACATTCAAAATTATACACTACAAATACTGAAAAACCTCTTCAAGTATGCATTTTAATTGCTGTCACAACCTAGCACTTGACTGAAAACCCAGTTATCTTTTTCTCTACTGAAGAAATTAAACATCTATTTTCCCCCATCTCTACATTCATCCTTTTGAGTCCAAACTCTCATAGAACTGAAGGCACAGGGATGGGGGACTTGTCACCAGCCATAGATGACCACACAATTTCTTGGTTTTAAACCATATCCATAGCTACTCAACATTTGGTACCATTTGGACTCTTGGGCACTTCCCAGCCTTTCATGTATTTTAAGTGAGACATCTCAACATATTTTCTGTCTTGGAGACAGTATCATCACTGCAAACTCAGCACTTCACGGGTTTATTGCTAATAAATGCTTAAAAGTGTTAATTTTAAAAAAATAAAGAAAACAGAGAAAATGTATTTTTTGAAAACAAAAATTGATGTACATCCCCCAATCAATAGTGGAATACTGAGAAAACAGTAGATGCCTTCCCTTAGCACTCTTGTAACCAAAGATTGTTCTTTATTTGGAGAACATATTCAGGCAGATGCCTTCAGAGAAAGACCTGAAGCATGTGCTGGACTGGTTTCCATTGCTGCAGCCTGCTGAGATTTTTAGAACACAGGACTTGTGGCTGCAAACATTGCTTAATGTTGAGACCTTCCCTTTTGCAGATCAGTGCAATGATACATCACAGCCCCAAGGCCACGTGGCTGCTGCCTGCCCCTTTGGCTGGGACCTGGACACTCACACTGTGTGTCATGCAGAAAACCTACAGCTTTTCCCAAAGCCTTTTGGGTTCCAGCCCCCACAGCCAGCCAAGGGCACTGGCAGCTGAAGGCCTTTCTCAGAGCATGAGAATCGGCAATCACAGGAACGAACCATCCGCAACTCCAGCACTACGCGCAAATTACACAACAGGCAAGGCCTCAAAGCAAATGGCTGAGTGTGCAAACAACTTCAGGGAAAACACACATAGGAAGAGATCTATTTGTTAGAGAAATAAATGATTCCTGTCTCTTAAGGTGCAAGGGAGCAAACCTCAGCTCCCAGAACAGGCCCACTTGGAAGGAACATGCTGCTGTCCCACCCCACTGTGCTACACAGACCTGTGTCTCTGCCAAGAATTGTGACTGTATTACCAATAAGCACAAAAATAATTAACTGCACCACCTTCTTAGGAAGAGTGTAGTAAACTACAGCCTAGTGAGAAATATGATAAAATAAAGGTGCAAAAAGGTTCCATGGCTTCTAAAAAATCCTCTATGCAGCTTCCTGGCTTACCTGCCCCTGCCACAGTACAACACTGCACAAGAAACCAAACAGATACCAAAGCAGCACAAAATATTGCCCAGTCTCTTTTGCTATTGTAAAACTTGAGGGGAAAATAAAGTGAAGTGACAATGAAAAGCTTTTGTAATGCAATTTTGCTGCTTTGACAGTTCATGAGGATAGAGAGATGACCAGAGAGCTTTTCATTCAAATCCATCTTAATACAGAGGTAAATGGGTTTGGATATATATATATATGTTATATATATATATTATGCTATATATTCCCTATAAAATGAATAAAAATAACTTCAAGAACTGCTGAAATTTATGTAACAATTGTGATAGTCTCAAATGTCCAACAAAATAGTTTTGTTATATGCACATTTAACATATTTAAATTAATTTCCTTTGGCTGAGTCATCACAAATGTCCAGTTGCTCAGCGCTCTAGATCCACACCATCTTAACCTCCTCTGGTCACAGCAGCACACAGTACAATTGCTTTTCATGTCATGCTTGGAAAAACTCTCTGTTGAGCCCTCCTGGAATGGGGTTGCATTATCCAAGTCATTCTGCTCTGCAACATCAGTACTAATCCCCAGCATCCTTAATAAATGAAAACACACACTTTCCCAGAGCTCTGTTTCCAGGGCAGCTTTACTTTGCTGGTGACCACAAAGGTGTGAAGATTTCTAAAGAGTTACTTGATGCTAGTAGAGAAAATATGCACACCCAGGTACTTGCAGTCACTTTTCACATCTAGTTTTGACTTTTACTGGTCTTGGGTCCTCCAAGAGATCCAAGTCTTACCTGTCCTGCCCTCCCATATTTATTTCTCTGACCTAGAAAATCCCTCTGCTGCAGCTTCTGGCTTAAACTTTCACCCTAGATAGGACTCTCACTGAGGAAAAAAAAAGCCTTTCTGATTCTTCAGTCATTCCCAAAGTTTCCTGATCTGTCAGTAAAACCCCAGGGCTGATGCATCTCACCTTCAGTAGCCAGCTCCTTTGTTCTGCAGAGGGAACACCACGGCCACACGTCCCCACAGGAGAGCCTGGAAAAATTCTCCTCACAGCTGTCCTGAGAAATTTCTGCCTGTTTTGTGACTGTTTGAAGTCTGGACGTTGATGATGATGCACCTCTCTGCAAACACCAAAGTCATGCCATGATGCAGCAGTGATGTATTCAAGCACAGACAAACCCCCAAATTGTCACAGCACTGCCTAAGGACTGTCACACGGCAACAGACAAATGGTCCCACTCATCCAACACCCTGTCTGACAGCAACCAGTGATGGATTCCTCAGACTAAAATACAAAAAGGTCATTTGCTTTGCCCAGTATTACAGCAAGGCAGCAGAGGGCAAGGACTTTTGCAAGCTGGGGCAGCAGATGATCTCTTTGTGCTATGTCAGATGAAGTGAGAAACTGGGGAAGCATCTCTGCAGAAGGTGTGAACTTGTTCATTTGGAGTCAGAAAGTGCTTAGAGATCGTCAGATCAGAGATAATACAGAAGCACAAATTATTACCATTAGGGCTTCTCTAGATTTGTATACTGCAACCAGAAATACTATTACCTTATTGCAGAAATACCTCAATCTTTCCTGAAGCTTGCAGAGCTACATTTTAATAAATGCACCATAAACATACTTCCACTTCTGAAGTTAATCACAATTGCCTTACAGGAGATTAACACCATAAAGCACTTTCACAGCTGACGCGTCTTTAAAAAAATTCCCAGAGTTAAACTTGTATAAATAATGTAAGTGACAAGGAATATAATTATTAAATGTTGTCATTTTGGAAGAAAATTAATTAGCGATAGCTGTAGCTGTCTTGTGTCTATTTAAGCAGTGTGCATCTCAATTAAAATTTAATTGCAACAGATTCAGTCACAGCAGGGAAAAGTGATGGAAATGAAAAGCAGTCTGATCCTATATTGCTGCCTACAAGAGAAAGCATGGTAGAAACTGTGGGGGAAGGGGAGGAGAGAAGCACGAAGGTAAGAAAGCAAACCCACAGAGCTCTGCTGCTGCACAGCCAGGATGCCCAGCTCCAGTGGGTGCTGTCTGTTTCCACAGCAGGTGACTGGTATTGGACACCAGCACCAACAGGAGCAAAAAGGAAGGGCCATTGCTTCCCATCACAGCAGATGAGCTCACATACCCACTGCGGTATGAGAGATGGCATCATTCTCCACACCACTGTGCCCTTTGCTTTCACCACCTCCTCCAGATCATCCTGGAAAACCTCTAAAGCAGGACTGAGAGGAGCCTTCCTTAAGGAAGAACCAGAAAGATCTCGAAGATAAAGCCCTTCTGACACTCTAAGTCACCAGAGGTACAAAGATTTGGTTTGAGGAAGAACAGTCCCCTTCACGTGACTTGGAAAAGCAGGCAACATCCTGTATAGCTCTGGATTATCTTCTCTATCAGAGTGACCCAGGTATCACCTTTGTTCACTTCTGGAGGATTTTGGATGTCCATGATAAGATGCTTTAGAGAAATTATAGAGCCAGAAGGAGTTAAGATACCTGGCCCATTGCTGCACGTACAAGGAATTCCAGTGTCCCTAAAATTCCAGCAGCCAATTCTCTACACTGACTGGAAAATACTGTCCTATGTCTTAACTGAAACACTGAAACAGCTCTTCCTTCAACATTCATTTCTCAAGATTCAAATTATCTACTACCTGCTTACTTAAATGAGTAATTTCCATCTCAGAGAAAAGTGAGTATTGCTGTAAATGTGTAGGATGCAAATCACATTGAAACAAAAAAACAAAAGGTGCAGAGTCCTGAGTTCATTTACGACAAGTAAATAAAATGGGAACCAAAAATGAGATGCTCTGGTCTTAAAACTTCAGCTATTTATAAAATACTTGCTGAGTATAACATCACTGAACTACATAAATATTCTTGAATTACTTCTGTTAGGACTTTTTCAGCTTCCAAATGAGAAAAATATATTTCCTCCAAATTCCCTGGGCACGTTCTCAGTCAACCTGAAAACCAAATTATATTGTTTCTGACATCATAATTATAATGTAAGCTTACAGTAGTTGATCATTTTGTTGATGATGCTGGAGTCATAAGAGAATCAAACCCATTCCCCTACCATTATGCAACTCTGTCCAGTCATAAAAATAATTTTCTGCTATCAGAATTAGGGATAGCAACCTGAAATGGTATGTTCCTATTGAATATAGATAGTGATTAAAACAATAATAATCCTAATAACAATACTGTCACAGTCTTATAATGCTACTAAGGCACAGTTATGATATAGCCCTAGTGAAATTAAGATTTCATTGAAATTTGGTAATCCTAATCGGGTTTTATTTTAAATACAGTCTAACTGAAGTTTCCTTATCAAAGTATTAGGATAAAACAGAAAATAAGCATGTATACATGACTTAATGTAAAAGTCTGCAGTTACAACAAAGCCAAACCTTTTCTGGTAGCAGCAAATGATGTGACACTCGCTAGAGAGTTCAGGCTGGGTGTTCAGAAAAGTTTTCTCCAGGAAAACCATGCAGGGCTGGACCAGGTCACCCTCAAGAGCTGAGGCATCTCTTTGCAAAGAGGTTTGCAAGACTCTACTAAACAAGCCATGACCAATTTAACCCAGTGCTGGTGGCAGGCCCCACTGGGGCTGGAGGCTGAGGACAAAGAGCCCCCTCAGCTTTCTGTCACCTGAAATTTCTGTGATTCTGTGATCCTGCAGAAGTGGAGATGAAAAATCTCAATGCTTTGGAAGATCATCCAGTTAGCTAAGGATTCACTGCTGCTGCTGCTGCTTGAAATGCTCAGCATCAACCAGTCTGAGTGCCTACCCCACAGGTCAGAGTCAGCAAACTACAGGGAAGGTGCCAGATTTAACATTGAGCCTTTTTGCTAAAACCAATCCCAGCTACACGTGAAGTAGAACCTGCATCAAAGGTGCAACTGATGATGAACAAGCTGAAACATGACTTAAAAATATTTCTTCCTTCTTTAAAAACAAACAAAAAGATAACCCCAAACTTTTCACTGGAGAAATATTTAACTTTCAAATGAGACGATCACCAACTTCTTTCCTTCCACAAAACACTTCAAAATGGGGACTGGGGAGGAGGAGAGCGGGAGAGGGGAGAGAAAAACAAACTCCTCAGCCTAATTTACAAAAGTCTGCAATATTTTTGTTAAGGTTATCAGATGTCTTCTATCTCAGCATAACTAAAGCCCAAAGAAAAGACAGCCTGTTCACTGGCACATATGCTGATCTCACGGATCTAATGCAGAAAGCACATGCTTTCCTGTGTACAGCACTCCATATAGTTTATGGGTAAGTTTTCCAAATGTTTTCAAATACACAGGATAACGCATAACATGGTGTAATTTTTTTAATCTCTTCTCACTTTTCTCCATATTAATATATAATGACATGCAGGTTTTCCTCTGCTTTTGTCTGCTGCTAAGTGGGACTAGAGGCGATTCTTTTTTCATACCCTTTTCAGCTCACCATAAAGCTAAACTCATATAACTTCAGATCCTGAATCCGACTGCTGAGCATACCTTTCATCACATCACATTATTTGGTCTTCATTTAGCTGTCACAAAACCATTTCCTTTCGTCTACAGATTAATTACAGCCTGGTGAGGTTTCAGAACAAATACCTTTGCCCACTGGAGCCTCTGCAAAGACACAGTGATTCATGCAGTATCTATGCCTCTGGAAGGGAAAATAAAGCTGAGGCAGGACATGCAAGCTGTGAGTGGATCCGATATCAAAAGAGCTGGAGCCTCCAGTGAACAGCCAGCCATACCAACACAAATAAGTTTCTGCACGACTTGTGCAAGAGCCACAGCTGAACATGAACCACCACTTCAGTTCGGCACTAAGCTGATTTAGCTACACCATTCATTCATCCAAGACTAAAGATGACAAGGCAGGAAGTGTCACTCAGTCATGAATTATATGTGACACAAAAAAGCCACAGGTGTGGTTTGAGAGACTATGCATGCAGCCGCTGCAGCCCTGGATTCCAGTTAATTGCTGTAAGTAACTATGGAAAATGGACAGTGGGAAACTCTGTAGAAATGCGGAGAGCAAAGCAGTCCAAGAACACTTTCCCACTTGTTCAAAGCAGCGAGATACACTCTTTAAACATGTGTCAACTGTATCTGATGACGACCATGTCAGTGTATTAGGTCTGGGTGGTTAGATACAAAGGGCTCGATTCTCTGCGGTGCCAGAGCCGTGCTGGCAGCGAGCTCCTGCTGCTGCTGGCTCACAGCTGCCTGTGGGCCACGGGCAGGCTCTGCTCCTGCTGCTCAGCTCACACCGATGGGCTCTGGCACACACGGAGCACCCCGAACATCACCCCGCTCCTGGGAGCCTCCTCTGCCAGCCTGGCATGGAGGGGCTTGCCCTCAACCACTGCCAGCCTTTTTGTCACCTTCTTCTTTGGGGCACGCTGAAAATTTCCTCTCCGTTTAAAGCAATGGGATTGGAGAAAGGGAAATAAATTCAAAGATTTTTACCTGTTAAGAGCTCAGATACACATGCTACATAAACCAGAGCTCCTAATACCTGAAATGATTCAGAGGAGATCCTGACTTCTGATCGGATCAGGACCAACTTTTGTGCGGTATTGACAAAGTCACCTCTCTGCCATGAAATCCTGGCAAAACCTTCCTGACAGTCTCCTCCTGCCAACTTCTTCCATTGCGCAAGTGGAGCTGTTTTGCCAGCTGCTATGGGTGTGCATTAGGCCACTTGTGTGGCCTGTTTGGGAAATAAGAGCTAAGCAAGGGATTATGGATCCAGTTAAACTCATCCTTGCAATCACTGAGAGCTAAATATATCAGTGAAATTGATGTTTGCTCACCTTTTCTCTTCAAGAGCAAAATACACTTATTCTGGTGGAAGGTCAACTCATCCTCCAATCCCACCTCTCCCAGTGCTGATTTTATGACAAAAATTTCTCTGTAAGAGCCTTCAAAATGAATGCATTTTTAAAATTTTGAATTTAATTTTCCCTTACTTCACACTCTGACATACCCAGCTATTTTCTAAAAGACAGCGTATTAGACCTCCTGAAAAAACGTGCATCCATCTGATCAGACATACAGAGCACAGAGACCTCAAGACCAGTATTTGCTGCTTTCTCAGTGATATTCAATATATTTTTTTACCTACTGGGGGAGAAGAGCTTTGTTCTTTGGTGTCAACTTATTCCCTCCCTCCAAGAGAGGTCCATCTGCTGCATGAGGACGCTGTGGCTCTCAGGCAGGTACCCAGAGAGCTCCACCCAGCCACCAGGGACAGTCCCAGCAGTATTCTGGCCTCAAAACCACACAGAACAGCTAGTCCTTTCCAGTGTGATATCCCTGCCAACAATAATCAACTGGTGTTTTGGAGAAATCACCAAATGAGAGGAGGTTTTTTTGTCTGGCTTTAAATTGTACTAAATATCTGCAGTCCTCTTCAGCAACAAAGGACACAAAGAAAGGAGGAGGGGAAAAAAAATCCTGCTTCTTTAGATGTTTTTGCTGATTTTGGAAAGGTTCCTGGATCAAAGCTTAAAAAGCTGCAAGTTTGTGGAAGGCACATTAGCAATGCTTAGTGAGGAAAAACTAGTGAACCGTGTAAGAAAGACAACCGACCCAAGGCAGAGGATGGAATCAATGGGCAAACTTCAGGAAGAACAATTCAGCAGGAAGAAGTATGCTGAGAGCCTTCAGACAATTCAACAGGAGCCACCCTGCACTCAAACCCAAGGCAGGTTCACAGCGTGAAAAGGCACCAAGAAGAGGAGATATATTTTAATTCATTAGATTGTATTTTAATTCATTAGATTGTATTTTACAAGAAATGGAGTCTCCAGGGAAGCCATTATTCTCATATAGATGTACTCCGGTGAAACAGATGAAAAAATACCTAGACTCCCTGATGCGAGAGGTCAAACAATTACAATTTCCTTAATTTCATATCCAGTTGGGAAATTAAACAACAGAACTATGGAAGCTTTACACTTCATTTTGAGGAAAGTGGCAATTTAAATTAATTTTTTTAATGTTATAAGAATCGATGAGTGAGTAGAGGAGGGGGCTTTTCCCCAGTGACATTCCCCACCACCCTTTTTAAAACAATCTTGCTCATTGAATGGAAAAATAAATAAATAAATCAGGGAACACAAAGTCTTTCATAAAAGACTGATTCCTTCACAGACAAAGCACTAGGTGTTACTTCTCATGAAACTGTTTTATTTCATTAATAATTTTCTCTGCACAACTGAACACGCTTTGCCCACAAAATGCTTCCCAAAGTTGGGAATATTAGCCTCTGTAAAGAAGTAGCATCCTTTCCTCATGTTATAATATAAAGGAACAATTTATAGGAATGAAAAAGGAAACAGGAGACCTGTGGTCCATCTAGGCTTGGGCTATGTCTCTCCTCCACAACCCCATAAGCTAAGTCACGGTTATGCTTTTCTAGGTCCTGCAAAACCAGAAAAAATTCAAGGCCTTTATTGGTAAAGAACTCACCCAAGGTCCTGCCCTTGGACTCGGCTCCTTCGAAGCCTGGCACAAGGTGGATCCCATAACACAGGATGGACATGGATGACAGAGCCTGGGAGGGCACACCAAGAAGCCCACATGGCTTCTGCTCTGGCTCCAGTCACAGCATTCCCAGAGTCTCTCATCAGAAGGAGGCTGCAGTTGCAGTTTGGAGTCACATCGCTCTCTCAGTGCCACCCTGCACACGATATGCACAAAACCTGGCAGCAGCAGCCAGACCACAAAAGCTACAGCCAGGAAGAGCATGGCACTGATAGGAAACAAGCTAATGCCTGACACAGAGCAAACAGGCTCAGGATCCCTAACTACAGGACAAAAGCAGAAAAACACAACACAAAAAAAATGCATTAGCACTTGTACAGAGACAGTGAAAATAAACAGTCTGCTAGCCATTGGGGATGAAGATGAGAAAATTAATCAAAGACCTTTTTTAGTGATTCACTGGTGGAAAAATATGAATTAGAGGGGGTGTTTTTTTGGCCAGAATTAATTCCTGAAAATCTACAAGCAGGATTCAATGGATACTGCTATCCTGAGGCTCAAGAGATAATTTTTTAAAACTTTATGCCTAAAACCAGCAAGTCAACAGAACTTACATTATATAGCTGCAAACTCTGGCACCCATGTGTGACTCTACCGACATTAAAGATTTTCAAATTAAAGACAAGGACATTTGCAAGACAGATGATTCCAGTTTACTGCCAAGCCCCTTGGGAGACACAACTGAAGCACAGCTAGAAGTGCAGAGAACAGCTCACAGACAGGCTAGGCCAGGACAGTCACTCTGTGTCCCAGGATGTTCCAGACAGAAGGGAGAAAAGCAACCCAGCCTGAAGCACTGAAAGCCAAAGCAATTTTTGTCTTGATGTGGTAGGTGATTGAAGAAAGGCAGCTGTACCTACAGTTATGAGGACACAGAAATGTCCAGTGAAACAGGAAAACAATCAGCCTGACATTTGCAGGCTGCAAAACCCTTGGTGTACTCCTCAGAGCAGCCTCTGGGGACCAGCCCTCCTCCTGGAGCTGCTCAATGAGAGATTCAGCTCCAGCTACAGAATAATCCCAGTTACTGATAAGCAGGATCACACTGCAGAAGCACGACTAAGCACAGATGACATAGAGTGAAACCACTGTATAACCAACTGATTAAAAAAATAAATTGAAAAAATCTGAAAGACAGAATTACTTAGGCTGTGTAGTAGCTGAGATACAGGATTTCCTCCACTGGCTTGGGAGGTCAGTCAGTGGATTTTTTTGCTGTATTCTGCTGCACAAATTATCCTCAAATTTATGCCTCACCAGCCACCACAGACACAGCCTGATCCAGCAACCAAGGAGACAGTCTACACCAAACTGAGCCTGGGATGCAGTGATCCCATTGTCCTGCCTGCCCCATCTTCCCTCCCATTCTCCTGTGCTCACATTAATGCAATCACAATGTCAATCAGTTTAGGGCACTGATCCAGCCAAAAAAACATTATTCTGGGAAGAATTTTTTTAAAATCTATTTTCAGCATCTGAATGTGTATAATGTATGACCACAAAAGTGCCAGAAGGGTAAAGATGGAAAGACAATTTTAACAGCTGGATCATTTTAAGTTGCCTTTGACCAATAGTATGCAGAAGAAAATTCTAAATACATTATCTCACAAGTAACAGAGACTAGGGCATCCTGGTGCAAGTGGAAGGGCCAGCAAAGTCCATGAATGTGGCTCCACAAGGCACCGTGGACAATTTTTCAGCCTCTCAGAGGCAGGCATTTGCACTGGGGGGACTAGTGATGGTTTCCAGGCAAGGCATGTGGGCTCCAAGTCCCATCCTAACAGCATTCCTGTGAATCTGCCACTGACCAAGAGCATTGCCCCAAGTCCAGTGAGTCTGAAAATCATCTGCCTCCCAAGAGAGGCCACCAGGCAGCAGCTGGAGAACAACAGCAAGTCAGAAGGAGATGTGCAAAGCTCCAGCTACTGTGCATTAACCTCTTTTCACAAGCTTTACCGTAACTATTTTTAAACCACTAATCACTGGGTTTAATAAAAAGTGCAAATGGATAGTGCCAGGGCCAGTCAGGCATTCTTCCATAGCTGCTCCTTTGGAGATCTGCTCCCTCTTGGCACAACAGCCCGCTTGCTTCATTTCAGGCTGCAGTGCTGAAGTTCCTAACAAAACTTCTGGTCTTTAAAAACCACAAAATGTTGGGGTTTTTTTTTAAATATAAAGTTCCCTAATAAAAAATATTACAGCATCTGACAGGGGCAGTTGAGGTTCTGAGTTGTTTTTACACCCCAATGACAGAAATCCACATCACCTGAAAGCGTCTCCAACATGTCATGTTACACAAGCAGCAAAGTCCAATGACTAAACTGCCAAACAGCCACTTCTTTCCTCAGCCACTTTAAACTCCCATCTCACTGCAACTCCCATGATATATGGACATGACGGCCCTGCAGGCTGAGCTTCACCCTTTTTAACCCTGACCAGGCCCTGTATCAACAAATAAGTTTTACAAAGCTTTGTTTCTTCACCTGTGAAACGAGGAAATCTGTGCTTACTCGTCTTTGTTAATATTCTTTTGTTCGTGTTTTGTAAATGATCTTAGAGAACATTTATCCCACTGTGGAGCACTGTGCAAATTATTTTTAAAGTTCCTGCAAAGTACACTGCGTAGGATCCATAAAACAACACTGCTTTTATCTCTCTCTCTGCATGCCGCTCTATCTCCCGCCTTAGCATAACAAAGAGGATGATGTTTAGGGGCATCAAAACAGATTTTTCGAGGGTAAAAGAACAACAGCCGGTGGCTAAATAAATGTATGTGGAAACGGAGTAATCAAAGCGCAGGAGATAGATTGGTGATGTCTCAAGTAAATCTCAAAGTTTTCCAAATGAAACATTCTTGGAAACTGATATTCTCACTCTCCTAAATCACTGCTCCATGGCTGGAAATCCTGCTTCCAGAAAAACATTTGGTGCTGCTTTTTGTGCAGTGAGGAATGTAAAGAATAAAACTCCTGCAGCCCCATGTTTTTATTGTGGTTTCTACAAAGCTGCACTGCTGGAAAAACTCAATGGAAAGTGCAGCTTTCTGTGGATGGTGAGGAATTATTTTTTCCAGGCGCACATGCAGAGGGTTTTGCTCGCAGGGCTGGGCAGAGCTCCCCCGGAACACGGGCAGGGTGTGAATGCGGAGTCAGCCACTCACCCACGCGCCGCTCCATTTCCTGGATTTAGTGAGTGGTCTTTGTTGGAGCTGAAAGGCTGCAGCTGGGGTGGAGGATACAAGTTCACCAGGGGTTATTTAGCTCCAGACAGTCTTCATAAAAGCACAAGTAAGTCAGAGCAAACTTTCTTTTTTTTTTTTTTTCCTTTTTTTGCCTCCCCCAAGCAATGAACTTCTGAACTCTGCTATTGCGAGTCGAGATATGACAGGACAGTAGAGGACTGCTAATTTGCATTTTGCTGATCTGCACAGCCCATAACTCACACAAACACATGCAGAGCAAACACGTTTCTCCATACTTCTCAGAAAAGATTTAATAGTGAAGCGTATGGCTGAGGTCTCCTATTACTTACGCAGTTAAGTTTTCCAAAACGCACAATACTTCTACTATATCTGAAAACAACTAATACTTTAAAGTGCTCCATATGCATCAAGCCGGGGAAAAAATACATTAGGTGATGTATTATCCTTTCTTTTTTATTATGGACCTTTGCTTCATCACTAATGAGTGGAACTAAATCGCTCTTACAGCTGTGAGCGAATTCACACGGGGCGAGTTTCATAAAAGGGAAAGCTCTAAAATAGCGAGGTCACAAAGCAGAAAGGGAATAACTCAGACATTTCTGGTTTATTGATCTCCTGCTTACAACTGCTTGGATACCACCATTAAGCTCCTATCCAAACAGTGACCTGCAAAAGCAGATTCCCCAACTGAGCTCTGCTCCAGCAATACTCCAAATCTTAATGGCACAGTACAGCTTTATCAGCAATATGCTGCACATTGCATATATACCAAAACCTGTGTAAAAGAGGTCAGGAGCTCCTGTCACCAGAGATTTCCAATGGAAATCATCAGGTTGTCCACACTGGAAATGTCTATGGCTGTGCATCACTCAGAGGTAACTGCTCGTGGGCTGGCTCAGAACGCTGCTTTTTCCTCAGCAGATGTCCAGGAACACACCCAAACTCTCCAGCTTCTGTTCCCAGGAAAACCCACCTCATGGACTGCCTTCTGCACCTGGGAGCTGGGATGCCTGTCCCAAGCTGCTGGCAGGAGCACAAAGCTTGTGAGAGTTCCATGAATCCAAGCTCTACATGAAGCTTAAGGGGGGCTTTAAGGCCTCCTTCCCTGGGAGTGGGGAGTTGGAGCAGACAGCTGTTCTCTTTCATTTCAGAGTAATCAACTAAAACCAGTTTTGGTTTTTTGGTTGTTTTTTTTTTTTTTGTGCTTCCAGAGCAAAAAATGTATGGAATTTCCTCTCTGTGAGACCCTCTTAAGAGGTCTGTTGGAAAATGGAGTGAATTTTCACAAAATATTTTCCCCAAAAGTAGAAATGTCAGTTAGCACCAGCTCCAATTATATGACAATTCATTTCTTGTCAGACAACCAAATTTGAGATCCGTCTTATCCTTGGGCAAGTCCCTTTACAACCTTTTTTTGTTCCCCTTGGTCAAACACACTAACTTCCAAACACTGAAGAATCCTGTATGTGAAGTGCCTGAAGAGAAGGTGGTGATTCATAACACAAGGGAAAATGTGTGATAAAGCAGAGGAGCTTATCCCAGCTGTTGAAAGGGATGTGCAGAAATCCATGCAAGATTAACATGCCAGGTTTCCATTTTCTTTGGATATTCGAAGAGAGAGATGCAATCTTTGCATCCTGCCAAACTCCAGCCCAACAGGAATGTGTGCAGTTGTTTTGACAAACTGCAGCTTACTAGAGAAAACTTAATTTTCACATCATAAACTTTCCTTAAGCTGGCTTCAGGCTTCATACTTGCAAAACCTCAGCTACAAAAATGTTATTCAAAACCAGGAAAGTTTAGGGACACCAGCACAATTCTGTGTCTGAACCACATCTCCAAAATCTAAAGCTTGGTTCTGCAGCTCTCAGTGATCCCAAGCAGCACTTAAGACATATGGTCTACCCAAGACCCATGTTGCTTTTCACTGCATGTTACATATATATAATTAAACCCTTCTGGGCTCAACACAAACCAGAGTTTAAGATGCAGTTTGATAACTACCAGAAGTTCTCTCCTCCTCTCCCTGCTCTCATACACACATGGCCCTACAACAGCTATCAGAATTTATGGGTGTAAACCATAACGGAGGTAGACCAATTCAGGGGTCCAGCACTGGTTGGTTGCTAATTATTCCACCTCTATTTCTACATTCCTAAGGGAGTTTTAGTCTAGTGTAAGTCCCCAGCCTGCAGCTCTGGAAGTCATTTACAGACATGGCTGTGCTGTGTGTGGAGCACGTTAAGGCACCTCTGGGCCAGGGCTGGCCAGACCTGGGCTGCTCAGCCTCACCAGTGAGCTGCCAGGACCCAGCTGAACCTGCCCTATCACTTGCTCATCTGATGCCTGCTCAGAATGCTGGAGCTGCACCACACCAAGGGAACCCAGTCCCAGCACTGCCCCTTCCTCCTGGCCCTCAGGGGAGACGTGGAGGACACAGCTCAGAGTTACGGCCACTCACTCTGCCATCTTGTCAGAGAAAAGTGACAAGAAATGATTCATCCAGAGTGGACATACTGCAAAGACAGCTGATTTTGTGGACATCACAATAAATCCTGGAACATTTGTTCTGCATTAGAATATAGGATCCTGAAATTCTGGCAGACCTTAAGTCACTTCTGCAGTGGGGCAGGAAGGGACCGTGAAGCAGTGGTCTAATTCCCAGGAGAGGGAGCAAAGGGCCCCCATTCTCTGACACTATTATCAGGTGTCCTGATACTCCTGACTGTCCATCTGTGACTCAGCTTCTTAACACAAGCATCTGGTATATAATATTCAAGCATTTCTTTAAAGCACTTTGAGACATATGGGAAGAAAATACTTGTATGGGTGTTGATGGAAAGAAACAACATCCTTACAACACCCTTAGCCCTTCAGTCACAGCTAGATTTGTTGTGAAATGAGAATGCATCAGAGGAAAAACTTCCATCACCTATGGCTGCTACCATCTCCTCAGTTTTCTAAATTAATGTGCAAACTAAGTGAGTGAAATATGTAGCTCTAAGCGTGAGCTAGTTCATCTATAACTTATGGCAGCTAACAATAAATAAAATACTAAATTTTGCCAAGGAAAATAACTGAAACTGTGATATAAGGCTTTTCTTGGGAAAACAGAATACAAAAGTCACTGAGAACCATGTTAGAACCCAACACATCAGAAAGCAAAAGCAAACTAACAAGTCAGAGCACTTCCTACTCTAAGAGGTAAATAAAATAAACTTCTGTTGACACAATGCACCTTATGACAGAATTACTGTTCCATTGCTTATTTATTCCCTTTTTAAACCCCATACTTGGCTTCCAACAGATCTTGTGGAGAGACATCTTATTTATACATAAACAAAAATAAGGTACTGTTAGTATATGCTGCATGTACAGAAGGCCTAAATCCTCTCTTATGGATGCTTAAACTCAAAATCAGAGGTAGCACATAGTTTTTACATGAAGCTACAAGGACACTGAACTACAGTTTGTATCAGCAGCACTTGGTGTCCTGAAGCCATTAGCTGAACACAGGGAATTTCTCCTATTGAAAGTTTACATCTGTGCAGACCAAACTAAAGAGCTTTCTTTGAAAGCTGGAAGAGATTTCACTGAAAGCTAATGAACATTATAAACATTTATTCTTGGAGGCCCACAGTGCTGGACTGAGGAGCAGGACTTGCAAGAGATAAAGGCAGGGCACTAGTATGGAGTAATGAAGGATAGATGCCCTGGAAAAGGACAAAAGGCAGTAAAGAAACTGTGCAACTGTCAGCAAAATTAGCTGAAAACTTTCCAACCTTTAAATGCTGCTGAAGAAAACTAACACTGTATTTTAAGTCAATATAATCTGATTCCATTGCCTGGTTTTCATGCACACTCGTTTATGTTTTCTCATATTGTAGAAGAAAAAGAAAGGCATGTTCCTTGCACTTGGGCTCACTTCCCTCCCTCGGTTTTGGCTTCTCCTCATGTCCTGCCAGAAGGAGGGTTTGGGTGCTGATCTGTCCTTTCTGGGGGCAGCGAGACATCTGTTTCACAGTAGGGGGAGAGCAGCAAAGGCCACGCACATCTGAAACTCTTTTGCAGTTACTATGGGGAAATGTAATGAGATAGAGTACTGCTTTATTAATCAAACATCCACAGCAAATTAATCCTTTCCCTGCACAAGCTGGCTCAAGATTTTTCATTGCCCTCAACAGATAAGGAGGAAGGGCAGCCTTTTCCTTTCTTACACTGACAAAAAAGTATGCTTACTGTACCTTATAGCTTGCCATCCTGCACAGGCTGGCTCTTGCAAGCCAGGACTTCTAGGAGCTGCATTTCTGCTGCTCCTGCTGGTGCTTCATAGCTCCCACCCATCTCCTGGGTTATCCCACCACCTCCAGGTGCAGGTTATCAACTCAGACCAACAAGATTGGGAATACTCCAAATGCTCCAGATCATAATCCAGCCCTGCTGTGAAGTTAAAACTGGCCTGGACTGCTGTGGTGACCCCAAAATTTCCTGCAGTTTATTCCGAGGTACCCTTTCCCCCCAGACACTTCCTTCAGTTGCTCAGGCTTGCTTTTACAAAGATGTCTTTTACTGTCAAGGTTCAGAGAAGTTTGCAGCAACAATTAAAAGAAACCTGACCAGGTTTACACTGTCCTCTTGAGGAGTGCCTGCGTGGAAAGTCTGCCTTGTAAATGGGCTGGGCCGAAGTCTACTAATAGAGGTACAAAAGTATCATCAATCAACCTCCAGGGGAAAAAAACTCCAGTGATGTCTCCTGCAAATGCTATTAGAGACCCCCAGCTGCATAATTAAAATTCCTTTTTAAAGTGGCCTCAGAAATAAGGTAGGGAGGATAATTGATACTCCTGCACAGCAGTGAAACCAAACAATTTTTTAAAAATAATTCTGGAGTCATACTGACATAAATGATTTATTTCTGCTGAATGGAAACCACTTAGATTAAGGTGGCAAACTTGAGGTAGCTTAGTGGTTATGCTGCTCTCCTGAGACGATGGGGCCTGAGCACACATCCACTCTTGGTCTGGATGTGAAAAGTGGTTCAAAGCAAAGCTCTCCTCTCCAGGAGTGTACTCTCAGCACAGCCCTCAGTAATGGGAATGCAATGAAGACAATTGTTTTGACATTTCCCCACATACAAAATTCCCCAGGAAAATCATCCACCAAATTAATCCATTTCTGAGGAGACCAAAACTGCATTTTTTAGCAAGAAAAATATTCATCCCCATGCAGAGGAGAATGAAACCCTTCAGCAGTTCTTTCTTCCCGCAGACAGAGAGGATAGAATTCAGAAATTTCCCTGAAGCGTATGGACACTGACTTCTTCAGGGACAGCATGAGCAATACAAAACACATTTAAGAACAATTATAAAAGACACTTTCAGCTCGTCTCATTTATGCTCCAAGAATGCCAGTGCTTTAAAGTTTTCTGTCCTCCCTCTCTTCAACAAAATAGCCAAGTTTCCAGTGTGTGCTAAGTGCTACAGCTGCATTTGTTTCTCTATTTACATGAATCTGCCATCTTCCCCATGCTACCATTTTAGTTGAGATAACTCTAACTTGATTTACACAGCTAGTTATCCTAATTTTCTAATTTAGCCCTTCTAGATTAGGAAAAGCAAAATGCATTCAAGAGTCACTTTTAAGCATAAAGAGTAGAGAAAAGAACCTTTCCTCAGTTACTGTGGAGGACATTTTAAAATGACAGACAATGCACTGTGTTCTGCCAGTAGGAAAGTGATCCTCTGACCTTACTTTGCATTTCAAGTGAAGTGAAAAGCAGAAGAAGAAATGGGAGTTTCTAAAGAAAAAGTTAAGGTACAGTATTGTAGATTTATAAAAGATCATAGACCATGTGCATCAATGGGAGCTTGTTTGTCCTGATTTCTTTGAAGCAAAGTGGGAGATTTCTTGGTGCAGAGCTACAGCATAACTTTGATATCTATTCCAGAGACCGTAAGTGAACTAACCCCCAAAAGGTAACACTACAGCTCCTGGATGGGAGGAGTGAGGGAGGTAAAAGAGGGTCCTGATCAAAGAGCAGATACTACTGACCTGGCCAAGCCTGCCGTGCCAGTGGGGCCATCTGGGCTCAGCTGTGGCTCAAGGGGTTGCTCACACCCCTGACATCACCTCCACCACCACAACACCAGGAGCTGCTCTGTCACACCCAGACATGGTGCATGTGTGGAGAGGCGCAGCAGCTTCGGTGCATGGTTTGCATGCCTCTGCATCAAACACATAAAACACAAAAGGCATGATTTGAAACTGTCCTAATAAAGACTCTGGAAATCTCTGTCTTCTTAAGCAAACAGGGTTGTGTCCTAAACACTGAGCAACAGGACTACTGCTGGAAAAGCAGCCCATGGCTTAATACATCACACTGTCAAAAAGCTTCTCCCATTATTCACCTGAAATTTGCCTTCTCTTAAATTTCATCCCATTACTTCTAGTTACACCCCATTGTACCACTCTAAATAATTCTTCATAGCCTTGGTGTTTACACCCTTCAGATATTTGTAGATTTATATCTCAACCACCCCATTTGTCATCCTTTAGCCAAGTTATCTATATTCAGCTCTTTCGGTCTTCTCTTGTAAGTCAATCCCTCAAGCTCTCTTGTTACTTCTTTTTTTCTCCTGAACTCTCTCCAATTTGTCAATCTCTATTGTAATGGAGTGAAGCAGACCTGAATGCATTACACTTTCTGCAGTTACCAGTGCTGTGTCCTCAGTCCCATCTGCTGCCTCAGCACAGGACAAGCAAGCAAACCTTTTTTGGGGGGGTCTTTTTAGGTTATGAAAAGCAGCAAATTTGCAAGACCTTCACGCTCAGTTATTAATTACCGAGGACCTAGGTATCCTAATAGATGCTGCACCCTGGATGTTCACTCCACTGAATTTTTTCCCCCAGATAAGCTAGTTGTTCTTCCTACTTGAATCCCATTTTAAGGTGCTGTGCTGCTTCTTGCATGGTCTCCAGAAGTCACCTTCCCCAACCGCTGAGTCTGCCCACCACACTGCTTCCAGACTCGAGGGTTTATTTCTCCATCCAGGATGCCACAATGGAGAACTCCTTCACCATCATTTCCACTAGTTCACCAGGTGCCCTCACAGAGCATTCCTATGGTTCTCTGAACTTTCAGTTCAACACAAAATGGACACCAAAGCTATGCAGTGCTGGTGTTACAAACCTCTGTGCTCAATCAAATGTTCTGCCTTCTACAATAGCCCAGATGATCACAGAACACACAGTGCCCTGAGGGACCCCAGTGCAAAATGAAGCACAAACAGATGACATTCCTCCAACATGTGCATCTCCATAAAGCCAGTGATGTTTCTCCCTATCCTGTGAACACGTCCTGCTGCACAGTTCCTTCAACAAAACTGTCTGGACAAATCACAGGAGGACTGCTGAAAACAGCTGACAGGGGTTAAAACCACAACTAAACGGGTTCTCAGTTGTGCAAGCACAAACCTCACAGCAGGACAAAGGCCCTGGAGAATAACCCTGGGAAGCAGAACTTGTGGCTGGGGGAGGCACTCAAATCCCCTCTGGTGACAAGGGCAGACCTTCTGAAGGGAAATGAGCAAAGGCACACATGACTTCAAACTGAAGAGCTGCTTTTCAGCTTTCCTGGCTACTGCTGGTCTACCTAAAAAAGGGGACTCGGTGCTTTTCTAGACTGTGCTCTGATCTGTGTGAACATCCCCAGTTTGAGAAGATATCCCATAATTCTACAGCTCAGGAGTACAGCAGATGGGCACTCACTTCTCTTCAACACATTCACTCTGTCTCATATCAGCACCATGTCTTCACCACATGACTTTTGAAGAGAAAAGCTATTTTGCATACCTATTAAAAATAGTAATTTTCCTCCCTAATTGTAACTTTCATGTAGCATCTGAAATCATCAGGTCACAGTGCTGCAGAAAACCATCTAATAAGAACTTAGACACACTCTATTATAGGCATGCATGATCAATTCTGCTTTTAAGATTACATATACACTTAAGTTATTATAAAGCTCAGCTTTGTACAAACAACAACAAAGCAAAAGTCTTCAAAAACTGTGAAAGACAGTGAGGTCCCGAAGCCTTGTCAGAGATGCATTCAAAGCCAGGTGGGACCGATCAGCTCCAGTTCAAGGCCTCTCTCCCCACAGCAGAAAGCGTGGTGGGGAAGGACAAAAGCTGACCCCTCAGGGAACAGCTATAAAAAGCATCCAAAAAACACACAGCAAGCTCTGGCAAGAAGTTTGCATTTGCCATCACTTAAATTAACAGCAAAGGAATCCCCAGGAGGGAGGAAATTTGGACTCTGTCCAACATGCAAGTGTGCTGTGTGAGGAGCTGTGGGGGGAAGAAAGAGCCACAAACAAGCACTGTGGATTCAGAGGAAACCAACACAAACTGCCAGCAACTCTGAGCCCTTATAAAGGGCAGGAGCTTGGCTTGACTACATTGACAGGTATCAGGAGAAAAGTTTCTTGCAGGTGATCTCAAACAGAATTGCCACTGTCAGTCATCAACTTTCCATGAGCTGTCTTTCAAAAACAAAGACTTTAATATTTAAAAAAACCCCAACAAGTTATCTTAAAGTATTTCAAGAGTTTATGAAAAATAGAACAATCAAAAATATCACAGTTGGCAACAAAGCTAATGTAACACTGGGAATAATTCCCTTGCTATCTTACACGCTGAGTTGTTATCTCTACCTACACCACATGCAGGTCATGCTGACTTCCAGAAGACTCAAATCCCAGTCAGCACTCATTTAGCTTATGACACAAAGAATAGCTGCTCCGCTCTTCCATAATGGCCTAAAGAGTTATGATGTATTCTGGATTAAGTCCTAAAGCACCTAAACAGATGGGTTTTTTTACCCACAAAAGTCATTATTAAGTTAAGAAGTAATTTGGTCATGTAAGTTTAACTTAAGCTAGTAAATCAAATAACATCTTTCTAAAAGCAGTAAAGTGTTCAGAACTTAATCCTTTTAATTCCTGCTTATCCCCTTGGCACTTAGACTATTTTTATTCTATTCACTTTTGCCGTAATAAAATGTTAATAAAAGAGTGCAAGTAGTCAGACAAGTTACAGAAATAAAGAAGACTGGTTTCCTACAGGTTGGGTGTCTTACATCCCTTCTTTCCCCCACAGTATTTTCCCAGCTACCACCAGGTTGTCTGTGCATCTGTCTCCTTGGGACCCCTTCATGTCCCTTAACTACTCATGAGCCAAGTGCCTGCTCGGGGGCTGACTGTGGTTTTGTACCAGCCCGCAGGTCTAGCAGAGCAGAGAGCTGATAACATCACATTCCAGCCTCCTCTTCTGCTGGGGGACTGGCTCTTCTGCTAAAGAGCAACAAATTTAAGGCAAAGATCTCCCTTATGAAAATAGACAGTGAAAGTTTTGTGAACTTCCTGCATAATAATGCAATAGTTTTTCTAAGATAACCCACGCAGGTATTGTTACCAACTAGAACTGTGATACATGCATGTCCCACAAATGCGCTGAAAGTAAGGTGATCTTTGCAGGCCACAGGAAGGGCTCCCTCAGATAAGAAAAGGGCAGGGAAAGCATTGCTTTCTGAGAAGCCCCATGGGAAATAATCAAACTTACAACCAGTTCTTTCATAAATCAAGAGGATCAGGTTCAAGTAGCTTTTCATGTGCCACCATGACAATGTCACAAAGGAAAGGTCTGTCCCAACCATGCAAATCCTTAGCATGGTGAACATTTCCAGTTTACAGCAATTATCTTGAAATGCCCCTGCCTACTTGTATGCAGACAAAGCACAGGGAAGCAGAGTGTGTATCACTGCTTGTGGAAGGCTGCAGGGTAAGTCACTCTTCTGTTCCAGTACAAGCTCTGCATGGTTCCAAGGCCCATGATCCAGATCTAACACATCAGTACAAACAGGTCACAGGGGTCCATGTAAGAGGCAACTGGTGACACACAAGGCAGGACGTGCCCTCCTGGCCACACCTGGTCTCACAAAGCAGTCATCACTCACTAGGCTCTTTGCCATGAACCTGGGATACAAAGAGCAGCCCTGTGCCCTTGGTCAGCTGCCACATTTCCTGATATTTCTAAGGGACTGAGCTGTGGGTCCTGAGGGAGCTGGTGGGTGAAGTGGCTAAGCCACCATCCATCCTATCTGAGAAGTTGTGGCACTCTGGTGAAGTTCCCACTGACTTCAAGAGGAGAAACACAACACCCATTTTTCCTCCCCACAGATACAAGCTATACAGTCAGCTCCCTATCCAGGAGTCACTCTGCCTGAGGCTGGTGGTCCCAGCAGGGCACTTGCCACATCCCTGCAATATTTCTACCACTACAACACAGCTGGTTTGCTGAGTCCAGCTGAACACTGCAGCTCCCCAGGAAATATGAGGAACTGGGGTCCCAGTAAAGCAGGAGTTGTCAAATTGATCTGTCAGAGACACAGCCCAGTGGAAGCCCTGCACTTATGTGGGATGGTACCAGGTTTCTTTCTGAACACAGTACACCTCATCATTCAAGCACCACACTCATAACTATATCTAAGCATGAAACACAAACTTTCTATTATTGTTTTCATAGATAACCAATAAATCTTTCATTTCTACTGAAAAGAGAATTACAGGCCCAACACGCTTAAGACACAGGCTGTGATCCAGCCTTCCAACATGGATTCAAATCTAACCTTTTGTGTGCAATAAGTGAGCAGACTCATTCAGTCCCCAGTATGACCAGTCCACTTGCAAACTGTGACATCAGATGGCACACTCAGCACCTAAGCCCATAGGTGGAAATACCACCTACAAGTACAAGGTACAGCTGGATGCAGGTACTTGCATAAATCCCATTCAGGGCAGTGTTAAAAAGAAAAAAAAAAAAAAACAAACAAAAAACAACAAACCAAAAACCAACAAATAACTCCAAACACATAAACAAACAAAAAGGAAAAATAAAAGGAATACAAATAAAGTATGATGAATTTTCAGCAGTGGTCTAGCTAGCACACGTGGGTGTGATGCATGTACGATCCCTTGCACCATCTGCTCTGGTCTTTGCAGCCCTATCCTTTATCCTAACATTATTCCCCAGCAGTTTCTTGCTTATCAGAGAAGTGATCGGCAGTTCTGCCACTGGACCACTCAACTCTATTTTCTGCAGAAACCCAAGCAGTGGCTTTCCTGAGTAGCTGTTTTTTCCTTGGTACAGTGAACTTAATAGAGATGTCGAGCACAAGTGCTGGCTGCTTCCTACCCCTGCTGAAATTGGGAGCAGACCTCCTGCAAGGAGGCAGCCCCAGGGAGCAGCTCTAATGCAAAGCAGCCTTTACCATTCAGGAGAGCTGCAGCACCAGGCTGCTGCTGCCAACTTTTCTGCCACGTTCATCCTGGCACTGCAGATGAGGAGGAGGAGCGGCATCCCGTGGCCACACTGCCAGAGTGACACCCGGCTACCCGAGGGGTGGCTGGACTCTGACCTCCCATTTAAGCACAAGTTGGTCATGAGTCAGAAAACTCCACTGCTGTGGGCTGGGGGGACGGGCAAAACAACATTTCAGAGGCAAATGCCCTGGGAGCCACGCTCGTCACTGACGGAACCCAAGAGATCTGGATTAATTTGCCTTTTTGCTTTCAGTTTACTTCTTGCGACCTCACAGTAAACCGCTTAACCTTGCAGGCAATAAAGTGAGATGCCAGCATGTTCAGCTCATAGTACTCACACTATGCTCTAATCCAGTCTGCATGTCCAGTCCTGTCATTAGCTGGAGGAAACATTAATCCAAGACAGTAGAAAAGAAGGAGTAAAAAATTGTTTCTGGAAATGCAATTATTCTAATGGCAAACTGTGGAGGTTTGTTATCTAGACCCACAGCTGAGTTAAACTGAAACATATTATATTTCATGAAAAAAAAGTTTTAACCATATGTTTAGTCATTTGTGAGCTCTTGATCCTAACGCACAACATAAGCTGCAATATCAGTGTCAAAAGTGCCTGATTTAAAGCATAAGAGGCAGAGTTACATGAAGTCAAGTTAAAATCACTTCTGCAAGTTTGTGGGCAGAGACCTTCACGTGGACTGACAGGTACAGGGGAACACATCCTAGGGTCTGTGCTGGACAGGGGGAATGGAAAGTTTTTTCATCAGAAGTTTTTCTGTGAGATTGGCTAGGGGGAAGATGATATAGCTGGGGGGGAAGACTGAGACAGCTAAAGAATAACACATGGTATGCTTTCAAAACATACAGCAACATGTGACATTCGTCTGCAAGTCTGGCGCTGAGGAGCCTGTGGTCTGGCAGCAGGGAGAATTTCTGCTTTTTATTTCTTAAATCATTGCAGGCATTTGAACTAAACCCCCCACCTAATAGTCTGAGGGGTAGAACATAAAATCAGATTTTACGTACTGTACTTTCAGTCAGCCATTTTCTCAGCGGATTTTTTATCCTCCAACTCAATTCCCACATCATTAAAGTGATGCTGTCTCTTTAAAACACAACGTGGTGTCGTGCCAAAGCCTGCAATAAGAATCACTGGCACCAAAACAGTCAAAGCACACAGCTTAATTCTCTACTTAATAAGACAATTAAAGAAGAGTATTTGGATACAGCAGTCTGCAAGTACCAACACAGAGCACTGATGTCTCCAAAGGCATGTTGATCTGAAGGCTTTATCAGAAAGCATCTGTCACAACCAGATGCCATCAACACCTGAGAAAAGTGTGAAATAAAGTGGGTTAATGTGGCTGTGATACACACAAAGGCTTGCACTGCCCAAGTCCCTAATTGTGAACATTTAAGAGGGTGCAGGATAAAATGCCCAGATGTAAAATTGCTCACAGATTAAAATAAATTAAAATATATGTATACAGCTACATCTATTAAAATACAGTCTTGTGCATATTACTCAAATTACAATGGAATTAAGAGTACTGTGTATTTTGAGTATTCACTGCCATAATCATAGAAAGGCTTAGAGCAAAGCTGTTTTTAAGTACTGTGCTTTGACAGATGCATTGATACACATGGATGAATTGGGGTACAGAGACTAACTCAGGCACCAGTGATTGCTCATATGGACTCCCTTGACCATATCTGCCTCTAAGTTTCCAATCAAGTAATTCTCAGATGTCATCTCCTAGCAGGCTTCATCCTGCAGAGCTGAACCAAAGCTAGAGAGAAAGATAACAGCAGCGATATATGAACTAATTAGTCATTTGATTAGCTGGCAAGAAGACAAGGTCCTGCAGTTCTGTGACCTAAAAATGCCACTGAAGACCTTAAAACTGCATCTCAAGGGTGTCTGGAAATCTGTAACCTCCAGGAAGAGAGAGAGAGAAATGGGTGATGCCTAAACTGCATTAGCTCACATGAGATGTTGAAAGAGCACAGATGTTAAGCCAAGGATAGGTGTGACATTTGAAGCACTCAGCCAGCAAAAGAGCACCTGCAGCTCTGCACTCTGTTTGAACTGCTGCACCAAGGACTCCCGGTCCAGCCTACATGGGAGGTTCGTGGGACGAGTGGTTTAGCACACACAGAAAGCACACCAGGACCACAGACCTCATCCTAGCAACCCAACAACACATGGCAAGAGAGCAAAAACATAAACCAGATAAAATCCCCCAACTGCTCCCCCTTCATTAGAGCAGGGCTAACAGCCTGCCAGTCCCAGGCAGCAGCTCCTGGGCTGCACCACACCAGGAGGAGAGAGTGACTGAGGAAAGGAGGGAGAAGTCACTTTGAAGAAGACATCCTGAGTGGTTGCCTTCTTCACTTCCACTAGAGGGTCCTACACTTCATTGGAGATCTGATTCTGGCAAACCCCATGAATGCACTAGTTATTCCACATTCAGTAAGAGGAGGAGGGAGTGGGGTGATGGCTGAAAAGTTGCATCTTCAACAGCAAAGGAGGAAGACACCAAAATGACCAGGGTTAGGGGTCCCAAGTTGTTGTGTGTCCCCTTCCTCAGTCTGACAGCTGGAGCATTTCATCACCTGACTGCACCCAATGCACTAAAGGTTTCCAGCCTAAACTGAGGCAGCGCCTCCCTGGAAAGCCACCACCTGGTGCAGAGAAACCCACCGTGACCAGAAATGGGCCAGCCCAAAGTGGGCAGCAGAGAGCAACACCAACTCACAAGCAGTGAGTTCCTCTCTACCAAGAAAGCCAATCTCATCTCCCACCTTCAACAGCTTGGGTGGAGTCTGATTCTCAGGTGTCCCTCTACCCTGAGAAGAGACTAAAGGAAACAAATGCATTGGCAAAGATGCTCCTGCCATCTGCACCTTGGAAATGCCCTCTGGACTGGAGAAGAGGAAGATCCCTCACCCTGCATGCTCCCGGGAGAACGGTGCAACCTCCAGCACTGCCCTGTTTCATCCCCGTCCTCTCAACACAGATCTAGACTTGCCTTTCAACGCCCGCTTCCCCCATGTGCTTTGACCCAGAGGGATGAAATCACCTCCAGCATCAGTCAATTTCTCAAAAGAAGTCCAACACATAGTTTAAATTTTACCAACCCCTGTCAGAGGCCTTGGAGTAATATGCAGAAGTAAGAACATTTTCTCAAATAGGAAATGGAGATTTAGAGTGCTGCAGCAAGGTCTCTAAAGAACTGCAAGCTTTGTTGGGATAATGCAACCCCAATATGCACGTTTCCCTCCTCATTCCCTTTTCTCTGCAGAAAATGGGAAAAAGACCCCAACTGCACACACAATAAATCAAACATGAAAAATTGGCCATGGACATGGTTCAGAAACACATGTGCTGTGCTCAGCCCTGTTGTTCCCTTACAGCTCTCAGAAGCAGTAAGTTAAGAATCCAGTTACTGCAGTTACAAAGAAATGTAAGGTTTCCAAATATGACTTATTGTGAATTGAAACAAAACCTCAAAATGCTGAAATTCTCCACAAAAGGAATTCTAAAACAATCACTTGGAGTCCACTGTAAAAGCAATTATATTGCTACTGTATTTCCTACAATGGAATTATACTTTAAAATTCTAAACAGAAACTTACTTCAACACAAAGCATGTAAAACAATGAATTGTTAACACTCTCAGAAAAATCCTCCATCTCTTTTTTCTGCAACTTTTTAACAACACTGACCTGGTTTTGTAGAAGATTTTAGTGTTGATGACGCCAGATATTGGAATATGATTCCATCAACGAGTACTAGCCAGGAAATACCAAAGCTGGGGTTGCCAAAGCAACATAATTAACTTGATCACGGTACATACACTGTGTGCCACTTCCCAAATGGCCCTTTAACACCCAGCTAAATCCTTGGCTTGAATGGGGCATCCAAATGAGTTTCTCCTCCAAGTTCCTCAAGAACACAGAGCAAAAGGAGAAGTTGTCAAAATTACTGAAAGCCAAGTACCACTCTGCTCCCTGGCCAATGGTCCCCTGCACTTGAAGAGGTCAAGGAGCAATTCTTGAGCCTACTCCCCCAACTATGAGCTGTAGCAATCCCAGAAATGTGACCCGCTTGCATTTTATAAAGATTTGCTTTTAATTCACTGTTACCAAATTTAAGAGGTTTGATTCTTTTATGGCATTATCAGTAAAATGACTACTGTTTGGGCAGGGAGGCCTGAATGCTGGTGCTAAACCTTGATCCTCGGGCCACAAACTTCAAAACCTGAATATGCTGTCAGTAACTCGATGTGTACAATGTATCAAAAATAAGAATCTGTCCGTTCATATAGAAAAAAAATAAAGAAAAGAAACAGAAAAAAAATTGAGTGATGGGCTTTCAGTCTGTCATCAGGCCACTGTGACCTCAATTTTTGAGAAATAAAATCAAAATCTATTCTTATCTTCAGAGATTCAAGATGTATTTATGTGTCAAACTTTCTCCCCCTTGTCCTTAGCCTTTGGGAAGCACACTAAAAATCATATCAAAGCCTGCAAACCTTGCCATCACATTCCCATTCACCTCTGACCCAGGATGCCTACAGCTCTCACCAGAGCTGCTCAGTGCATCCTCCCGTGCGGCAAAGGCAGCAGGTCTGGGAGCAGGATGAAATAAAGGCCACTTTGCATAGCAAAACTGTGCTGCCCCGCTCAAATTCTGAAGGCCAGAGAAGTTTTCTTTGGCGGTTTTCTGCTTCTTTGTATCTGAGAAGGATATTTCACCACCCTCTTCCTCTCCTTACATACAAATATTTGATTATTCTCTTTGAAATGTCTCTGTAACATCTACAGGCACAGGACGCCGAATGCAAACACTGATTGATTCTTTCTTAGCCATCAAATGTGCTTACACAGCAACTACACACAGCAAATGCACACAAATCTCACATTTCACGTTTTAAAATATGAACATGCTGTGTTATTTTTTTTTACTCAAACATAATGAATGAGCTTAAATATTAGAACTTGAAATTATTAAGTAAATCATGGCACCTGTAAAGCTTTTATTTGCATAACATTAATTCTTGATGGCATGTAAAACAAATTCATCACTCTCACTATATTGTAGTCTGATTTATGTTAGAATTGGAAAAAATAAAAATCTTGAGCACAAAATTATGTTGACAAGATGTACGTGCTCTTCGAAGCACAAGATTTTTTTCTTTTCTGAAGCATCAAAACAACTAAATTATGGGAAAGAGGGCTGGGAGAAAGCATTTTTAAAAATGAATAACATACTAGCATCACACATACACACTCTACAGTTATTAATGTCAAGCATGGTGAAGATACTCTAGAAAATCATTACCATTCATAGCTACTAACAGCCATTAAATTTCAATCAATTCAACTTAACACAAGTGTACTTCAGCAGCCCTTACAGTTCCTTATAGGGGTGGCTCAGAAAGTCCTGTCTGACTTATTGCATTGTCCCCCGCACAAAGGGGCATTGCTGAGCATTGCTGTGAAAAGGAGCGATCTTGGTGTTGGGAAATGATGCTCTTTTAACACTGCTGCAATCAACAGACCTTGCTTTTAAAGACGGTGTGATAAAAGGGCTCTAATAGAGCTCCTCAGGTCAGCGTGGAGGGGAGCAATACACTGATTCTAGCTAGGAATGCCACTTTCCAAACTGAAAAAAAAGAAATGCTGAGATGTTTTCAAGGGGTTTTCAATGAATTTTAGCGACAGAATCAAACTGCTTAACACAGCGCTAAACAACTTCCAGGTGATCTGCTTGCTTGAATAGACTATAATCATCAAATATACATTTAAACAAAACAGGATTTAACTTCCAGAGACTGGGTATTTAAGGCTCTTAGTGATGAATATAAGCCACAGCACTGTAATATTACAGAATCTCCACTCTTCTGAATTGCATTGGTAACACGGGAAGTTTTCCCACTGCCACTGCAGGAATTCCGCTGCGCAGCTCACCATCCCCTGCAGATTGTGGCAAGAACCAGCGGGTGCCCTGCCGGGGGTATTTGCCACCTCCTGGGGGGGTGAGGGACTGTGACCACGGGGGGCTCCTCTCCGAGGGGCTGGGCCCGCACCGGCTTCCCCTGAGCAGCACAGCATCCCACAGAAGGTGTCTGTCTTCCTCTGGACAGATTTCATTCGTTTCATGTGAATGGGTTAGCTACACTAAAATCCTACATTTCACAGGGGACAGGAGATGTTTTATTACTATTCCCCCCCACCCCCTTTTCCCCCAGAAGCTCAGATTTTTCCAGCAGGGCTCATTCTGCTGGGCACAAAGTCCTCTCTCTAGATTTACAGGCAGCTGAAGCTTGCAAGTGTCTACTCCTACAGAACAGTCACTCCATGCACAGAAAAACAGATGTGCCATCACTACAGCTGAAATTACAAACTCAAGTCCAGAGTCCCTTTTGTGGCTTTTAGATCATCCTTTAAAAGTATCAGGATTGATGCTACTATTCATTGGGAGAGTATTTAGGACTGTTCTACAGAACTCTACGGTTTTGCTTCCTCTGGGACTTAGACTTTGCATTTAACATGGGGTAGCAGTAAAGTTCTTAAGAATTAAGAAACATCCAAGTAATCTCTCAGGCAGATATATGCTTCATTTTAACTCATTTCCCTACACTTACAAGCTGCACTAAATGAAATTAAATTAATGTTAAAAGGGGCGTTTTTTGAAAAATCTTCCAGTGACAAGTTCAGAAAGTGCCAGAGTTCAAGTAAAGCGTTCCATGGAAAATGTTAGCAAAGCTTAATCATACTGGAAGCCACATTTAATTACAGCTTTTTTAAAGTCCATCTGGGAAAAAAGAAGCGACTTAAATATGTCACCTGAGATGATCTAGATACTGAAACTATTTGTAAGTTAACAAAAGCATTTGCATCACAAAGCGCTCTGGGGCAGCACCACGGCAAAGCAGATGTGTAATGAACAAGGATCACAGCACCAAAACAATCAGGACTGTAAATAACTACTACTAATCTGCAATCATTTAAATTTGGATTTAATTGCTAGGCAGCAAATACATTTAATTCCTGAAGAGGTAAATGCTCTGCCGAATACACACTTAAAGGTATTTAGTGACAGAAGCACCACAGTCAAGAATCCAAATGTCAGGAAGGCAGAAAAAAGCCAAGGAGCAGAGCTGGGGCTGCCATGAGTTCACAACTTTAAACAAACTTTTCCCTGGAAGAGAATTAATAATGTGGCCATCCCCACTGTACATACTGTAAGTGCTGCAGGAGTGACACAATGAGGCACATGGGAGGCAAGAGGGTAGTGCCTATGGAACAAAATTCAATCTACTGACTAATGAATAAAAAGTTCCTTTTATTTCTCAGTTGTTTTTGGTTCATTAAATTTTCCACAGATTTGCAGAGAAGAAAACGTGATCAATAAACCTTGACAAAAGTGAACATGTGAAATAGAGGAGAGAAAGGCACAGGAAGATAAAAGTGATATCCCGATCACAGATTTCAGAGGCAGATGACCAGAGCTCTGGGCTGCTGAATAATCTGAATAGACCATCATTTCTTTACAGCCTTTTACTTTCTTTTCCCTGACTGTTGGAACTCTTCATTCAATACAATGGTAAATGCACTAAAACTTTTTTTCTTATGCTAATGGTCGAAATCGGGCGCTCACAGTTAAAACACACTTCCCACCAACTTGTTTTCTTAAAAAAGAAAAAAAAATTAACCTATTCAAGTTAAACTAAAATGTCAAAGACAGCTTAAGGCTTACTCTCACCATTCCTCAAAATTAATGGTTTTCTCCCCAGTAGATACAAAAAGAAAAGACTTGAATAAGGATAAAGCTGCAAGACTCTTTTCATATGAAAAAGAACACTTAGAAAGTAAAAAGAAATACATCCAGTACAAAGATCCTGGTACCTACAGTTCTAATTTGTATTGTTTCCTCTTAGAATATTTATAATTGCAGAAAGGTGACAGCCAATCACAAATAATTGTGAAACGATAAGAAAAGATTCACCAGTGACTAATGTATTTGGGCAGTCATGCCCATGACAGTATCAGAAACGCTTCCACTCATTACAATAGGAGCCCAAGGGAGCCTATTTTCAATTTTTTTCTAATTTGGGTGTCCACTTCCAGGCACTGAGGCCTCTTTTTGCTGTAGTACTGAATATTCATAAATACCAAACAATTTTTACAGCTCTGACCTTCTAAATTAAAGGATAATTTACCTGTTCCCTTTGTGCAACACATTTCATCTTTAGTGCATTTGGGTTCACTTTGTTTATAAGAAGTTAAAGATTATGGGTTGTGGTTTTACAGTAGCCAAGAGTGAATGAACAAAAGTTCTGTGGCCTCTCCTGGACTACACACATCGAACATGTATTCACTCCCAACTGGAGCTGGTCTGTAGAAAATTTGACCTGATTACTCACTATTTCCATTCCAGTCACTTGTTCACAAGGGAAACCTGCAATTTTGCCTCTTGAACTATCAAGATTGCCATGCAAGATGCAATTTTTCATTCCTTTTACACCAAACACCAGTTAGTTTCTAGAAGATGCATATATATGGGATCTGCTGTATGCACAGGTCATGAATTGTGCACACTCCATGCATGCACACAAATGTGCGTACATACATGTAGATATGCACAGGCACACATGTATTATTTGCCTTTCTAACACAATGCCCTCTTGCTGTCATTCATAGGAGGATTCATTCTTTGCTGTTATTTTATTTAGTGTTGCATTAATTAATTCCCAAATACCTACAAGTTGTTTTGGTTTTCTTTACAAGGGTCCTGGCAGCAGAGCTGAAGCAAACCCTAAATACCACTTAATGCTTTGTGGCAAGTTGTCCAAATGTGCAACTGTTTAAAATATTTACCCAGGTACATAAGGGGGTTGTGCAGCTCTCGAACAATGCCCTGGAATCTTTCCCATCAGCAAGAAAGCGGACAAAAAGCAGAGACCGCTTAACCTCAATGCCTTAGCAGCAAGTGAGAAGTGCAAATATTGCATTTCTATAAAGCCCTAGAAGCTTCATAGAAATGGAGTGGCAACTAATTAGTTTGATGCTATAGTCACATCTAATGTTCCTAAGTAGCTTCTTTGAAAAAACTCACTGCCTTGAAATCCTTGGCCAGATTATTAAGTGGAGGCTTTGTGATGGGGCAATAGATAGGTGTTTGCTCCACAAATATATACAGATTTTGGTGACTGCTTACTGAATCCACTGCCTTCACTAATCTGCACTGGAAACTTCACTATGAACAGAGCACTTCTCAGAGTACAAAAGCATGAAGTATCTGTGTACCTTTCAGACTACAGGGCAAACAACTGGCTTACAGTAGGCCACCAAAAACAGAGGCAGGCAGTTAACCAAGTTAACTTGCAAACAGAGAATGAGAATAATGAAATTGCTATTAGGTCATATGCTCTACCCTATCCTTAAACTAAAAAAAAGATGGGTCCAGAGGACTGAAAAATTCAAACATTCTCAATAGAAATAAAGTATCGGGATCATGAAAAATGTATTTTCAAGTCAGACAAAACTGTAGCAACTACATAACCCTTTCTGTGTACAGATGATCACACAGCCCCAGAGCCTGTGCAGCTTCTATACAACTGTGCCACTGAAAGGGAAGTTGTGGTATAAACTTGTAAGATCATTAGAATCACAGAAAACATAATCAAAAATGGTTCTTTGACATTGAAGTTCACACTGCTTTTCAAAACAATGACAAAAATACTGCTCATTATCTATATGCAGCCAGAAGGCTGTGTTTTCTAAATATGACTTCAGTGTGACATTTGGGAACACAAGCTGCTATGTATTGGATGTCTGAGGTCAAGTTCTATTCTCTTTTATCCAAGTATAACCTGGAGCAGCTTCAATGAAATTATGCTAGATTTATATTGACATATGCATCTAGTTCAAATTCTTCTATGGCTCTAACTTTTCTCTAATTGAATGACCTAACACAAATAGTATTTGTCCATCTGTATACATCCCCTTTGACACGCTGGAGAAAAAAAAAAGAAAGACATTGAAAGGAAGTTGGAAACAGTCCTCGAGATCTGTTTTCCTTTGAAGAACAGCAGTTGCATTTCTGGGCACTTCAAAGTCACATACTTTAAGCAATAACAACATTCAAGATGAAGTGAATCTTACCTCAACTTGCTTTAAAGATCAACTCTTTCACAAACACACACCAGAGGTTGGATATACACATACCTATAGATTAACAAGTTCATCTTCAGTCAATCAGGCACTCTGCAGTGCTACAGATAGGTCATGCTTTCAATCAAATGACAAATTTCCAGGAGTTGTTTACAGTGGAAAAGCCATAATGAATTTCATTCGCTTCTTAAAAGTTGTCAGTTTTGCAATAACATTCAATACTACATTTTTATTGCAATTCAAAGTTTGACAGGTGTCACCATCTCCTGACGTTACAGCCCAAATACAAATTACCATATCCACCCATCAGAAAAGCTGAACCAAACCAATTCACCAACTGTAGTTGCCGTATGCAGCAATTATCACGCAATTCAAACATCTCAGCAGTATAAACAATTAGTTAATTATCTAGCACAATCCTCTTTTCCAGGTGAATTTAGTTTCTTTTCTAATGAAGTTAATTTTATTAGATTTAGAACTTAAAAAAATCAAAACAAAACCAACCCCAAAAAGACCTCCAAAGTTTTTCTTAAAGCAAGGTAGCTAGAACAAGCAGATAAAATCAGCAAGTCTTACAACAAATCAGTCTATTCCACTTGTGTGTATTTTGAATTTCATGGCTTATTTACTTAACTTTTTTGGCACTAACTCCACAGCACATGCCAATACAATATTTGTTTAAATGCTGTTTTATGCACATGCTAGTAACGCTTACTTTCAAATTCTTGTACATCCCAAGAGCCTCAGTTGAAAAAAAAAAAAAGAATAAAAAGAAAAAAAAAAGGGGATTGGTAGGGGGTAGACAAGCTTTTAAACTAGCGCCTTTATCTGTGGCCGTAAAAATATAAACACCATACACCAATAAAATGCTAATTTCTGTAAGCACGAAGTTTTCCAGCACCTGGGGCAGTACGAAACGCGAGGGCAGCTATAGAAGACACAAGTTCCACTGGCCCGGCCGGCTGTGACCCCACGCCCGCACATTTGGGCACCGGGGCCATGCAGCGGGGCCGAGCCGGGTCCCGCCCCGCGGAGGGGACACCGCACCCGCGGCTCAGCCCCGGCCTGGCAAGTTTTGAAGCCCTGGCTGCATGTTAGCTAAATGAATAAATAAATAAATAACCCCGTAAACCTCGGAAAAGCCGGCAGCAGGACCACTGATAAATCACCCTAAGTCCCCGCGCTGGAAAAGTCAGGTTTCCCAGGAAATGATGGCAATCACTTGAGGCAGAAAAGGCATCTAGATGAGCCCATCTCCCTCCCCTCCTCCCTGATTGTTTTAAAGCCACCGAGTCCGGGGGAAAAACTCTCAACTCTCTAAGTCCTTAATAGGATTGGAGTCCGGGTCTCTCCAAGCCGCTCCTCATCACACAGGGATCAAGTTGCAGCAGGGAATTTTTTAAATTCCTCAGCAAATATACTTGTCGAAAGATTGCCCCTCCCGGATGGGGGGATGACAAGGAGGCGAGGGGGCAACTTCATTTTTCCTCTGAAAAAAGAGACAAACTCTATTCTGGCTTTGGGGAGCTCTGCCGTCCTCCGGGAGCCAGCGCAAGGCGGTCCCGGCAGCAGCCCGGGGCTGGGACTGTCACCGCAGCCCCCGGGAAAAACAATGGCCGGGGAGGCACGGTCCCGGAGGGGTCTGGCGGGGAAAGGGGGGGACACGGCGGACACACGCGCGGCCCCATCCTCCCCGCTCACCTGCGAGCTCGGGGGGACACACGGGATGGGCTCCCTGGGCACCCGCAGCGAGGAGAGCCCCTCAGCAAACTGCACCCTCCCTCACACACACCCCCCACCGGCGCAGGGCAGCTCCAGCCAAAGCGGGAGGAGAGGGGGAAAAAAAAGAATAAAAAGCACAATGAAAAGACACAATAAGCATCAACTTTACCCAAAAAGCGGAGCAGCAAGTTTTCAGCAGACGAGCGGTTGCCGCGGAGCAGCGCTGCTCCTCCGGACCCCCATCATAAACTTGGGGGAGGGGGGCGTGGGAGGGACTTTCCCTCCGTCCTTCCCTTTTGTGCCGCTCCCCCGCTCCGCTCCGCTCCACGCCAAAAGCTGCCGCGGATCCCGGCGGCGGCGGCGCGGTGCTCTCCCGGCGGCAGGCGCGGAGCAGCTCCGCGGAGGCGGGCGGGGAAGGACGGGGAGAGGGAGGGAGCGCGGGAGCGCTGTGGAGGGCCGGGGGCGGCGTGCAGAGGTGAGGGGCTCCTGCTGCCCATCCGCCCGAGCCGCCGGCGGGACACGGCGCGCACACGTTCACCTACTTTATGTATATAATAGATATACGCACACATGCACACACACGAGGGATGAAGTTGAGCAGCCTGCAGGAAGACGCTGGAGCGCTTTCAAGCCCTGACACAAGAGGAAAACTGGCTCTAGGGTCTGTTTTCTCTTCCACCCGCCCTTTAAGGGAAAAAAAAAAAAAAAAGGGAAATCTAAACCTTCCCACCCTTTTGGCGCGGGAGCAGCGCACCGCTCCGGATCTTCTCTCTCCTCCCCCCAGCCCCTTTCATCCCGGCTCGCCCCCTCGCCTCAGCGAACCGCACCATTTTGGGAGCGGGGCTTTCTGTGGGGCGCGGTGGGATCCGCTCCGCCAGCCCGGCCCGGCCGCGCCGCTCGGGAGCGCCGGGAGCCCCCGCACACCGCGCTCAGCTGGAGCGCATCTGCAGCGAGCCCACACAAATCCCCTTCTCGAGGAAAGCTGCCCCCCCTCCCCAAACAGCACAAGTTTGGCTTGTGCAGATTCGCTCGCGGAGAGGCGGGGATGGAGCTGGGGGTGGTTTCCCTCCAACTTTGGTGGTTGCTTTTTCCCCGCGAGTTTGCGCGACTTTTTCAAGCCCCCGCCACAGCAGGGCTGGAGGCAGCAGAGCTCCGCGGAACATCCTCGCACACGGGCGGCTTTACCCGCCGGGAACATCTAGGGGGAGAAACGCGTTCATTATAGACTGTTCCCTAAACGCGATAAGCAGCCTCACCGGAGGTTGAATGTAGTTTCATCCTCTTGTTTTGGGACTAAGGCTACGAGGAGGGGAGAAAGAATCTCCAAAAAGTGCCCCGCTCCCACCCCGATTATCTTCGCTTTTGCTCCGTTCTACATTAAACAGCAGTACCAATGAGAAACGCAGCAGCCTGAACTTGGACTTTGGCCAGGCTGGGCTTGTTATTTAAATTGTTTTGATTTCTTTGGCTATGGAATTTATCAAAAGTTTAAAACGCAACCAGATGCTGTTGGGAAGGGTCACTGCGCTGTACTCCAGAGCAAGCTCAAACTCGCCGTATCATCAGGGTATCTGACTCCGGCAGGATTATGGCCAGTACCATGGCAACCGCATGCCACATCAGCCCCCAGCTTCACTTTCAGTCCCTTGGGCAGTGTTAACATTTGCCAGCGGATTTGCCCGACACGCAGCCCAGGTCCGGGCAAGTGGAAAATGAGCACAAACCACTCAGAAACCTTCCTCTTCTAGCCTGTGCAAAGCAACCTGGCTGGACTGCTTCATACTACAATTTTAATCCTAAAAACCAGCTACCAATTTGGGTGCCTTCTGTCTGAAATTTTGCACACATATCTTTTTCTCATTTTTTTCTTCTCTTTTTTCCCTCCTTATTTTCTGGATGTCATTAGAAGGCTAGTATCTGAGGGTGACAACTGGCTCACCATGCACTCCCAGATCCCATTTATTCCATTCAGATAGCCTGGGAAGGACTGTGAGGCAGATTATTTTGCCAACCACCAACACTGCAACTTTTTTTTTTTTTTTGGTCAAAGTCTTGTATTAATATGCACTCAGTGTTTTATCCAAAGAAATTCTCTCCTCTCTCCGTGGTACACATGCAGTCGGTGCTGGCACAGCAGCACAAACTTGCCCCATCCAAGTGGACAATTTTGTGCAGAGAGGAGTTTCATTGCACCTACTACTGATGAGCACCATGCAAGGGAGAGGAGGCTTTGGTTACCAAAAGAGGGATCAAAAAAAGTCTTTGATCTCCAAAAACAAAGCTCACTTTTATTCCCAGGTTACTTTACTTGGGAAAGATGACCCAGCAGCTTAGGAGATAGGTTAGAATAATGGGGTTTTGGATGGATCAAAACGACAAGCTGGCAAAACAATAACACTAGATATGTTCTAAATTCCTGCTGCACAGTTATAAACGTGTACATCCAGACTCCTGGCCAAGAACATTTTTAAAATCAAAAGAAGGAAGAATTAAAGGATTAATTCAGAGTTATGTAAAGAAGGACAGTTTTCCCTTCTAGAATTCTCACATGCCAATCTTTTAGAAGATGGAGATTTTTAAGCCTGAATGGAAACTCCTCCTTTTTGTCTGAAGGATGACGGCTGGCGATGGCTGGTGACGGCTGGAGTTTTTTGAGAACTTTGAGTTGGCTTTTACATTATCTGCCTGCTGTAGCTCATCTATCCTTCCCTCTCCTGCTCTGCTCATTGAACTGCCCTCTCTTAATCTTCCATAGGTGTCCGAGATTAAATAGATGACAGGATGACTGACATTTGGTACACATAAAAGAACCAAAATATGAACAACGGGTCAAAGTGCAAACCTTCCCTCTTGTCTTCCCTCCTGCTCTTGTACAACTTGATAGGGATGAAACCAAGTAGGGATGTAAGGATATATGACAACGTGCACTTACTATATCTTGCTGTAGCACGATATAGTATCATGTGGATCATGTGGATATAGAAGATACATTCCAAAATGTTCAGGACTAAGGAAAGAGGGTCTTTTAATCACAATTTTAGAAAAAACCTCTCGCAATGATAAAAGATTGACACACCACCAAGTCCAGGATTGCTAATCTGGGATCTGTCCCATTTCTGTTAGGTTAATGGAAAGAATCTGGAAGTTAGACTAGCCTCAAAAGACACAAATGTGGCTATTAAAATATTTGATATAGTTCTGAAAATGGACTGTAATTCTTTATTAAAGTACATCTTAAAAGAAAATTGTTGAAAAACCAGTGGGGAATGCTCCAGTCTGTTCTGTTCATGTCTACAGAATTTATTTCTATAAATCTTCATAAATCCTAATGATAAATTAAAAGTCCCATTTGAGTATTCCAAAGGATATTCACAGGTAGAAGCTACCAGGAAAAAAAAATCACATTTAAATATGCTTCTCTTTTAGAATGTAGAAAATAATTACATGTGGGATGATCACTAGGAGATAGAAGCCTAAAACCATGTTTCATGCAACTCATATCTTTATGATGCCTGGTTTCAGTCCAAGTGGGAAGTAGTACATGACCACTTCTGCCCTGATTTAAACAGCTGTACCAGCTCTGGGGTCAATGAAGTTGCACTGAACCTGAATGCACCTCGTATCTATTGAATGTAATTAATCACAGTGATATTTAATGAATTAACAATGTCATGTGTAATGCTGGCTCAGAATTTTACTAAAAGAATGGGAAAGATTTTTTGGCACAGTAAATTCCTTTCTTTTTCTAAAGTTGCCCTGTTACCTGAGGGAAATGTAACTGTGGGTACACAATGAGCTGATACTCATGGGGATGATATGCAGCTCTGATTCCTATCTGCCTCCATGTATGTGTTGTCTCTTGTTTAAAGCTTCAGTGTAAAGTTTCCCAAGGCAGGTGCCATCTTCCTGCATTTTACATTTTTATTAAGCCGTATTTTATTTTTCTTGTCTCCAAAGTATATTCAAATTATAACTTCAATACTAATTTCCTGATAGTTGCTGCTTTAGTTTTGTTTGTTTTTGTGTTTGATTTGGTTTGGTTTGTGGGGAGAGGACTGGGAGGTTTTCTGCTGCATTGGAAAGATCAATTTTTTGGCTGGTTTAATCTATACTGGATCATGAATATTGAACTAATATCATAAACTCTTCTTAGGGTCTTCTGTGATTACAAAATGATACTTCTATACTATATCAGCCAAGAAGGTGGTACTTCTATTTAATGCAAAACTGGCCTGGAAGCCTGCCTGTCATTTCAGAGAGCATGCAAGTTCTTATTCAACTTCAAATTGAAATGCCCTGCTCAAACAAGACCTTATTCACATGACTATATACACTGAAATTTCTGCTTGTAAAATGATAAACCATTTGAATGGGCATTCACAATGGACCAGGGATACACACACCATCCTTACCTGTCTTGGCAGAAGGACAGAAGCTTCTTCAGAGTGCACAGAGCCCATCATGTCTGCGTGGTTTTCAAGAAGTGCTGCACTTGTGGCTGCCCTTGCAGACCCTGTTGTCACACTGAGAGGGCCCTTCTCACTCAGGTCTGAAAAAGGAAGCACAATTTGCTCTAAGACTGGCAACTCCAAGCTCAAACTGCAGAAAGTTTATATGAAAAGCTCAGGGATAAGTTATGCTTCTCACAGTGTTTTCACAGAAAAGCAGCAGTGCATTGTTCTTATGTGGGGAAAGGAAAACAAGGAACCCTGCAGAAGCACTGCTCTCTGGCATGGATGTGAAAACAAAATGCGCAGCTTCTGAGGGATGGTGTTTTCTCATAATCATTTGCAGTTTCTCATTCTTTAGTCCTTTTCTCCCTGTGCCTCTAACTGCAGCCCCTTGTGCCAGCCAGGAAAGGGCCACAGGGCTCTGCCTGCCTGGGAGTGGAGGAGGGAGCAGGGCAGCACAGCAGCCTTGCAGGGCTCCTCTGGCTTCATCTGTCCCCAGCAAAGTGCTTGATTTGATGAGAGCCCAGATAACAATTCTCTCCCCAGGGCTGACTGGGTTACGGGAAATCTGTTGTCTCCTTATAGGGAGGAGGGGAAGAGAGCAGGGACAGGAATGCACAGAATAGGAACTGGGATACCTGTAAGTGGCATTGTGTGAGGAACTGCAAACAGCTGGAATTGGCAAGGAACAGAGAGCAAAACTCGGACATTAATATAAAGCCAATGAGATTTGTTGGAAGCTATATTTATATTTCATGAGGGAAAACTAACAAGAAGACTTTTCATTCTGCTCCAGGAAGAGAAAATTTGTTAGGCTTTGCAGAAAAATAGAAATCCTTGTCAGTACAAAATGTATAACCTGGTGCTGTACACATTATACCATATTGCATGTACACAGTGTATATATACTGATAAATAATTTGCACAGATTTGCCTTGAGGTTGGACTGCTGAAGCATTATCTACTGTGGCCAGTGCCTGTAATAAAAGTTTGCTCTTTCCTCCAGCCAAAAAACTTTATCCATTTAAACTTCACAGTTGTATAACCATTAATTAGGATCTCTAATGCTTATCTAATCCAAGTTCAGATAAAGAATCCCTGATACAGCTGGAAAGGAAGTCCCAATTCATAGACCCAAATTCAGGCTACTAGATAATGCTGTCTCACAAAGAAATCCTTTGCTAGAGCTCAGCTTTATTCTGCCCAGACTTAAGGGTATATAAAGCATTCAAAGTGATCTCATCTTATTTACTTTTGTAAATCACTTTTTCTAAGTATTTTGGAGGAATTACAAATCCTCCATGCTGGATGGCATTTTAGCAGAAGCACGAACTCTTGTGCTAGTCCTAGTTTTAGGAGGCTGTAAAGGAATAAAAGGATTAGAAATAAGAATATGACCACATCACTGACATCTCAGAGTTCTTGTGTACTAAGGGCCCCTTTCTGCAGATAACACATCCAGGGGTTGCAGAACAACAGCCAAAGTTGTATAAATACTAAGACTTCTGGAAAGAGCTCCAATTTTTCAGTACTCAGTAGCCTGCCTTCTTCAGAAATGAGTTGTCTGTGAGTTATCTCAAGTCAAGCATCCAAAATACCCATCCTTTACCATAAATCCTGACTAACATCTTATGGTGATGAGCAAAGAATATGGCCACAGACATATGAAACTGCTGGCTGAATGGCAGGAGGTGTCTGAAAACTCTATCAAGCCAATGTAAATTTCCATTACATTTGTTGAATAAATGAGTGGCACAAACATCTGGAATCAGAAGTACCCCAAATCCCTAAATAATATCCATCCTATGTACTGCCCACAGAAGTCCAGCCCAGTTTTGCTGAAGAGACAAGGAACATTTGCAATCATACCTAATATATTTCAAATTGGTTATATTGTTTATAGATTGCTTATGTCAAAACTGGTGAATTCTCTGGTGTGCTTTAGGATTTATGTATTCTAGTTCTTTGAAAGGTTTGTTCTTATTTGTTGCTACCTGCAAAAATATATATCTTGGCCCCAATTCACAGTGGAACAATGTTAGGTCATTATTCCTTGAATTGTTAGGCTGTAAAGAAGCAATTTCTCACTAACCTGTGACACAGGAAATTGTGATTCTGATGTCAGGTCATTGCTGGAGTTCCTTTTACAACAATCTGTTTTTCTTGTCAGCAAATGACATTTATGTATTATTTCTAGAAAGTGTAGGCTTCAGTATTTTTGTATGTATTCATTCAATATTTCTCTTCTGCCTTTTATTCTGCATAGCTGGGAGCTTTAATATATGATTCAACTGATAAATAAATATATTTTGATTGATAGTGCAAATACCTGGCAGCTGAAACTAGTACTATCTCAAAGTGCTTCTCAGAATAGTTGAGTTTCCTGCTTTTGTTTTCACTGTGATTTCTTTCATGAAGCATTGCAATGAATGATTAATGCTTGGATGCCCCTTTTCTCTGGATCCGCTGCTGAACTTAATGTGTTACTTTGTGCTCTGCATGGAGGGAACACAACCCAAACTGCCACCGTGGCAACATTCTATACCCTATTTAATTGGGCTTGGTGTTAGGAACCACAGTCACTCGTGAGCTTCAGAGCTCCCTGTGATGAGAATAAATATTTTTTACCAGTGTACTGCAGCCTAATGCAGTTGTTTTATTCTATTCATTTGAAATTGGGTAACACGTAAAACATTGGACAGATGACAGTGTGCATATGTTTTACCAATAACTATGCATATTGACTACACAAAAAGTGGTTTGCCAGCAGAATATGTTTTACATATACTTAGGGGGCTGATGCTATAAAGCTACACATCCACAGAGACCAAGTTATTTCCATTGAAACGCACACAGCATCAAACCTTTCCACAGAATTAAAGCACCTCTTTCTCTGTTAGTGGTTTTGGGGATAATAAGCACAGGAAGGGAGCTCTGTAATACTAATATGATTACTTTCTTCTGGAACATCCCAAACATTTCCAAAACAGCCTAGATCCTGCTGGCTTTACACACAGGAGGTGACCTGTGCATGTCTCATGGGGTAAGCAGATGGGATAAAGTCCTCAGTGGAACATAATATATACACTAGGCCACATAACCATAGGCAGGATAAACATTGGAACCACACACAAAATTAACATCTTTCTCTTAAATGCAGAGGCTATTTAACTATCCAAGACAACTAAGATCTGTTAATATATTTACAGAACAATGGCATCAGCAGAAGGTGACTAGCAAGGACCACAAAACTTTCACCAAAAGTCCAAATTAGAAATTAATTAATTTCTACCACCTCCTAACCATCCATTCATTTTAATCCATTGTTTCTGATGCATGGATTCAAATAAAGTTTTCCAAAACAGAATGAAAATTACAATATTTATACCAATAAAAAAACCAAGGCAAAATAAATTCCATCCCCAAAGACTTCCAAAATTTTGAGTGAACAAATCCTAGAAAATATACTGGTAGCAATTTTACAGACAAGAAGAGAGGTTATGCTACTAAAGTGTAGTTTGTTAGTTTTTGATTTCCTCAGGATCAACAATCAAATAATTATTTAGCATAAACATGGAGGAAAAAAACCCCATTGTATTATGTTGATATAAAAATGTGGGGTAAATCTGGTTCTTTGATAATACGACCTCTTAATAGGACAATTAATCTTCTAGTATCACTGCAAATGTCTCAATTCCAGCTGGCAGAGCTGATGTGACATAACCCAAATGCTAAATGTAACATGGTGAGAATGACTCACCCAGGCAGCCCCAAGGAGAGCAGAGCTTCCCCCACCAGGAGCTTATGGCATGAACATGTCCATATTGACCATGCAGATTCTAATCAGTGCAAAGAACAACAGTCCTGTCTTCAAAGATCATCTAAAGAAGTTGACAAACACTGAATACAGCCCAGTAGTCCCAATTTATGAATATATTCCAAATATCAGAAAGAATACTGTTAAAAGTTCTTCTATCATTTTGTTGCAGCACCCCTAAGCAACAGTAGGATCCCCAGAACTGGGATGGTAACTCATGGGATCCTGGTGCAGCCCAACAGTTTGTTTACATCCTGAGACTTCTCTCAGGAACACACTCTCCCCAAATTGTGTGAAACCTGAAATGTTCTGAAATGAACACACTTAACCCAGGTAAGCCTTTTATTGTGCCACTAAATTACATTTTCCCCTTCTGACCACACAAGAAAAAATCATAGTAAAAGTAGTCACATACACCCTGAAGGATTGTCCTAGCCCAGGCTTTTCCTTAACTTTACAGAACATTACAGCTGCCATCTGAAGTGTTCCACACTTTGGAAGACCATGAAAAAAAGAGGGTGCATCTATAAAGTATTATAGCAGAGCACTTTCCACCAGCCTGGGTTAGGTCACTCACACTCCCAGGGGTGCTAGGCACAGCCCACCTCTGTTCCTTTCCAAATGCTCTCTAGAAAATGCCCTTTTTCTCCAGCTTTTCTAAAGAGTTAACTGTCCAGGACAAAGTAACTTAATCAGGTTCTGGATGAGTCCAGAGAAAAATGCAAAGCAAACACAGAAGAAGGCTGGAGCTGATGTAACCTGAGACAGTGCACACCCTGTAGTCCAAAGGTGGAAAGCCCAGACTGTACTGTAGGAGAATAACTCAATCACGAGTGACGCAAGCAGAACCACAAGAAAGCCCACAACAAACAAACCCAGCAGCTCAGAAGACCACAGTGAGCCCTGGGCCCTGCTTGGGTACAGTCCCTGAGGAAATGGGCCATCCTAGATACACTGCTTTCCTGGGAGCAAAGAGCTCCAGCCACAAGTGTGGTTCAGGGATTGCACAACTGGCAGCTGAGCTGCTGAGCTATGGCCTCCTTCCCACCACCACCTTCAAAACCAGCTCCTGTGCACTGCAAAGCAGCTTCCACAAAGCAGCTGGGTCTGAGCAGAAGGTACAGCAGGACTCTGAGCACTGATGATGAATTTTCTCAGCACTGATCATCACTGGAATCACTGAATAGCAGGAGAGGGGCTCACATCTTCTAGTGCAGTGCCAACATCACAGTCACAGAAAATGAAGTTGAAGAGCAGCTTTAAACAACTCCAATCAACACTGGTAACAGCTCAGCAAGGGGAGCTCAGCCCCATGAAGTGCTGCCAGCAAAGGGGAAAGGTTCAGTGACATTCAGGAGGAGTAAAGGTGCTGTGGGGACTTTCAATGTAGAACATCTGGAAAAAGGGCTGGAAATGAGTTGCATACATTTTTACAAAATCCATTTTCTGATTTACCGTATTTTTTGACTACTTCAGTCTCCTGAAAGGGTATGCCAATTTTTGTTCCTACAAAATGGTTTGTAAGATCTTTTGGAAACAAATGGTCAGAGATCCCACCTTGCACTTTACCTGAAGGATGTTGAAGCAAACATTGCCTTCTCCCATCGTGCTGGGCATTGTCTCAATGCTGACCCAGCAGGAGGATTGCCATCAGCTGAGTCACCAAGACCACTTCCTGCAGCTCCTCTGTGGTCCTTGAGGAATCCAACTCCAGAGCAGCACTGACCTTGTCTGCCCTCAGAGGGTTTTGGGAGCCCAGCACAAAGACATTTCCATGTGAGCTGCTCTCTGAGGGGCTCCTTCATTCATGTTAAGCTACATGGTTCCACTGCAATGGGTAAAAGGTTATGAAGAGAAGGAAGCACAGTAGGCATCTCCCTGTATGGAAATCACATTTGTGAAGATGATTTTACGGCACCCAGCACAGACACGCTTAAGAAGCAGCTCAGTTGTGGTGCAGTGCATGGGGAGAGTACAAAACTCATGACAGGCAGATCTGATGGAGTGAGCTATGGAGATGCACTCACACAAGCAGCAAGAAAACCCTCTGAAGCTTTCCATCCTGTGTTCCCTGTATGTACCACATCTGCTCCAGAATGACGGAAGACTATTTTGGGCACAGTTTATGGAGTTTTTAAAAATGTTATTGGGACTATATTTTGTATCCCTTTGCCAGTAAAGCCAGATGACTGCACCATGAGCTAGATCTCCAGATGGTTTAAATCACAGATCTTGCTCTAATTTGCTCCAGTAAAGGATCTGGCCCCATGAGTTGAACTACACGAGGTGGATGAAGCTATAAAGAATGTGCCAAATGAGCTAAAATAGCTTTTCTAAAAATAAATACCATAACAGGACTTCCAGTGCTACACATAGGCATTAGGCCTGTCAAAATAGACTTGCCAATCCCAGGCATTCAAAAATCATGAGTTGGACATAAGGCTGGCTTTAAAAAAACCCACAAGATGAAAAAGAAACAAGCAAACAGTAATATCTATGTACCTCTTTTCGTTTGCATTCTTGGTGTTTTTGAGTCTTCAGGACAAACCCTGGTCATCTTTTAAAGCTTTCTCTGTTTGGTTTTTTTCCCCCTTCTTCCCCCTTGAAAGCATCAGGGCTAGAAACTTGCTGCTAAGAAAAGAATGTTAAAAAAAGAGAGAGAGAGAGAAAGATTCTCATGTAATTGCCTGACTTCAGAAACTAAGCTTTTAAGAAGAATATCATGAGACTCATGATAAAATCATGAGAGTTGGCAACACTATTAGTGAGCTGGAAATGATATAAAGCTCCCACTTCTGCAGTCTATGAAGTATTGGACTTTTAGTCACAAGCTTTTTATGCACAGAAAAACTGTCACTGCCATATAACTGGGCTTTTCATTGCCACAGTCTTCAGATTTCCATTAGATCAATTCAGATAGTTTCTAGGGACCTTCTGTTTGTATGCAGTCAAAAAGCACTTGGCAACAAAAGACTTGCAGCAAATTGCAGATGGACACAAACAGGAATGGGCTCGAAGCAGGCTGGGAGCCTGAAGGAAGGGCTGCATCTGGGGGAAATGAAGGATTTCCACATGCCTCTATTTGCTGGACTTGTACAGCTCTCTGAAGAGCCAAACCCTCCCCCCAGAGATGGATCTGCAAATCCACCTTTTACACTGAAAAACTAGTAGTAGGGAAAGAACAAACAAACCCAGGGAATTGCTTTGACAGCTTAACATCTGCAAAAGGCATGGAAAAGATTACCATGTAACAAGGGCAAGGAAGCTCCCAGCAGCATGGGGCACCAGAAGTGTCCTGATTATTGTGTCCAGTCAGTGCTAATCTGCCACAACAGGAGTAATTCAAATTAGATGTGTGAAGAAGGGAGATCACCACCTTCCAGGACAAAGCCAGTTTGGGGTATCATTCCTCCTCTCAAAAAGAGATTGTGTGACTTATATGTGTTTGATACTACCATGGTACAACAGGTCAGTCCAGTTGTAACAAGCTCCAGTCAATTCTGTGAGATGCCAAGGTCCTTACCTAGGTCACACGAAAGTGTGAGAATGCTCCATGCCCTTGAAAACCTATTAGGAAGCATTGATCCTCTCAAATGAAAGTTTGAAAGACTTGCACTAGAGTTAGGAAAACAGATACAGATAGGTGTGAGTACATCACACCTCTCTGGGGCTGTTAAAAGGCCCCCACTGCTGAAACAACAGCACATGACAAAGTTAACACATCCTGAAGTGTAATTTGTTATTTGCCTTTGTATGCAAAGCTCACACATGTTCCTTCAGAAGTGAAATTTCAAGTGCCAGTGCCTGCTTAGTGGCTAATGGACCTTAAATCCCCAACACTGTTGGGAAAATCTGTGCTGCAGTTTTAGCTGGAGAGATCTTGATACTGAAACAGCTCACCTGCTTCCTCAGCACAGACTGCAGAGCCAGGAGAGCACTGTAGCAAACTGAGTAATGGGTAAGGGAGAAGTCACCAGGACCAACTGTCATTGATGTTGCACCAAAGTAAGGCAGGAAAAAATCCATTAAACTCAGTGCATGACACTAGCACAAGCTCCAGCAGAATTTTTTAATGTTATAAGTAACAAGTTCAAGGGGAGAAAATCTGCACCCAGAAGAAGTGTCCTGTGAGTCAAGGTTATCTTTCCAGGTATCTAACAATTTATGGGTTTGAGTGAAACAAGAAAAATCTGGTAGTTATAGAAGAGTTTGCTTTGAATTTTGAAGCCAGAACTGGAACCTGAAGAACCTCATGCAAGCACAGGAGCATCAGGAATGCAGATTTTATTGCTGCAACTTCCTGAAGTCCTGGACCTGCCCAAATGAGATGCCCTGTGTCCAGAAATCTGAAAGAGCCACAACACATCCTAGATCTGTAGGAGAGTGGTTTGGCCAACACACTCCTTCCTGCAAAGCCCCGGAGGAGCTGTGTAAAAGGGTCCTGTGGAGATGCAAAGTGCATCTGATGTATGCCCGTCATTTCTCAGGAACCATGCGTCCTGCAGTGTAGGTACTGCAATGTCAAACTGAGCTCAGGTGAGATCCATCAATGAGTAAACTAACTTGTTGAATTCTAAACAAATTGGTGAAGAGCACATCACCATATCTATTCTGGTTCCAATCTATTCGTACATGAAACAGTTCAACTACAAAGCTGTCAAGTGGACGACGCTCAATTAATGGAATGGACCTGAACGAGTATTTCAACTATGACAATCTGCCACCTAGTGGGAAAGTGAAATTTACACCTTAACCAGGCACTTGGACGGCAAAAAAACCTTTGTGAAGCGTGGCAAAAGTGGAACAACCTCTTTTAGAAAATTGGGAGGTGCACAGACAAGGCTCTCCATGGATAAGCAACCTTCAGTCAGCATTTTAACCTCCCAAGGACAGGAATCTGGCCATAAATTTATAATATGAATATGTAATCTGTTTATTGCATATATGATGCTCATAACATTACTTCTGCGTGTTCTTGTGTATTTACATTGGCTAAAAGTCACCATGTAGTCCTATCCATGTGATAACTGATCATAGCACAAGTCACCTTCCAGCTACCCAGCAACAAAATCTCACACAGCTAAGGGAGGCTGCACATGGATTCAGAGCAGCCCCAAGATGTGTATACAGAGCCAAATTTCCCCATAGGACCCTGTATCATTCTGTTGGTGATTAGCATCCTGAGGATCATACCACCCTTTTGAAGCACAGGAATTCTGATTCTCAGGATACCCCTGAAGACAGCAACTTTTCTGTGTGGGAGACACTACTGGAGCTGTAGGATCACAGCATTTTTGGACGGAGCTGCTTAGGAGAGACAATCTGTAAGGGTCAAAGAGTAACTTTTTGTTTATGGTAAATGTATTTGTGGAAGTTTAATGGTAACACTGGCTGTTTGCATCACACATATTTCTGGCATCTGTGGAATTAACTTTCAGTCGCTGCTGGCTGGCTTTTGCCTGACCCTGGAAAACAAAGAGATACCACCAAATCATTCCTCAGTTCTCTTACATGTCACCATCCTGGTAATTTCCTCCACTGTGGCCAGGGTATTCAGGAGGGAGCCCACATTTCATTGTCCCAGTTCAGATCTAGTCAGATCTGATGAGTTTGTTTGCTACGATTGGTATTATATTGATGTGTGATTCCATGCCATGGAAAGATGTAGTAACTGGCTCTTGGTTTTTTGTTTTTCTACAGGACACAAAGACTTTTTTTAGTCTGAAGTTTTAGAGTTATCAGTTTACCCAAAACTGTAATTGTTCTAAGTCCAACTCTGCCATCTTGTGGTAGATATTAAAAGGTACTGTTTAAACTTTTGTCATTTCTGGCGATAACTCTGTATACTGGATACAATATGTTTGCTGAAGACCCATTGTGCCAGCCTTCTAGTAACTGAAGGAGGCCTACAGGAAATCTGGAGAGACTTTTTACAAGGTCATGGAGTGATAGGACAAGAGGCAATGGCATTAGACTGAAACAAGGCAGGTTTAAATTAGATACGAGGAAGAAATTCTTCACTCTGAGTGTTGTGAGACAAAGGCACAAGTTGCCCAGAGACGTTGTGGATGCCCCATCCATGGAAGTGTTCAAGGCCAGGCTGGATGGGGCACTAAGCAAACTGGTCTAGTGGAAGGTGTCCCTGTCAAAGGCATGGGGCTTGAAACTAAATGGTCTTTGAGGTCCTTTCCATCCCACACCATTCTATAATTTCATCATTGTAAAGTATTTGTAGTAAATATTCTCCTCTGCATGTCAGGGAAAACCTCTATCCTTCAATGAGATAGGTTAAAAAGTGAATTACCTCAGAAGCTGTTTGCTTTACATTTTGCCTTGGATAATGAAAGGCTGACATTTGTTTCACATTTGTGAGGAGCTGGCTTGTAGTCAGGTTTACTTCCCAGTTCTCATGCAATGGTTCCATGCTGTAGTGTTTGGATTATAAACAGGGGACTATTTAAACTCAGGCAATTACTTTTCCTCCTCACTGAGGTCTAGGCAGGAGCCAAGTTTTAAACAAAGCAGTTCAGTCAATTATATGCAAAAATTATTATAAAGCAAAGAACCATTTAAACCTTTTTGGAAAACTGATATTTGCACAGTGCCAAGACTCAAAGTAGCTTCCTCTCTGAAACCAGTGACCTAGCCTGTCTCCCACACTGGGAACAGGCACTTCAGAGGAAGGAGTAAGAAATCCTACTTTCAGAGAGTGACTCATCTTGGTCTTTTCCTCCTTCCCTGTACAGCTAGCAGTTGGCAAGCCAGGGAAAACAAACACCTTGTTCTCACTGTGACGTTGTAGTCACACCTAGTGTAGCAACATGAACTTCCCTTCACCCTGTCTCCCCATTCAGGTCTCAAGTGAGCCCCTCTTGAAATGGAACCCTGGCTTATTCAGTATCTGAAAAAGCCTCAGCTTGGTCTCACCCACACCTTATAAAGCATTGAAGTGCTCATGGTCTGTGTGTCAAACAAAACCACTGCAGACTGGCAGGGAGCTCAGCTCCAGACATGGAGCAGAACACTGCCACGTTGTGCTCAGGGGAGTCTCCAGTCACCACAGCATTCAGGGGGTTTCAAGAGACCACCACATTTTCAACCTTCACCCATTTGTGAAATTTGCATTTGTCCTATCTAATTTTGTTCTGCTAATACCTTTAATACTGCTGTGCACATTCTTTTAGATGTAGCAAGGCACTGGATTTGGAGGTCTGGTTTGAAGCCACATCAAATTATATCAATCTTTTGAATATATAAACATAGATTGAAAGTTCTGGTGTGACCCTTCCCATTCCCTTCTTCCCCTTTCCCTTCTTCTACTAAAATAATTTATGCATACAGAACTGCAAACTCTTGAACAAACCTGTAGAAAATAAAAGGTGTTGCAAAGGCCATGCAAATTAGTGCCTTACATCCAGCCAAGCTCATCTCCTACTTTCCAGTCACATCAAATTGTGATCTTTGTCCTCCCAGTTTCTTACCTGCTGCAGAGATGTGTCTCCTGCGGCACCTTGGAGGAGGCCAAGCTTGGCAGCTGAGGAAGCCAGATGTCAGGGTCTACAAAGAAAGTTTTCAGCAGTGGCAGCTGCTTGTCAGATCACATTCCCCCGAAGGCTTATGTTTGGCTCTGACGGTGTATCTGTTGGTGGCCATGGCTGGTCTTCCTAAAAGTCATATGTGGGATCAGCTCCCAGTGGGAAACTCAAGTTTCTTCTCCTGAAAGGCAGTCTCCACTGATTTGCAGCTCTGAGAAAATGTTCATTCTTTTTTCTCACGTTCTCAGAAAGAGTTTTTGTTCACTTTGTATAAAACTGAATTATTAAGAAAGGTAATTTCTAAAGAAGAGAATGAAACCCCTTTTATTTGTACAGTTTTAAAGTATAATTTCCATAATAACAAATATATACATTCGTACCTACAAAAGTTTTTATCCTTGGATAGGAATTGGCTTTGGGATACTTATGATGGGTATTGATTTTCATTTGAAGCAGAGAAAACTAAGACAGATCCTTTTGAACTCAGGCACTCCACAAGCACTTAAAAGAGTCTTTGGTTATGAGATTACCTTGTAAACATAATGATCAAACGAGGCTTCAGAATGACATATTAGAAAAGTCAGCATTTACCCACAGATTGAAAATATTTGAGACAATCTCTGTCACAAAGTAAGCAGACACCTGTGTCATTAAATGAGACTTCACCTTGAGCTGTGAGTCAGGCAAACACCGTCTGTCTTCAGGTACTCTTCCTCCTTTTCCTCTGGGCAGGTCTATTGGAAGATGGCATTTTCCTGCTGCTGCTGGTTGTGCTCTTGCTGCCTGGGCACTGGCTTGGTGGCTGGTCACAAACCTGGGACTGGAATCTTGGCTGCTGTTGCCTGTGAAAGGAGGAGAGCACACTGACAAAGAGGGCACAGTGTATTGATAAACCCTTAACCACAATGGTGCTGAGGGCCCTGTAAATGGTCAGTCTGATGACTAATAACAATAAATGCCTTGGACTGAGAGGAACATGAACCCTTTTCCTGTTCTACCAGGGAAGGATGCCAGGTCCTGCTCCTGATCCCTGTGGCTGTCCCACCTGAAGGGAGCACTGTTACCAGCCTGAGCAATTCCTCACATTTGATCATTCTCCCACCTTCACTACAGACAAAGTTTCCTGGAGCAGCCTCAGCTGAGTTAGCTGTGATGATGTGAACTGTGCTGTACAGCTCAGACCAGCTGATGGAAACACCCCCTACCTGTATTATTTTTACAGCCACTGTGAACAGCAGCTTCATGGATCATGATGGAAGCTTTATGGGTGGGTTATGGTAATGGCATTAAAAGAGAGATAAGAAATAAAAGAGAGATACAGAGAAGCCCTGGCATGCAAAGAGGAGTTTCAGAAGTGTACAGCAGCCTGTGCCTGGTGACAGTCACAGTGGCTGCAGTGTGTGAGCTGGGGGCTATGCTCTAGTGCCAGTCTCCTGGCATAGATGCCACATGAACCTCTGTCTTGACCCCAGGGAAGCAGCCATATACCATCAGCATTGTGAAAGCTGCAGGATCTCCTCCTTTGTCTCTCAGAGTGTCTCACTGCCGTTGGCATCTGTATGGGATCAGATGAGACTTATTTTGCCATAGTACACGGACGTAGTTAAAGAATCCAGCTGATTCCTTTATGTTCCCTTCAGGCCAAAGAAACCCATGGTTTCTGTCCAACCTCCAAGGCAAGTGAGCTGTATCTCTGGTTAACATCTCTGTTCTCTTTAAATCACTGCAGCTTTCATCAGGACAGGTAGGTAGGATTTTTCTTGTTATGTCAGGTCATCAACAGAGTAAAGCTTTTTCTACCTTTGTTGCACTTTTGCTACACCTGTCTCTGGTGGTGCCCTCAGAGATCCAGGCAGGGACAGCCCCAGGCCAGGCAGTAGATGGCACCAATGTACAGCAGTTACAGTATGCACAAAAACAGTTTTAAGGAAAACAAAATCACACTGTTCTTCCTGCTTACAGCCTTTCTGTTTGATCTTGGCTCAAAAACATCTTTTCTCATGATCATTTTTCCTAGCAAAATCCAGATCCCTGCATCTTCAAGTGCAAGCACAATTCAAGGCTCTCCATGGTTGTTTCTCTTCTTCAATTTACCCCTCTGTAAAATCAGCACAAGAATTAGGAAGCAGGATCCCTTCATCTCTGTTTCATGCCTGTAACAAATCATTAACATCCTGTACCATTCTCTTCCCAATTGATAAATCTGGTTCATGGTCAGGGTATCCATCCACCGACCCAAATTTCAAGCTGACAACCATATTTGAATGTGGAGGGAACTTCTTTGGGAGGGTTGCTGCTGATTCCCCTCCCTCTCTATACTCTGTACCATAATCTGCTTCCCAGGAGCCATTAGTGAGTTTTTTTCCAGTGGAGATTTCTGGCTATCACAGGGTCCTTGGACAGCAGCAGAATTGTCTCTTTCTTGCTGTAATCCAGAAACATGTTCTAGTTTGTTTCACGCCCTTTGCTATTGCTCTTAAGTTTCTGACAGTATTTTATGGCCTGTGAGATGGATTTTGATACAGGAGAAAGAGGCACATACAGACTTTTAATACCTTCATGTATGTTAATATGGTTGCCTGCAATTTTTGAGGTCTGTCATGATCCAATTGTTTCTTTAGTCCTGATATCTTGGTGCACTGAGGATTGCCTCACACTTTGCTTACCTGTACTCACAACTCCAGTTTAGATCTGCAGCAGGATGAGGAACTCTTGTCTTCCATGGCTTTGCTTACAAACATGTAACACAAAGCAATACAGTCCATGGCACTACCTTAAATACCTCCTGAATAATTATGACAGAGCCATTTGGTGTCTCTACTCCCCTCCTCCCCTCCTGCAGTCACTCGAGGTTCAGATCCAGGCTGCCAAAACTAGCTAAGCATCTCCCAACTCTGTACAGCCCACGTGGGGCAGAGCATTTGTACTTACAGAGGGGTTTTACCTGAGACCTGCAGGGTCACAGTTTCTCCAGAAACAGAAAGAGCAACACCTCCAGAGCTGCAAGAAACTATGCTGGCTACCATATATTTTAAAGTGAATCAAAGCATTATTTCTGTAGAACAGATAATTTTTCTGAAACTTTAAAATAGTGATAGAAAAAAAAAAAAACCACAAGAAAACCTGGCAAGCTGTCACTGTCCTCCTACAGCTTTTAGCCAGCTCTTCTTTATGATAAACACATTATTGGCCCTATATAATTTTCACATTCCCAGCAATTGTTCAGTTTGGTCTGCCCCCTTCTCTCCTACTTCAATTCCACTCACAAAGGAGTTTGTTTCAAGGAAGTTATTGTTTTAAGTTGAAGTTTTAAGATAAGTTTTAGCTAAGGTGTTGTGTCCACCTGAGTTCATTAGAAGGTGAGTTCCCTTTGCTTATCTGAGTCAGAATAACCTTATTCTAAATAACACCTAGGTCCTTGAGAGGTATCTCTGGCTCAGGAAGACAAATTATAAAAGACTTCAAGTCTCAGTGGCCTCTCCAATAGTTCTGAAGATCCTGCTCAGTGGGAATTACAGATGGTCCAGTAGGCACTACAGAGAAATTTAGGAGACAGAGATTCTCTAGAAGCACTGATTTCTTTCCTGTCCTTGTCAGAATTGCTTAAATCTCTGCAGTCTCCTTTCCTCATCTCCCCTTCTTTTCCTCATCAGGGTGCAGCTACAAGACTGGAAGTAAACAGTCAGATATTTGCTCTGTGTTAATAAAACCACATATAGGTCCCTTCATCCCCAGTTCTAAGGACAATAAAATAAAACATTTGTGAAGAATTATAATCCACTTTGTTCTTAAGCAACCTTGAAAAGCCAAAGAAGGATTTCACATCAGCATGTAGTTTTACACCAACAAGCACATTTAGAACATTATGACTCATATAAGTATTTCTGGGTCAGAGGAAAAAGGGTTATTTACCTTTTGCTGAAGAGCTACAGTCCTTCAAGGGAGGGAAAAAAGTGAATTGGAACATGGTAGCTGGGTCATCAGGACCAGGTTTCTACAGTCCCTGTCACAGTACATGAAAGGTGAGTAAGGAAAGAAATACATTTCTCCTTTACCTTCCTCCCGGCCCTAGACATCTCTAATCACAAACCAGCTCTCAAAACCCAATTTAAACTTTCTCATCAAAGATCTAAAACTTCAAAACTGGACCATGCAAGATGACAAATACAGGATAAATTAATGACACAGCCTGCTGGGGGTGGGGGGTGGTTCACTGTGACTCATGGGCATTTGTAGGTGAAACTGAGTGGGTGATCTCAGATTAGTAATGCTGATAACTGTTATTTGGCCACTTTATATAGGTGGAAACGGTGGACAAGACTTGGAACATACAGTCCTTGGGAAATGGACTGTGCACCATGCTGCAGAAAAGGACAAAATTATAGGAAGGAGAAACAGGTGTTGGTTCCTGCTGTAGAAATGCTGTTCACTCAGCCCAAACCTGGTGACTGACTTAAGCCTGGCCATGTGAAGAAAACACACCAAATAGATACATCACTCACAGCACTATGGTGCTGTCATGTCCCTCAGCCCCATGTATCCCTGGAAAGTGTCCCCTCTAAAATACTCAGGTCCCAAAACAAAACTTTGCCCTGCTAAGCTAGATCTGCCACTGCCTGGGTGTAGGAGTGATGGTCATCAGGGCTCTGTGTCATCAGGACTTCCTGTACACCAAGGAGCTCTGCTGCAGATCAGCAGAGAGCCAGCAATGCCAGCATTTCAAAGTAACAGTTTAAAAGACTCTGCTTTAGTGGACACTGATGAAGTTATATTCCTTTCTAGATGTGCAGCCTAGAGTGTCATGAGAATGCTGTTCTGTGGTTTTTCAAGGTCAGAAAAGTCCATATTTGAAGGTATCTAGAGGTTATATTTCTAGGTAATGCATGACATCTATTGATTCATATATGTGCAAGAGTCTTCCCACCCTGGGTAATTCCTCTCCACCATCTGCTCCCAGCAGGCTTGAAGTTACAATTTCTCTTTATCAGAGTTAGAGTTGTTTGAATAGAGGATGCTAAAAGGCCTGAAAGATCATGCTGGGTAGGGAGCATCAGCTAGTTTAGCTTTGTCAGAGGAGGAGGATGAAATAAAGGCAGGCAACTGCTATTCTGGCTCCTGCATATGCTCAGTAGCTAGACCTAGTTAGAAAAATCTACTCTGACGTTCAAGGCAATACATTCTATTTGTCAGCTGATTGGTTTGATGAGGACAGTCAAATCTGCCAGCAATAGATACAGTGTGGTGAGTAACATCCTCCATAGCACAGCAGTGCCATGGCAGTGCATAGAGAACATGGGTGTTCTACCAACATGGAAAGAATTCCTAAATCAGGGTCTGTGACTGTGATAATTCTGTCACTAAGGTACTCTGAGGGATGGTGAGAGATAGATGAATATCTAAATATGCTTTCCATAAGATTAAAAGAATAAAGAAGAGTGCTACAGATCATCCTAGTATTATTGGGAAACCTAGTGTGCTTGCTCTGTGCCAACACAGTAAGATCTCCTAAGGATAATACAACATCCATGTCCTAAAGATGACACAACATCAACATCCAGATTTGCAGGAAGGGAGCCAGAGAATTTTGGATCAAATTTGTCTGTGTACCCAGCACTAAACTGTCTGCTGTAATTGATACTGAAGTTAGAACTTGAGCTTCCTGATGAAGCAGTAGAGCACTGAGTCCCCACTGGTTTTGGTTCCCTAACAAACACCATCTTTATGAAGTCACGTTAAAGGAGTTCATGTGGAAGCTACATATTTAGGACATGTGAGGACCTAGCATTCAGTCAAGAGTCCTGGATCAAGCAAGTGGTGCACTGACTAAATTAGAACTCAGGGATAGTTATAAGATCAGAGGTTAAAACAGATCTCTGTAGTATTCAACCATGAGACTTGCCATTCACATTTCTACATAGCCCTGTAGAAATCCACTTTGGGAATTGCCATTTACTCTGCTATTTTACACATTTTTAATTCATGCAACAGTCCTTCCTCTTCTCCAACCGTTATTCAGCTCCCATAAAAGCATTATAAATAGACATCCAGGTATGTATGTATTGGCTCTCCCTTATCCATATGCTTGCTGACCTCTTCAAAGAACCCCAATAAATTGTGATGCCTGAGCAAAAAAGGTTCATTTAGATTCCCTGCTATGCAGTTCTCTGTGCATCAAACACTGGCCAGTTGCTTTAACCTTGTGTCTGAAGCAATACCTACATCTATTCTTGATGCCCTTTGATAATGGTTCTCAGGATGCTGAATTAAAGTACTCTGTGGTCAGTATTACAGAACAGCTCTGACTACTCCCTGATCTATTTCTTCAGCCATACCTCCAAGATATTTAAATTCCCAATAAATTTGCAGATGGTACTTTTTTCACTTCCTTTTCTGAAGCAAATAAGATACTTATACTCATCAGTTGTGGGCAGACAACTTGACATAAAAGGCAGGGTTCAAAGCATGAAATTTTCTGCATTCTAATTGCCAAATTGAAACAAAAATAAAAGATCTTATCTGAGATAAATTACTGTTACATAATTAACACTACTTACATGAAAATATGTTATGTTCTAAAAATGCTAGAGGGTAAAAAAAATACAACAACAATGATGAGATGAAGGAAAAAAACCAGTGTACTCCAATTTTCAGGCACGAGTGGGAAGGAACTGCAGAATGCTGGGACAAAGATGTGTAGGACAAATATATCGCCTGCTTGTGTACTGTTACCAAAATACTCACTGAAACACATGGGGCATAAACAACCCTATTTAGAATACAAGATTGCACACATAGTTAAAAAGCTGGGAAAATAACTTGAAAACCTAATGAGCATCAAATGGATACTGTGGAGGAAAATGCCAGAGAAATGGCAGGTGTGAAGGCTACGTAAGATCATCTTCGATGAACAAGTCAAGAGGGTTATGAGTACTTAAGATTTGTATCACTTCTTCAGATTATAGATGATAGCTCTTAACAGGAGGATGCTACTGACGAATTACATTGTCAAAATATTGTTGTTATATAGGCATGAAGGGTAAAATATGTTTAAACACACAGTTTTGGATATAGTGAGATATCTGTTCAGCTCAAAGGAAAAGATGCAGATATTGCTTAAAAAGTAGGATCCTTTCTGCATCAGAAATGTGCATGCTGGGATAAAACCATTGATGTGAGCTGTGGGCATGACACTTCCAGAAAGATACAGAGCATGAAGAGAACAAGCGTGAGAGGTCATGGATTTATAGACCTCTGACCAGAAAAGTAATGTTAACATTACTGTATTTGGAAGAGGCAGAGGATACATAATGATCTGCAAACATGCAAAAGATTGCTTTGCAGAGTGAAGTCAACATTTGTGTTTAAATGTTTTAAAATTGTGACAAAGATTAGATTGGTATCAGAAAAAAATTACTTACTGTGGGAGTAGGGAAGCCTAAGATGACTGAGGAATCTCCACAATGGGAGCTTCCCTGCAAGCATGTTAAACAGATACCTGGTGGGGGAAATTCAGGTGTGGTTGATCCTGTTCTGTACCAGTGGACCCCTCTAAGTCCCTCCAGCTGCATCAATGATCTCTGCATTTCTATGAAGTTGTGTACAAGGCTAGATGTTTATGAAAAGATGACGATGACTTAGCTCCCCATATTTTTTCTAAATGATATCTGTATGTCATAAATACTGATTTTTAAAAAAGGTTAAGAATTTAAAACCAGACATTCCCGTGAAAATTATTAGCTTTAAATCAAAACCAAAATCCCTTATCAAAATATTTCAAATGAAAACAAATATTCTGATTGACAAAAAAAAAGCTCCAGTTTAGGATTGTTTCCCTGGTAACCAGGAACACTGTCATTCTGTGGACTTGTTCTTCCCATTCTCCCCCGTGTGCCAGGCTTCCAGCTTGCCCAGCACTCCTGTGGCTGGGACTCCTGTTAGGGTTTCTCCCCCCCCTCCCAAACTGTGGATCATGAAACATTATGGTATGTGCAGACCAAGGTGGGTGCACAGCTGGAAGAGAAGAGGATCAAGAGGAACAACAGAGTTTCAGTGAAGTCGCCTAGCAAAATATGTAAGGAGAAATAGTTTTAGTGTAACTTTTTATTAAATTAATCTCTTTGGGTTTTTAGAGAACAAATAACTGTCTCTTGTCCCCCACAGACAGCTTGAGGACAAATAAGTAATTTATGAGAAGCTCCCGACATCAGATTTCATATTTCTAATACATTACAAGGAATGATCTGATTCTGGGGGTTTTTTTACTCCTTTGGTTTCCCTCAGATGAAGAGACTGCATTCAATGCAGCCATTGGAAGTGTCAACATTGTGCACTTCCCCTAAAGCAAGACAGCCTCTGCCAGGCTGTGCTCAGGGGCTCAGCACTGGGCTCAAAACATGATAAAACAAACCACCCATAAAATGGACATCCCTTTATCCCAAATCAATGGGAAGTCTATTACCCTTTGTTAATAATGTCTGTTCCAGGTGAATGATCCAGTGGGACAACAATTTCCCTGTGCTGTGCTCACATTTCAGAGGGGTACTCTGAAAGGAGCAGCTGGTTGACTTCATGGAACAGACCAGCAACTCCAGTGGAGTCCAAAGGGGTATTTTGGGTGATACACTTCAATAACAACTTCCCAGGGTGCTCAGGTGAGAGGCACTGCCCCACCTAAATATTTGACCTGAAGCTGCTCACTAAGCAGGCTCTCCAGGCTGAGTTCTTTGATGGATCAATTTGGAATGTGTTAATGGCATTACTCAGCACAATAAATAAAATGAGACTCACCTTAACGTTTCTTGGAAGGAGTCATGGAGTTTATGACACCCAGTGGGAACAGCAAGAGAGGGTCATCTGGAAGGAACAGGGAAACATGCCGAGTGCTCACAAGGGAAATTTCGAGAAACAGATGGAGAAAATATCAGAATTCTCAGCAGCCCCCAAGGAACGGATGAAAAACTTTTGGGTCAATAAGCCAGAGAGTGAAAGGCTCAGAAACAAGGTTTTTGGTCAAATTATCTGGTCCACATACTGGGAAATGCTAATAATCCACTAGTTCCTTCAGTCTTCATGGGTGCAAAATGTTGAAAAACTTCTGAGGTGAAGCAGTAGGAGAGATATTTCCCATGTTATTTATGGGAAATAATTTTTTTTTTTTTTTGTTAAATGGAAAGGATGGCTTTTTATTCACTGAAGAACCTTATAAGGAATCTGAATTTTCTTTCTTTTGATGATAAAATCAATAGGAGAGAGAATTTTCTAACCTGATCATCAGATCTGTTACTGAAGGCTCAATTGGTGCAGAAACACAACACAATAACAATTTTAGATGGAAGTTCCATTTGTAGCTGTTAAATTACCCAAAGGATCTTTCACATGAATGCTCCGGACTGAATAGCATGTGCGTATACATTCCAGCCATGGATCCAAAACAAATTAGGAAGCTAATACACACCCTCCACTGGGACTTAATTGACCATTAGTTTCCTAGGTTCTGAAAAATCATGTCATTATATCTAACTTATTTCAACATTGCCTTTTACCCCCATAGGATTCTAGTGCGACATACATTTTAAAAAAATGCATCCTCCACCACAAAAATACTACTGCCTTTTGAGGGTGAAAGCTCCTGCCCAGCAACACTTCACAACTGGTGTGGACATTTTTACTCAGGAATTGAAAGATACCATATCTCAGTACAATTACGCAGAAGAATGTAGGTCAGACAAACATAATTACCAATTACAGAGTTTAGACGAAGATGTGTCAGTAACAAGCTCACTGCTGGGAAACAGTATAGCTAGTTCTTAATAATAAATTTCCTTTAGACATCAGCCTCTCCCCAGAGATTCACACCAATAAAATGTAGCAGAAATATAACAAAATCCCTTCAAACGTCTGAAGGGAGTTTATCTTTTGGAAAGAAAAACAAAAAAAACCAAGCAGATAAAAATTGAAAGTAATTATAATTTCAGGGCTAACTGTAGCCATTCCAAAGCTAAACCTTTCATGAGCAAGTTCTGGGGATTTTAGCAGCGCAGACAGTTGCACACCAGGCAGCCCAGCTTTGTGTTTGAGATCAGCAACAACCCCCTAGGAGTTTGACATCTCTAATAACACTGAACTGAAGTCTCAGTTCGATATTGAGTTGGAAACTGCTAGTCCTAGACTCTGCAGAAATAACCCCAAATATTCTTAGCAGATCATCTTTACTTCCATACCCTTTGGTCTTCTGAAGCTGGTCAGCTATGCTGTGGGGTAAGATTGAATTTGAAGGTGATAAACCCAAGGAAGAGCTAAGCTTTGTGGTTTGTTTGTGAGCTCTTAACCTCCCTGTACGCAGGGCTCTGTTTGGAGCACGACTCAGCAATGCACTCTTGGCTGGTTTCCTTTGAGCAGGCAACTCTCAAACCACCTCCTGCATTCCCATGGGTGGGGAGCCAGCCCCAGCCACCCGTTAGCTGCAGCGAGCACCCCTGGTTTTATGGTTCCCTCTGTTCCTCAAGAAACACTCAATCATGTGACTCTCTGAGCCTGAAGATTTTGCAACTGTCACAAGGCTGCACCAGACAGGTACCTCGCTCAGGTATTTGGACTTTCTTTAAACTCCATAAAATAACAAACAAAAGGGTTGACCTTGTACTGTACGTGCATGAACGCAGGATTTAAACAGATGCAGAAAAGATCAAGAATTTCAAATAGGCCCAGGAGAATGCCATTCTGCAGGAGTATATTAGGGTTCAGTGTAAAATCTCACCAGAGAAAAAGAAATTAAATGAAATTTAAAAAAAGTGTAAACCCCAAGAGTACTAGCAAAGATGTTGAACACTCTGCTCCAGTTCCTGTTTTCTGACACTAATCATACATACAAAAACGTGTGTCCATTTCACAGAGCAAATGACAATGCCCTCCTAATTCCAGCAGCTGTATCTCCATCCTCATTTGAAAGACATTACAGAAATGTAAAACATAGCAATCAGATACAGACAGTCAACCCCTGCAATGTGTCTAACAAGTGTGACACCATAAATAATTGGATTATTTTGGTTTTTATCATGCATCTTTCATTAAGCATCTGTAACTCTCAGTGACTTCCAGATCCCATCTTCATGGCTAGAACAACATCCACTTGGAAGAAACTAAGGGCAATATTTTAGGTAGGTAGAAGGCAGGGTTGGAAACACAGTTAGAAGTATGACACTGTTGCATACTTATAAACAGCCATAGGTAGTGCGATGTTTATACATCATCAAGAGACTGGATTTTACTCTAAATAAGGAAAAATATCCAAATGACAGAGGCTTTACATGTCCACGAGATGCTTTTCTAAAAAAGACATGCCGTGTTTCAAGTATGAGTTATAGGACCAGATGCTGGAATCCGGGTGAAGAATTATAGGCTGCGTTTATGGGAGGTCAGGTCGGGTAACCACAATGGCCTGAAAAATATATTAATCTCATTTGAAAGATGGAATGGAATGCAATCTTTAAGTTAATATAAATACACCATCTGCAGCAGTGAGCCCTGAGGAAGGCATCAGAATATGGAGCAATTTAGGCAGAGAGGAATGAACCAAATATGAGATAAGGCCAAATTGAAAAGCAAAGCCTGATGTCTGTTATCCTCCGGAGAAGGTGAGGTTCAGGCCTGAATCCACTGCATGATTCCCAGACCTGACCCATGTTTCTGGAGAAATCTTAATGATCTCATTAATCCTGGGTGCAAGGCAGTTCATCCAAAAGAGAGTGAGGAAGTGATGGGATGACAACCTGCGCTTACGCATTTACATCAGGAAAAGATACTGCATCCAACATCAACTACTCATTTTGCAACTCATTCTGATTAACAGAGAATGCAGCAGTCATACAGCTGGCAAGTAACATTATCCTAAGAGCTGGTAATTAAAAGTGGACAAAATTAAGACAATTGTAGCTGGTACTTCCCAATGGCTAATATCCTCCAGCTGAGGAAAATTATGAGAAAACAGTGAGTGGGAGGAAGAAATCAGAGAGGAAAACATGAATGGAAATCAGAAGTTCTTTCAGAATAGTCAGTCCATCAGCATCATCAAGGACAGACTGGCTCAACTACTCCACTGGTAAACTGAAAGTGTTTTAAATATTCAACAAATAGGGAAAATAGAGCAACTGTCTGAAGTGAAGGAAAACTTATGTTGGAAAATAAAAAGATTGTGAAAAACGAGCCCATGGCAATGCTGAGCAGGATTTTTTGAGGAGTGTTTGAATTGCATAGAGTAGAATTGTGAACAACAATACAAAAAGCCAGACTTGTTCAATAAATGTTTCCATTTGGTATTTTGAAAAGTAATATCTCAATGGTGTTTATACGAGAGCAAGGTTGAATAAGTACTTTCCAGCCCATTAGGAAATAAGCAGGATGTTAAACATCATCCAGTAGAGATAAACATTTTTAAATCAGCAGGCCTGGATAAATAACACCCAGGGGTCCTAAAATATTTGACTGAGGAGAACTCTGGCTTGCTAATGTTAATTTTTAATACATTTTAATATCAGAGGGATTCCAGGTGACTGGAAACAGGGTAGTAACCTGGGGGGAAAAAAATAAGAAAGTGAGAGATAGAGATAAAGAGAGAAAAGGGGAGAGAGGGAGAACAGGAAACCAAGTGCAATTACAGGGGGGTTATTGAGCAGCTAACCTCACATCAATCCCACGTAAAAGAGTGGAAAAACTGAGACAGGACTGAACTGCTAAAACATGAAAGAACAAGATTTTAATTACTGCCAGTCAATGTGGGTTTATGGAAAATAGCTCAAATAAAACTGGTTTCATGTTCTGCCTGCAAAAAAAAAAAAGCCAACTGTACAGATGTAGCAGGCTTTCTCGAGGCTTTAGACTTAGTGCATGACATACTTACTAGATAAACACTATATAACATGAAGGAAACTTATGTTAAATGGCTAAGACATGGCTATTTAGCATAACTCAAAACCCAGCTGCGTCAATCAGATCATCATCAAATGAGGATTCTTTGCTGGCTTTCCGCAGGGCTTTGAAGTATACTCGGTGCTATTCAGCGTTTTCACTGATGCTCTGCAAGGGAATATAAAGTCAGCACTGATAGACAGATGGCTGACACAAATATTAGCAGCCTGGTAAATAACGATGAGGAGAAAATACTAATGCTGAGAGTATTTTGGGTCACTTGTTAAAGGGAGCCCATTTGAACGAAATGCAGGCAAGTACAAAGCTGAGCTATAAGGCAGAGAGCAAAATAACCTGATAGGACCCTGGATAGCTGTGATTCTGGAGAATGGTTTGGCAATCACAGTGGGCAGGTAGCACCCCATGAAAATTCTAATTCCAGAAAGTCTATAAAAAAGGACAGGTTATCCCTATGATCCATATACCCACAAACAAGCAGTTACATGTTTTTATCTTCTCACAGTGCAACATCTCACAGAAGTCTGGTCCAGTTTTTACCAACCTCTATAAACAACAGAAATGGCAAGAAAGAACTAGTATTAGACTGACCTGATGAATGAAGGAGACACCTGACTGTGAGAGATTTAAAGACCCATCTACTGAGTTTACTGTGAAGAAAAAGATGAGTGATGTCTTGATTACACTGTGTAGTTACTTGCAGAAAAGAACATACTGGATACTAAAGGGTTCTTACATCTGGCAGAGAAAAGCATAATGAGAACCGGTAACTGGAAGTTGAAATCAGAAATTCAAAACGGTCACAATTTTTCAAACAGTGACAGCGATTAACCACTGCAACAAACTTCTAAAGGAAATGATTGATTATCCATTTCCTGATGTATTCATATCAAAATTAGATGCTTTTCCAGAAAACATACTTTAGCCAAAATAAAAGCTATGCTTAATTCAGATGCAAAGTATTGGGTAACAGCAAAAAATATAAAAGTCTATGACATGTGGGAGAGAAAATATGATGACTGCATGGTCCTCTCTGAGTGCAGAATCTCTGGATGTCTGCAAGAAAGTTACCTCTAGTCTGGTAGAACAATGCAATCTAGTAGAGGAAAAGATTTTAAAACCAAACTTGAAAGTGAGCAAAAAATTAGTAATAAAGTGACTATTAGCCACTGGACATGCTGATGGTACTACAACTCTAACAACTGTACATCTAGGTTGGATTTTTAAAAATAAATTTTTTGAAACTGAAAAAAGCAAAACAAAACAAAACAAAAAAAAAGAAAAAACACAAAAAAAACCCCCAAAACAAATGTGAGACAGAGAAATAATTGCTTATAGCTTTAAGCATTGCAGACTAATTTTCTGAGGAAGTTGTAGAAACCTTGAAGTTTTTAAAGCTTCTTTACACAAACACTTTCAGTTCCTTGGAGAAAAGGGGGGTAAGGAGCAACCTCGTAGCTCTGTAGAGCTTCCTGAGGAAGGGAAGCAGAGAGAGAGGTGCTGATCCCTTCTCCCTGAGATCCAGTGATAGGACACATGGGAATGCTTCAAAACTAAGAGGAAGTTTAGACAGGACATTATGAAGCCATTCTGTACCAAGGGGAAGGTCAAACACTGGAACAGGCTTCCTAGAGAGGTGGTTGATGCCCTGAGCCTGTCAGTGTTTAAGGGGTATTTGGACAATGTCCTTAACAGGCTTTAGCTTTTGGTCACAGGATCACAGAGTATTCTGAGTTGGGAGGGACCCACAAGGATCAGCTCCAGACTGGTCAGGCAGCTGGACTAGATGGTCATTGTAGGTTTCTTTCAACTAGAATAGTCTATTCTGTTCTATCACACTGATTCTGATTAGGTAGGGATAGGACAAGATTACCTCCTGAGTCCCACCTACTGCTATCATTTCTGTGCTATGGTTCAAGTAAAAGTCATGGTCATGGTGCTAAAAGTAATGAGGATAGATGGGACCTCTGTTATGCAGAAGGTCTAACAGAATAAAAATTTGAGCATTACATTATGTGATGTTACAAAACTTCTTTAGCTCAGTTACTCTAGAAGGTCCATCAGCCTGCTTTTCGTTATCCCAGTGTCTGGGATCAGAAATTGAGGTTCTGGTTATCTAATACCTATCTCAGTACTTACCTGCCCTGAAGCCCTGTAGCAGTTCAAGTGCTTTTTGAGAAATGGTATTTTTCAGGTCATCTGAGGCCAAACTGGATTATGGTGAACTTGAAAATTCAAAGCACCACGCAAAGGTGGCAGGGGCTAACGTGTCCTCCCCAGCACGGACACATCTGAGTCAAGATGATTCACAACCAGGCTTGTACAAATAACTAATTTTTCAGTTTGCCAGGTGAACTTGAAGGGAGAAAAAACATTCGCACTGCCCTGAAGTGAAGTTCATGTCTGTTTGTTGATGGAAAGAACTGTGGGGGAAAAAAAAAGTTATTTTCATCAGTCTGACTAAACTGTTTTGTTTGATTTGAAATTGTTTTGTCTTTGTGGTCTGTTGCATATAAACATAAATTTATGGAAAATTTTCTTCAAAAGTCCACCCATAATAGAATTTTTGAGTGGTGAACAAATGACTCACCTCCCAAAATTTTTGTGGCTTCTCTATGCATTTCAGCTTCAAGAAATACACTGATGGATTTAGATAGTATCAAAATGGATCAGAAAGTCACAGCCCTTCAAAAACTGGCCAGATACAAGTTGCAATGGGAAAGCCCAGAGAAACTCATTGAAAGGAATTACTCTCTGCACATTTTCCTAAAAACCAATATTCAGGCAGAGAAAGTTTTGTGCAGCCAGACCTTCTCCTTAAGAATAATGGACATGAGTAAAAAAAAGGAAACTCCTACCTCTTTTTCCTGTCTCTGATACTGTCCATTTAGCAGAAATGATGTGGGTTTCTGTGTCTCCCCAGGCCCAATGTTGCAGCTACACAGCCATGAGCACCACAAAGTGTTACCCACCTTTCTCCAGCTCTGTACAGAAAGGGAGCTGAGTTGCTTCACTTCACATGGAAACTCCTCAGCCAAAATACATTACAAAAAAGGTACTATTTTTAAGTGAGACAAATCTGTATCATTAGTGCTACAAGATGTGCTTTTCAAACAAATATATTGAAGAAACAACACCCTCTTGAGCACTAAATTCAGCTCAGCTTGGGATATGGCTGTGCAGAAAGCGTGCTCCCAGCAGTTTGGACAACCAAAGTTCAACACCTTCCCAGGAAATACAAAGCCTCTGAAAATGCAGCACAATCACAACTGCCTGATACATACATACAATCATACATACATACATACATACATACATACATACATATACATACATACATATACAGATATACAGACATGCATTTTTCTGTGATTAAAAAACTCTAAGTTTATGGAATTTTTTTTTTTTGGCTAAGAAACATGTTGATGTCCAGAGAACTCACATTGAGAGCAGAACACAGTTTTGAGTCCACAGACAGGAAAATCTTAGACTTATTTCAAAATATGGTAACCAAAAGGCCTGAAAATCTTTTTCTGGTTTTGTAAACAATAATCATTTTACAAAGCGAAATAAGTTAATGCAGATATGAAGAGAGAATGATAGCCTAGACTTAGGATGCCCACTTTTAGGCAACTGTGTTTTAGTTTGTGTTCAATTGTATTCACACTTGTGCTCAGTTCAAAAGGCTGAAGGGTTTAAGGGTGAGGTGATCCCATACAGGAACTATTCTGACTTACTAATAATTGATTTAATGCTTTACTGGTGGGTACCCATGGCAAAAGTTAAGATTGCATTGGTCTGTGCATCCAGTGGTGCTGCAGAGCTCAGGAGGAGTCTGGGCACTGCCCCCAGCCCTGTTCCTCTACAGAGTGCAGTGCCCAGGGGCTGTCTTTTGTTCAAGTGCAGGGTGGGAGCATTGCAGCCACTGCCAAGTTTGACTTTTCAGGAGAAATTTTGCTGCTGTCTCCTAGAGTAAAGAATTTGGTTGAGGAGATACATAATCTTATCTATCTTCTTTAAATTATTTGCACTACACTATTTTTTGGTTGGCTGAGTATCACACCAGCTTAAAAAGAAATACAGAAATATTTTGCAAGGCAGTGTACTGCCATGATGAAAGGCATTAGATCACACACCCCTGAAATACTCTAACTTTTGCTTTCCCCTCGACTGGCATTTAACAGACCCAGCTTCAGTTATGTTTTACAGAGCTCAACTGGATTTACAATGCCAAGAAGTAAAAAATAAAAATAACGATAACGCTTCCTTTTCGCGCCATGAAAACAGACCAGCTTTGCCATATATGCCAGGTGCAAATCCCCTGGAAGATGAAGGTGCCATTTTTCCAGCCTACCGCTTCCAGAGCCACATTTGAGGGCTGCACCAGGAGGGGGCAGGAGAAAGCCGTCCTGCCTTCCCACCGAGGGAAACCCTGGCAAAACCGATTGAAAACTTCCCCAAGCTCCAAGTTAGCTTCTGTGCTCCTGGCACCATCCCTCTGTTACACACATCAAATGATATGTGCAGAGCACTCCGAGTGTGGATTATTTGCAGGCAGAGATCCCGCAAATCCGGGTTTGTAATGCATCCCACGGTGTGATGGCCAGGCTCCCTGGCAGCCTCCAGCCTGGTCCAACTTCGCTTCCTCCCCAGTTAGGAGGAATTTTGACACGGAGATAAATGAGTTTTGGCTAATTTTCTCTTACAGCCCTTTGACGTAAAGACCATCTCAGCCTCAGCATTTGTGCAGTGCCTCTAAAGAGCCTCCCCGTGCTCTGAGCAGCGATCAACAACAACAACAGCGCAGCAGATGAGACTGAATGTGGTTTGTGGAAGGCAGGGCAGATCAGGGCTGATGAGGCTCTGCACAGAGCAGCCCTGCCACACCTCAGCCACTTGTCACCTCCAAAGTGGCTGAGCAGGTGGCAAGGGTGCAGGCTACAGGCTGGGTCTGGATGGCTGAGTCTCAGTTCTCAGAGAAGACTACTTCAGACACCCATCTATGGTGGGGGGACTGAGAACTGGATGGTGGGGGAGACTCTTACATGTTTCAAAACTTCCAGCTTTTGGAAGGGTCAGGGGAAAGAAGTAAAAAACCCCAGTCTTCTCTTGTGGTATTTGGAATTTCTGCTTTCAATCATAGCCAGAAACCAGAGATGTAAAGCCGTATGAGAATTAAATATGTAAGGGGGAAAAAAAAAGATCAACCAACCTTTGCTGAACAACAAAGAAGACTTGGCTCATGTTGGTTTCCAACTATGGGTGAAGGTTCAAGTCACTTACTTCAAAAATACATTACTCATGAATGAGCTTTATTAAGAAACCTTGTGCTCCTATAACTCTTTCCATGTGAGGTTTTCAAGTACTTTATGGAATTAAGCAAAACAACCCTGGGAGGTAGATTAGTTCTAACATCCCCACATTACAGATGGGAAAACTGAACACTAAGTACATTTGTAGGAGAGCCAGAAATAATATTACCTAACTCTCATGTACTGCTTTTCAGCAGTAGATCTCACATCTTTACAATGGAGGAACCATTATCCTTACTTTATAAAAAGGCAAAGTGACTTGCTTGTCCTGGCCAATAGCTGAGCTGAGTGAGAGGAGCCTGTTCTTCTCAGTCTCAAGGCCTCATTTTACTAACTAAATGACCAAACCACGCTCTCTTTAATATTAAGCAATTATGCAAACACACACATTAAAAAAAAAAAACACAACAAAACAAAAAACCAAAGAAAATGCATCAGGGGTGATTTTTGGAAAGCCAAAATTATGTTTTCTAAAAAGGAGGATTTTCTTGATTGACTGTATCTCATATCCCACTGATGCATTGCATCTTTGCTTTGCTAGTGAACATGGGAAAATAAGCAAATTGAATCTTTTCACATTAATCATGTGGTATTACCTGACCACAGATGGCATCAGCAGAAAAATTTAACATCAAAGAAAACTGTTCTATGGTCCTTTTGATGTTCCAAACCTGAACACAGAGGAGATAGTTCAAGTTTTGACAGAAGTAATGACACGTAAACATGGAAGGGGTCATGATGCTGCTGTTAAAAAAAATAATAAAAATCCAGCAACCCTCTCCCTCCAGATTTTTACAGCCTTTTCCCTTCTTTCAGGAAAAGCAAACTCTCGAGCTCTTTTGCTCCAAACTGTCTTGCACCCAAATGGCTTTTGGCAAAATCTCTTGTCCCAGACCAAGTCCCCAGTGAGCTGGGTGCTCAACAGACAAAATATGAAGGTGGTGCTGTCCCCAGAGAGCTTTGCATCTAGACCCAGTGAAGACGGTGCTCCACCCCAAGAAATTCCCTGGGCTTCTTCTGGGCAATCCTGTTATTTTGGGCCCAGAAAAAACAGTCTAAAATCAGACAGTGTAAAGGCTTTTGAACCAGCAAGTAAAACAATGAAAGTTCATACAAAGTTCTGGGAGGAAAAACTATGACCAAGAAACTTCTAAAGGCAATTTGAAGTTCCTGATTTCAAGGTCTCTCTGAGCTAGAACACTGATGGGTCAGAGGATGCTACCCTGGCCCAGCTGTAATTGGGATGCACAGTGGTGCTTGTCTGCAGGAAAATGAATCTACAACAACCACATTAATGTATTACAGTCATATAAATGATAAAGATTAAAAACATTGCACATAGATTATAGATATCACCCTATAAAGAGATTTCATGAATCCTCAAAATGGACTGAACTTAAGCCAATCTTTAAAATGGTTTTGGTAGAGTCACCTGTGGACTGAGTTTCCTTCTCTAATTCAGTCAAACATCCTTCCCAAAGGCTAAGCCAAATTAAAGCCAATGTTACACTAAAAGGAAGGATACAGTCATTTACACATGACTTAAATTCAAATGGCATAAGAAGCAAATCCCTACTTTTATTTTATGCCTTTTTTTTTTTTTTCATTTTTGTAAGATCAGCTTTTAGTACAGGCAGGCAACAGAGACAGAGTCAATTTCTTTTGCTCTTTGCTGTGCCCCAACTCTCATGTGTGTATCTGATGAGTCACTTCTTGCTTGTGACATGTCTTTGCCACCTGCAAAACAGTCACACTGGGGCCCAGTGACTGGGTGGGGATTTTGAGATTTTTTTTCCACTTGCAGAGTCCTTTGAGATCACTGGAAGGAAATTCTATAAACCTGTGCTGCTACTCCTCTGAATTACAGAGAAGAGATTCCATTTGAGTGATGTAGACATTATTACTGTTGCTGTTTGTCTGCAGAAAGTAACCTTTTACTGTGCTGAAAAGAGCCAGAGACTGCAGGAACTGTTGAGGATCACACAGTGGATGTCCTCTACTCTGTAGTGAAGTCTAATAAACCTAGAGGACTTAGTGTGTGCCTGAATCTGTGGGCAGACAGAAAGCAATTATTCCTTTTTCACTTGTGCTAATTTAAGGAGAAAGGTCATTTTGAACAGCTAAGAGAGTTTCTGTAATAATATTTTACTTATTTAACCAATCCTCAGTTTTAACAGATTTATGTCTTAATGTCAGCACTAACCATCCATCCAAGGACCAGAAAAATGCTTTTGTGTCAAAGTGCAATTACTCTCCCTCAAGTACAGATGTGGAAATGGAAAAAGAGAGGTATTTGAAGATTCTTCTCTGACATGGGAACAGCACTGAGATCTCCAATTTTCGTGTGCTCTTCCATGGTCCCTGCACTGTATTTATGCCCAGACTTATCTCCCTAAGCCAGTGCCAGTTCAGAATGACTCCAGGGCCAGTGCCATGCTATACCACAGCTAGGGACCCATGTTGAGATTTCTGCCACACTGAGGGTGGAAAAACTGTCTCAGGAACCCAGCCTGAAGCTCTGTGTTGCACAGCATACCTGCACCCCTTTCCCCTGAACAGTCCTGTTCTCTAGAGTGCAGGGAAATGTGTTCATGGATTAGCTGTCTCCAGTGTGCAAAGCTGTGCTCTCCTTTGGCTCTAAAACACCTGGCCTTGGTGTGGCCAGTAGGCAGAGACTAAACACAGGGTGGGAAACGCTGCAGCTCTCAGCAGTGTCCCAAGGTGTGAGTGATACCCTTGCTCAAACTCTCAGGGCCATTTTTATACAAGAGTTCAATGGAAAAGCCTGCAAAGAAAATGGGCCAGGAAAGTTTGTCTTCCTCTGTGCAGTAGGCTAGGGCTGCCTGCTGGGATCATCAAGGAGTTTTATCCAATATTTTATGCTCTTGCAAGGGTCTAGACTGTTGCTACAACTCTCTATCACTCTTGTTTTTTTCCTCTGATTTTCCTCTCTTTTTAGTTGAGGTTTTTGGGGTTTTGCTTTGCGATGACACAGTGGAGCCTGGGTAAGCATGGCCTGCAGCCCGTGGCTTTCTAGAGGCAGGATGACCCAGAAACTGGATGCCATGACCCAGATGGTCCTTTCCAGCCCTACCTTCTTAGGCTTACAGACACTGATAGCTGCAGGACATCTCAAAGTTAAAATACTTTTTCTACTGACCAAAATGCAACCATGAAAGAAATCTCTCTTGTTTAGTCATCTGGACTGCTGCCGGAGAAAAAATGAACAAGAGGTTTCCTTTAGGTCCACTGAGCAGAACCTTGCACTGTTCACATCCCTGAAGGTGATATGCTCTCATCTAAGTAGAGCATCTGCTCATTTATTGTCCCCAGGAGTCATCACCTGGAATGGGAAACATCAGGGTTTTGCTTGAGCATTCAGCATTAAGTTGTTGGCAAATCTTCAGTGTAACATTTTTTCTTATCTAATGATAATTTGATGTATGAGAAGCCTGCCGAGTGAAAGCATGACTATTATGTGAGCAAACAATACAGCAGTATGTCCAGTATTATCTGTGAAATGTATTTCAATACCTGTGTGATTAATAATGGATTTGGAAGCACAGTGAAGTATAAATAATCCAAAACAATATGCAAACTTCTGTGAAGGAAAGGGATTAATACGAGAACTAAACAAAGCCCTGGAAAATATAGCACTCAAAATAAATTATCCAAAATGCTGGATCTTCCCTCAATGTAATTAAATAATAACATAAAACTCACAGATCAACAGCCCAGTGGTTTTCTCCAGTAAATATAAAACAAAGAAACTCAGCAGCAGTCAAGCTGCTTTTTAATTATACCAACCACTTCAATCGAAAAACCCTATGAGGGTTCAGGAAAAATTGCTGCTAAGGCTGGGCAGGCTTGCTCGGTTGCACAGCATTCCAGGGAGGGAATCTGGAAGCAAAAGGAGCAACTCTGTTCTACACTTTTGGTCCTTTCAGCACGCACACAGGAAAAGAACCGTCTTTAAAAGTGGGCATCATAGTTCTGCAGCCTTCCAAAAGGCTGTGAGAAGAAATTTGACCTAAGTGCTTACTGGCACAAGGCATTTACATAAACTTAGCTCTGCTGCACACTCCTGCTCCTCAGAAATCCTGAGATCTTTCCAGTACAAAAGTTAGTCCCGAACATCTGTGCTAAGCCAAGTCTTTGCTGTCTGCTTCGCAGATGAGGAAGGCTGGTCTGTTCTGCTTCTGACTACAGGATGGTGAGGCACAGTCCCTGCACAGTTCACAAACACATTATCTCTGAAGGCATCTTAAACACCATGAGTCACCCGAGTGCACACACCAGTGGGGCTGTTAGGGAGCACAACTGGTCTTGGAACATGGTGCCAGAGACCAGGGAGGGTGCTGGCCTCTTCCTTGACCAGTAGTCAGTAAGATTATTACCAGTCATTGTTTTAATTGCCCTGCTGATTTGATTTTCTGGCTTTGAATACTTCTCTGTTTCTTGTTCTGATTCTTTTAACACATGCACTGGAATACAGGTAAGGAGCTAAAATTAAAAATGTAAAAAGCTAGTATGACAAGACAGCATGGGCACAAATTAAAACCCTTTTTTTTAATACCTAAGAATTGCCTCAAGACAAATCTTCTTTCACTGAGTTAAATGTTATTTGCTAAAAGAAAAAATACATAGTACAAGAGTAAGTCCTTGAAAGAAAAACAGCCTCCTAAACCCACAAACCCAAGCAAATCAAAAGACAACTTGTTCACAGAGATAAAGGGAAAAAACAGAGAGGAAAGTTTTTAACAAGGACTTTTTTCATTCTCTCTTTTTAATCTAGTATCAGTATCAAGAGCTGAATGGGGAGAGCCTTTGAACAGCACCTGCATGGGCCAGCAGTGAAGGTCACATACCAACCTACAAATCTCTCCCCCCTGGCACTGGAGAGACAGTGTTACATTCCTCCCTTTGTACTGACACCAAGTGGCTTCAAGTCCATGTCCAAGTCTAAATAGTCATGAGCTGTAACCCAATCATAACTGGTGACTTCTGTACTCTGGCCAGCAGTGGAAACTGGAGCCTGCTGGTCCCCACTCTGCCGCGCACCCCTGAACGTCCTCCCTCCAGCTCGGCTTTTTCCCTTCTCCATTATCAACATCAGCTCCAATTCTCTCAGGCTGGCACCAGTTTGTTGGGAGACCTACACAATTAAGTGCTCAGAAAAAAAACCCCTAACCTCCAGCGACTTTATTAAAGAGGGCTGTGGGCAGGACTAGGGGAGTAGGTTCCTTTCACCCAGTTCAATTGCATGAGAGCCTTGGAAAACTTTCTGGCAGTTTGCTGCAGGGGTATTGAGGCAATTTCTGCATGCTTCAGTCCCTTCTCCCTTCTCTTTTAAACAAAACCTTAATGAAGGCAAGCAGAAAAAAGAACTTTCTGTCACCTTTGCTGACCTGTTTTAACTTTTAAAAAGGAAAGTGATAGTGCAGTTGAAGGGTATTTTAACCATTGCTTCCAAGCTGCTTAGCCAGAGGCTGCACAGTTCGTCTAGAGCTTTAAATCACAGGCAATGACATCTCCAGCAACATACAGGGGAGTTGCTCAGCAGTTGTTGTACCACAATTATTCTTCAGAGATACACAAAATGCCTTTTTCACTGTACTGTTACTCACCACAGTAATTCCCTTTGTAAGGGCTGTTAGAAATATTTCAGGTGAAAATACATACTCTTGCAGTACTCCATCTAGCTTTCTTAATTAGCAAATTATGTAATCTGGGGTAACAGATTGCATTTGGTTTTAAAAGAAATGTCTAAGATGAAAGGATTAGTTCATATTAATATTTTGGAGGACTTGATAGCCAAACAGAAATATACAAACAAAAGGAACAGATACTGACTGCTCACAGTCCATGCTACCTTCCACTGCTCCAGCTGTTTTAGTAGGGGATCACATAGAAGATGTGTGCCCTGGTAAAGGAAGGGGGCCTGGATCAAACCCTGAAGAAGCCTTGAAACACTTGTGCAGGAGTGAGGCTGTGGGTTTATCCTACATGTGTGAAGAGCATTAAGCCATCTTCATGGAGAGCTGGCTGAAAGCATTACACGTGCTATGGACACTCTGCGCTTAGCAAGATACCATTGTGGCCCTGAAAACCTAAACTCTGACCTTTAAGTGCTTGCCAGAATCTGGGAGATAACAGTTATTCTTCTGACAGCCACTGTGCTGAGAACATTTTACCTCAAGCAGACATTGTGCTCACACAATGGAGCTCCTTGCCCAAAGGCTGGTGCGATGACGCCCATTGTGGGGCTGACAGTCCCTTTATGGAACACAGCCTGAGCTGCCAGCCTCTAAAGGAAAGATGTTCTGTGCACTGCCTGTGTGTGGCAGGCTCGAGTTCCAGGCCTGAGATGGCAACATAGTTAAATCTGGGTGCACCAGTGACTTCCATGGGTGCTTGTGGATCACCAGAGACCAGGCCATTGAGTTTGAGTAGGATCACTGAAGCTTTACAAAACACCCACTCTTTTAAAGCAGCTGCCTTGTGCTTGGAGCTGTACTGTTGAGTGGTGATGCACAGAAATTCTAGAACCTGTCAGTTTAATCAGCAGTCCACAGCTAAAGCCCTCTTTAATCTCGGTTATATATTAAAACATATTTATTAGGTATTAAAAAGTTTGCAGTTCAAATGGCAAAACCTCTTTGCACCACAGAGGATGTTTAAGACCACTAAAGACCACCTAAAGCTAGCACAGTTTTTTTGGAGGTGTTTAAATAGTTGTAGAACAGGAAACCATGGAGAGACTGAAGATCAGCAGAAAATTTTAAAGAAAGAATTGTACTTCCATCTAAACCACCCACTTCCCAAACATCATGGAGGTACAAGGCATTTGCTGTGCAAAGTTTTCCATACAACCCTGACAGAATTAAATATACGGCCACACATAGTGATAGAGCATCAAAAACCCAAGCACTCCTCACTGCATAAACTCCCAGTCAGCTAATGAGGAGCTCACAAAATAGGCCAGAGCCTCTATTTTCAGATCTAGATGTTGTGTTGTTCTTGGAAGGGTTTAATGTATCAATAGCAAATGACAGAATTCTTTCCTTGTGATGTTCATCATCCAAATAAACTATATACAAATATTCTATGTGGCAATACTTCTTCAGGCAAATTCTGGCTCATCAAAATCCTAAATTCTGTCATTCATTTAATATTGCTCAAATTAACCATTATGCAGTGGGTGAGGTGGCAAAGCACCTAACGTCATCATGACATAATATTGTCAAGCAGTGTTTTGACAACTTTTGCATTTTAGAAAAAAATAGCTTAGCCAATCTAGCACTGATTGGATTGACAGCAGCTAATTATTGGGTAGTCAGATAAAATTTGAGTGTATCCAGATGAAACTGAAGTAGGAACCGCAGCTATTAAAAATAGCTTTAAAGACAGCAGCAACTTCCCAAGTTGTTAAATAAGAAATAACAGTTATCTTCTGGATGTTGTTGACAGTTGTCTTTATAATATCAACAACCATATCACATCATTAGAGTATAGTGCCTCTCAATAATTCAGAAGATATAAATTAGTTTTTCAAGAAAGGTTCATGACCCTAATTTCATTTTCTCCAAATAAATCTAATGCAATGTCCTCGGAGAAGATAATGAAGATCTACAGCTCACCTGAGGAATCATTTAAAAGACCATTAATCATCTTTAAAAAGCAGTGTGGTGACATGCATTACCAGATCGTCCTTCTAAAGAACTGTATGTAAGATATTCCTGGCATGCAGTAGATTACACAATACTGCCATCAAACTTCATCTGCCTTTACTGGAAGCTGTGGAAACTGGAATATCAGACTCAAAGGAAAACATCTTTGATTTGCAGTGTCCCAGGACAACAGTCAGAGGAAGCCAGACAGGCAAGGAGAACAGAATAGCTGAGATAAGGATGACTTAGAAAACAAGACATGCAACATACGCATATGGCCTAATGGGAAGAGAAATCGTTGTGACAAAATATGTACAAAGGCACATTTAAAAAATAATTAGCTCAATCAATCTCTGTGCAAGATAGCCCTCAACTGTTTGAAAACTCCTGTCTACTGGGTATAGAAAGAGTCCCTACCAAAAACATTCAGCACTTTATAAATGATACATAAAGGAAACATTAGGCATGGACAGGAGCTGACTTACTTCATTTCATCAAAACTGGACAAAATCAATAATTTCTAATGCCTAACAACTTACCTCTAATTGAAAAAATTCTAATGCTGTCCATTAAAAATATTGAAATGAATTCCTTTGTAACAATCATTCACATGTAAATTATCTGTTTCAACACTTTTTTAAAGTTTCTAATGATACACAAGATTGTTAGCGGTAGTCGTGCTTTGAGCTGAAGTTGTGTTTCAGTACAAAACGCAGCACTAAAATTACATGCACTTAGAGCATTTTTTGCTGCTGATAGTCCCTACATTTTAAAAGTATTAGTAGCTGTTACTAAATGCCAGATGCTGTCAGAAGTGATGAAGATGTTAATTTTTAGTATTCACCACTTCAGATATTATCTGATATTCAGTTTCTCTGACAAATGCAGGTATTTATGAACTGACTACAGCGATCTTCCAGAACTGGAAATTGGTCTGCACTGTATGATGATGACTAACAAGTTGATCATGATTAAAAGCAGATTCCTGTAACTAAAGTTAGCCCTAAGCTTAACTGAGGGGCTGTAGTTGTTCTAACTTCACTAGGTCATTTGAACTGCCAGTAAAATGAGAATTATAAAATCAATTACTTCCAAGCTGAGTTATTCATCAATTTCCTTTGCTGTATTTAGACAATCAGTTTCCTCTGTCCTTATCTGATTTTTTTAATAGAAATTTCTCATCCCTCTGGAACTTCAGGAACTTTTTATACAACTTGAACAAATCCCAGGTGACTATTCAGATCTGATTGACCGTAGTCAATTAAACACCATTTCCCTCTGGTCTCCATGCATTTTATGCTATTGTGCAGCTGATCCCAGGTCTCTGGCAAGTGTGGCTAGTAAGATATTGCACATAGACTCATCAGGTGAACACATTCATAAGTGGAATGAACCTTAAAAAGAAAAAAAAGAAAGGAATGAGTACCTGTTGATATCAAGACTGATCAAGGAGAATGAGAAAATAACCAGACCTTCAGTTTTGGCCCAGAAAAGATGATCAGAGACTACCAGAGGATACACCCAGTGGGGTTAGAGGCAAAGCATTGAGGACTGAAACAGTACACTGGGTTTGTCCTTTGTTGAATAAGGGTTTGGTTTTATAAGAATTAAATCTGGGCCTGTGCACTCAATTCCTTTGTGTCTATAGAAACCATTTGAACATAACTAAACTACAGAATTAATCAATTCTCATTTTTACATTGCTTTAATTCCAGCAATGTTTTTGGCAGACCTGAATATCTCATTTTCAGAGGTCCTATCAACAAACTATCTCCAGGCAAAAATTATTATTTCCTTCATATAAAATATTGTAAAACTATAGGAGCATAACACATGGCTTTAGAATGGAAAAATTTTGAATTCATATAGAAAGAAAACTTCATATGGAGATCAAGTAAAACTGCTATGGACTGGGCACTAGAACCTTTAAGGACTGTTATTCAATAACATTTTTCTATCTAAATAGTGTCACTTTCTGATGTATATACAAAGTAAATTCTGTTTGGTGAAACACAAAGTGGTCCCACCTGAATTAAGGGTGCCATTACCAGAACCTCTACAGAGTAAGGAAATTGATCTCCCTGAAGGTTACGTTACTGTCTTATTTCAGTAGATGGTTTTGTGCTCCAAAAACATGATTAAAAAAAAGTCTAGTGAACAAGACACATAACTGCTTATCCCTGAAAACTGGAAAAGATAACATTTTGCAGTAGAGATGGCAGATTTCCATAAGGATTTTGTAGTTTATCTAGCTATTAGCATGGTAGCATTACAGAGTACACAGAAGGAATGTCTCAAAAGCAGAGGCCATGTCCAAAAGCTGGATATGCAATGTCATAATTCTGTTTCCTGCTGGAAGGAGCACATATGACTCAAGCTGGGACTGCTTGGTTTGCATGGGCTTTTCTATTTTAGAAGAAAACAACTGACAGTGGAGAAAAAAAATTCAAAAGACTGAGAGAAATAATAACACTTACTATCTGTCCTTTTGGTGATTCAGAGCTTGTACTGAAAATAAATGTTTTTCTACAAGTGAAGTGTATGCTTTTACATGAAGAGGATGAAAAACTCTTTAAATCCTTTGTTTTCAGGTAGTGGTTTGCTATATTTTTTCCTAAATAGCCAAAAGTATAAAGACAAAGTTGCAAGTCCAGTTATTCAATATGATAATGGATATCATGGGTCTTTAAAGCAAAGAGAAAACTGAGTAAGGAATACATAATTTGGATGTAGAAGGCCTCAGACTTGCTGGAAGGTGAAACAAGCTAGATCTGGTGACAGAGCATCTCAAAACTCATTTCCTCTTCATATTCTGCACAGGCAACTGCTGCAAGAACCAAACATCCTCCTATAATATCCATGTCAACTTTAAGAAGCTTAGCTCACTTTAGTGGGATATTTGGGTGCAGGTCAGATACCAATCAGCTCATTTTCCAGTTTCATTCTGATTATCAGTTAGTCAAAAATCAATATTAGGGGCTTGCACTTTTACTGCCAGATAAGGCTCTGCTGCAAAACTGGGGAAGGAGCAGTCTGGGTCACGAGTCTGTGCCTTGCTGTGGTTAACAGCCACACCGTGTAATCCACTTTAAAAACTGCATTTCCAGCTCAAGTTAGTCAGGCTTTAATACAAACAGGGGGAGAAAGGCTGCAAGACTGTCACTGCTGTTGCAGTCACCTTCTTATTTTCAGCCTACATTTGTCTACATCCACTTTTCACTTGTTCACTCCAGCCAGTATTTTCCTTTAGCTTCAATTATTCCTTTCCCAAGTATGTACTAACAATACATTTAGAGAATGAAATTTAAATGTGGGGGTATGATGAGAAAGCCCAGTTTGGTAACCTTATAATTCAGGCTTCTTTTCTCTCCCCATTCTGTGTTGAGACATTTTGGTACCAGCAGTGCCAGGAGAATTGTGATGTGGTACATGTGAGGGATGAGGGGTCTGTGGCTGACTGGGGGAGGATGCTCAGCTTCTTGAACTTCTTCCCTAAGCCTCTCTTCTCTCCTTAGTCTTCTTGTTTCTGTGCCTGAAAAAAATCTTCTTGCTGTTGTACTTTCTTTTGCATGTCAAACTCAGCTGATTACTAGAAACTCTCAATTTATTTCTAAACCTTATCTCAGGCTTTCTAGGTTGTTTTTGGTTTTGTTTTTCCTATTACATTTCTGGTTGGAGCTGGAGCCCTTGCCTATTCTTTTTCCTCTTCTGGAAACAGAAGTTTCAGACTTTACATCACTGACAAATAGTTTTTGCCTGTACCCTGTATTCTTCTGGTCTTTCTAGTTATTTGAATTTTAATAGTATATCTCTAAATTCAGCAAAGTTTGTTTTCAAGTAGATGTTAATTTCAGTGACAGAACTGTTTGCCTTTTTCACTTGTAGCTGATTTTAACTGGATCAAATCAGCATTTCCTAATCCAGTAACAGTTTCTTATGATGGTATTATTTTTGAAAGAAAGATTCTTTGTTTACTGAAACCAAATCTTAAATAGCAGTGACTCTGGCTGGTTCATTAACCTTTGTGAAAGAAGCATGTCCACTCTCCCATGCAGAAATACCTGGGACTGACCACTGTGAATATTTGCATTTCTACCCTCTGCCAGGAAATCAAATTTTTCTCTAATAACGCGATTCTTGAGAGAGCAAGAGATACTTTTAAGAACAACAGAACAATACAGAAGACTATAATCAGTTCCAAAAAGTTTCCAACTGATTGGAGACTCACAGCAACATCTAGCCACCATCCAAGTGCTGCCAGCTCTGTCCTTCTCCCAAAGACCACTTGGCATAACCTGTTCCTGCACACACAGTGCCTTCAAGGCTAGTCCAATGGAGGTGGAGGACCAGTGGAGGGTCTGGTCACTTTTGTTCTCATGCCACACCATGGTGAACCCTGCGCAGGTACCTCCTGAGGCTGTGTCATCATGCATGGCCTCTGTGAGCCAGATCCTTCAGTAATACATGCTGGGTCATAACCTAACAACATATAAACCCAAATCATCGTCCTGCTCCTGTTACCAGGTATCTGTCAGCTTGTGCTAATTTGAGTCCTTATCTCTCAGAGGTTAATTGGAACTGGCAGCTGCCTCATGGTAACGGGACTGTAAGAGCAGTCATGTCATCTGCACTGCAGCTGCACCACGAGGAGCATCATGCCCATACCTACAAGTAAAACATTGGGTGAAAAAAGAGCAGAGAAACCAGGCAGGCCTTGGGGGAAAAGTTATTAAAGAAATTAATTATTATTACAGGGATATTTTAATCAAGATATCAGCTTTGCTTTGTGAAATAATAAAGTGAAAAGATTTTCTTTGCTGCACTCTGCTCCAAGGGCATCTCTTTGGTTAAGGTAGGGAAATTGTGCTGGATGTAAGTTCAGCTCCTTATAACACCAGTTTGGGAGTGAAAAGTAAACAAAAGAGGTTCTAGAGAAAAATATAACTATTTCATAAAATGTTCCCAGCTTGAAGCAAGAGGCTAAAGAAATAGAACTTCTCAATGTCAGAACAGAAAATTAGTCTGTGTGCTGGCTAATGCTCGACTTAATTTGGCTCCAGTTCCCCCCCCACCCTTGGAAAAGGACCAGAAGGAAGGTGACCTACAGGCAAATACGACTGTCCTGGTGTGAATGCACATATTCAATGTCACAGAAATGCTCTGGTATCAAGGTGAGAGGTTTGCAGAGTGAGGACTACAGGAGCAGCCCCATGCTCTGCCCTTGAGATGGAGACAGCGAACACCAGCGCCCACAGTGCTGTGACACAAGCACATCTATGAAACCCTTAAAAAGTCATGTGTGCCTGTAAATTTATTACAGCAAAGACCTAAATGGAATCCTAATGAACGCAGAAGTTATCTGGTATAATATAGATACATGTAGATATAAATATATTTATATGCATATACTACATTTTTGTCTGGGACAGTCTCTCTGGAAGCCATAGCTCATGTAACAGAAATTACGTGCAAGCTGAAGGATTTCAAATAATCCAAATAGCTCTTCTTTTTATCCTGTCCACAAAATTAGTACAGGCTCTAAACATATTCACACATCTAAACAGCAGAAAGCAGCATGTATTTTACTTAAAATTTATACATAACATCACCAAATAAGATGTGAGAGAGGTCTGTAGCAAATCATGTAGCAAAATGAGAAGTAACATTAAAAATCACTCTTCCTTAAAAGTATCCTTACTGCCAGTATTTCTCAAAATCATACTTAATCAGTGTATTAATTTTCCAATCCTTGGGGAAAGGGATCTTCATCTCTTTTTTTAGTGTCTAAAGGAACACTTTCAGTTTTCAGTGGCATCCCAAGCTTGGACACTAATGGTTAAAAAAATACCATTTAGCAATGGCTTCAAGTCCATAACTCAGCTGAGGATGAGTCACTCTCTACTTTTTGGATTTTGTATTCTTACTTGTTATGAAGTTCAATGGCTGGCTTAGCAAAGCAAATAAGAATTTTTATGGAGAAGTAAAGAAGTAAAGGAGTGCAGCTTCTGAATGAATATATCCAAAAATAGGAAATTAAACTCTAACGACAAAAGCTGAGAAGAGGCCAAGGGAATTAGCTGTTCGGCTGTCGGTCATTTTCTGAATTCCCTCTCCTAAGGCTAGACTTTTTAGGGGAGACAATTTTATCTTTGCACATTGATGAGCCATAAACTTAGGGAACAAATTTCATGCCTTTAGGCTTTGCAGAACAAATTGGGGGGGGAGGTGGGTGCCTGCTTTTGGGGTTTTTTTTTTGGTTTCATAATAGAGACAAAACTTGAAACAGCAGTATTGGTATAAAAATTCCTTTAGTGTTGTAAGGATTCTCCAAGCCTGAGAGACAGGAAATGAGACAGTCCTTTATCCTGGTAATTTTCATCATTTAGCCATAGGTAGGAAGGATCTTTAAACCTCACCTTTCAAGCATACAGACAGAGGAGCACAATTTATGTTTCTGGTGGTTGAGCCAACATTAACAGAGCCTCATATTTTATTGGTTGGCTATTTTTATTATATCAAATGTCTCTCTTCAGTTCTTGCAGCACACTGCATAACTATGGAAGCAAGTTCATCTTTTCTATGACAGAAACACTAAAATACAGATCCCCTAGGACAGCCTCAATTTCTAAGATGGAAAGTTGATATTAAAACATGTGAGTGATAGATGTTTATGTGCCACTGAGAACAGATGGACTCTGGTCACTTCCTTTTGACTCAAGCTTTTGAATATATCTTTTTTTAGTCAAGTTTATGACTTTCAAAGCTATTGGACTTTTTTTGGGGATACTCTGATCATTTGTCCATGTATCCTGTCCAAAAGCTATCCATTTAAGTTATGCTGCTGACCACCCAGTCAAGAGGTAGGATCTGAGAGTTCAAGGCATCAACTCCAAAGAAATACAGACCTATAAACACTGGTTTTTAACAAAATTGAATGGTGATATTAACATCATAATTCAGCAAGTAAAAATAACACTGCAAATTTTACACCAAAGAAGTACACATGAAGCTTTTTGTTTGCTGCGTTTCTGAAAAAATCCCACAAATGAAATAACCAAGTTCTTTACTACTGAAAATTTATATTTATTATTGAGAAACACTAACAGGTAGTTAGTATTTTAGGGCTAAATTTACCAATCCTTCAGAAAGTGCTAGCTAGGAGAAACAAGAGCCTCAATGTAAGCCCAGCTGAGAACCTCAGGATGAAATTAAGTTAAAAGCCAGAAAAGCACTGCATCAGGACAAATCCTTTTAAAAACAAAACTCCTTTGAGGTTAGTAGCAAACTTTTTGTTTAGTGGCATGATTGATCCTTGGCCTGTTTTCTTGGGCTTCTTGTTCTGCTAAGAGACTTAAAATATTCCCCTAAATCTTAGCTACATGTATTTCAGCACAGATCTCTGGCAAATCATAAAAGCCACCTCCCTGTCACTTGTGCCTAGTAGCAGGCATGACCACACAGAAGCAGAAGGATGTATTAAATCTGCCTACCATTCCTGAGCAAGGGTGTTCCACACAGCATCTCAACCACCTCTGCTTCCTGCAGTTTGTAGGTACAGCACTGGGCTCCCACTAACTCAGGACAACAGATGGGTCACAGCTGGAGGAAACTCTATGTCTTATGTTTGAACAAGCACAATAAATTGCACTGAATACAAGTCTTCCAGACTCCTCAGCCCACTATGTTTAACTAATCTTAAATTAGCTAATACAAATAGACATCTTGAGCTCCATTCCCTCCCAAGGTCAGCAAACAAAATAAATGCCAACAGATCCTGAGATTTTAGCTTCTCTGTGAGATTACAGCAGAAAGCAAAATCAGTGTAATCTATGAAGCATTATTTTTAAAATTCATAAAGGTAGACAAACAGAAAATTTGGTAATTGTATAATATCTAATGAACCATTAAAACTTCCTCCTGGTCAGTATCTGTATTATCATTCATAATTCAATGAAGCCAAGTGCAATCACATATTCAATACCACTTAGCTTTTGTACAGTACTTTTCATCAGTGCTATTCATCAGCACCTAGCAGTTCATAAAAAAAAGAGTGTTTCATTATCACATCTTAGCAGGTAAAACGATAGCTGAGACAAGAGACAGTGACTTGCTGAAGGTCATTCAACAGGCACAAGACAGAGCAGGGACTAGATGACAAATCTCATGGATCCTCATCCAGTATTCTTGCCATCAGATAGCAGAGTCCCTCACAGTAACACACTGTACATTCTCCACTCTGGATAACTGTGCCCTTACATATTAGAGGAGATAAGTACTGATAGTGTGTGGAAAACCTAGAAGGTTTCATCTACAGTGAAAGAGGCTAAGAAATAGCAGTCAACCTGGTAGAATAAGTGCCATTCCCTCCCTGGAGGGGGTTTACTAGAGGCTGAATAAGGTCACAGAGTAAGTTACCACAAATATCTTTGATATTTGTTTTCATCTCAAGACGTGAATTTGAAGTCAGCACTAAGGCAAAGCAAGCAATGAGGTGGACAAGAGATGTCTCAGAAAATCCTCATGTGGACTGCCAAATATTCAGAAGCAACACAAAATGAGGCCACAGCTGGATTTCTTTGTTTTTTTTCCAGCCAGATACCTGTGGAATTTCAGACATTTCCGTGGCCATTCTTTAGCAGGTGTTGAAATAAAAGTTACCATTTCCTGCTCCTTACGGGTTCTTAGAATTAGGCTTCCAGCCATAGGCTTATCTAAAATCCATGGAATCCAATTAAAACTGCACCAAAGTCTAGACTGAATTATCTTTTCAGGAACTATTGGTAACATGAATTAGAAGTTTCCATTGAGCTTCTGCTGAAAGCATCTATTGCTAGTGAAACAAAATGAATTCCATCTAATGAAGTAACAGCTGATGTTCATGCATGCAATACAATTGAAAGATGATTGCTTAACTTTTTTAGATTTTCCAGTTGTCAATTGACAACTAGTCCTGCACTTGATTTCCTTTCTTTGGCATTTGAATACCACAATTTCAGTATTTATAACATAAAGACTATGAGTACTTCAGCTTTGCCAGTCAGTGTTGAGGTTTTATGCTGAAAAATTAGAGTGACATAAGAGTCATCCTCTTGCATTGTCACAGTCCATACAGAGATCTAATCTACATAACTAAGACATCTATTCCAAAATTTAGGCAATTTTTTGCATTCTGGCTACTACATTCTCATCGTTCATCCCTCTAGATGCAGGCTTGAAATAAAATAAGGTATAGTGAGAAGGGATAATGCACTGCTAGATTTCAATGTGCAATGGCAAAATCATTTCACTGGCCCCTTAAAATCATTGAAGAGTATACTGTTTTTATTGCAAAGTCTAGCAACACACCAGCAGAAAAAGTTATTCACTTTAATTCCCCTGAATGCATTAGCAGAGCAATTCTTTTTTTTCACTTTGCTAAAAAGCAGTTGCACCCCTATATCTCAGACAGAGCCTCCAAAATAAACAAAGCAGTAAGCAAAGCAATTAGTTCCTGAAATAAAGATCCTGGGTTTTTAAGGCAAGCAGTCAGTAAAAAAAGGGGTTTTTTTCCCAGAGCTTTTCATTCAGAAGTACCAAGATATTTCCATCTTATGAGATCTTTTGGAGACTGGAAGTGCAATTATAATAATTTTACAGATTTGGAAGACTAGTCATGTAAAGTTCATTTTTCTTGCTAAACTTTTGACAAAGCATCATCAGTGTTGGGAACAGAGTACAAGAGAGTTGCCTCTTCTGCCCTTATTACAGAACTATTCCAACACAGCAGCATCTGTAGCAACAGTTCTTGTTAATATTATTTAAAGCTGTGATCAGTCTTATTGCTAGACTCCCACAAAAGTTTAATATTTATAACATATTGCTATGTCCATCATTGTTGATTTAAAAGTAAAATAAAATCAAAAGTAAGGCTGACAGAGTTATAGAGCTGAATGTCAAAAAGCAAAAGAAAATATGGTAATAATAAAATTATTATAATGCAATGTGGTAGCAGCCAATATACAGGACCTTTTAAAGGTACCTCATGCTCAGTTACAATCTCTTCAACAGCCTTTCTCTTCAGTCATATGAAATCAATCTGATTACTTCTAACGAAGTTATATATAGAAAAAAAATCTTATAATGTATTACAACATTAAGCTTTTCTCATCAGGCAGGGAGACACAGCAGAAATCACACAAAGACATCTATTTCTAGTCCTGAAGATTTCCATGTATTAAACAACCACCTGTGATTAATTCTGTAGGGAGGAGGAATTGATTTTAATAGTATTTTCCAAACTATTACAATTACTTAAAAAGATACAATCTGTCATGTCTGAAATATGAGAACATGGGATGTTTCTCAGCACAGTCCTAGAAATACTCCAGCTTTTAGAGTAAAACATAATTCCAAGCTGAAACATTAGAAACATCAGTCACGAGGCCTCTCACTATTATTTTTCAATGGTGATTATTTTTCACCTGTTCTCCAAGCCAACTTATGGCAGGCAAGGTAAAGCACAACCCTCATTGCTGCCTGAATCTACATGGCTTCTGCATCAGTAATTCTGGAAGCAGAGTTTTGGAGCACAGGAAGCTGATGATCATGGGACCATGAAAAATACACTTTTTCACTTTACTGAAACTCATGAAATGTGCAGCACCACTTAGTGTACCACCAGCATCCCAGATGTAGACATTTGCATATGGAGGCAGCAGTGAACGTGCCCACCTGGTATATTCTCTCTTAAGGTCACTAAATAAACCATTGAAATGCAGTATTATCAAAAAATAATAGATACCATTGACATGAAACCCATGAGACACCAATCAAATGAATTAAAATAATATCTTTTATAAATTAGCATATAGCAAATGCAATAAAAATACACACCTAGAAGAGAAAATAAAACCATTAACTGAGCAAGGACACATTTTGGCTCTTGGACTTTGTGGGAGGCTTTGGGTTAGTATTTTTCTTGATTCAAAAGACAGCAGGTGAGGCTCAGTGAAGATGAAGTCCGGTTTTTCTCCATAAGGATGGGAGATTTTGCCGTTTATGTTTTAAGGGGTATTTATCAGGGGTAGTAGAATGTATATGCTTGAATTTAGGTGGGTAGGTGTAAGTAATGACAGGTCACCTACCTGTCTGTTGCTTTTATTTTTTCTCATTTCACCACAGATGTCAGTGCTGTAACAGACATACACTGTGTGTGTTTATACTTCATTTCATATGCTTTGTGGTTAGGAGTCTAGTTTGGTTCAAAGTCAAGACAAACTTGGACATAGAATGTCTCACAGGAAGAGCTATTGAAAACATGCAGGTGAAAGATCACCTATAGAAGGAAAAAGCAATAATCCAGCTCTTAATGTTCTAATCTCTCATTAAAATATTTGGAAATAACTTCTATAGAAAGATCCCTAGCACCAATTCACTTATAATATTACATTAGGATAATTTTCAACTTCCAGTGGAAAATGAAATAAATCATTCCCATAAATAAAAGAGAAAGATGAATGATAGGGTTTTATTACCAAAGGAGCCACTGACACTCTAATTAGCAACACAAGGATTATGCTTAGGGCGGATGAATCCCTAAAGTGTGAGCAGTATTTTTACTCCTTCTATCAGGAAAGGAAAAGTTTAGGTCATCTGAGGGAAATCGAGGAAGCAGAGAAAAATACAATTACACCTCCTTTTCTCCTCCTTCAAAGACGAGCTGGCCATGGCCAGGCTGGGTGTTGGTGTCAGCACACACGGGGAGGTGTGACTGGCCCTGCCCTGGCGGTGCTGGGAGGATGGTGAACGCCCCTCTCCCCAACAATCACTCTCTGTTAATATTTGATAGACAGCCAAAACACTTCTGTGAGTGAACCACCTATGAAAAAATAAACTGCTTTTCAAGAACATCCATCACTGAAAAGGGCTGATTTTCTTGTCCTCAAACAACCTTGTTCCTAAGGCTCCTGGGCTGCCTCTGAGTTGTAGGAAAGAACATTTTGGGGGTTCGCTATATGGTGTGATCTCTTTTGTTACTCATTCACTCATTCATTTTATCTTTCCTGCACCGGCACAGGGTGCCTGACTGTGAAACCAAGGAGCCACTAAACTGACCCATATTGCTGTTGTGACACTAGTAAACTACACATATTAATACCAAGGCATCTAGCATGGCACTAATAGTTGGATTATTAGTGGCTGAACAAGCAGGCTTAGGCAGCCTTTATTAGGCTAATGAACAGATTTTTCCAACCAATGTCCCTAATCACCGTGCCTGCCTGCAGTAAAATAGCATGAATAACTGTTAAACCAGATACAATTAAGGTCCTCACTGGGATTAGAGCTATGGAGCGGCTGTTCCCAGGCACCTAGATCCCTGTTTCCTAATTCTAGTTAATAGGAGACCTTCTGCCTGCTTTCTGCCTTAAGCCAGTAAAGGAGAAGGGGAGGGAGGGGGGAAAAAACCCTTTGCAGAATATCAGATCCTCTCTCCTAACCTTTCCTGGATGAATAGAGACGGATTGTGAATCGAGCAAACCTAACATCTTCTAGAACAATGAGGCCCTTCAGCGATAACAATAGTACTAATCATAATAGTAGGCAGCTCCAGCCCCTTTCTATCATGTGCAAACAGTTGGGGCAGAATATGAAATTGCTTTAGAAATAGATACTGACTTTCCCCCCCCCTCCCTTTCACTTGCCTACTAAGAATAGCCTAATTTATTCATGCTTTTATTTGGCAACAGAAACTAGGCTGACCTGCCTCCCTTTTTATTCACACAGATAAAAGGGCTTTGGCAAAAAGGCAGAGGACACTCTCTGCATTTAAAGGTGTCTAGTGTTGCTCTCCAAAGGAATGACAGAATGGTTACTGCTTCTTTCATTGGTCCTCCTCTGCTCTCTGGCCTTCATCTCTTTTCTCTCCGACTTTCTTTGGGGCTGTTCATGCCATAAAAACTAGGTTAAATCTGGGGCGGAGGGGAGGGGAGAGAGTAAAAGAAACTCAAGTGCCTTCAGCATCTCGTTCAGAATAGTGTGGCACTGTGCAGCTACAGAGGTCCTATGTGTAGCTCACAGTCTTGGAGCTCCGGGAAGAGAGCATGATTTAGAGATTTTGCTGAGAGCGTGCGTGTTTGGCAAGGGGGGAAAGAAGGGGGACTGAAAAGGGCTTGCGTTAACCCTTCTCCTATCTTTGTGTAACAAGAGTTGCTACTCAGAAAACGTGAGTCACTGCAGAAACACCTTGCTTACCAAGCCCAATCCATATGAGACAGCCTGGCTGTATAGCCGGTGCTGACGTCCTCGGCTGTGCTCACGGCAGAGCCCTCCCGTGCAGCACACGCAGCCGAGCCGTCACGCTGCAGACAGATAACAGCAAAGTTAATTGCTGAGTACAAACACAGGCATCTTTCAAGCTGGACAAAACCCCTGTGTATCCAAACACAGCTTCAGTGGCTGCCTGTGCATCCACTTGGTGAGCAAAGAGCTGGGTTATCTTGGCGCTGGATAGGGGTTAGAGGGCTTCTGTCTGGGTGAGTAAAGTTCAGCTGCTCCCTTCTTGATTAGTAAAACCTCAGTCTAAATAATAATTTTTAATAACGTGTCAGAGGTGGTTGGTTATGTGTTTTGGCACTTCTGATGGTGCTGCAAAAGAGAAGGAGCACTGCCTGACTGTGGTGCCAGGGACCGTCTGCACAAGATAGCCACAACCAGTCACCCACAAAGCAGGGTCTTCTCCAGACTACTGGAGCCTCACCTTCCTCATACTTTCTTTCAGGTGTTTCAGGTGGTTTTCCTCATGATTCCACTTTTCTCTTGAGCTTATCTCATTGCATGCAAAATATTGTTATGAAAGATGATCTAGAAAGTCACATAAAGAGGAGTCTGAAGAAACAAACACTGAGGATGTTGGTGTGCAAGACCAGCTAATAGTATCGCCTGCCTTTTCAAATTTAACTGCACCCACCATAGACTAATACTTGCCCTGCTTAACATCCAACTCCTGGTCTATATTTGTGATTTATCTACCAAATGACTGATTTTGTTCCTTCTGCACCTTGTGGACTACCTCATTTTCTCAGCTATGCCAAAATAAATATGAATTCAACAGATACATTACGGCTTACTCCACTGTAACTGAGAGCAGAATGTGACTTGTCTTCTCAGATGCATTATTAAAGAACCTAGCGAGAGCACAGATTTTCCTGCTATGTTATCACATGATAAGGTCGAGTTGATCTGCAAAGTGAAACCTTTCAGAATTTTATTTGGCAGTTTGCTTTAAAACATCAAGTGGTAAATGGTTTCTGCTCTATTTCAGTTCTCATGAACACAGTTCTTTTACGACTGAACCCTTCAACAGGTTAGCAAACATTGTCTCTCTGCCAAGACATGCCATTTCTTTTTTTGTAGAATACTTCTTTTCTTCATTCCTCTGCCAACCCTTTTCTCTTCTCCACACACTGCTTTCAGATTGCCAAGACATGATCGTGTGCTTTAAAGTTGATTTCGGAATTACTTGGCATATCTTCTTAGCTTTCATCTATTTTCCTATCTGGAAACACAATAGAAAGCTTTGACTTTCAAGAATTATTTTTTTAAGCACCTCTTTCGAGAAGCTATCAAAGTGCTAGCTACCACTGATTTTGTGTAAGAAACTAGACTATCAGGATTAATATTCTTTTCATATACAGTTGAGAAAGGTTGAAACTTCAAAGCTAAATTCAGATATAACCTCCCTGCAAAGCTCAGGTATTGGCATCTTCTTATCAATCTTAAAAATGAGATGTAAGAAGTCTTATGCAACAGTACATATCCTAATCTGCTCCAGCACTGTCCAAGTAGGATTCAGACACCATGTAACCATATAAAATGCACCAGATTGGGCATCCAGAGGGTTGTGTCCATAAGAAGTCTATTAGTAGAGTTAAAGCCACAAATAGTAATTGTGGGCATCTCATCTGTCGTTCTGTTACACTGGCAACAAAACATCACTCTCGCTTCTCCCACTGATCAAAAGATCTTTCCAAGTCCTCAACTCATTCTGGTAGCTCTGTCCTAAATGCTGTTTCTATTTTTTCCACACACTCTGTGAAGTTGAGGCTCAGTAACCCCGGAGTTGTCTCCCTATCTTCCTACTCCTCACACAGCCAATAATCATACTTGCCATTTTAAGAGACATCCTCTGTTTGGGAGTCCAGAATTACTTGTGTTTCTGTCATTACCCCAATCGCCTTTTCATGTCATGGCATTGATGGAAATGATCTCCACCTTTTAAGTGTGACCTACATTCTCTGTCAATAGATGTAGGATTTTGCATTTGGCTGCATTATTTCAGACTCCTTATTTCTGATGTGTCTCCTTTAACTCTTCAGGGTGAAACCTTTTTGGGCAGTCACTGTACCTGGCTATGTGGTGTCAAGCACAACACATCTTCATGTTCAATGACCTTCACTGGCCTCCTCCCCTCCACATACAATTCATACAGCCGTCTTTATGTTGGGCTGCTTCTCAATGCCTCTAAGTATTCAGATGCAAAGATATCACATGAGCTACCACATGTCTGTTTACTGCCTCCCATCCATTGCCTTGAGTTCAAAACAAAAATATGCTCATTTACATAACCTCTTGTCAGACATGCATACTTAAAGGCTAACCTGGCCACACAGCACAAAACTGTGAGCTTGCTTGCCAAGATCTTGCACATCTACTCTTCATAATACGTTTCAGAAGCATCTACAAAATTCAAAAACACCTTTTCTGTCAATAGAGCAGAGACAGGCCAAACTTAGGACATTCTTAGAACTGCATATATCGCATGTATTTATAAACCAAAGATCAATACATATTTCAGCTGTACCTATATTTATAAAGGTGGGACTTATAAGATACAATCCAGAACAGAGGTATTCTCTTCAACTAGTTCTTGCCATACCCACTGGGAATCAATCTATCCTATGGAGAAATGACCCTCCAATGAGATTTTGTGGGGTGTCAGTTGCAATCTACCAGCCTGAACAGTTGAGGCTTCTTTGTGTAGATGAGGATCCAGGATTTCACTGTGGGAACACGTTTTAATGCTTTTTTGGCCTTTCCCTGCGCTGATGCTACAGGGTTAGTAGGATCAGGAAAGGGCTCAAAGCATGAAAACAAAACAGTAAAATCTCTGCAGGTTCAGCAACTATTCTTAGCAGTACAGAGTCTGTATTTTCTGGAAAATAGTCTAGAAGAATCACGCCTAGAGCACAATATGGAAAGAACCGAGCTACTCAAACCATACAAAAATATCTAAGTAAAATGTGACTTTGTTAATTTTTCCCAGGAGAAACATATAAATCACATGCTACCACCTGCCATATTTTGCCAATTAAAGGACAGTGGTTTTTAAATTAATCTCTGTAAGTTTTTCAGAATTCCTTAGTATTTCATCCCTCAAATATTTAATTGCTTCTGACTGCCTTCAGGAGGTGTACTGGAATAAAAGGCGTTGTGCAAGGCAGCTGGGAGATCTCAAGCAGTTCCAACTTTTCCCAGTTAATTCTATAGCCTGAAAGCAAGCCAAGATCTTGGATTAACACTAGAAGGGCGAGGATTGTGGCTTCAGAGTTTGTTACAAACAAAAGCACATTGTCAGCCTATAGCATCCAATGGTACTTCAGTGAACCATCCCTGATACCCTGAATGCTTGGGTGAAAGCATACCACGATTGCCATTTATTTCAGGGCATCAGCAAACTCTGGTGCTGTTGCAAGCCCATGGGGAGCAGGCATCTGCAGTTTAGCAAAAATCCCAAACAAATACAAACCCTCTCCTTCACCCAAAAAAACACCCTCAAACCTAAATTCCTGACTGTAAACAAACAAAAATTTACCTTGCATGGGTAGCTTTCAGGATCTTGCATGGAAGACCCTAATTAGACTCACGGAGATTTTAGTCAAATTAAGGAATTGTATTTTGTAAGCTTGATGAATATCTCATTATATATTAGGCCTATCTCAGACTGTAATAATCACTTCCCCAGCTGCTTTTTGCTTAAGATGGCAGGTTAGCAGTCTACCTACTTTTCTCCCTGACTCCCAGAAGTCTTAACAATGTGTAAATTCAATGTGGGCCATATGCAGTTTATTTAACCTCTCCAGGTGCTCTGGGAAAGGACTTTCAGCCTGTTGCTGATCTAATTTCATCCTCTGTCTTCACCTTTTCCTTAAAACCACAGCAAAACTAATAACTCAGCCTCAAAGCAAGTCTTCAAAGCAGCTTGTCAATTTTCCTTAAAGAAAAACTGAAGGATCAACCACCTTTTCCCCCCCTTTTTTGTATAAACAACCTGAAATGGGGATCTAAAAAGAGCATGGTATTAAATTTCTATTTCATGCTTTAAGTACATGCAGTATGTTTTATGGTAATGAATGCACAATCAGAGATTAGGAATACATCAGCTGAGGAATTGAACACAGCTCCCATGAGGACAGGGAAAAAAAAGAATAATCAGCCTATGAATACAGCCTTTATTACAATACTTCAGCTCTAGAACATCTTATTTATGACTTGAGTGGAAAGATTTATGTACTATTAGTTCCAGATTTCATTAGACTTATGTACAGTTATGATAAGGATGTGTACATCTCTGGAAGCTTGTCAAAATATCTATGAAAATTCTGCATGGTGAATTCCCCTGCTCACAGACTACATGTCTTACATGATGGCTTCTCAGGCAGACCATGTTCTTCTCCTAGTTTGTTCTTAGAAAGCAAACTCAGCAGGTAGAGCTGCTTTTGTGCTCTGTCTGTATAAACCCCACCACAGTGGGATTCTTCTACATTGGGATTTAGAGTGTTAGGACTATGCAGGTAATAAAAATCAAAACAAAAACAGTATGAAACAACACAGGAAACCAAATTCAGCACTATACAACACATACAGCTTGCAAGAAACTTGACCCAACTCAAATCTGCCCTTTGCTCTATAACTTCCCCTGCAAAGTCTTGAAAATGCATTATTTTGGAGATGGGACTGTGTCAAAAAACTCCACTTAAAAAAAAAATTCTCTATAGTGTAGGGTGGTTTCTTTACATGGGAATACAGAAAAATTGATTATCTACCTTGAGGGTTCATCTTTGGGCCTGAGAACTCTTGGCCCTCAACACACTGTGTGCAGCCCTCAGACAGGTGAAGTATTTCTGAGGCAAATCCCAGAAAACTTCCTTGTTGTCATATGCCTTGGAGCTGCCTGTGGGTCTGAGGCTGTGTCTGTGGGATCTGCTCTCCAGATCAGCCCATTTTCACCGGGGCTTTCCCAAAGCTGGGCAGCGATGCCACGCATTTAACGCCCTGCTGAGCACACAGAGCCCGCAGGCACTCACAGGAGGGTCAGGGAGGGAGGCACTGCAGATAGCCTGGTACCTCCAGGGATGAGGGGGCTTAGCTGCACTTGTTTTCAGCCCAGAGGGAGGGAGCAGAGCCTACAGGAGGAAGGATTGTGGAGGAGTCAGCTTGCTCCTGGATTTACTGGAAGTTAGTTAAGTAACCGTATACAGAGGATATAACTAGTAATCAGGTCATGAATCTCTGCATACAGTTATTTTTGTAAGAAGCCAAGCACATTTGGCAAGCCTGGTATTGTCTCATATTATTAGCTGGCAAATAGTGTACAAAGTCTTTCAGTCCAGTGAGAGCAACGGCAAAGAAGAGATCGCAATTGACAGGAAGACAATAAAAACATCTCTGAGCACGGAACAAAGAAGGGACTTGGAACAACAGAAGCACTAAATTCCAAGCCTTGTATAAGCATGGAAAGAAGAATTCAGTCCATGACCAAGCAGATCATGGGTATTCAAAATACAAAAATCAAGGAACTCGTTTAAAAGTGAATACTTTGATGTCCTCCTAACTTGAAACAGCAATGACAAAAGAATAAGATCCAGTTATCTAAAATATTTGGTGAATAGATAAAAAATACATTTGACAAATGGTAACAGAATTGAGAATAACATTTCAGCTCCTGGAATAAGCAAAGGAAATAAATTCTTGCTTAAAATGTATTGCTCAGAGCCTTGGTATCCATGTCTACATATAGATATCTGAAAGATTCATTAAACACAAGAAAGATCATCCATGGGATGAATAATTTCTGATTCCAACATAAAGGACTGACCACTGAGAAAAAAAGCCCAAACCCAACAAGTGTTTCTGAACAGAAAAAAAACTGAGTTGCTGAAAATATACATCAAAACTAGATGAACTGAGAGTGAAGAGCAAGTATACCAGAGCAAAAAGAATCCAGGTGAGACAGGCATGAACTTGTCAAATACATAGGCACCATGATGTCAAAATTTAAATTAAGAATAAGAATGGAGCACACCACTATGCACGCCAAAGTACTCATGAAGAAAACCAAATAAAATTTAAAAAGCATTTAGTCTGTGACTGTAACCACAGAAAGTACAGAAAAGCCACCTCAGGACAGCAGGGTAGGCAGTCAGTCCAGTGCAGCAGAGAGAGCAAGGACTGGGGGCTCCTTTAGGAGAGTCTCCACTTTAGTCTGGCTCTCAAAATTACCAGAATGATCCTAAATGTGGGAGTCACTGGCAGAGCAGAGGTAGAGGCAAGGATAGGGCTGGAGGAAAGCTTAAGAGACAGATCATGCAGAAGCTGGAGCAGGGTCTTGGCTGCCAGAAGCAGCCAGCCTTGGGAGAAGCCATGACTTCCCACCCCCTGCACAGGCAGGCTGCAAGGGACCTCCCCCCCAGTTTTCAAACTTGAAGGCAGAAGGGCACAGGGTACCAGGGTAGGTCCCAGTGGGCACCAAGGAAAAGCCTTGGATTTACACACAGAGCATGGAGTATCCTTTCGGACAGGCTTATTTACATCAGATATCTACCAAGAAACAGGCAGTGAAGTTTTACAAGCACTCTTACCCTGCACAAAATGAAAGAGGGATATTGGCAACAGCCAGGCTTTAAGCAGCCAGCACAATCCCATTACTTTCCCTCTCCTGAGTGATTTCCCTTATCTATATCTGTGACCTGGATCTTGCTATTACACCAATCCTGCTGAAGTTTGCTGTATTGTGATGGAAAAGTCAGCAGCAGACCCATATCCCCTCAAGGGACACCCTGGTACCAGTCACTCAACCCATGGTTGTGTTATAAAACAGCAACCTTCTGCTTTGCTAATGTGCAGACATATGAGCTGTAAGCAATTTGTATAAAATATTTTAAGATACCAAGAAAAGAGCAAAACAGCAAAGATGAGAAACAATAGCATACTGTTAATTTTTGGGTCATTTAACACAACTCCCGGTAATTTTCTTATCTCTGTGCATCAAGTTTAAAACTGGAAAAAAAAAATCATCATCTCTCCTTGTGTACATCTCAGCAAACCCTACCAGGATACTTCAAGTTTGTCTCAGTTGGCTTCTGTTATGTTGACTTCTGCTACAGGACGAGTGAACACACTGAGGAATAGAGCCATAATTCTGCTCCAAAATCTAATGCCAGCTGGAAACAGTGAAATTATGACATTGGACTTGTCAGTGGGGATGTCAACAGCAGTAGCATGAAAAGGTTTTATGAAATACTTTTTTTTTGCAGTCCACCAGATCCTGTAAAAATGTGCTGAAATTGCCTGTTATAGCTTGATCTAAGCCTCTTTGGATTCATACAAGTCTAATAATGGGCTTTAATAATCTCTGGATCAGAACCTTTAATGATAAACATGTCTAGAATAGCAATATTTTACATATCCTAGAAGCAAATATTTTGGTTTAAGCCCCTCTTCCCTACAAACAAGACAGAAACTATAACTAGCTTGTCTCTTGTAGAAGTTGTTTTTGATTTTCTTTGTGTATTGCAGCATATAATATAACATTAATCTGTAGCCATGACTGAACTAAAATCTAGAATAAACTGACATTATTCCTCTTGGCCCCTTTAGAGGAAGAAACTGCTTAAACCCAGGCATACCATTTGCATAGGAGTATTTTATACTGCTGGTTTTGTACTAACTGCATTTAAGAAACTGCCATGGAGTTAGCAGAAGTAACTAGGTTTAGTGAGGGTAATGCTAACTAAACAGCTCCAGAAAAAAGTGTCCTCTGCTTTAGAAACCTTTGCACCCTGCCAGAAGAATGTGGGAAAAAAGCTAATCAATAAAAGACAAAATAGAAGCATTACCTCATCATGACGCAAACTCCCATAGCCTAAACACTGATCCAAAAGGAGAAAACTGAAGTAGTGACTCCAGAGATAGGAGTAAACCTTTGGTCACGTCAAATGCTCCCCTCCAGTTAGAGAAATACTGGCTCCCAGTAAAGCAGCAATCTCTGGTTTTATCCCACAAAAATGAAGATAGAGATAAAAAGCAAATATAAAAATTAATTGTTTTTAAAATAGAGTGTGATATCTTTAGGCCAGTCTATGCCTTACGGATTATTTGTAGATAGCTGATAGCAGAGCAGCATCTGTCATAATTCTGATCTCTGTGTGTTGTCATACCCTAAGGCAGGAGTAACACATGCCCTTTACTAAATAGTAGCAAATCATGAAGCAGTATGCCAATATATTAGCCACTTATATGTAGGTATGAAAGAAGAAATTATTTTAAGAAGAAAGAAGAAATTACTTTAAAGCTATACTGTCTCCTGGAATGAGATTTTTGTCTGAATGACACTCTGGACTAGAAAGCTTAGTGTGCACCAGGGGGACTTCTCAGAAGTTCCTTGTTTCCCTTTAACGTGGCCCAGACGTTTGTCAGCTGTGCAGCACAGACACTGTCAATGCAAGTTCAGTATTTTGTCCTGACAGTCATGCCTACTTTGAGCAGCACTGTCAAGATTTGGTCCTTCCTACCATCAGAAGCATCTGGAGGAATGAAAACAGTCAAAAAAACTTTTTGCAGATAAAAAGACCACGGCACAAATGACCTCACTTTTTAACTGAGACTGAATTTCTCAAACTTTCTATATGCTTAGCACAATTTATGGTTCAATTCAGACTTTAGGCAAAAGCAAACAACAACCCCAGAGCAGGCAACTCCAGGCACAATGCTCATCCACTTACAGCAGCTTGATCATTTGAGTGTGCTACAGCTTGCCTGTCGTTTGCTTCATGCTGCCTTTGGAGCTGTTTTTTCCATTTGTTTGTGTTGAAGGCTGCATTTGTTTTCTTTCCTTGTACTGAAAAAACTGGAGTACTGTTGACAGTAAAATTATTAGGCCCTTTACCCTAAAGTTGTCAACCAGTCTTGGCTGTTAACAGATCTAACAATTAGGTAATTAAAAGTATGATTGACAGGCAAACAGCGAAAGAAACGAAACCTGTTATTGCACCCCTTCAGTGCAACAAATAAACCCTCTGTACGTTTTCAGTATTCACTGGCTTCAACAGGCCTAATTATCCCTGGTTGATGAGTATGTGCATAGCATTCAGAAAGTGTAAGGTTTTCATGTCACTTGTTTTTTTTCTTAGGTTTTGGTTGGTTGGTTTTTTTTTTTTTTTCAGCTAGAGTCCGTTTTCTGATACGTGTGTGCATTTTGAATATAATGCTAAAATACTGGATGTCACCCCAACTGCTGGAAATAAGCCAACATATAATAATATCCTATCAGGAATGCTTAGGAAAAATAAATCACTCCAGATCCTTGGGAGTCAGTGATACAAGTGCTATTCCCTTGTCAGAAGCAGGCAAGCGCATATGTTTAGTGCTGCACTTCAAGGTAGGCAGTCAGGGCTGCTCTGCCGTACGGGACCAGCCTGGATGACTGACAGGAACAGAGCTGTCACCGTGTGTTTCCCATTTTCTGCAGTGTGTGGTTCTGCACCCTGCTGTGTACCTCTTCAGCAGCCGCTGATTTGATATGATGCATTCTGAGAGGCAGAACACCTGATGATGTATTTTAAAATTAAATCAAAACCTTGCTGCTCTTTTCCAATTTAAACATCTAGGGAGAATTCTGTGCTCTATGGGATCCTTTAATTTTTTATTCTCCCTCTTTCAAATCACATTCTCTGCCTTTCTCACACACAGAGCAGGCAATAAATCTGTGTGTGCTTCGTTTTTGGTGGGCATCATTCAAAGGCTGATTTGTTAGGTGTAATTACATTCACAGCAGTTTGAAAGAATTGAGCTAAGCCGCCTGCCCTTCAGCTGCAAGTCTTGGTTTACAGTGCACCCTATTAATATGCAACTGGGCAGACAGATGAAATGCCCTCAACAGGTCTTAGATGTCTTTAGCATCTTAGTCCCCTAACTCTGTAAACATTGGTTAGCTCTGGGAGCAGGGACTGCTGTGCTGCACAGGCAATGCCACTCTGGGGGAAGGGATCCTTCCAAGAGCCTGAAAGCCACCTGAATGGCTTTAGGGACTTCTCAGATATTTACCCGTTCTTGTGGCTAACAGTCTGAGCTTGCAACTGCAACTGGCCCAGCAGAATTCACCACACACAGCCAGGCTGAGAGAAGAGGGGAGAAAAATCCTCTGAAAAACTACCCCTGCAACCTCACTCAGCAGGGCCAGGACCTCTAGGTCTTCAAACTAAATGACATCAGAGCAGGTGACTACACACAGGGGGTTTTTTTGGAACAATAATGAAGACAGATGACAATACAGCTACGCTGCTGTCTCTCTCCTCCCACTGTATTTCCTCCTCTTCCTACACACTATCATATCTCTTTCATGTCATATTCAAAGCAGCATTTCAAACCAAGAGCCGGAGCTACAAATGACTTGTTGGAGGGAGACTGTTCTCTCAAGCGGGATATAAAAATTGAGATGGTGCTATAGAGGGGATTACGGTTTTTTTTACACATGTATTTTAAAAGAACTTGGCCAACCCTGTCACTAGGATGAGATGCAGTACCACTGTTAATGCAGTACGTTCAGTCTCTTAGCTTTGCTGCTTCCTGATTAATGAAAAAACAACTCCACAGCCTTTCCAGAGCTATGGTAACCTCACCACCAATGCTGACACACAGACCGAGAATACAGAGAGGTTGCTCTGGAGCAGCAGATTTGCCCACTCCCATTTTCTGATGAATTTGATGCACAGACCAGAACCTCTTTCCACACTCAGTCTTTCCTCCCCTCCTGCATGTCCCTGCACCTCCACCTTGACGCTAAACACCTCTGTGTTCCACCACAGACCTGAAATAGCACATCAGCTCCCGTGGGAGCTGGACAAGGGGAAACACACACAGCAGCAAAAACAAAGCAGGTGGTCTGCTGGCAGACACCCCACGTCTTTGAGATTTGAAACATTCCTCTTGCCTTGTGTTAAGCATGGCTAAAAATGGTTCACACGTTCCTAGAGATAAGGAAAGGTTGGGCCTGCAGTCATATTCTTGACCTTTCCTCATGCATCCAAATTAAAATAATAATAAAAAAATATATAAATGCACCTTAACTGAAATTTGAGGAGGAAACTGTGCCTTTTTTGCATGGCAAAACTATGAATATTTAGAAAACCTCAAAGGTCAATTACAGGGAATTAGTAGGCCAAAAGCTGTGTAAAAGCAGATTTATATCTGTAGAGCAGAGAGAATGGATTACTTATCAGGGCAGGGTTTGACCTAAGGGGAATTAAAACAAACAAAACAAACCCCTAAAGATCAAGTCTCAGTCTCTCTGTAAGATTTGAGGATGTGAAAATTTCCCAAGTAACAAGCTATTTTTATACAATCTATTTTAAACCTTTCTATTCACGAGATGATTCTTTTTATTCATGTTCCTTCAATCTATTCTAGAGACCATACTTGCTAGCTACTACATTTTAGGAACATGCAAACTGTAAATATTGGTTTGTATTAAAAACAGGTCTGTAGGATTTAGCATTTGCATTCAGACAAAGTCTTTTCAAAGTTCATAGGTGTTTTGATTCAGACCCATTTGAAGGCCTTGATTCTGCAAGATGCAAAGCATTTTCAGCTCCCTCCAAAGTCCAAGGCAGTTGAAAGTGCTCTGTACTTTGAAGGGCTGGGCACATAATTTTAAAATCTCTGTTAAAAAACCCCAAACAACCAACAACACTCTCCTCAATGATCCATTATTTAGGAGGCAAGAATTTAATTACTTACTGTAACTAAGCTCAAGAAAGCTAGTCTTCTCACTTGGAAGGATACCAAATTTCCATGTCTGCATATAGGCACAATCACATACAGTGTGACCTTAACAAGATTTATGGTGTGGTTTATTAATTCTCTAAATTGGTTCCATAAATCTACACTAGCCCTCACTATTTAGCTGAGTAAACTGTCTTTGATCTCTGCAGAGAGAAGAAACATACAAATCAGATTTCTTTCATAAAGGTGCTGGGCCAGACCCTGCCCTCAGAGGTATGGCCAGCAGCTTCTCATCCCTCTCTCCATGGCAGGAATCTACAGCAGAATTTTGTCTGCCATATGCAAATCACATCCTCAATTAAAGCAGTTTAGATCTCTAGATTATGGGCATTTTATCTGTGCAGTGCTGCTCATTTTGCAGCAACTAACAAGTCCTGGGGAATTTGGGAGATTTTTTCACATGGGGACAAAGTTAACTTTGCCTCATTTTATTTACAGAAAGCTGTTACAAGATATCACTGTCTACAAATATTTCACTTAGAACAAGACAATAATTTTAACAAAGATAATTTTATTCATTATCTGCTCTGTAGGTTTAAGCAATGGACTGGGTGCTCTTGCTCCACAGTGGACCAAGCTCAGCTCTCTGGATTTGCAGAGCTCTGTGTTGGGATATTCTATATATTATCTCACAGACAGTTTTCACACAGCAGTTTTTCTTCTTGCCTATAGAAATCCATACTGGACCTAGATGTGGTTTCATTCTGGCAGGTTGCTACAAGAGTTCAGTTTGCTGCTGCTGCCTTCCCAAGATAAATCACAACCAGTTCCACTAAGCCTCTAAAAAATTTTGATAACAACAGAAGTCAAACATTCTGTTAGAAAATGGAAAACAGTGAACTCAAGAAACCTGTACAGTGTTAAGATACCTCAATTTGGTTTCATGCTGATGAGAAAAAGAGCGGAAAATTAGAGTATACTTTACTTCTATTAGCATTTTGAAATTTTACTTTAGCAGTCAAATTAAGCCATGATGTGTTATTAAGTAACAGTGTGTTTGCAAACTCATAAAAACTGAAAAGTATTTCACGGAGTTAAAATCAAAATGTGACACATCTTTTGCATTTGCACCACACTGAGCTTAGAAAGCAGCATCATGTTTACTACAATGTCTGGGGAAAACTGAACAAATGCTATTGCTCTTCAGTTCAGACTCGTCCTTCTTTATGTTCTTCACCTCCTCATAAAATTCAGATTTGAGGTTTGGTTAGGTTCACTTTTAGACCCAGTCCAAAAACATTTTTAAATAGAAACTGAATTATGATATAGTCTTATGTGTATATTAATATAGCTCTTTCCTGTACTTTCTAGTTTAACTTTGAGATGAAACAGCTCAACCTTTTGTGTTGAAAATACAAAGGAACCAACCTGGTCTGCCTCTTTCTTTAGTTATAAAGGGGCCTCTTTTTTTAGTTATAAGTGGATTCTTATCAAACTGGATGTGAAGAACTAATTTTAATAGAGGTATTATCCTTTAATTATTTCTTTAACTTTATAATTTCATCAGTTAACACAGTGCACAAGAGGCAGTATTTGGCACCATAGGTGTGCACCTCACAGAGATGAAATTCTTTGCAGACACCATCTGGAATCAGACAACTGAGGACAAAGTATTTTATTCTTGTCTGTGTCAAATATGACAAAAACTGAGGAGATGAACCTGAAAAGAATAGATTTAGAAAATACCTAAAATAATTAGCTATACTAGGATACTGATCTCCAGGAGGTTGGTCACACATCTACTGCTTCAGATAACTCCTGAGCAAGAATTAATGAACTCTAAATGGACTCCTAAATTTTACTGGAAAAAGGGGAGACACAACACATCTCTGTCATGGTGGGAGTTGGATCTGAAGACTTTACCAGACAAAGGCTAATTCAAGGGACAAAATATACAGTAGTTAATGCTTTATCTCTGGAGCAGGGAGACATACAAAAGCTGCAGGAGTTACTTGAGTGTTGAAAGAGAAAAGTTTTTGCTAGGTACATCCACACAAGCTGCTGACTAACAAGCTGCACAGGAGCCAAAGGCCCAGAAACTGTTGTTTAGGTGGGTACCGATTCCCTCTTTGTCTTAATAATAGTAGTAATAATAAATGTTTAAAAAATCCCCACCACTCTAGAAGAATTCCTGATACCATGATAATATGTTCTTGTGTTTGTTAGATCAGCATTTTATCTAGAGCTTAAATCATCCTTGTTTTTTTCCCTGGGACTCATTCCAATGAAACCACTTCTTTTTTCAAAGGCAGTGCCTCAACCTGAACACAACATGTGGCTGAAGCTGCATTAACTCAAAATACAGCTAAAAGTGTCCTTTGTGTGTTTGTGCTGAATACTGATTAAAGTAAACTTTTTGCTATTAAAACGAGAGCCAGCACATTGAGACTTCTCCATGTACCATGATTTCTAAAGTCTCTGAACCAGAGACAATTTTTTTAACTAAAGGCACTCCAAATCCAAAATGTGGCTTTACTCTCTGAAAATGAAATTTGCCATGTCTGTTGTAATTTTATTCCTGTGTGCATTATACTTGTTTCCCCATCTACATTTTCCTTTTCTTCTATTGACAGTAAATTTCATCTGCCACTCTAGCATGCTGTCACTCACTCCTGTGAGATTCTTCTGCAACTCTTTATGCTTAAGTTTGATTTCCAGAATAATTTTCTATCACCAAATGCTCTCATTATTCAATTTAGTATCTAAGTTCATTTATGAATATGTTGAACAGCACAGTTACCAGCTGGATACTACTAAGTTCCTTTTACCAAGCAAGCTGACCGTTTATTCCCACTTATTTTTCCCCCATCTTTTAACTAATTATTAACCCCTAAAGGGATTGTCCCTCATGCTTTATGATACCTGTTTCTTTCTTACCAGGTGTCTTCTGCAAATACAACCCAGCAGAAGGAAACAGCCTAGGAGGTTCTTGGAGTGTGTGGTGGGCACCCAGGGGAGGTGCCCTGCTGGCCTCTTATTAGTCAACAGAGAAGGACTGGTGAGTGATGTGATAACTGGAGGCTGTCTTGGGCACAGCAATCACAAAATTATACAGTCTTTGGTTCATGGAGAAATAAAGAGTTAGGTCAGCAGGAAATGCCAGCCTGGACTTCTGGAGGGCAGACTTTGGATGTGGCACCAAGGGACATGGCTTGGCAGTGCTGGGTGAATGGCTGGGCTCAGTCTTAAAGGTCTTTTCCAACCTAAACAATTCTAGGATTCTGTGAAAAGCCATCAAGCAGAAATTGTTTGGAGAAACTTGCTGGAAATTCAAAATATACTCTTATCAGCTCCACTGCAGAGGTTTTCATTTGTCTGTATTAAATTCCTTTACACAAGGCTCCAACAAATCTGTGAGATAAAATCCCTCTATAAATGCCATATAGTGTTTTCACAATAAATCATATTTATCTGTATTTCTACTTTATTAATAGCTCAGGCTCTGCCCAGTACAGAGGTCAGATTCATTCCTGCTCAGACATTTTTATTTTTTCTTCTTGGACCAAGGAGGGCTTCTTTAGTACCATATTATTGACTCATATTCAATTTTTCATCCACAAGTAGAATATTTTTCTAGTAAAACTGCTGTCTAACTAAGTTCCCCATCCTGTGTTTGGCTAAATGCTTGTTATACCTCTGTCTGTGGCTGGTGGATGGTTTCCCCCTGGTTTGGATCTGACAACACAAAAAGCAAATTTAGCTGAAAAAATGTCTTCCAAAGGGGGACCCTTTACCTATCTGGTCCCTTCCCCATCCATTGGTAGTGACACCTGATAGTGGAAGTAGGAACACATCCTTATTTATCAGTCCCCTCTGTCAATTGGTTTGGTCTGCTCTCCTGCAGGAACAGGCTGTATACTTGTGTTACATAAAGACAGTTTAGGCATATCAATGTTTTTGCATTGATGGGACATGGGGAAGGTGATGAGTGCATTTGTGTATCTGAGCAGGGTGTGGGCTGTTGCTGGGTGATTAAAACACAAAGCGTGTTATGGTGAGATAGATTTCTTGAAGAATGTACAGCAATGGAAACCACTAAAGATTACTTGATTCTAATACTCAACAGTATGCAAAAGGTTAGGGAAGAAAACAGTCAAAATATAATTTCAGAGCCTGATTCAAATCCCACTAAGTAAATGAAAATTTCCCTTTGGTTTCAATGAAGTCTGAACTGCATTGTTAATATTTGTCATTCTGAGACTGCACTCACAGTTAAAATGTGCTTTAAATTTAACAAAAAAAAATTAGACAAGCAAGGTACCATGTGAATTGTAGAATTTGATTAATATATAAGGAAAAATTCGTTTATTGAGTCCTATCCTAATTCCTTTGGAATCAGTGAGAGCTTTACCATTGATTTCAGCTGTAGAAAAACCTCACTGCTTCCTAGAGGGAGCTTTCCATCTGAGTCTCCAACAAGGAAATGCTCATTCACAAGCCATGTGATCTAATCCATAGCAGCTTTAGCAGAACACACAGACATCCCTAGAGAGCAGGATGAAGTCAGATCAGGGCTGTAAGATGAACCAAGGCCACGTAAAGCCTTGCTTAAGTCAACATAAGGATATTATAGTCGAGATTTCACCACGGCCTTTCCATTGCAGTGGGAACTTGGAGCAAAGAGGGTTGAGCGAGAGTTGAAGCGGGGAGACCCGGTGATGCAGGGTTACGTAATAATCCAGCCTGCTAATCACAAAAGCATGGATAAGCATTTCAGCCTACATCCCACAGGCAAGCATCTAATCTTGGAGATGCTTTCTGGTGGGGTATTTTATCTTCCTTTCTCATTTTTTTCCTTTTTTTTTTGCTCTCAATTGTCACACAGCCTGAGGTGAGAGGAAAGAAAAGAAGCCCCCCTGCAGATAAACCACAGCAATCAGGATAATGATTGCAAAGGATCATCAGTCTTCAGGACATGACCTGAGCATCACTGAGGGCTAGAAGAGCATTTTTCATCGCTCCCTTCCTACCCTCCCTCCTAGTTTGTCACTGCAGAAATGCAGGGTAGCAGGGAAGCAGAGATGGTGTTTCTGATTCTTAGACTAGATACAAGATAAAATGTACAGGTCAGCCCTCTGGGGTCAAAACCAAAGGAAAAGGAGAAAAGAATCTCTGAGAAAAGGATTAAGCAGGAATCCTCCAAATCCCTGCCTTGATTCACTTGTTCCTGGAAACGAAAAGAAGCCAAGTGAGCTTGCAATTGCCTTTCCCAGATGGGAGATAGGAACTTTCCAAATTCTTCATCTGTCATCAGCCAGGGATAGAAAAACCTTTGTCACTATCCCAAGGAAAAGAAGAGGGTAAACATTTGTCAGGGAGATGCTCTGTATCTCATTTGTTAAGCACCTGAAGTGTAAATAATTGTAGGTCAGGCCCTGCTATATGTTATTTGTTGTCTTATTGTACAATTACTATAAGGTAATATTTCAAAGGATTTGTTTACAGGAAAACTGTAACCAGGTTACAAACTCCCAAAGCAGGGGGTTTACTCTGCAAACTTACTTAATATACTTTGTTGATAAGTATCTTTTATTCCTAAAGGACACAATGAAGAAAACTGACAACGGTTGAGAGTGCACTGAATGCGGTATGAAAATCTGTAAGGCAGTTTAAATAGATTAGTAAAACATTTATCTGTTATTGCCACAAACTGCATTAATCAAGCAAATCACATATCTGTCCCATGAGGGCACTAACTACAATTCTTCAAAGTTTTATCACAGTCTGGATCCTACAAGATCTTACAGATATCATGATATCTTAGAGGTCTTTTTCAATCTTAATAATTCTCTGATTCTATGATGTGGTGCTGCTCAAAAGGTTGAACATGCTATTTGGGAAGGAAATTAACTCATCTGTGGGAGATGAGAACTGGACAGAACAAATCCAGTGTACAAGTGGAGAATCACAGATTTCAGACTCTCTCTGCCCTGACTAATTTAAAACACGCTTCAAGAAGCAAGACAAATGGTAGAAGGGAAGCCCTCCCAACCATCCTCAGTGCCAGCTGTTTTACAGCAGGGTTATAGGAACACCCAGAGGACACCAAGCAGGCACATCAATCACCTGAAGCCAATATTGATCCCCTCCTTTGGGCTGGGGTATATTGGGGACCTTGCCAGGGAGGTAGCATCAGTACCATAGGGCTTACACAGATTGGCACATCCCAATGCAGCTGGAATGCAGAAAGGACAGACTCAGACTGGTGATGAACAAGATCCAGTCACTTTTGCCACTCCTGAACTCTTGTTTAAGATGTGTTCACAGAAAAGCAATTTACCTTGCTCCTGTACTACTGAAGCCTATGGGTAAACTTCACTGAACAGCTTATCTGTAATGTTCTGCTGACCTTGCAATAGGGGTTAAATAACTATAAAACAGGATGGAAGACTGAATATTGTTTTGTGTTATCAAACAGCTTTGCATTACATTATTCTTCAGAACCACAGGAAAAAAGAGTTTGTCTCATGTCTGGGACTTTCCTTATTCTCCAGAAAACTGAATGACAGAAGGGAAGTAATAACACAAAAATAAACCTCAACAAAACCCCCAAAATGAACGTGCTCTTTTCACTGCACTGAGATTCTCCCAGAGGTGAGAGCAGAACAAGGTCTTTGGAATTTTGGATGTATTGAAAAGTTGTTGTCAGACTACAAATACATTCATTACACCACACTTGTGTTCTTCAGTGCACATTTTACTTGGGTAGTAATGTTTTCAAAATACAGGGACCTCTGAAATTATTGTACAAGGCTCCTTCAGAGAGGCTAAAATGCTTCACTGCACCTAAAAATATGCACAGCAATCTGAGGCAGAGGGACCACAGGTATCAGAAAAAACCTGTAAAAGGAAGATTTAAAGGATGACATAGGCTAAACCCCATTCCTCTACTTAAACGGCTACAAAAAGACCATGATTTATGGTAATTCATTGAAAGTTCTCCAGCACCATCACATCAGAGCACCTTTCAACCTTCATGTACCAACTTTAGAAATTTACCTAAGGTGAGGTCGTATTCCTGTTTCTGCTCTAGTAACAATCAGTGTTGAACAGATGAAAACTCAGGAAAAAGAAAAAGCTAATTTCCTGACTGCCATTGTGTCACCTCCTTTCCAGATGAAGTCTTTTATTCATCTTGACCCCTGTGTCATGCTCAAGATCACCTTCAGATCCACATTTCTCATCATGTAAAATTCAATATGCCAGTATAGGAGAATAAATGGATGTGAAGAGGATTGAAAAGAATAAAGCAAAGTACTCTTAGAGAAACACTAATTATAACCTATAATTAAGGAGTAGAGGATTTCAGAAAGTTGTAAATAATGCTACTAGATTATTTATGGGATTTATTGCACTTTCTAAAAACTAAGGTTAATATAGTTTATATAACCAAAGAGATGCCTGGAATGACAAAACTCAGTGAACAAATGCAAGAAAATTCAGGAGGTCACCCTGGAAAAACGCAGCTAAAAGTTAGCAGCACCTCCTCTGAAGTTGCTTACTCTTAGGGCAAAATCTGGCATGAAAAAACTCCCTTTCTTCTTGTGATTTTGAAATCTGGTGCCACCAGTAAAACAATCTATGTTTTGTGCCCTATTATTTGTTATATGAATATTTTACTTGATCTCAAGAAAACAGTAAAAGCCCACGTCCTACATGGGCAGTGGCAAGGAGTTTTCTGTTTCTTCCTGCCTAGATATCACACAGCAGCAGAGTGCCACAGGAAAGAGTGGCATCTTCAGCTAACACTGGTACTCCTCCATAATAAATAATTCAGAGTTAATGATCTATTTAAAGCAGATCATAATTAAGTGCAATACAGTTGCACTTACTGATCCACAGACCTACTGGATCTGTACAGATCAAATCTTTATCAATCTGTAGACACAACCTTTTTTCAAGGGGCTTAATCTAAATTAAATCAAATACCACATTAAATGCTTAGACTGTCTTTTTAGACTGATGTGTGCTCCCCTGGCTTCAGAAACCTACTGCTAAAAATATTCAGCTACAGAGTTTATCCAGATTTATAAATAATGTGGCTGGAGCAGCTATTCTCCTAATGGCGCTGTGCTAAGCAGACTTGCAAAGCCTGGCACGGCCAAAAAGGGATCCTGCAGATCCCACAGGCTACAAGAGGAAGAGCTTGGAAAGTCCTGAGGTTTCATTACAGCCCAAAAGGTCTCGTGCTGTACTCACAGAGCTGGTGTTGGTCACACATGTCCTCTACAGAAGCGCCTCCAACCCATGGCTGCACTTGATACAACAACAGGTTCACAGAGCTTGTCCACAGTTTCTTCTAAATAACTCCTAAGTCAACACTGTCAGGAAGCACAGGACTATTGCTAGAGGCAGTTTCTCTCCCTTCACTTTCACAGAAATAAAAGGGGGAAAGTTAAATTACTGTGGTAATTTTAGAAACAATGATTCTATAATATTAAGAGAGAACATAATGCACACATGATGATTTAATCCTTCAAAAAGGCAAGTTAAAATTTTCTAATAATTTTGGAAATCTTTATTGTATAGTGTTTTATCTGCAAATAGGTATTTAGGAAACAAAATAATAGAGCTAAAATAGTTTGTTAGTAGTAGAGGAATGACTAACAGTTTCTAGAAATTCCTTTTCATGTTTTGTATTTAAGCTGAACTAAAATTTTTGTATCTTGGCAAACTTCATTTCAAAGTGACATGTTTCATTACGTTCAAGGGATTTTGCAAAGACAAACAAAGTCCAAATGTATAAAATTTAGTTAAATCTTAAATTCAGTGAGGATATTTTGTGATATAAAATATTTCCTCACAAGAAATCAACACTAAAATAGGGAACTTTTTGCTTGTTCCATTAAATGGTGAGATTTATTTCCCTTAAAAGGTTTAATTACTTCCTGTTCACTGATCTGCTCCAATGTATTTGCAGAAGCTGATGTCACCTGGACCTTTGTACAAATTTACTTTTCAGCTTAGTGAGGTTGTTCATTATAAATAGGTTAAAGCAAATTTTAAATAAGCTATTCGCTACCACTGCTAACACCAAGAATAAAGAAAAGAAGAGAGTAAGAAGGATACTAAGGGAAAAAAAACCTTCACTGCTCTGGTTTTCTCATTGAATACTGCCTGCAGCAGCTCAATTCAAATATTTAAATTTTGTCAGCAATTAGACAAGCCTATTGTGCTTAAGATACTTCAGCTAATCCTAAAAGTTTGAATAATTTTCAGTGGGGAACACTTATTTTGTTGAATTTGATGCATTTTTTAATGAAGTATGCAAGAGGGATTGTTTAAGAGCTGCTTACTCTGCCTCAGTACTGGGGAACTGAAAAAACTGCATTTCTCTCTGATTTTTGTGACCACTGCAGTATTGTTTGATCATAATTTCTTTCCCAAAGACCTACTCACAGAACTGAAAACTGAAAATCCATTATCTGTGCTGACAGATTTACCAGCACATTAAAGGCTGTAAAATCACAAAAAGTATAAAAGCCACATGTCCCCTGGTTTTCCTGTTTGTGGCTCTGTACCAGCCTTACAGATGCACATGTCCCATGTCCCTGTGGCCTCGTGCAGGTGAGCAGCTCCAGGCCAGCCCTCACTACAGAGTTCTCAGGGTGCAGACCTCGAGGGTTTCCACAGCCTGATACTCTGATAAGCAAATTCTTTAACTTAGATGTGTGACACTGCTGCTCATTGTAGCCCTGTGCATTTCCTTCGCTTTGGTAATGGCTACAGAAGGTGTCACGAAAATAAAAAGCCACTACATGCCCATTGTTAACTCCTGCTTTGATTAACATTTTTCTTTCCAGTCTCCTTGAGAAGAAATTCTAGGGGTGCCTATTTTACAAAAGACAGGTTCATTTTAAAATAGCTTAAAAGAGAAGAAAATGCCTATAATCCAACTCAGAAAAAACACCAATTTTTTGCTTACTATATAACACAGTCTGAAAGACTTCTGAAAATTTTCACTAGGATTTGGATTCATTGCCTTATAAAGTGAACTAATGCTAAAAAAGGTGCACTTTTTATTTGCTCTCCCTGATGAATGATCTTAAAAAAATTCTGAAGAAACAGGTAAGTATTTTTCACAGTGAGGTACAGGCAAGGGTTGCCTGTATTATCTATAAAATTGAGATGAAATTCAACAAACTTGAGTGGCATAGGTCAAAAAATTCTCTCCTATTTTGCAAAACTAAATGAAGTCACCAGAGCAGTGCCGCTAAAAGCAACCAAGACATGGAGTCATTTAAATGGCTTCCCCTAGATGGCTAGGTTAAGCTCTGTTAAAATTAATCCTTTTTCATGCTGGCAGGTGTAACAAAGAAAACCTTTTTGTATGGAGTGCAAAGAGGGTATTTTACCCTCTCAAAGGAAAGCTGCTTGATATTTCCATGGAGAAAACAGCACAAGTGATTAACAATTTAGATTTCCCATTCCTAAGCTTTGTTTATATAAATATATGGGGGATCATTTCTGAATCTGTAAGAGGATTTTCTACAGTCCAATGTAAAGAACTTAAAACTGCCATAAATGAGATGTTAAAAAAAAATAAACAGATTGCCTTGATAAATGCCAGTTATTGCAGACTGAGCTTCACTGTAGTAACACACAGAGCAGCTGACATTTAAAAGGAACCTGACTAGAATGCTAGCTCCCTAGGTAGAATTTTTTCTTCTCTAAAATAACCTCAAGTCTTTGTATGGTTCCCACAAGACAGGATCTCTGTCGTGGTGCTCAGCCCTTCCCAACTCACGGTTATGACCTACTTCAGGACAGCCTTTTACATATACACAAGTAGCAAA